>NC_064614.1:277317347-277942347 GCF_023898315.1 Schistocerca nitens | reverse complement strand
AGGATATTGAATCTAGACGTGACGCATATTGGGTTCACTTATCCGGTAAACCGTAAATATAATTTAAACAACCAGAGCTAGCATTGCAAACGCAAGTTCAATGGCTGGTTCAAATGGCTCTGAGCACTATGGGACTTAACATCTATGGTCATCAGTCCCCCAGAACTTAGAACTACTTAAACCTAACTAACCTAAGGACAGCACACAACACCCAGCCATCACGAGGCAGAGAAAATCCCTGACCCCGCCGGGAATCGAACCCGGGAACCCGGGCGTGGGAAGCGAGAACGCTACCGCACGACCACGAGATGCGGGCCAAGTTCAATTCCTTAACCACAGCACCACTACGATCAAATAGTCGTGTTCCTTTCCATGTGCGTAGTGCGTACGTAGCTTTTGTGTCATAATTGCTCTTGTGTATTATTACCTTATTTTTTGTATTCAGTTCCGTAAATCCTCAACGTTGACATCTGGTACTGACGTTGATAAAATTTCCACCCTGTCCAACTGTCGACTACAATTATCTGTACGGAATTGCAAATTCCCCGTGTAATTGATGTTGAGAACGTAACCTCGTTCCGTTAAAATGTTAAATTATTTGCTGATGAAATATATTTAATTCGTCAAATAAAATGAAATAATTCTACATACGAAATGAAATGACAGTTTCAATAAAATCATACGGTTATATAATTGTTATTGATGGTGGGATGGAAGACATTTCAAATCATACTTGTCAATTTCTATGATTTTGTTCACTTATTGCTGCTACTAAAATTCGATATTATTTATTTACTTCTGATCGAGTAAGTGGTGAGTTATGGTACAAAACGAAAAAGTACTGAAAAGATTAAGCCGGCCGGTGTGGCCGTGCGGTTAAAGGCGCTTCAGTCTGGAACCGCGTGACCGCTACGGTCGCATGTTCGAATCCTGCCTCGGGCATGGATGTGTGTGCTGTCCTTAGGTTAGTCAGGTTTAATTAGTTCTAAGTTCTAGGCGACTAATGACCTCAGAAGTTAAGTCGCATAGTGCTCAGAGCCATTTGAACCATTTTTGAGCCATTTGAACCATTTGAAAAGATTAAATGTAGAAAGAAGTCTAAGGAAGACGCTTTCCACAAAAAGGAACGGATTACGGCATCCAGGGTTAGTTCATTTGATGCTGGCAAGATCAGTTGAGAGGAATGGTCGTATATAGAGAGATAATGTCGAATGTACAAAATAGGTGGTAGAGCTTGTTTATCTTCGTAAATACACTGCTGGCCACCGTAAATGCAACACCAGGAAAGACAAGAGGTAGCACAACAAAATTTATTTTGTAGATAACATGTTGACCAAGTATCAAATGATTACGTTTACAGACGTCTGTGACATGTGGTTCCTGCCAGAATCAGTAGTCAGAGTAGCCGCCATTGTTGGAGATCACCGCTGCCACACGTCTCGGCATTGTGTCAAAGAGACGTTGGATGTGTTCCTGGGGTACAGCAGCCCAAGCAGCTTCCACACGTTGCCAAAGATCATCTGGTGTGGCAGCTGGGGATGTAATCTGGGTCACTCGTTGAGCAACCATGGACCACATGTTTTCTATCGGCGAAAGATCCGGAGAGCGAGCCGGCCAGGGAAGCAATTCAATCTGGTTATTGACGAAGAACCTTTGGACAATGTGTGCCACGTGTGGTCGCGCATTATCCTGTTGAAATATGGCTGTGGCCGAGCCCTGAAGGTAAGGAAGGACAACTGGCTCCAGCACCTCGGATATGTAGCGCCGGCTATTTAAAGTACCAGCAATGCGTACTAGAGGCGTGCGAGAGTAATATCCAATACCGCCCCATACCATAATACCCGGTGCAAGACCAGTGTGGCGGTGCATAATGCAGCTGTCCAGCATCCTCTCTCCACGGTGTGTCCACACTCGAATCCGACCATCGTGGTGCTGCAGACAGAAGCGTGCGTCGTCAGTAAAGACAACGTCATTCCATTCTGCCGTCCACATCCGTCTGTCATCACACCATTGGCGACGGAGACGTCTGTGGTTCTGCGTCAATGGTAGACGAAGCAATGGACGTCTTGCGGACAGACCACTCTGCTGTAAACGGCGTCGAATGGTACGCGCAGACACTGGATGATGCGTTACAGACGCAATGTGCTGTGCTATGGTTCGGGATGTCACTGAGCGATCCGTCACTGTCATGCGCACAATTTGCCTATCAGCAGTGCAGTGGTGCACCGAGGTGAATGCGATCGACCACGTCGGTCCGTCGTACCCTCCTGCATCCAACGGTCACATATCCGCATTACAGTTGTTTGGTTTCGTCCATCACGACTAGTGATTTCTCTGTATGATAATCCACAATGTCGGTAAGCCACTATCCTTCCTCTGTCGAACTCGGATACTTGATCAAAAGATGTTCGCTGTTGTCTACGAGTCATAACTGATCGTCTTGTGAAACAACCACAAGGTAAACACACGTGTCGAACGTACACTCGTCGAAATCGCCAAGCCTTAAATGGCGCTATGAGGTGGCGCCACAGGCGCGCGTGATGTGCGTCTGCGCTGAAATTCTAATCAGTTGCATATCTCATCGCTGCAAACTCATGGTGTAAATTTCACTCGATTCGGATGCTTCCTTCAGGGTGTTGCATTTACGGTGGCCAGCAGTGTATGTAGTGATGAAAACATTCCCGCAAAGGAAGAAATGGAGGATTGCTTCAGACTTTAGAGAAATGTGACATGAGAAATTAAGAATATCTGCTTGGTTTTTCCAGAAAGGCTGCTATTCTTACGCAATTCTTTTAAGGTTAAGACTATTAAGGTTCATAGAAACTCCTGCCTGTTGTGTTGGAAAAGATACTAAGGCTTAAGGTAATGCTGTTTACTTTGGTGTGAAATAGCCTGCAGGTAAAATTTTACCAATCATAATAAACCATTTGAATGAAATTAAGCGGTGATGCAAAAGAAAACTCTTAAAAAGATGAAAGTTTACATATCTTGCATTTAATATTATGAACTATAAATAACTAGTATCTTCATCACGCCACATCGTATCCATATGAAACAGTTTAGCTGCTTATTGTTTATATAGTTATTGTTGGTGTACATATAGATATAAACTACAGAACTCCATACAGTTTCATTGTTGATACACATATCAAAAAAAGTTTTCATCACCTCGGTTTCGAGAGTTTTTATTGCTCATTGAAATCACACATTGCATGTTGTACCACCATGCAGTGAGACCTTCAGAGGTGGTGGTCCTGATTGCTGTAACACGGGTACCGAGTAGCACGTCCTCTTGCATTGATGCATGCCTGTGTTCGTCGCGGCATATTACCCACAAGTTCATCAAGGCACTGTTGCTCCAGATTGTCCCACTCATCAAAGGCGATTCGGCGTACATCCCTCAGAGTGGTTGGTGGGACACGTCGACCATAAACAACCCTTTTCAGTCCATCCCAGGCATGTCGGATATGGTTCATGTATAGAGAACATGCTGGCCACTCTAGTCGAGCGATGTCGATATCCTGCAGGAAGTCATTCACAACATGTGCATGATGGGGATGCGAATTATCGTCCATGAAGACGAATACCTCACCAATATGCTGCCGATATGGTTGCACTGCTGGTCGGAGGATGGCATTCACGTATCGTACCGCCGTTATGGCACCTTCCATGACCACCAGCGACGCACGTCGGCCCACATACTGCCACCCCAAAACAGCAGTGAACCTCAACCTTGCTGCACTCGCAGGACAGTGAGTCTAAGGCGTTCAGCCTAACCGGAATGCCTCCAAACACGTCTCCGACGATTGTCTGTTTGAAGGCATATGCGACAGTCATCGGTGAAGTGATGCCAATCCCGAGCGGTCCATTTGGCATGATGTTTGGCCGATCTGCACCGTGCTGCATGGTGTCCTGTTTGCAAAGATGGACCTCGCCATGGACATCGGGAGTGAAGTTGCCCATCATGCAGCCTACTGCGCACAGTTTGAGTCGTAACACGACGTCCTGTGGCTGCACGAAAAGAATTACTCAACATGGTGGTGTTGCTGTCAGGGGTCCTCCGAGTTATAATCCGTAGGTAGCGATGAACCACTGTAGTAGTATTTCTTGGATGGCCTGAGTGAGGCATGTCATCAACAGTTCCTGTCTCTGTGTATCTCCTCCAAGTCCGAACAACTTTGCTTTGGTTCACTCCGAGACTCCTGGACACTTCCCTTGTTGAGAGTCCTTCCTGCCACAAAGTAACAATGCGGACGCGATCGAACCGCGGGATTGACCTTCTACGCATGGTTCAACTACAGACAGCACGAGCCCTGTACCTTCTTCCTGGTGGAATGACTGGAACTGATTGGCTGTCGGACCTCCTCCGTCTAACAGACGCTGCTCATGCATGTTTGTTTACATCTTTGGCAGGGTTTACTGACATCTTTGAACAGCCAAAGGGATTGTGTCTGTGATACAATATCCACAGTAAACGTCTATCTTCAGGAGTTCCGGGAACCGGGGTTAAGCAAAACATTTTTTGATGTGTGTAGTAAGTATTTCTTTGTAACTTGATTTAGTGAATATTTTCATTGTAGTAGTATAGAGCCAGTCCACAATCAACATTTTAGGTTTCCAAGGCTGTATCTCCTCTCTACATATTCCGTGACATCCTTCTAGTAGTAGGGATATGGGGCTGCTGGTCCTATTTTGATTACAAATTGATCCCAAAATGATGTGCAAATTACTCAGTTAATTATTCCCCCATCCAGGCCCACCCTGGACGACGTCATATGTTTTTCTCAGCTTGCACATGGGTTTTCACACCGACCTCTGGACCTCCCCAATCCTGCCCCTCACTCTCCCCCATCTACAGTATTGACGGTAATTTCGAATATTCCTGAGAATTTCGAATTTTTAAGGGAATTTATAGTTTTGTAGGGGAATTTCTTTGTCCCGCGACTATGTTGACGGCCCACCTCATCCCTTCACACTGGAATTGGTGGGAAATTAAAAATGGTGGTGCCCATTCAGGAACTCAAACCTTAGTTTGACCGAGTCCATCCCCCAACACATAGAAACTGTCCAGATGCAGGAGAGGAAGGTTAGGTTATGCACTTTATTTGTTTTGGTTTGGAAACTGAATTAAAAATCTGTCCAAATTTTGTAATTAGTCACACACATCGGACCTAATTACACAAGTATATGAATAGCGATACACAAGGATTGCCTAAAATAGAAATACAGTTCAAAAATTGACTATGCTGTAAAGTTGGTGTTATCCTACTGGAAAAAAGTTTCAAAATACCACTCGAAACTGGCGACATGCGTACTCAAACTCTATCTTTCAGCTGCAAGCTAGTGGGAAAAAAGCTGTGGTGTAAGGTACTACCTTTGGGGGAAAATATGTTCAACTGATGAGATGCTGATGTGTTGGACACAGTTTAACAAGTGTATTACCTGTAAGCATACAGCTGAGGACTGTATCTATCGCTGAAACTTCCTGGCAGATTAAAACTGTGTGCCCGACCGAGACTCGAACTCGGTACCTTTGCCTTTCGCGGGCAAGTGCTCTACCAACTGAGCTACCGAAGCACGACTCACGCCCGGTACTCACAGCTTTACTTCTGCCAGTACCTCGTCTCCTACCTTCCAAACTGTGAGTACCGGGCGTGAGTCGTGCTTCGGTAGCTCAGTTGGTAGAGCACTTGCCCGCGAAAGGCAAAGGTCCCGAGTTAGAGTCTCGGTCGGGCACACAGTTTTAATCTGCCAGGAAGTTTCATATCAGCGCACACTCCGCTGCAGAGTGAAAATCTCATTTTGTATCTATCGCTGTTTCACGCCACAGTTCGCTATAGACGATTGCTCGACAATCACCCTGTAGATTAGGTAAATGAGGCCCGTACAAAAACCACAACTGATGGACAATGCATCACTGCTCTGCACTGAAGCGGTAAAGAAATTGGTATAGGCATGCGTATACAAATACAGAGGTAAATGGTTAGAATATGGCACTGTGGTTGCCAATTCCTATATAAGACAAAATTGTCTGGCGCAGTTTTTAAATTGGTTACTGCTGCTACAATGGCAGGTTAACAAGATTTAAGTGATTCTGACTATAACTAGTCGGTGCACGAGCGATGTGACACAGCATTTCCAAGGCAGCAATGAAGTGGGGATTTTCCCATATGACCATTTCACGAGTGTATTGTAAATACCAGAAATCCAGTAAAACATCACATATCCGACATCACTGCGTCCAGAGAAAGATCCTGCAAGAGTGGGACTAACAACGACTGAAGAGAATCGTCCAATGTGACAGACGTGAAACACTTCTGCAAATTGCTGCACATTTCAATGCTGGGCCATCAGCAAGTGTCAGCATGCGAACCGTTCAGCGAAACCATCGAAATAGGCTCTCAGAGCTGAAGACTCACTGACGTACCCTTGATGACTGCCCAACACAAAGGTTTATGCCTCGCCTAGGCCCATCAACAGCGACATCAGACTGTTGATGACTGGAAACATGTTGCTTGTCAGATGAGTCTCATTTCAAATTGTGTCAAAGAGATGGAAGTGCACGCATATGCAGACAACCTCATGAATCCATAGACCCTGAATGTCAGAAGGAGACTGTCCTATCTGGTGGAGGCTCTGTAATGGTGTGGGGTGTGTGTGCAGTTGGAGGGAGCCCAGATACGTCTAGATACGACTCTGACAGGTGACATGTACCTCAGTGTGCATTTCCGATGTGCATTTCGAAGAAGTTGGGAAATTCCAGCAGCATAATGCGACATCCCACACGGTCAGAATTGCTGCAGAGTGGCTCCAGAAACACTCTTATGAGTATAAACACATCCCATGGCAACCAAACATCCCAGACATGAACATTATTGAGCATATTTGGAATGACTGGCAACGAGCTAATCAGAAGAGATCTCCACTCCTTCGTACTCTTACGAATTTATGGGCAGCCCTGCATGATTCAGGGTGTCAGTACCCACCAGCACAACTTCAGACATTAGCTGTGTCGATGCCATGTTATTTTGCTCGCGGGTGTCCTACACGATATTAGACGGTGTACCAGATTCTTTGGCTCTTCAGCGTAATTTCAAATCAGTATTGGACTTTTAATGAATGGGTCATACTGCAACACATTTACTGGGGAAAACCGCTGTCCTAAAAGATTGCAGAGGGTGCAGTAATTGAATACGCGTTCTCCTAGATGTACAATCACAAACTGCCGAAAATTAGAGACTTCTCTTACCTCCCTTCGATCCTCTCCGTCCTTCCCTCCATCAACTGGGGGAGACGGCCTTTTTCGAATACAAGAAGTGTATGCCATGAAAACAATTTACTGTAACATTTGTAATTAACATCAATGCTTCATTTATAATCAAGGATTTATGAAAAAGAAAAACACAGTTGCGACGGTAGTTAATGTCTTCTTTCCACGAAAATAGGCACAGAATATTTTCTTTTAGTTTGTGAGCAAAATCGGTTTTGGTTTTTACGTTAGACTGCAGGATGAAATATACATCTCAGTATTTTGAGACATCCAAAGAAATGCATCACCACTGATTACATTCGCAGGTTAGGCTATACACCCCACATATACGCCCACCATGCATAAAACTGGGGAATGAAAAATCCACTATATCGCTGCGAAAATTCTCGATCACCAAATAATGTGCTCGTTACTTCGAAACCGTCGCCAGAGTAAAGAAAAAGCGAGAATTTAAACTCCAAAGAAGAAATATTTATTTAAAGCAATTTCTTTCAGCTTGATGAACAAATTACACAACCTGAGAGCGTCTCTTCCGATCAAATCAGTGTCTGTAAATAAACTGTCATGCATGCGTAGTACAAACATTTCAGACGTGTGAAATTGCATTAGAAAGTATAACCTTTCACACCAATAGCTCACATTTCGGAATAAACACAATCATTCTACATTAGACAACAACATTCTATAGTTGAAGAGCACATTGCTGTTTTCTACAATTGGCAAGTCCCGTTTTACCAGAGAAATGCTATATCACTCCGTCGTTTATGCAACAAATCGTGAGAGCCTTTCTTGTAATAGAATCTTGTATATTATTTTCCCGTGTTACAGTCTGTGTGCTTGTATTTGACATTTGTGATGCACTACGCACCTCTACCAACATGTCTGTGAACTTTCTATCATAGAGAAGATTCTTGGTTTATAGTTTTGCATCTAGAACGGGTGGTTTTTATTTACATAACGAATTTGTGGATATTTTATCAAGATATACATATTAACTTAAGCCTGTAGTCGATTCTTTTTGAAATACAATTTCTCTACATCTTCCACCCCTGATCTCTCATCTACATCTACATACCGACTCCTCAAGACACCGTATGGTGCGTGGCAGAGGATAACATGTACCATTAATAGTAATTTCCTTTCCTGTTCCACTCGGAAATAGAACGATGGGAAAGATACTGTCTGTATGGCTCCTTAGGAGAGCTGATCTCTCCTGTCTTAACTTCATGGATCTTGCACGAAATGTACAGGCGGCGGTAGAATCGTTCACAGTCATCCTAAAATGTCGATTCCCAAAATTTTCTCAGCAGTGCTCCTCGAAAAGAATGTCCCCTTTCCTCCAGTGATTACCATTTGAGTTACCGAAGCATCTCCGTGATACCTGCATGTTGTCAGAACCTACCAGTAAAAAATCTAGCAGCCCGCCTCTGAACTGCTTTGAGATCTTCCTTTAATTCGACCTGGTAAGGATCCCAAACACTCGAAAAGTACTCGAAAATGGCTCGCACTTGTGTCTTACATGCGGTCTCCTTTAAAGATGTACCACACTTCCCTAATGTTCTCCCAATAAATCGAAGTCGACAACTCGCCTTCCGTGCAACTTTCCTTAGATGGTCATTCCAGTTAGTATTGCTTTGCAACGTACGCCTAGATATATAATCGACGAGACTGTGTACTAAATCTGTACTCTAACACTGCGGTTTTTGCCCTACTTGTTCGCATTAACTTACACTTTTCTACGTTTAGAAATAGCTGCCATTCATCACATCAACTAGAAATTTTGTCTAAATCATCCTTTACCCTCACACCTGACCTACTCCAATGTGAGTCTGAAGACAAAGTCGAATCATGCCCTTAACAGAAGACAAATTCAACGCTTTAAGCTCAGTAACGTCAGGGGGTAGGTTAGTGGGTGCTCGTTTCCTACCACACAGATAGGTATGCAACCACCTCTTCGTACTCGGGCACCGAAGTTGCCTCCGTGACTCGACGTGAGGACAAAGGCTGCAACAACGGCGAGTGCCAGGCGTCTTGCGGATTTTGGTCGTTGTGCTGCATATCGCGGAAGACAGGGCCAGGTCGCACAGAAGTTACAACTCCTAGCAGCCCTAGACGCCTATCTCTGCAGCGCATCAGGTCTACACTTATATACACCGCGATCTTCACAACATTTTTTATGTAATTAATTCTTTATGGCGATTTCGTGATTCCCATCTGTTTTCTTTGAAGATAAATTATAGTTGCTTTCAGGATACTTTTTTGGCTATTTTGTTCACTTTGTGTCGCTGCGACTGGTCCTGTATTCTTCTGTGTACTGATCCACCTCTGGCCTATACACACCTTCATATTCGGTGACGTCTCCGGTATGAATACAATATCGGCCATTGTGGCCCAGCATTTAAATTTGTTCACATTTACTTAATTCAACATCCATTCAAATACGTGCGTAGGCTGCATGTCGAGCACAGACAGATTTTCCCTTATATTGAGAAAGAATTCATAGGTGCAACGCCCTGTTGCGCCTATTTTCCAGGCCTCCTTCCATATTTGCGTAACGTACGATGTGATTTCTTCCTTAGAGTTTGCTCTTTTCCATAATATCTCTGTCACCTTTACCCAATTCCGTCTTCATAACCAATAGTTCTCTTCCTTGTTTCTGATTATGGGGTGTGAGGAAGGTGCTCCTGATACTACCGTAAGTGACATCCACCTTCCAAATGATCAAGTTTCAATTTCGAACGGTGGAAATGGACTAAAGAGAGCAGCCTAGGATATACACAAAATATGACGTCGATATATAAGAAGAGATCAAAACGTTTCTGCTTCAGGACGTTATTGTAGTGTACGGACCAACATAGCTCAACTCCGATGCGCGTATATAAGCACTGACATGTAGGCAAGACACTAGAGTTGCATTCGTTTCTTTCCGACATGCGTGCGATAAATGCGGAAACGTGGACTGTGGTGACGTTATTACTCAGTGCGTGAAAGAGGAGCAACGTGCTGTAGCTCTTCTCTTGGCTGCCAAAAGACAAACAACGGCAGACATCCATTGGAGAACGAAGACTGTGACGTGCAATTAAAGCGAAACGCGCTCGAAGATTTCGACAAGGGATGCTGCTCCTTCATGAAAATGTGCGTCCCCATGTCTAAAACGTCGTACCGCCGAAATTACGCCAACTCAAGTGGTAGAGACTCGATCACCCACCATATAATTACGAACTCTCCCCATACGATTATGACGCTTTCGATCCTTTAAGAAAGGAGTTAAAAAGCTAACGGTTCCTGCCTGATGATATTGTGCAGCACACAATTTCAAACTTTCTCACGCACCAGGATACGGTGTATTACCAAACGGATATCTTCAACCTGGTGCGTCGTTACGACGATTGCCTCAATGCTTACGGCGATTTTGACAGATTCACATACTGATTCTGGACTGTACGGCCTTCCAACGGAAAATTTTTGATCGCTCCTTATATGAGTACTAGCGGACCCGACAGACGTTGTCCTGAATAATATTTCAAGCGATTAGGATATTAAACAAAGTATGAAATGAAATACAAATAATATAATAATTTCATTATTCTTTATTTTGAAATAACATCGATTTTTCTAAAAACAATTCGTTATAATCAATAATGTTTGTTTAATTTTATCTTAATGCGAGTTGATGAATAATACTTTTAGTCAACTCATGAAGAGTATAAATGAATAAACTTGAAGGTTTTCCAACGCGAGAACACGCCACATATAATTGGCCATGTGAAAAGACCGGCTTTTCTAGATCCAACCCACAAATCGACATTATTTGACCTTGTGACTTATTAATAGTCATGGAAAATACCAAGCGAATTGGGATCTGCAGACGTCTGAATGGAATGGGTGAGTCTGAAGGGATCATTGGGATTCGTGGCCGGAGAACAACTTCACCTTCAAATTTGCCGTTCAAAATTGTAGCTTCAAGAACATTGCCCATAATTTTTTTGTACTGATCTTGTACCGTTGCATAGCTTAGGTGCATTTAATTTCCGATGCAAAATTATAGGTGAGTCAATTATTAATCGCAAGTTATGTGGTGGCATTCCTGGTAAATCCAGTGAATTCAAAAATTCAACAGGATAGTTGACTGTCAGGATCGGTAACAGTGTCGATCGATTTGAGCAATATCTCATTGCCGGTCAATGACTGTTGTATTTTGAAGTTAATAGCGTCAACATCGATATTTTTTGCGGTGAAAATAGCTCGTTCACGAAGACACGCGTGATTAATATAATTTTCAAGACGGGACGTCGAACAGATGTGCAGAACTATAGACCTATATCTCCAACGTCGATCAGTTGTACAATTTTGGAACACGTATTATGTTCAAGTATTATGACTTTTCTGGAGACTATAAATCTACTCTGTAGGAATCAGCATGGCTTTCGAAAAAGACGGTCGTGTGAAACCCAGCTCGCGCTATTCGTCCACGAGACTCAGAGGGCCATAGACACGGGTTCACAGGTAGATGCCGTGTTTCTTGACTTCCGCAAGGCGTTCGATACAGTTCCCCACAGTCGTTTAATGAACAAAGTAAGAGCATATGGACTATCAGACCAACTGTGTGATTAGATTGAAGAGTTCCTAGATAACAGAACGCAGCATGTCATTCTCAATGGAGAGAAGTCTTCCGAAGTAAGCGTGATTTCAGGTGTGCCGCAGGGGAGTGTCATAGGACCGTTGCTATTCACAATATACATAAATGACCTTGTAGATGACATCGGAAGTTCACTGAGGCTTTTTGCAGATGATGCTGTGGTGTATCGAGAGGTTGTAACAATGTAAAATTGTACTGAAATGCAGAAGGACCTGCAGCGAATTGACGCATGGTGCAGGGAATGGCAATTGAATCTCAATGTAGAAAAGTGTAATGTGCTGCGAATACATAGAAAGATAGATCCCTTATCATTTAGCTACAAAATAGCAGGTGAGCAACTGGAAGCAGTTAATTCCATAAATTATCTGGGAGTACGCATTAGGAGTGATTTAAAATGGAATGGTCATATAAAGTTGATCGTCGGTAAAGCAGATGCCAGACTGAGATTTATTGGAAGAATCCTAAGGAAATGCAATCCGAAAACAAAGGAAGCAGGTTACAGTACGATTGTTCGCCCACAGCTTGAAAACTGCTCGGCAGTGTGGGATCCGTACCAGATAGGGTTGATAGAAGAGATAGATAAGATCCAACGGAGAGCAGCGCGCTTCGTTACAGGATCATTTAGTAATCGCGAAAGCGTTACGGAGATGATAGATAAACTCCAGTGGAAGACTCTGCAGGAGAGACGCTCAGTAGCTCAAATGGCTCTGAGCGCTATGGGACTCAACTGCTGTGGTCATCAGTCCCCTAGAACTTACAACTACTTAAACCTAACTAACCTAAGGACATCACACACATCCATGCCCGAGGCAGGATTCGAACCTGCGACCGTAGCAGTCGCACGGTTCCTGACTGCGCTCCTAGAACCACGAGACCACCGCGGCCGGCACGCTCAGTAGCTCGGTACGGGCTTTTGTTAAAGTTTCGAGAACATACCTTCACCGAAGAGTCAAGCAGTATATTGCTCCCTCCTACGTATATCTCGCGAAGAGACCATGATAAAATCAGAGAGATTAGAGCCCACACAGAAGCATACCGACAATCCTTCTTTCCACGAACAATACGAGACTGGAATAGAAGGCAGACCGATAGAGATACTCAGGGTACCCTCCGCCACACACCGTCTGGTGGCTTGCGGAGTATGGATGTAGAGTAGATGTAGCTTGTAAATCTGGAAATATGCTTTCAATCAAAGCTTCTTTCGTATTTACTAAGTTGCAGAAATTGTCTGGCAATTTGATGGATTGTGTGTCTCCATGCAATGGTATTGGTCCATTTCCAATGTTGAGCAATTGCTCGGTGAATGATAGTGCCAATGGACAGTTTTGCAGTTGAACACGTATATTTTTGTTAAGACGTAATGTACTGACATTACGCCATAGACATGATTGTTTTATACATACGTTAATTTCATCCGCATATGTAGTGCGTGGAATGATCGGCAGTGTCTGCCTAAAATCACCGGACAGCAGCAATAAGGCACCATCGAAAAGCCTGGTGTTGTTATTTAGATCTTTCATCATTCTATCGAGAGCTTCAAGTAAATGCTTGTGGGCCGTAGTGCATTCATCCCAGATAATAATTTTGCATTTTTGTAAAACTTTAGCCATACCGGAATGCTTTTTTATGTTGCACACTGCATCTTAATTCGGGTGAATGTTCGACGGCAACTTGAGTGCTGAATGTGCAATCCGTCCACCATGAAGCAAAGTGGCTGCAATACCTGATGAAGCAATTGCTAACGCAATATTATTTTGTGATCGAATGCGAGCAAGTATTAGCGAGATGAGAAACGGTTCAGAAATGGCTCTGAGCACTATGGGACCCAAAATCTGAGGTCATCAGTCCCCTAGAACTTAGAACTATTTAAACCTAACTAACCTAAGGACATCACACACAACCATGCCCGAGGCACGATTGGAACCTGCGACCGTAGCGGTCGTGCGTTTCCAAACTGAAGCGCCTAGAACCACTCGGCCACACTGGCCGGCAGATGAGAAACGTTTTTCCAGTGAGCTGCTCATTATTTTCCACGAAAGTAGTTAAGGAGGCTGTATTGAACTGTTGTTCGCGCTGAATCTCGCTGTTAATGATGTCTGTCGCTGGGCGTTTAGGTGAGGGCATACCAAAATGAATGAGTGGCATATTCGAAATCAGAATGCAAATATCTTCAATCTTTATTAGTGCCTCGTTATGTATTTTCGGCGAAAAATCGATATTGGGATCTTGATCAGCGATCCGAATGCGATGCAGATTGTCGTCGCTCATGGAATCTTTATATTTGTCCCAGAGGAGAGAAGCTTGAGATGGAAAACTTGTCGTCAATAATATGGGTGCCCACTTGAATGCATACACAAAAATTCATTCAAGTCGATCCAGTCGATTACTTGCAGTATTGATAAATAACCTAGATACCGACTGCAGCACCATCTGCCGGGCTGATTTGTGAATCTAAACCATCCAGGGCCGACCCAAAGGTATACAAAAAAAAAAAAAAAAAAAAAAAAAAAAAAAAATCATTCAAGTCGCTCCAGCCGTTTAGGAGGAGTTCAGTGACATACACACGTACAGTAGAATTATATATATAAAGATAACCCTTTATAGACACATCAACAAATGTTTTGCATCATCCCGGTTCCAAGAACTCCTGAAGATAGACGTTGACTGTGGATATTGTATCACAGACACATTCCCTTTGACTGTTCAGAGATGTCACTAAACCCTCCGAAAGAAGTAAACAATCCTACACGATCAGCGAATAATACAAGGGAGGGTGTCCGACAGCCGATCAGTTCTATTCATTCCACCAGAATGAAAATACACGGTTCGTGTTTGTAGTTCAACCATGCCTAGACGGTCAATACCAAGGTTCGATCGTGTCGGCATTGTTGCTTTGTGCCAGGAGCGGCTCTCAACAAGCGAAATATACAGGCGTCTCGGAGAGAACCAAAGTCATGTTGTTCGGGCATGGTGGAGATACAGAGAGACAGGAACTGTCGATGACATGCCTCGCTCAGGCCCCCAAGTGTTATTACTGCAATGGATGACCGCCACCTACGGATTATGGCTCGGGGGAACCCTGACAGCGACGCCACCACGGTGAATAATGTTCTTCATGCAGCCACAGGACGTCGTGTTACGACTCAAACTGTGCGCAATAGGCTGCATGATGCGCATCACTCCCGGTGTTTATGGCGGGGTCATCTTTACAACCACGACACCATGCAGCGCGGTACAGATCGGCCCAACAACATGCCTAATGGACCGCTCGGTATTGGCATGACGTTCTCTTCACCGATGAGTGCCGCATGTACCTTCAAGCAAACAATTGTCGGAGACGTGTTTGGAGGCATCCGGGTCAGGCTGATCGCCTTAGGCACATTGTCCAGCGAGTGTAGCACGGTGGAGATTCACTGATGTTTTGGGATGGCACTATGTGGGGCCGAAGTACGCCGCTGGTGGTTATGGAAGGCGCCGTAACGGCAGTAGGGTACGTGAATGCCATCCTCAGACCGATAGTATAACCATATCGGCAGCATATTGGTAAGGCATTCGTCTTCATGGAGGACAGTTCGCACCCCCATCGTGCACGTGTTGTGAATGACTTGCATCAGGATAACGACATCTCTCGACTAGAGTGGCCAGCATGTTCTCCAGGCATGAACCCTATGGAACATGCCTGGGATAGACTGAAAATGGCTGTTTATGGACGACGTGACCCTCCAACAACTCTGAGGGATCTACGCCGAATCGCCGTTGAAGAGTGGGACAATCTGGACCAACAGTGCCTTGATGAAGGTATGTATGGTATGCCACGACGAACACAGGTATGCATCGATGCAAGGGGACGTGCTACTGGGTATTAGAGGTACCGATGTGTACAGCAATCTGGACCACCACCTCTGAAGGTCTCGCTGTATGGTGGTACAACATGCAATGTGTGGTTTTCATGAGCAGTAAGAAGGGCGGAAATAATATGTTGATCTCTATTCAAATTTACAGTACAGGTTGCGGTACTATCGGAACTGAGGTGAAGCGAAACCTTTTTTGATGTGTGTCTAAAACATTAGACACTTACTATTTCGAATTATACATTCAGTCATCCGGTATATCTGAGCAACCAGTTATATCTGTATCTGTTTATTGAAATACAGCCATTTAGGGTTAGAGGATAACCACTAGTGCTCTGTCCTACTTCTTTGCCACTTAGTTAAAATCACATGAAGTTATGTGAAAGAAAATTTTAGCATTACATTAAATAATTTTGTCTACCTACGCTGGAAACGGACGTGGCAGGACATCGTTGGTTAACAGCTGTCCATTCAGGTACGTATTTCGTTGAATCGATCCCTATCCATGTGACTGGTTTGTAAAATATATCTGATGATGGAATGTATATTCAGAAATCAATAATATAAATCGCATGAATACTCAATATCTACAAAAAGCAGCCTCTGGTAGTTGGTAGTCTTTCATATAACAAAATACACTCGGGCTTCGGGCCTCCGAGATGCGATCGTCAACAACGACGGAGAGTTTGAAAAGCATGTAACTCTCTATTAACTGATTCTGACCCAACATTTAGTGTCAGACGAACCCAAAACAATTCATTTGACTCTCATATTCAATTCTAATATATTTTCACTACCTTTATGTAGCGATAAACAGATCTGTTTGTATGAATTCTTGTAGTAAACTCATTTCTTTGTCCAGCAGGTTGAATACGATGGTTCGAGGTCCACAGTTGTAGTAATTATTTCAATAGAAATAACACCAAAATCTGTAATTTTATTTTATCACACTATTACCGGATTCAGCCAGCAACGCCGTATTCAAGTGTTTATGTGCCAAGCTTCGTGGATGTACACGTGTAGACCTATCTGATATTAATTCTAAGTGCACACCTATAAGATAAAATCGTGAGATACAATGTCACAACTGAAAACACCGTTCCAGGGTGTTAGGACCCTGCCATACGTTAAGAGGATTTATCGATATTTCTAACAGCTTCGTCTCATACAGTGGGCCACTCAGTCGTGTAGAGGGAGAGTACGATGTCGTTCTGTTGCATACTTCGTCGTGCATACAGTCTTCGTTCTGTAACGCCTAGTGCAGCTCATTGCAGGAAAGCGTCTGACAGGCCTCTCTGCCACTTAACTGATGCCACTGAAGACCAATAATGGCCCGAGGTGAGGCCACATCTCCATCGAGCGGCCTTCAATAACGATCCTCGCGCTCCGTTAAAGTCAATATCACGCGCAATTCACTCTCACTGACTAGCAATGAAGAAAAACATCGCGGATCTGAAAGACGAGGCGTTATATTGCTACGACGGTGGTCGTCCTCACACCGCCCAACTGGCCCAAGAAACCACTGAAATAGTGGGTTGGGTCGCTTCCCGAGCACGGCGTCCCGGATTCGATTCCCGGCGGGGTCAGGGATTTTCACCTGCCCCGAGATGACTGGGTGTTTGTGTTGTACTCATAATTTCATCACCATTCATTCTAGTGGCGAGATTGGACTGAGCAAAGGTTGGGAATTTGTACGGGTGCTGCTAACTGCGCAGTTGAGCGCCCCACAATCCAAACATCATCATCATCAACTACCTTTTCCTCCTTGCTGTCCATCTTTGGCTCTCTTAGGTTTTCACCTGTTTCGCATACTCAAGAAGGCATTAAGTGAAAAGAAGTTCAGGAATTACGATGAGGTCAAAGAATTTGTAGGAAAATGGCTGGAACGAAAGGCAAAGACTTCTTAGCATAAGGTGCAAAAAAGCTAGTTCATAGTTGGGACAAGTGTGTTACATGCCGATGATGAATGCAGTATGTCAACGTTCGTTATCCTCGAAGTCTTCACACATCATGGTACTACGCACTGAACAGGGATTTGCCTGAAAAGACGACGAGTCACCTACGTCAAGGGAATACGCTACAGTGATCGCTGTGCTGAGAGTTAGTCGTGGTCGCTCTGTTTCGCTGGAAACGAGCCAATTTCCTGACTCCAAGTACGTGACTTAGCTGTACGATCCTGCACGACCGAGGGAGCAAAATGTCTAACATCAGAAGCGTGAGTGAGGCAGCTGAGATCCTGCAAGACACTGTGACCTTCTTGAACCCACTTATTCATTTCCGCATGATAGTCGTCGAATCCCGACCCACATAAGCAGAAATATCGAGGTAGGACAAAGCGCAGTCTAGATAAGCCCAAGTGCTGTCGAACACCGATACTTTCTGGTACACGGCTCTCCATCTTACACGACATGTAACACGATGTTCTCGCAGAACATAAACATTCAGATGCGATCTGTAAATGAGAAACTCGCTGCGTAACCTTTCCCTATGCACAAAAACATAAATGGAGCTACTCCTACATTTTGTACTTTCCTGAAAATATCTGTCACACAACACAGGAGAGACCAAGGGCACACTAATGTGAGAATTATGGCACAATCATCTCAACAGTGTGTATCGAAGTTTCTCACAAGCATGCAATGCAGACGAACAGAAAAAAAAAATCCATTTCCTAGATGTCGATCAGTTTGGCCTTAGTAAACTAAAAGGCTCCAAAGTGTGGAGCCCTCATGTTGCGCTTGATTATGGAACCAAAGTTACTTCTAAGAGAAATCAAGAAGCTTTCGTTGTATTTGTCGATCTAGAAAATGCGTTCTTCGGCATAAAATGATCCAAAATACTAGAAAAACTTAGAAAAAAAGGAAATCAGCTATAGGAAATGACTGGTGATTACAATATGCACAAGAAGCGAAGCGAAACAACGTGAATGGAATTCCAGGACAGTCCTCTTATTAAAAAGGCGTGACGAAGAGCAAGATTACATTCTTAATTATTAGATGTATTCCCATCTTTGTTTTCCGCTACTGCTCCTCTAAAACAAAACAAAAAACTCCGTTATGTCTGAACACATTTCATTTCATTCTGACCCTTTTCTAGCCTGTGTTTCCCTCACATTTCGTTCATCGCTGATTCTATGGAACACCTCCTCATTTTTTATCAATTCCTTTAATTTTTAATATACTAGTATAACACTACATCACAGATGCTTCATTCTCTGCCTCTAAGGCAAGGACGCAGTAACAGGTTTTCAATCTATACAACCAAGAGACAGCGATGGATGAAAAAGAAAGATGAAGGCGTTTGATTAAAATTCAGCGTGAAAAATTCGCTGTGTTTTTCACATCCCCATTTAAGGCGAGAAAGAATTACAGGACCTGTTTAGAGACGGAACATTCCAATTGACACGTAATTTGGACTGAGAGTAGTCCGAGATGAAGAAGTTAGCTCATGGGGGGTGGGGGTGGGGGGAAGTCCTGTGATGGATTGGGGCGTGTGCAGTTGGAGTGATAAGGGATCCCTCATACGTCCAACAGGACAATGCGACACATCACACGTCCATAATTGCTACAGGGTGGCTCTGGGAACACTCATCTGGGTTTAAAACACTTTCTGTGGCAACCTAACTCCCCCGACATGAACATTATTGAGCATATCTGGGATGTCTTGCAACGTGCTGTTCGAAAGAGATCTCCATCCCCTCGTACTCTTACGGATTCATGGTTTCAGTTCCCTCTAGCACTACTTCAGACGTTAGTCGAGTCCATGCCACGTCCTGTTGCGGCTCTTCTGCGTGCTCGCGGGTGTCCTACACGTTGTTAGGCAGGTGTACCAGTTTCTTTTGGCTCTTCAGCGTATTTGTCTGAGTGAAGCTACACGTCTACCACCGCAATAAAATAAAAACAGTGAATACTAGAGAGAGTATGAATGAGAATAGTGGCGTATTTAAGCTTACAAGATACCGAAGTTTTATTAAACGTTTAGTAATTGCAACCAGCTGATAAATCTTACACAAAAATGACAAACACAAATCAGATAAGCAATGGTGTTTGATTGGCAAATTATTCCTTTGGGTTGAAGCTATATAAATTCTCCCCTGAATTAATCCGTTTTACAACGTGTTCTGATTTTTTTACATGAATCCACTGTGAGGCCCAACT
This sequence comes from Schistocerca nitens, assembly GCF_023898315.1. Lineage (NCBI taxonomy): Eukaryota > Metazoa > Arthropoda > Insecta > Orthoptera > Acrididae > Schistocerca > Schistocerca nitens. The sequence continues at coordinate 277,922,430 of NC_064614.1, read as the reverse complement.
CTGTTCAGATGGACTATACCATAAACTGTTTTTCACCCGAGAATAGAGAGCCTTAACCGCGCGACCTCTACGGTCGCAGGTTCGAATCCTACCTCGGGCATGGATGTGTGTGATGTCCTTAGGTTAGTTAAGTTTAAATAGTTCTAAGTTCTAGGGGACTTATGACCTCAGATGTTAAGTTCCATAGTGCTCAGCTGGAGGTTCTAGTCCTCCCTCGGGCTTGTGTGTGTGTGTTGTTCTTAAATTTAAGTTAGATTCATTAGTTTAAGTAGTGTGTAAGTCTAGGGACCGATGACCTCAGCAGTTTGGTCCCTCTGGTATTCACACACATTTGAACATTTCACCCTTTCACCCTGATTCAGGCGGCAGCAGAAAATGGCATGTTGTGGGCGTCCATGAAAATTTTCAAACTACACGGTGTGGTGTCCTGATTATCAGAATGCGGGAAACGTCCCTATCAAAGCCCTGAAATCTCAGTAGATTTCAGTGTCTGGTGCATCCGTACGCTGGTCTGGCCAAACTAGTTTGCTTCACAGACACGATGATGCGTGCTGGAATTGTAACGGCAGACAGTCGACTCAGGACGAAAGTTCACCATCATGCCAAACGATATGTCCAAGATGATATTCAGATCCACTGCCGGTACAGTTAGAAACTGCCATAGGCTCTTAGTCAAACACAAAATACAGACTGCAAATCTCATCCACTAGGGAAAGATCTGAAGTTCTCAACCAGGGGAGGACCTGAAGATGAAGACCCCAAACAATCACAAGCACTTTCCACCAAGCCTTGATACAGAAGCCGAATTATCAAAACGAAACTGCCCCCACATTTCACAATCAATTTGAATTACCCTATACTCATTGAATCTCCCCTCTTGATTCATCTGCTGGCCTGGCACCCAATCCAGACACAGCACTGGGGTTTCTCATACTGGATGAGCAGACCACTACTTTTCATATCGTGAGAGGAGACACTAACCTACCCCATATCTCTGTTGTCTCGAAAAAGGAGATTTTAGGCGAGGTGCATGGCCTGTTTTGGCGATAAACATCTACCTAGATGGGCCCATAGTTCCTCATTTATAAAGTGACCTAATCTTTACCAGCTGACCATTTCTATTATCTGGAAAAATGCTGTTAAGCTTCCCAGTCATGCCTGTGAAATATATGTTTCCCCGATTTTGAAGAATGCCATTCAAGTGGGGAGGGAGGACGGTTACTGTCGGACCTCCACTACACACATATGCCATTTACTCTCTCTATATCGTCCCAGATTGTAACATGAGAATTCACGGAGTTCTATGACTTCCCACTGTCTGCACAAAAGCTCAGTTTACAGCAGTTCCTCTTAAACAACTTCCTGCACCCACCTTCAGCCATACAGCCATCTTCCACAATCGACTGGCGCCTGGCCAAGGTAAAATGTTTTTGCTAACCAGTTCCCTTCTGTCTGACCCTAAACAGTAGGAGGGGAGAGCTTTGGCTACAAGCCCCTCTGCAGCTAAAAACTACTGAACACTGTTTCCCAGAATCACTTGCACGGTCAGGTCGCTGTGCTGAGAATTTATTCATCTCACTCCCTGTTCTTGATCGCCACCACTATGGGACCCCAGGTACAAGCACTGTATTGGTTATACATTCAGTGAGGAGGATATCCTGCCCACAATTTCCTCATGTAGAAAAAGTCATTAACTACACATAGCAATTCTAATACAGAAGAGCACCGAGACTATGTCCTAGTATATGAATGTTAACCTGACGGACAAGGTAATTAAAGTGAGAGAGTGGCATGCCACCTATCAACCCATGTGAACCGCCATTCTTTTCTTTGGCTTTAGAGCTGCTAATCTCTCAGGCACCTACAAATGCTATACTTTAGTACACATGTAAGTCAAGGAGGGGCAAGCAGTCTGAGAAGAATGACCATTACCACTCTTCTAAGACATGTTATCCATCAAAATGTGTCTCTGATTAATAGGATGGAAACCTAGTTCGTCACAATCATCCTGCATCTACAATTTATGTTTTGTTAACATCCTTACAAAATGTGCCGAAGGACATTCTCCAAGTAAATATGAAATTCCTACTTTTCCTGCAATGTTTGGAGGATCTGATTTCTACCAACTGAGGGAATGGGAACATACTAAATTCCCGAAACTAAATATAACGTACTGCTTAAACGCAAACATATGTAGTAGGCTGTTTCCATGACTGATTATTTGTAATACAAATAACAAAACAGAATTTTACTAGACACGAAGAAACTTAGTTCAGTGAATTGAGACATTTTGTTTGGTTTTAATTTACTGATCATGTGCAGTCTTTGTACCGTCATGCATATGGCACAAGATTAATTTCTTTCTAATGTATTACTCTTTCTGCTGCAGTGTTAAGAAACTTTATTGTACTTGTATATGGTGCACAAGTGTATTGCTGACCATTAAATCTGTATCGTAATGAAGGCAGCAGGTAACGAACGTCAAAGTGGCATGAACAGTACAGCATGCTTGGATAAATGAATGACCAGCATTTAAACATGAACACGCAACCGATTCCACGTGAGTCCTACACATAAAGAAGATTATGTATCAGGGTTCTTAATCAGAAATCGCATCTGAATGTCGTTTCTCAGCATTAGTATCGTGTCGTGTCAGTGCTGTCAGTTATCGTTCTGTGATATTTTTGCTCGCTTCAGGTGGAATCTGACGACTTTTAGCGAATATAGAACCGATGGGTTCAGGAGAATAATAGTGAACACCATGCAGGATCTCAATGCCCCATGCGTCCAGCGCCTGGGAGGGCAGATACAGTGTGCACTAAGCCATGCCAGAAAGTACAACCATGTCAGATACCTTCTGTCTAGAAAAGAGATGGTTTTACCAAGACAGTATCCAGAAGAATAGTTTGACAACATTTGGAGCAATATGGACTCTCCGCAAATCGGCTAATTTGCGCTTACTTTTGATGCGGCGCCGACTGCATTGCTCCCAAGGACAACGGTGGACGCAGGAGTACCAACGTCGTCTTTACAGTCCAGTCTTGGTTCTGTATACCGCATCACAATGGATGTATCTGTGTATGGAGGCCCCAAAGAAAATGAAAGCTGCAAAATACAGGCCGAGCACCTGGCAAGATGGGTGCCACTGGCTACACAACATGAGCATGTCTGATTGGCACAGCCGGTAATTTGGAAGCGGACGTTAAGCCCACGGCACTGGCCTCTCTTTGAGGTCACCGTGCTGTTGTCTTTGAACAAGACAATGCAACAACCGAGTGTTATTCCTGCTGTCACGACGTACCTCGATAGAGTGTTCGACTGCTGCTCTGCACAGCACTTTCTACAGATCTCTCACCAACTGCAACCATTTGGACATGAGTTGAGAAGAGACCGATACGCCACCACACGCCAGTCAATACGTATGATGAAGACAGAGATGAAGTTGGACGGAATGTCATATCCGTTAAACTCAGTTCGACTCAGTGCCAAGCAGGTTGGGTGCACTGTTGCTGAGAGAGATGTCAGTTCTGTATGCTAAATTTTGCATCTTCTGCGCCCCCAGATCCCTCACAAGTTTCATCATGTATCCTCCCTATTCTACGAAATGTGCACAGTAAGCAAAATTTCGTTGTGGTGTTTCCATTTTAATGTCCTTGGTGTAACAGTGATTATATTGATGGAGATGTGTACTGAAATGGAATATATTACTCTTGAACCAACACGTTGTTTTTGCATTGCGACTACTCCCGCAGTGGAAACGGTGCGTGATTAGCTGGTGACACAGAAAATCGCGGACCAGCAGAGTGGGCGTAATTACGGCGTGATCCGCTCAGACGAGACCGGCCCCCGCGGCTGGGGATTACTCGCGGCAGCTCAGGCGGTATAAGCCAGTGCGTCTCGCCGCGCTGCCCTGCACACGAGCGTACGGTAGCGCCAATGTAGTGGCGTAGGTAAGCACCGGCCGTTCACGGGCTATTACTGGCAGCTACGCGGAAACCAGTGGCCATGCTGACGCAGTTAGCTACGGTCGCTAAATATTACACGCACTGTACCAAAAATTTCAACATTAAATTACGAATAATCCAATTAGTAATTTCTAATAAAGGGGAAAAGAAACCACGATCAGCCGTAATTTACATCCCCTTACTACTGGGTGTTAAAGGGTAAATATCCGGGTCTTCAGCCTTTGTGGCGTTTATTAGATTTAACTTAAAAATGTAAATAAAAGAAACACAGTTTTTCTTATAAGCGTCCAGTGTAAGTATCATTCTTCACATGGCACAAATCGTGGTGAGTTCTTCGCAAACCTTGATCAGTGTGTCTGGAGCACTTGTTGCAACAATTGCTTCCATCTTATTTCTTAAGTCGGGTAGATCAGCTGGTTGCACAGGCACATGCAAATGATCCTTTTCGAACCTCCAAAGATAAAAATCAAATGGCCTCAGATCACGCGAACGCGAATGCCTTGCGAAACAATCTCCCGGATCCATGCAGCCACTCCAGCAGTTGGGTATAGTGTGGTTTAATTCTTTGAGCCACAGTGGTTGCTGCCGTAAACCATCTTTTTATTTAACAAAGAAATTCGCCAAACAGCCGTGCAGTTAAGAAGTTATCTTAGCTTCTTTTCGCAATGAGTTTCGGCAGTTCAATATGCCATCTACAGACTCCATATGCATCTCAAAAATTAACGATATTGGCATGCTTGGGCCATCTGTTTGTGAATGTCGTAAATTATCGAGTGCTTCCTTCGAAGGTTAGACTACAACTCAAACTGCAGCCAAGTCTTCGAATTAAGCACTTTTGAAATCACGACATCCAAAACAGATGAACCCCAATATACCAATATCGATAATTTTTTGAGAGGTGGATATGGGGTCTAAAGACCAATATTTCATTGCTGAAACTGGTAGCGAATATAAAATAAAATAACTTCTAAATTTGCATTGCTATTTGGCGAATTTCCGTATTGAATATTTGACCAGACGCTGTGCCACGTTCACAATGGATCGACAGAGATTTTACTTTGTTTTAAATTACCAGCGCAGTTAGCATGAAACCTTTCGTAGCGTCAGTAGTTTCATGCTAATGACACTGATACTTCGGAATAAAATTAATAAAATGGTGGTTTCAGGTGAAAACAGTGGGACTCAAAGGGATTACCCAATCGCGTACTGAGTTAGACCAGCGAGGTGGCGCACCGTCTTGCTGTGAAACAAATTTCTGTGATTGAGCTTCTTCCAGCTGAAGGAAGACCCATAGTTCTAACGCATCATGATACGAAACACCAGTTACAGTTGTTTCACCGAAAAAGGAAGGCCCACAAGCCTTTCGCGGGTATATGGCACAGAAAACATTCAATACTTGGGAGTGTTGTTGCAACTATACCATTTCGTGGCGATTTCTGACTCCAGATGCACACATTATTTGTATTCACATTCCCACGTACCTGCAATGTCGATCCATCACTGAAGACGACGCACTGCAGAGAATCTTCATTGTCAGGCAGCAACATTTCGTTTACATATCTGGCACACAAACCATAGTTTAGAGCTTGTCGATAAGGACGTAATTGTAAGCGTTTCCTTAAAAGTCTTTTTACAGATGTCACTGGAACTGCTAATTCACGACGGAGCTACACGTGTAAGACTCTCTCACACGTTCAACATATTCTTTAGTCACTCTTGGTCGAACTTTACTCTTTAGTCACTCTTGGTCGAACTTTACTCTTCCCCTAGCAGAGACAGCCGGTGTCTTCAAACTGATAGTACCTACAGATGTTATTAACACTTGGAGAATTTCAGTGGAACTTAATTCGGAACGCACATCGCGCTGTAAAAGCAGATTCAGTCCTTGCAGACTGTAAAACCCAAAAAGCTTTTCGTTAACTAGTCGTCATCTTTGCTACTAGCGCTTTTTGGTGGAAGACGTAGGAAACAGTGCTTGAGTGAGTGCACACGTATACAAACAAAACTGTTTCATATATTTGTGAAATGAAATTTCGTTGGAGACAAGTGACCCTGGTTACATTATAATGCAGTACTGTATTGAAGCTGAAAAGGACGCTTCAAAAAGTCAAACGGTCGGTGAAAACTGACTTCATAAGTCAAACTGCTCACTTGACGCGACTCGTATTTATTTCCATCATCTGATATCGAAATTCACAGAAGGTCACAGAATACGAAAGTTAGTAGAGTACGTGTAACATTCAGCTCCAGTGCAGTACAACATATTATAAAACTCTTTGAGTTGCGAATGTGTTATTTATAACTGTAAGATAAATGTAATAAATGCTAAAAAGCTTTAAAACCCCGATATTCACTTTGAAACACCCGGTACATTTCAAAATCAAGAGGCCCTAAAGAAGAAAACAAGACATGTACTCGATGTTCACTTGTGCAAGTTCCACAAAATTTATTCACCTATTTTTCTGTATGAAAGATTACAACCAATCTGTTCGAGAATTTTAGGCGAGTGAGAAATACTTCCGGGGCAAACTTAGCACATCTATGGTTCAGGTGGGTAAAAGTACAATGCATGGAGAATACAACACACCATTACAAGTCGACAAATCCAAACCTCGTGGACAACACGTCCGATTTCATACCTCAAAAGTTATGGGCACTTATTCATTAGAAGAGGTGTGTTTCAAATTAGCGTAGATGAACAAGTGGCCACAGCTCTTAAGGGTGCATTTTAGAGCACATGTTTAATGGACTTATTTTCTTGTTTTGGTCCATACTACCACTTTCCAAAATATGGAAAACAAAGAGCTTGCAGTAGAGGAGATTTGTTTCACAATATCGAAGATCAAGAACTGCTGACAGTTCTGAAGGTATGCGTTTTAGAGCCCATATTTACGTGACTTTTTTGTTTCGATTGATCATTCATGTCATATCCCTAAACACTGACCATATAGGTGTGTGTGTGTGTGTGTGTGTGTGTGTGTGTGTGTTTATATGCATGTGTGTTCCGCATCTTCTCCTAAATCTTGGAACCTATTCCGCGCAAAGTTGGTGCACATATTATCGCTGTGTGGAGAGAATCACTGTAGAGATAAGACTCAACTGCCTACGAAAGGGATGAGGGTGTGACTGGGAAGGTTGTGTAACCCACGACGCGCGATTTCGCAGACTTTATTGATCCAGTATTTGAACATTGAGAACACTTAGTAATTTACAACTAACTATATAAATAATTTTAATCCTTTGCGGACTTTTTCTCGCTAATAACATCCACAAAATGATGAAAGGGAACAAGTTCATCGCTTACTACATTCTGGCTGTTTCTCTAATAGAAATTCCGCATTACACATGACGTTTTAATTTATTACTTATTTACTTATAACTCAATTCGCGACACAGTTTGCGGGCAGTATTCGCCTATACCGCTGGCTGTACTTGCAAAACGATATCATTGTACGACACACTGTTCAGGAGATGTGACGTCACAAAGATTGAGCTGTGTGAAATCGTTATTGCTGAACGAAATTCGCTACAGATACAGATGAAATGTGTCTACAAATGAGTGTGAAATAAACAGTTTTTGATGTTGCTGACCAGCAGTCATACAATAATTATTTAATGAATACACCGCCATTTGTCTCTATTGTTGTTTATTTAATTACGACCCAGGTTTCGGCCTCTTAGGCCATTTTAAAGTAATAATGGCATAAATTCAATCACTTAAAATGGCGTAGAAGGCTGAAACGCCGCGCAGGATTAGCCGAGTGGTCTGGGGCGCTGCAGTCATGGACTGTGCGGCTGGTCCCGGCGGAGGTTCGAATCCTCCCTCGGGCTTGGGTGTGTGTGTTTGTCCTTAGGATAATTTAGGTTAGATAGTGTGTAAGCTTAGGGACTGATGACCTTAGCAGTTAAGCCCCATAAGATTTCACACACAAAAAAAGGCTGAAACCTGGGTCGTAATTAAATAAAGAACAATATAGACAAATGGCGGCGTGTTCATTTAAAAATTAAAAAGTGTGAAATATGTTAAATGTATGTGACATATATGTGACATATACGTACTCAGGCAAAACCGCTGCTAAGAACTCCTCCTAAGCCCCTGGATCGATTTCAAAGAAACGTGGTACAAGTATCGCACTATTGTCTAGAAAGAAATTCTTTGGGGATAAGAACCAGCAGAAGGGGAGAGGAAGAGATGGCGATACAGAAATGGGGAAGGGGGACACTGACACAGAAATGAGGGTGGAGAAGATGTACACACTGAGAGCGAGGGGGAAATGGAGAGTGAAATGTAAGAAAAGGAGATGGACAAACAGAGGGAGGAGAAAGGTAGACGGAGAGGAGGGCGGAGGAGATGGATAAAGAGAGGAAAGGAGAAGATGGGATAAAAATATTGGAATAAACACACACCTGGGCAACGCTGCGGACTCAGCTACTACATTATAAAGAAGGTAATGAATTGTGATTAGTTGAATGGAAGTGTAATCGACAGCAGCAGAAGGTGATATACCGGGAGTGGGATTCGTTGTGAATCAGACATTAGGGCAAAGGTACTGTGAACAGTTCAGGAATCAGTTCAGTTGAAGAGGAACAGACATCCATAAATAAAGCAAACATGTATCCGCAATTAATTTAATGTCTGTAGCAAAACGTAGGCTGATTTGAAATCTACTGGCAGATCAGAACTGTGTGCCGGAAAGGGACTCAAATCCATTTCTTTTGCATTTACGGTCAAAAGGCCTACGTACTGAGATATCCTAGACATGGCTCAAGACCTGTCCTCACAGCATTACTACAGGAAGGAGCTCTCTTCTATCTTCCAAACCTCACATAATTTCTCCTCCTGTGGAAAAGGGATTCTGCTTATAGGAATGCCAAAATAACTCGGAGAAGTTAGAAGACAGGATGTCAGCTCCAAGAGCAGTGGGTAGAGAAAGGATATGTGGAAAAACATACTGAGGGCCTCTACTAGTGACGGAAAAAATAGGTGTTCATACTGAAGACAGAGGAGAGTCAGCATTAGAATCAAAACAGACAGAACTTTAGAAGAACTTTGATCGAACAAGTTGCTATTATTAGGTAAAATTCTTTCTGAATTTCTGAAATTGTTGGGGGAATCGCCAACCAAATTATTATCCAAGGTAATGTTAAGAATCTGTGCGAGTGGACATTTTATCAGATTTTCAAAAGAATGTCACCCACACTACCACAACTTCCGTACAATAGGTTTAACAACTCACGCATACAAGTGATACCAAAAATAACACACAGAAGAGTGGAACAGGAAATTGATGATTCAATACAAGATGATCAGCTGGCTATAAAAATGCTTGAGGTGGAGGTAAGACACTTTCATAGGATCAATCTACTTTGGAAAAGAATTCGACTACCTAAAATTGGACCAGATATTGGTGCAAGATATTTGAAATGTGATATGGGTATGTACTATACTGAATGGCGCGTAACATATAACATGTGGAAGAACCAGAACAGATCAAAAAAGAGCTGAAGATTGAGAAAGAAATTCTAGACCTAATAAGTACGGTAAAACCAGGACAGGGGGAGAGTCTTTGATTAGTAATCAAAACGCCCTCGGTGCACGATCCAAACCCCACCACCCTCATTCAGCCAACGGCCTTGTCAAAGACGGCGGAGGGGTGGACAGGGCTTCAGGACACTCGCTTGGCACTGGGGTAGAGAACTGCTCCTGAAGGACGAATAATCAGCTATGAGCAAAGGCATGAGGATGCAGAAGGCAATGGAAACTTCTTCATTACAGACACATAATGTATATTCACAGGATATGTGGCCTGCAATTGAAGTGTCATAATGATCTCTCCATTGGTAAACGATTCTAGACTAGTCAGCTATTCGGATCTACGGGAGGAGACTGCCAAACGAGAGATAACCATGAGAAGGAGATTAAATAACAAACGAAAGGATAACGTTCTATGAATCGGAGTGCGAAATGTCAGAAGTTGAATGTGGTAGGGAAGCTAGAAAATATGAAAAGGTATATCCAGGGGCACAGTCTACATATATCGGGAGTCAGTGAAGTGAAATGGGAAGAATAAAAGGATTTTTGGTCAGATGAATATAGGGTCAAATCAATGGCAACAGAAAACGGTATAACGTGTGTAGGGTTCGTTATGAGTATGAAGGTAAGGCAGACAGTGAGTTACTGTGAACAGTTTAGAGATAATGTTATTACCATCATAATCGATAGAATTTCTAAAATTGTGGGGAAAAGTGGCAACAAAACGACTATCATGATGTTGCGTAGAATGTATGAATCTGGCTATATACCATTTGACTTTCGATAAACATCATCCACGGACCGAGCGAGGTGGCGCAGTGGTTAGACACTGGATTCGCATTCGGGAGGACGACGGTTCAATCCCGCGTCCGGCCATCCCGATTTAGGTTTTCCGTGATTTCCCTAAATCACTCCAGGCAAATACCGGGATGGTTCCTCTGAAAGGGCACGGCCGACTTCCTTCCCCATCCTTCCCTAATCCGACGAGACCGATGACCTCGCTGTCTGGTCTCTTTCCCCAAAAACAACAAATATCATCCACACAATTGCAAAGACTGCAATAGCCTAAAAGTGCCTGAATTATCGCACAATCAGCTTAACAGCTCATACGTCCAAGTTGCTGAGATGAAGAATGATGTGCTCAGATTAAAAAGAGTGTAAGACAGGGAAGTAGTCCTCCACCGCTACTGTTCCATCTCTACATCGAAGAAACAATGACGGAAATAAAAGAAAGGTTGAAGAGTGCAATTAAAACTCAGGTTGAGGAAACATCAATTCGCTTATGACATTTCTATCCTCAGTGAAAACAAAGAAGTGTTACAGAAACTGCTGAATGCAATGAACTATCTAATAACACAAAATATGAAGTGAGAGTAAATTGAAGACAAATGAAAATAATGAGAAGTAGCAGAAGTGATAAAGCAAGAAACATATCATCAAAATTGGTGATGACGAAGTAGATGAAATTAAGGCATTCTGCTACCTAAGCAGCAAAATGACCCATGACAGATGGATCAAGGGGGCGTAAAAATCAGACAACCACTAGCAAAAAGGGAATTCCTGGCCAAGAGAAGTATTCTAGTATGAAACATAGGCCTTAATTTGTGTAAAACATTTCTCAGAATGTACGTTTGGAGCTCAGTATTGTATGCTAGTGGAACATGGACTGTTGGAAAATCGGTAAAAAAGAAAATCGAAACATTTGAAATGCGGTGTTCCAGAAGAATGTAAATTATTTGGACTGATAAGGTAAGGAATGAGGAGGTTCTCCGCAGACTCGGCGAGCTAAGGCATGTGTGGAAAACACTGACAAGAGGAAGGGACATCAAGGAATAACTTTTAGGATACTATAGAGGCTATTGAGGGTAAAACTGTAGAGGAAAACAGAGATTGGCATATATCAAGCAAATAACTGAAGGCATTGATTGCAGGTGCTACTCTGAGATGGAGAAGTTGGAACAGGAGAGAAACTCGTGGTGACCGTATCAAACCAATCTGAAGCTGATCACTCAGCAAAAAATTTAAAGAAAAGTCCAGGAGTGGGATTAAAACTTAGGGCCAAAGGATATCAATAATAAGATTCGCTGGTGACTTTACTATCCTCGCCGAAAGAGAGAAAAAATTAAAAGAGCTGCCGAACCTGAACGGGCCACCAGCCACTGAAAATGGAATGAGAGTAATGAGGTTCGAAAATAATGAGGATCAGCCGAGATGAGACTAACAATGAACGTAACATCAAAAGTGTAGACCACGCAGTGGACGAGATAAACGATTTCTGCTACCTTGAATGGAAAACAGTGCATGGCGGACATAGGAAAGAGGATACCAGAAATAGACTATCACAGGCAAAGAGGGCATTTCATTTTCTACGAAATGTCTATTAGAACCAAAACACAGGCGTTAATTTGACGACGAAATTTCTAAGAACGTACGTTTTTGAGCACAGTAGTGTATGAAAGTGAATGGTTGACTGTGCGAAAACCGAGAAAGAATCGAAGTGTTTGTGCTGTAGAGTAACATAACGATGATAAAAAGTATGTGCAATCAAAAGATATATTATTTATAAGTATTTTGTTTTATTATTATACACAAACAAAGATTTGGTCACACTGAAAGGAGCTTTTAAATAAATCGCACCATACTGAATCCAGGTCAGGTCATATCAACTGTAACTACATAGTAGCACATGTGCAGTTTCTCTTTCTTTAGTACCATCATTGGTTGCAACTTACCGGATTTTGCAAGTTTGTAGTAAGTGATTCCACTTCTAAGATCACCTTTATTCTGTCGTGCTGATCGTTGCTTGGACGTGTCTGTAATTTTTACACTTTCTTTATTTCAAAATGATGTTAGTTGAAAAAGGCTCTTAGCGACAACGCAAGCCGACGGAGTGCCAAGAAAGAGCTTCCGTTCTTTCAACCCTAAGGTTGCAAGTAATGCTTTCAGCCTGTTTTCAGGTTATATATTCGTGTGACCTGCAGGCTCTTGTTGCATGGGTGGCATATAAAAACTAGTGGTACTGGAGAGTGGACTTTAAGTAAAAGTAACTGCTTAAAGAAAAGTGGCCATGGTTAGATTGTGCGTCAACCGAAGGGTATTTAACTTACCATTTACCAAACCGAACTGACGACAGATCAAAATATCAGAGACGCCATCGCACGACAGCACATATAAATGTGCCTCGAATACCGATATTTCCCGAAGATTTTTGAAAATATTACAGGTTCTCACAAACGCAAAAAACAGGAACGGGGAGCGAATCCATCAAATAATGTTCGAGACATCACGGTCGCAGGTTCGAATCCTGCCTCGGGCATGGACGTGGGTGATGTCCTTAGGTTAGTTAGGTTTAAGTAGTTCTAAGTTCTAGGGGACTGTTGACCTCAAATGTTAAGGCCCATAGTTCTCAGAGCCATTCCAACCATTTTATTTTAGACATCAACACACTTAAAACAAGTGTATCGCTCTATTTGTAATGAACTACAGCTGCTTAAACTTCTTGATATGAAAATATATACAAACAGAAACCACAAATGAAAAGCTCGCCGGTTTAGAAGTCATATTTTAAATAATGCTTTTGACGTTTAACAGCTACTCGTACTGACAGCGATGATAACGCTATTAACAAGTCTGAATACTTGACATCGATGAAATACGCCATGACACTTTCTGGCTTTTCTTTCTTAAATGTCATTTTCATTCTTAATTACAAGGGTGTGATGCAAAATCACGTGTGAGATTTCAAATAAGTTAGTACATGTCTACGAATCAAATATGTCGCCGTTTCATCTTATGGTAAAACACCACACAAATGATAAACATCGTCAAGTACGCTAAAATTGATGTTTCGCTCATTGACTTTTCGTTTTATATTTCCGTTAATACTGGTTTCATCACAACTTCGTCCTGAAGTATATTACGGTACGCTGCAAGCCTTTTAACAATGCTTGTACCGAAATTGAAGTATGTTTCATTTTGTGTCATTTTGTAGCACACATGTTATCCTTATCCATCATTTTATTTTTCTTCAAGTAAGTTATTCGTTCGGCTTTAGCAGACCGCTGTCCACCTGATATGGACTGTATGGAAATTTATCGTCCTGTCACTTCCGAGAAATTTATCAGAGAAGAAAAAGTAGAGTAATTCATCTCACACAATTTTTCGCTTGGGTAGTATCTTAATTGACAGTGACATACTATCCAAGTGCATGAAGAGTGATTAAATCGTGAAATAGGCTCGATATTGGAAGAAGAGCTGTCGGTAAGCTATTTGTTTCAGGTGCTTTTATAAGAGACCCTCATTTACCACGAATTTCTCCAGAGAACTAATTTCTAGGGAGAGATCTGTAATACAGTTCATTCCCAGTACTTGGTCTCTTTTATTTTGTCATACGTCTTTCGACAAGTTTTTTGGTGCCCTTCATCTTTTTCTATCATGTACTAATTTTTTCAGATGTACGTAACAACGTATTCGAGCGAGTATGGCGTATAAACTCTGTCACATATTCCAGTATTGATTGCCCTTAGTGTTTTAGCACCTCTACTGCTTCTGGTTGCGTCTTCCAAAGACATCTTTCCTTATCCACCCGATATGCTTTAAATTTCTAGTATATTTCACCTATCAAATGACTCTCGTGATTCTGCGTATTTCCAATGACGTTTAACTTTAATTTTGTGTTCAGTATTAACGGTAACCTCAGGTTTTTCACAAATTATTCGATTATACTGAAGTAGTTTTTAAAAAGCCTATACAAATACTTAGTCGGAACCAAAAACATCACAGCGCTTTAAATAATCAAAATTGTAAAATTGTGCACTTCACAAAAAGAAGAAAATGTATTCTTCTGTGAGCACAAAATCAGTGAGTCACAGCTGGAATCAGTCAACTCATACAAACACCTGGGTATGAAAATTTGTCGGGATATGAAATGGAGCGTTCTCATTGGCTCAGTCGCAGTTAAATCAGGTGTAAGACCACTTCTTATTGTTAGACTTCTAGGGAAAACAAATAGTCAACAAACCACTCAGGTGACCCTCCCCAGAATGTAACTGAAATTTGTGTGACCCGTACGAAATATGACTAATAGAGGATATTGAATATTTACGAAGAAGAACGACTTGCAGTTTTATATTTGTTTGACACATTGGAATGTGTCACGAAGATTCTGAAGTAACTAAAATGGTAGACGCTTTAAGATACATACAAACTCTCCCGAGAAAGCTTACTTAAAAGTTTCAAGAAATCTATTTAATTGATAAATCTATGAATATACTAAAACCACGTACGTGTTGTTCCCGTAGGGAGTGTGAGGCGAAGGGCCCTAATACACAGACTGATGAAAAGTATCGCAACGACCATTAGTACATTAATATGGGATGTGTCCACCACAGCCTTAATGACGTCTTGAACTCTGTTGGGGACTTTTTTCAATGAGATGGGTGCATATCTAAGGAGGAATGTAAGCACATTCTTCCTCAAGAACCGAAACTAGAGAAGATGATGAGATAGTATGCCGGGGTCACAGCGAAGCCGACGTTCTCATTCATCCCAAAGATGCTCCATTGGTTTCATGTCGGAACTCTGGGCTGGCTAACCAGTTTTAGGAATTTTATTGTCCACAGACCATTACCTCAGTGATACTGCTTTATGAAAGTAGCGTTGTCATGCTGATGCAAACAGTCATCGCATCGGAACTGTTCCTCTACTGCACGCTGTATGTAATGGTGTGAAACGTGTTCCTACCATTTCGCATTTAGCGTCTTCTTAAGCGCAATCAGGGGACCACAGCCGAACCTAGAAAACAAACCCATGCCATATCACCGACTCTTCTGCACTTCACTGTTCGCACTACACGAAGACTGGTAACGTTCTCCAGGTATTCGCTAAACCCAAACGCTTCCACCGGATTCCCACAGGGTATAGAATGAGTCACTCGTTTACAGTCATTCACTGTCTAGTGGCGTCACTCTTTACATAACCTCATGCTTCGCTTAGCACTGACTAAGGAACTGTGGGCTAACGAGGAGCTGTTCGATCATTGTACCCCATTCTTTTTGAATCCATACACCCAGTCATTGGGCTAGTTGGACTGCTGGTAACACTTCGGAATTCACTTCTAATTCCTTCCGTTGATTTCATGCGATTATTTAAAATCACCCTCCGCAACTCTACGGTCTCTGCCCGCCAGCAGATGAGATCTCCCTAGTGTTAATTTTGCTGGCATTGTTCCCTCACGTTTCCACTTCACAGTCATATCACCAAAGGTTGACACTGGCAACTTTATAAAGGTTGAAATGTCCCTATCGAGCTGTTGCTCAGGTGACATTCAATGTCCGCGTTACAAGCCGCTAGGTTCACCTGTCCGAACCATTCCGCTGTTACAGCTTCTCTATTAACAACACAATAGTCCCCAATAGTCATCACTTCCTTTACATTGGCAGGTCCACTACTTGTGATATCCTATCAATTTCGCACTATTGAGTGGTGTCCGGATACTTTCGATCAGATAGTGTGGTACAGTGGGAAGTATTCTCTGTCATGAAATTCGCATTGGTTTCCCGAAGAACTCATTGCCAAATCAGTATCTTACCTCTTTTATCGAAACAGCTTTATCGCCACGGGTAATCTATGTCTACATTCCTTGTTGCAGCCAGCCTGTATGATATTGCTTCATAGACGGGAGAGTAGTTCCATACCCTGCACTACTATTTCAGTCCCAGTTATAATATTACCCAAGACTTTATACATTTGTCCACAGCTTTCATCACATTTGTCTTTTGTTTCTTCATTCATATTTTGTGCCACTTACGCTGTTTATTCTTTTCACATGTATTCTAGGTATTATTATATTTGGTCGTAAGGGTTACTGACACTTTCGTATCGATGTACACTGATCATCCACCAAACAGCCGGCATGTCCACCTTTGGCACGGATGACAGTGGCGACACGTCACGGTAAGGAAACAATGAGGCCTTGGTAGGTCACTAGAGAGAGTTGTCACCACATCTGCATGTACAAGTCATCTAATTCCTTTAAAATCAGGAAATACGGTGAGGGGGTGTGGTGATGAGCTCTGACACCACGTCCAATTACATCGCAGATGTGATCAGGTTCAGATCTGCCGAGTTGGGGAGCAGTACGTGAGTTAGAACTCACCACTGTGTTCCTCGAATCACTCCATCTCACTACAGTCTTGTAACGTGGAGCATTACCTGCCGTCAGGAAACGTGATCGTCATGAGGTCTACACCGAGCGAGTTGGCGCAGTGGTTAGCACACTGGACTCGCACTCGGGAAGGCGACGGTTCAAACCCGCGTCCGGCCATTCTGATTTACGTTTTCCGTGGATTCCATAAATCGGTTCAGGCAAATGCCGAGATGGTTGTTTTGAAAGGGCACGGCCGACTTCGTTCCCCATCCTTCCCTAATCCGATGCGACCGATGACCTCGCTGTTTGGTCTCCTCCCCAAATCAACCAATCAACCAAGAGATCTACGTGGTCTTCAAGCAATGTACGCGTATACGATACTCCTTGGCCGTCATGGTGCCTTGCACGAATTCCACTAGACCATGGATGTCCCCATTAATGTTTCCCATAGCAAACTGGGGCAGCCACTAGCTTGTCTCTGTCCCGCCGTACATATGTCAAGGAACTATTCCCCTGAAAGATGGTGGATTCGCATCATCCCATCGGCATGATGAAGATATCGGGAATCATCAGACCATGCAACACCCTGCTAATGTGCCAAAGTCCAGTGCCGATGGTCACGTGTCCATTTCAGTTGTAGTTGCCGATGTCTTAGTGTTAACAATGGCGAATTCATGGGTCGTCAGTTGCCGAGGCCCATCGTTAGGAGTGTTAGGTGCACTATATGTTCAGACACACATATACGCTGCCCACCATTAAAGTCTGATGTTAGTTCCGCCAGAAGTAGGCGCCTGTCCTGTTTAACCAGTCTGCCCAGCCTACGACGTCCGACTTCTCTAATGACAGCTGGCCGCCCAACTTCACCACGACTTCACCTGGTTTGACCTTCGTTTCGCCAATTGCTGAAAGCAATCACTACACTACTCGTAGAACACCCAACAAGTCGTGCGGTTTCCGAAAGGCTCGTGCCTATCCTCTGGGCCATCGCAATCTGCCCCCGGTCAAATTCAGATAGCTCAGGTGCCTTCCTCATTCTACACACGGACATCACGCTCACTGATACTGCGTGCGCGCTGCGTCTTTCTGACTAGCAATAATTCCTGCCAGGTGACGTGCTATCATCTGGACGGGTTTATATCGACAGTAGGTCGGTGGTCAATGTTCTGGCTGGTCAGTGTATTTGGGGAAGCCGCCAGCGGTACATTGATCTGGAGCCTTTTGGCATGCCACGTGATGGTCCGTGAGGTGACGCTCCGTAAGCACGACAACAAGAGAAAGGTTTGGGCAGTACCGATGGATCCAGGCTTCTAGCGTCCTGGAATACGTGAAGATGGCCCAGGGCAGTGGTGAGTGTTTATTCCTGTTTGAAGGCTGCTACTTTGTGGGTAGCCAGAGGTGAAGTCCTTGCTTCTTTTAGGCCATTGCTGTTGTGGAATATTCAATGTGGTGGAGCCAGGTTTTAATTCCGCCAAGAATGGACTTCACCAAGGGTTACCTACTGCAAGGCTATGGGGCAGTTATTACCTACATATAACGGAAGTTGATGGTGAGCTCCAGACTATTCTGTTACATAGCAGCTGAGCTGTTCCAAAGGAGAGTGAGTTCAGCTGCTCCATCTTTTGTGTGTTTCTTTTATTTAAACTTCTACGGCAGTGTCAGTGGTAACTTGAGTGCCAGTGGTAACTTGAGCATTTCAATGTGGAGATTCTAGAAGGCGGCCACTGATTCTCTGAAACGTGCATTGAGATATGTTTCCACTTCTGGATATTTCACATTTTAATTGACCGTTTACTGTGCAGATACACGTAACCAACTTCGGTAGTGCTGCTGTTTTGTTACAAAAAAATGATGAAGTCCAGAGGACATCGATTTATGCATCGAGAGGTCTGTCGGGTGCGTAAATAACTTACTCTGTTTATGAGCTGTAGGCTTTGACCACACCTTTCACCGTAGAAAAGTTTATTTCTTCGTGGAGCATACGAAATTCAGAACAGAAACAGATAACCAGGGGCTGAGTTGGTTTATTCGCAGGCCTCTTAAGACGGGAAAAATTGCGCAATGCGCTGTCCGAATATCAGCTTTCCAGTCTGAAGTAGTAGATGACAGAGATACACTTAGTCGCATGTACAGGAAAATACCCGGGAATCTGACGATGAAGCAGAGGCACCAGGTATCACTGTTTCTTATCTTAAGGAGAGACAACGGTAAGATGTGGATTGAGTGAAATTCAACGAACGCTAGAGACGTGTGACTTGATGGACAGCTATTCATTGGAGAAGGGTGTGCTATGATGTCATTCTTGTCACGATGGGAAACTCAAGGTTTTCCTTCCAGAAAGCTTAGTTCCTGCCGTTTTTAGATATTTTCATCTTTCTTTGTGAAGGAGGCACCTAAGGATATGTAAAATCAGGATGAAAATTAAACAACATCTGACTTCAAAAAGCGTGGACTTACGTATTAAGAGATTAGTAGGTCAATGTCAAGAAAACAAGACTTCTAAGCCTAATACTAAAACTAAGAGGAGTTTTTTGAAGTGCGCTAGAGAATATCTACCTATGGATAAGCTTTTTATTACTTATTACTTTGAGCCCCTACCAGACCAAAAATGGTAATGTGTCTTATTAAGTGGCAATGTTCCACGTCACGTGAGTTCAAAAAAATTGTTTTAGAAATGGCTTCTTTCACATGATAGCTACGCCATATTGTCATCAGCCATCTTTTGCGGATCATACCAACAGAAATCTGAAATCGCCTTAATAATTTTTCATTTTCGTTCACAGAAATGTTGGCATCGTTCCATGAATTGACGTAGTATTGCTTTAATACCGTCTGTCATGAAGCACACAAGATGATGCCTGCTAAATTAATGTTCGCATTCTCATTTAATATAGCAATGAGTAATT
Organism: Schistocerca nitens; assembly: GCF_023898315.1. Taxonomy (NCBI): domain Eukaryota; kingdom Metazoa; phylum Arthropoda; class Insecta; order Orthoptera; family Acrididae; genus Schistocerca; species Schistocerca nitens. The sequence goes on along the minus strand of NC_064614.1, from coordinate 277,902,882 downwards.
TTTGGTTGATGAAAGATAACTAACCAGAGCGCACTGAACCAGCGGATATCAGAGCAGCGAAAAATAACATTTCTACTACACAACAGATAAAGGCTCGTAGGTACAATCAATGGAGATGCGCGACTTTAGTGACGGTTGGGGATATTGCCTATATGAACAAATTCTGGGGACAAAGTAAAGGGCACATTGGATCATAGATAAAATGGTGCTCAGGCCTCTTGGGCCAGTTAAGACCATTAAGAGTTTATCCCCTGTCGGTTTCTGTTCCCAAGACATTAAAACTCGGCAGACAAACAGGGCTCGTTTGACCCAGGTGAAATTAAGTAGTGCCGAGTATATAATGACTTATACTAAACAGGCACCCCACCGCATTTAAAGCCAGGAGATCGGTATGTTCATATCGACATACTTTAGGTAAGGTGGCGGAAGTGCTTTGATTTGGGACTCTCTGGCACGCTGCAAGCATACACCACAAGCGCGGAAGGTAGTAGAGGGCTTGAAAAGTACAGAGGGGATCAGTCTATTAGCAGCAAGGAAGGAAGATTGAGTTTAACGTCCTCTCGACATCGTAAGATTAGAGACGGAGCACACGCTCAATTTGTGCCAAGGAGGAGGAAAGAAATCGGCCGTGTCCTTTAAAAGGAACCATCTCGTCATGTGGCTGGAGCTATTTAGGGAAATCATGGAAAACCTCAATTTAGATTGCAGGACGTGGGTTTGAACCGTTGTCCTCCCAAAACCGAGACCAGCGTGCTAACCACTACACCACCTCATTCGGTAGTCAGGTAGCTGCCAGGAATAAGTGATGGTGGCCTAGGACAGTGGAGAGCGTTGATTTTGAAAGGTGGCATGTTGTTCTCTATGGAGCGTGACGTCTCCTGAGGTGCTGTGTGTGCGAAATTTCGCTCAGGTTCTGTTAATTCGTGACCTTTGTTTCTCACAGACATGTAAATTTTTGGGTAATCTTGCACAGGAGACGACACAATAATCAGTTCTAGCCGTACCGATGTTTGAGAGTCAGTGCTATGATAAAATTAATGATGTCTGATAAATATAGTCAGTTCTAGGTATTGAGCAGTTTTAAAAAGCGTTTTAGTCAATTTTTCGAGTTTCAGTATCGTCGGAGGTTCAACAGGACAGGCGCCTACTTTTGGCGGAACTAACATCAGACTTTAATGGTGGGCAGCGTATATGTGTCTCTGAACACATAGTGCACCTAACACTCCTAACGATGGCCAGGTACGTAGCGTATATTTTCCAGCTAATGTTATTGAATATCTTCAGTTAATAGAGTCACTGCCTACAAATGTCCACAAAACTCTTTAAAATTAATTATTTCTTCTTTTTAATTAATTCACCTTCATTAAGACCTGAAAATTCCAATTATCTGTCCAGTCACGTTCACAGGTTTTTGCAGTTCGAAGCTTTGTCAAACACAATTCATTACTCTCTCCTTCTTCAATATATTTCCGCAAACCATAATTTTTGTAGTACATAAATGCCATCAGTGGTGCCAGAGCGACACACAAACACACAAGAAACAAGTACAGAGAGAGAGAGAGAGGGAGATACGCAAGAGGGTTCACCGTTATTTTTAAACAAAAAAATGTCAGATCATTAGCTTCCGTAGCCTATAGGTTCTCAGGAATCCTGTATTAATACTAGGACTATATGTTAAATATCTGTTAAAGTATATGAAATAATTATTTTTATTATTAAAAAAATTTAAGTTACGACTTAGGACCATATAAGAGTGTTTTATAAAGACAGAGGGTAGTGAAAATGTACTTCATGGGCTCAGTGAGGAAGGAACTACGGCAACACTTAAGTATTCCTTTTTTTTCCTCGATAAGTGATAGTCTTAAATATTTCTTACTTGAATAATGATAACAAAACCAACAGCTGTATTGGAATCGAACATAGTTTATTTTATTAAACACTTGCTACCAATTTCGGCGCCAAATGGTGTCAACTTCAGGCCCCTGCATATGGAAACACACATAACATGATAGAAGAGTACACTAGCACAAACAACATAAATCACAGTTTATGATTAATACGGGGGATAAATCACAGTATAAAATTACATAATAAAATCATAATTTGTTAGCCATACAAAATAAAACTCAGCATCTAACTTATATTGTGACCTTTTTATTCAGTGGAAACATAAACCAAGGACGTAATGGACTTGAAGGGAACCCACACGCACAATGACTTACACTAGCAAAGTGTACACATCAGAACGCCTACAAATATAAGCTACACTACTAATAAAAAACGAAACAAACTAATAACATAACACCAAAGTCTGGAGTCGACAAATGCAACACAAACCTAATGTCCAAACGTTCGCTGGAAAATATGAGTACAAACCCATCCACATAACATACACTCTAATGACCTCATAAACATACACCATGTAAAACACGGCTTAAACCTAGTATAGAAACAGATACGTGCTCCACTGATATTACTGTACAGCAGCCCACTCATATCCCTAAGGTTCACGACGCTAGCTTAGCAAACGTATAATTTGTGTGTGTAAAAGAACCTGGATCTGTCATTTCCAAAGAAACGACGAAGCATGTCACCAGAGTTGTTACTAATTCTAAGAAATCTACTAGGCGTAAAACAAAGTTGCCAACATTGGTAACATCAGCCGTCAGTATGTTCCCACAGGGTTAAAAGTAGCATACGACATATACATCGACGAACTATTGCCAAAGAACATCTCGTCTAGCAAATCGACGATTTACGTGTAACATTTGGCTGTAAATAGTAACGTAGTAAAAGTCAATCCAGGAGCCACATAAGCGCAAGTACACATACTGAACCAAGAACTTTGAAACGTCTATACGGAAATCTTTCAAAACGAACCCAAGAAGACGTACGTATTTAACACACAGGAGCAAGACAATGAACTCCGAATATTCCATAAGAATGGGAATCTGGATAACACGTTACCCAAACGTGAGGAACGTCGAGCGCATCCGTATACGTCCTAGACGAAATGCATAATTCATATCTCGAAACTCTGCACACCTAAACTACACTGCGGTAGCGGTACAGCACTGCCAAACCAAACTGTGCGCCCAAAAGGCGCTTCGTGCAGTGAAATTCAACACTGATCTCACTCCCAGTTACTAATGAATTAGATACAACCATTCATTCGAAACGAAACTAAAAGTGGCAGTTTAAGTCATTCATTATATATCATTACTTAGTTGCAATGAAATCACAACCGAACACTACACAAACAAACAGAAAGTAGTGAAAAAACAAACAAATGACACATTCACACGCCTTAAAAACAGGAAGTGTTCGATAAATATCCAGACCAAACGCTCGACACAACCATTCCAAAACCGTACACTGGGAAATTTGCCAGTAACACCCAAATAACCCTAAACCACAACAGACCTCAGCAACCACTTGGAACTAACCATAAACGCTGTACAAATATTGACCAACAAAATGAACCAATTTAGGCAGGCACCACATACATCCAAAAACCAAAAACTTTAGAAAACTCTAAACAGTAAGTACACGTTCACACTGGGATCGACAAGTCATGGGAAATACATAAAAGCACTGAAACACAGAACGACGAAACACTTGAATATCTGCACAGCAACCACACAACTAACTGTACATGCGGAAGATAGAGTGACACCACCTAATACGAGGGACTGCTCACAACACTGTTCTTACAAGGGAACCTCCCCATCGCACCCCCCTCAGATTTAGTTATAAGTTTGCACAGTGGATAGGCCTTGAAAAACTGAACAAAGATCAATCGAGAAAACAGGAAGAAGTTGTGTGGAACTATGAAAAAAATATGCAAAATATACAAACTGAGTAGTCCATGCTCAAGATAAGCAACATTAAGGAGAGAGTGAGCTCAGCAGTGCCGTGGTTCCGTGGTTAGCGTGAGCAGTTGTGGAACAAGAGGTCCATAGTTCAAGTCTTCCCTCGAGTGAGAATTTTACTTTCTTTATTTTCGCAAAGTTATGATCTGTCCGTTCGTTCATTGGCGTCTCTGTTTACTGTAATAAGTTTAGTGTCTGTGTTTTGCGACCGCACCGCAAAACCGTGCGATTAGTAGACGAAAGGACGTGCCTCTCCAATGGGAACCGAAAATATTTGATAGCAAGGTCATAGGTCAACCGATTCCTCCACAGAAAAACACATCTGATTTATTCTATACGACACTGGTGACGGCATGTGCGTCACATGACAGGAATATGTTGTAGACCCAACTAACTTGTACACTTGGCGAATGGGTAAAAAGATTCTTCCACCTTGCCCGATTTAGGTTTTCTTGTGGATGTGAGAATCACTCCCAAAAAAGTGATGAAAACACAAGAGTTTGTCACATAAACTGCAACAAATGAATGCAACAGTTTCACAGTCGCACAGTTTTCCCTGTGCTCTGTCAAAACATGTGTTTTTAACGTTTTCAAAATTTTCCGTGTGTAGGCCGTCAAATCATGCATATTTCAAGCAAATCTGAACATGTCCTGGAATTTTGGAGAGCGAAGTTGATTATGTGTGAGTGCCTGAACTTCGATAATTGTCTGAAAATAAAAAATTAAACTTCTCACTCGAGGGAAGACTTGAACCAAGGACCCTTCCTTCCGCAGGTGCTCACGCTAACCACGGGACCACGACGCTCCTGAGCTCACTCTCTCCTTAATGTTGCCTATCTTGAGCATGGACTACTCAGTTTGTGTATTTTGCTTATTTTTTTCATAGTTCCACACAATTTCTTCCTGTTTTCTCGATTGATCTGTGTTCAGTTTTTCAAGGCCTATCCACTGTGCCAACTTATAACTAAATCTGAGGGGGGTGCGATGGGGAGGTTCCCTTGTTAGTGACAGACAAAGAGTGTACTACCATCAATCCAGAAGCGTTTGAGATTAAAATGCCAGCGGCTTGGGCCATGAGTAGTTCAGTGCAACAAACCAAGAGGCCATATGTGCCACACACATCACCTACGACTCAGGAAACACCCAGTTGCCACAAGCAAAAACTTAGTAATCACTGTTATTGGGACAAATACAAAATACAGTAGAAGTGACATCTATAGACATACGACTAAATAATTCAAAGCAGCGTTATTTCTAACCGTACACCAAAAAAAGACACTTTCATGTAAGCAACTATTAAAAGTTAATAAAGCATGAAATTCTACACGTCATTAAATATGGGACACTCCTACCAAGAGGTATATACAACGCCGCCAACGATCAACAATAAGCGGTGGCAAAACCCATCAACTTGGTACTCTTCCGGAATGAAGAACAGGGATTGGCATCTGCAAGGACCTAGATCAGTCTCTCACTAAAGCAATTATACGGGCACAGAGACCCTCCTATATAAACCACAGGTAAATGCTGGGCATGAAACACACATGGATAAAACACGTGAATCACTGTAAAGTGGTCCTGGTACGCTATAGCCACGCAAACTCTGTTTGCAGTGTGACACATAACTATGAAGGAAACACTGAGACTCAACAGGGGAAACAATAATCACGAATAATGGACAACTTTACTGATCTAACTCATTGTGCGTGTAAGTTTTTCTGAAGTCCATTACGTAATTGGTGTACGTTTCCATTGGATAAAAGAATGGAATATATGTTAGATGCTGAATTTTGTTTTGTATGAATAACAATAGTATATTTTTATTATATGATTTTGTTATGTGGTTTATTCCCATTTATAGTCATAAACTATGATTTATGTTGTGTGTGCTCTCATACTCTTCTATCATGCTATGTGTGTTTCCGTATGCAGGGGCCTGAAGATGACACAATTTGGTGTCGAAACTGGTAGCATGTCTTAAAAAGAATAAACGACGTTACATTCCAGTTTATAGTTATTCAAGTTCTTCATGTCCGGCTATGGTACCTACTTTCCTTCATGGATTAGCAGAGACTAAATATTTCATTGTTAAAGTTACATGAGCCTAAGAAGTTTCTTAACTATACACGTTCACTTAAACAATCTTCCTCACAAATTAAACTTAAATACTTTATTTCAGGGAAAAGTGTCATCAATGTAAACAAGTTGCTCACCTATAGATGTTCAACTATTCCATGCTAGAGTCTGCACTGCTGCTTGTAATTTACTACTAGATTTTCCATGGCTAAAACTACGTGAGTTTATAAATTTTTGCTCATTAATTGATTTAGTTACACACATACAGAAAATATCTTAAATAATTCATTTCATTCCTACTGAGCCTAAAACTTCGTTCCTTAAGAATCTCAACATCTTTAAAATCACAACATAATCATCATTTTGTTATTTCCTTATACAATGAATACATAATTTTAATATCTTGTTTGGTTTTTTCTTGCTTTTCATTCTTGTTTTATTGTGAGTGGGATATAGAGTGCCATATGGCGGTTGTATGAACCGAGACCAAGTAGGGCCCTTTCTCAAGAAACTCCTGTTACCCAGAATGCAATCTGCATGGTTGTGCGTGCTGCAGTGTGTGTTGGACATCTTCCAGCACTTCAGCATTAAGACATGGAACAATTGACAGTTCACTCTACAGATGTTGTATATTTATGTAATCTATTACTATGTCAATATAAAATATCCACCATGGTGTGAACTGTCAAATAATTATAGGAAGTACTTACAATATTATTTCAGTATTTAACACCACAGTGCATAAAACAGCACTAAATCGTCATGAAGTCAATATTTCAGAATTTCACGGGAAATACAACGAGGATATTCACCAGATGTAGTCACACCAGATGTTATACACTATGCGATCAAAAGTGTCTGGGCACCTGGCTGAAAATGACTTACAAGCTCGTGGCGCACCGTACTGGAATTCAATGTGGTGTTGGCCCACCCTTGGCCTTGGCAGCTTACACTCTCGCAGCGATATTTGCAGTCAAGTGCTCGAAGGTTTCTTAGGAAATGGCAGCCCATTCTTCAAGGAGTGCTCCACTGAGGAGAGGTATCGATGTCGGTCGGTGAGGCCTCCAACGAAGTCGGCGTTCCAAAACATCTCAATGGTGTTCTATGGGATTCAGGTCAGGACACTGTGCAGGCGAGTCCATTACAGGGATGTTATTGTCATGTAACCACTCCGCCTCTACGTGCATTGTGAACAGGTGCTCGATCGTGTTGAAAGATGCAATCACCATCCTCGAATTGCTCTTCAACAGTGGGAAGCAAGAAAGTGCTTGTACTGTGATAGTGTCACGCAAAACAACAAGGGTTTGCCAGCCCCCTCCGTGAAAAACACGACCTCACCATAACACCACCGCCTCTGTTGGCACTACACACGCTGGTAGATGACGTTCACTGGGCATTCGCTATACCCACTCCCTGCCATCGGATCGCCACATTGTGTACCGTGACTCGTCACTCCACACTCCACGTTTTTCCTCTGTTCAACCGTCCAATGTTTACGCTCCTTACGCCAAGCGGGGCGTCGGCGTGATGTGTGGCGTATGAGCAGCCGCTCGACCAAGGTTTCTCACCTCCTGCCTAACTGTTATAGTACTTGCAGTGGACCCTGATGCAGTTTGGAATCCCTGTATAATGTTCTGGATAGATGTCTGCCTATTACACATTACGACCCTCTTTAACCGTCGGACGTCTCTGTCAGTCAACAGAGGAGGTCGGCCTGTACGCTTTTGTACTGTACGTGTCCCTCCACATTTCCATCACGATAGATTACCGTTCACCGATTCATTTTGTCATTGTTTTATAATCACATTTTTATCATGTTCTGTCTCGTACGTCTTTGTGAACACTGTAATTAAAGTTCTTTCACAGTTTGTGTCACCAAGAGTTCGTTTTCATTTCTAAATTCTTCTCGCATGCTTCTGCGAGTCAGTGACTCGTTAATTGTTATGAGATCTGATAGTACAGTCTGTATCACAAGTAATGCACCGGAGCGTATTAAACGAGTCTCTTTCCGCTTTGAAATTTTAAAAGCACAGTTTCAAGTTATTTATAATTAGTTTCAAAATTACGAAGTTTCGGTAACAGTTAGTTAAGTACACATAAACAATTACAATGTTGTAGTCATGTATCGAGACTTTAGCGGACGTTGGTATTCGTGGTTATCCTTTCACATCAGCTACAGCGAGCAGGCCTCCAACCTCGAAATGAACTAGCAGAAAACTCCGTTAGCAAAATACGCCTCAGGTCCAAAAAATACTTCGACTGAACCTAAGTACGGAATGTAGACATGACGAATCAGTATGCAGATTCACATATGACACGTTTACAATATTTTTTTGCGTAGACAGCGCTTTTTATTTACACAAAGAAGATTTCAATTGCATTTTCGGATTAATGGTACATTTACATTGAATCCGTTAAAACAAATTCATAAAATATTTCCGATAGGAGCGAAAGGCTCGTCAGTTAAAAAATTTTATTGATTTCACATGAGAGACAAAGATTCGCCAAGATAGATTGTTTCAATTATGAGATGAATGCTCATCAAGACAAAGCCATCACTTGTTTTAATTAGGAGCTAAAGGTTCATTAATTCAGGATCATAAATTATTTCAAATACGACCTGAAAGCTCACTAAGACAAAATCACACAGTTAAGAGCTGAAGGCTCATCAGCCACGCAAATTTTCGTGGAATTTTGTTCCTTATCATCTCCGTCGGCAATTATCCTCACAGTTTTTTAAGCTACGATCTCTAGATTTGTTTCAACTTCACACTTAATAACTAACAACGTAAACATGCCTTCTGAAATATGCACTTAATACCTACAGACGCGAAATTTTCATACTTATTCTGCTTCTTCACTCATTAAGCTAATAAACATGTTACTTTAAAAAACGTCTTGTTCATAATATTTATTAACGTCTTGTTAGAGTGCCGGAGTACATTTGTTGCCATTTTTAATTTGTTTCTTTATTAATGAAAACTTTGGATGAATCCTAAGCAAAACCTGGTCTCCAGTCTGGTATTGGAGGATTTTACCTAACATTTTATCATATTGTAGTTTCCGCTTTTGGTCGCTAATCTGCAGTTCTTGTAGAACTCGTCGTAGTTGCTCCTTCGAAATTAAGTTTAGCCATTCGTTTCTTTCTACTTCATTTTGCATTATTTCAGACAGCGTATGCTTGGTGGAACGGTGCGGCAAATGATTAAAAATACCTACAAAAACTGACACGTACTCAATCCTTTTGATTCGCTGCTTGACGGCATATGAGTTGATAAACCTACTGAACTCCCTAAGATGCGTTCCACGGTGCTGGATTTGCGGTAAAATCAAGGTATTAAGGTATAGTTAATGTCCCTTTCCCTTAAAAATTCTTTCCTCTTATGTCCCGTGAAATATGAAGCATTATCAAACACAACTGCATCGGTTTTCCCCAACTGCAACATAATCATTAACAAATATTCTAATGATAGAGGTGGCTATTCCTGATCGTAGGACAAAGTTTCAAGTACTTGGTAAATAGATCATATACTACTACGATGTACTTTATTCCACCCCTCGGAGAGAGCAGGGGTTCAGTTATATCACAAGATACCTTATGAAATGGTTTAGTGGTAATAATTGAATATAGCCTAATTTAATTTTACTACTTCTGTTTATAGGCTGATTATTGTCTTGACGTATTAAACAAATCCTTAACAATTTATTAACTTTTCTTCTTACAAGAGTGTAATAACAGTGTCTCAGCATCATGGATGCAACTTTCTCTGCCCCAAAATGTTCCCAGACGTACTGAGTAAACTGTATAAAGTTTAATAGACACTGGGAGGAAATACACACATTCCACGTACTTACAACATCATTATGTTTGTTAGATAACATATCAGAATATAGTTTAAACTTTTTCGATACATACTTTTCAGTACGTTGCATTAAGAGTGGTTCAGTTCTACTCCATGTAGGATCTTCATTATGTAATCTTGCCATATTCTTACACTCAGTCATGTACTGTAGCTAAAATGGAGAGTTCTTTATTTATTAACAGTACTTTAAAGTTAGACGATTGTTCAGAAATTTCGTGGAAGTTTGTTAAGCCTTGAGGCAGTTGGAAAAGAGCATCTCCCATGTGTTGTCTTTTCCCTGTACACGAACTATTTCTATATCGCAATTTTGTACCACAATAGCTCACTGGGCAAATCTCGTGTGAAGCAATCTGCAAGATATGATAAAAATTACAGATTGGTGCTCACAATATACTTTTACGTGTTTTCCGCACATAAAGTGATTAAATTTTTCCAGTTCCCTTTTTTATGGCAAGCATTTCTAATTCTGTTACTGCAGAACTTCTCTCGCAATTGGAAAGAATTCGGCTCCGAAACTGATAACTCTAATTTCCTGTTTCTCGTCCACTGTTACTACTTGGAGTAGAAATGCACCCAAACCAGTTAATGATGTATCTGTAGCCAAATAAAATCCCTAGGATTTACTTGAGCAATCTTAATTTGTTCATAACCCTCTGCAAAAGACGGCTTCCAATGCCATGGGGTGTTCTTTCTCAACTGCCGTAATAAAGTATCATTATTTAATAATTGATTAGGCAAAATTTTCTATAAAATGATGCGTGAACAAAAAACGACTTTAACTGTTTTTATTAGTGGGACGTGGAAATTTGACTCTTGTTTCTTGGCGTCAGGTTGTATCCCAAAACGTGATATGGTTCAGAAATTTAATCCTAATATGATCGAAGTTTGACTTCATTTGGGTGGCCGTAACCCCATATTCTTCGAATTTTAAGCAACATGTCACTCAATTCTACATGTATATTCTATGTTTCGGTGTCTATTAGTAAATCATCCATGTATAGGCTAACCTTATCTAGCAACTCTGATCCTAACACTTAGTCCAGTGCTGCAATAAATAGACCTCCACTCACATTCAATCCGGAAAGGCATGACTTTAAATTGATAACTTCTTTCAGAGAAAGTATGAGCAAAGTACTTCCTAGATCCTTTACCTAACATAATCTGCCAGTAACAAAGTTTTAAATGCACTGAAATCGAAAATTTTACACCATAAAATTTTTGTAACAGTTCTTCTAGATTTTCTGGGTGTGTATGTATCGGGACAATGATTTAATCTATGTCCCAGGCGCCCAGAACTAAGCGAATGCTTCTGCCTAACTAACAATGGACTAGTATTTGAAGAATTCGATGGTTCTATAATCAGTCAGTCTAACATTTTACACACGTCTTTGGTTACTGCTTTTTTTTTTATCAAGGACAGACTAGTAGGCTCTACAAAGTGTCTTATAAGGGTAATCCCCCATATGATAGACGTAATTTTTTATGACGCCAGCTGTCATCGAAAGCTTTAATGTATCTAGACAACAACTACTATAGTTCCTATTGGTTTTCATGTGTCAGATACACAGATCACTTACTTCTAATCCCTGTTCTCGAGTTCTGCAAACAAAAGTCAGTTGCGATATGTAACAAATTGGGACGAAAACATCTGATATTATTAAGCTGACAATATTTACTGTGCGACTCCAGTGTTTTCACTAGATCCAGCTTCAGGTTATTACCGTTGCTTTTTTATATAGAAAACTCCTGCCTTGAGGTCCATACGGTTTTCCTCCCGCACATGAAACCCTGCCCCAAATACAGGATACTAATAATTTACTTACGAACAAGAAGGTGCTTTTAAGTACTTCCTTCTGGTCGATCATATCTACCTGTATATGAAATTACATAGTCTGTGACTGTGGCCCAAGAGCTCCAGTAATATTATAATTCTGTACTGGAGAAACTGGAATTTTGCTGTTCATACTAATCTATTTGTAGAAACTCATACCCATTATGGATTTCGTAGCTCCAGTATCTATAATTACATATATATTTGCATACGTCGGTTCACTATTTAACTCGTCCTGAATTTTAATTCCATTACTATACCGCAGCACTGACACATTACTTGTAACAATGCCCTCCTCCTTCTCTTCAATCACACAGAGAAGGCTGAGATTTGTCAGAACTAGTTTGACGAAGTGGAAGGTCCACTTTGAGGCACATTAGTGACTTCAACAATTTTAACATTATGATAAGGTTGTGTCCAGGACTTGATTAGACCTTGTGAATTGTTGGCATTACTGTTTACTTGGTTCTGCATCTGCAAATTCTGCTCAGTGGCTATTGCAGCAGCAGATAGCTGCCAAGCCCCTGAGTTGTTATTACGCCACTGTCCATTAAAATTCCTATTGCTGCTGTAGTTATGGGAATGAACCCTTAACTCAAGAGGTGGTCTCTCAGAAGATTTTCGAACTCGCTCTCCAAAGCCAGTTATGGTGGAATGCTTCTGTACACCCCCTACCCTCCTTAATTTGCCAAGCCTACGAAGTTTTGTTGTCGGTTGCGTTATTTATACCTGTTGGAGCCTCCTAGACCGCGCCTCATGAACTACATTCCTGTTTTGTTTAGTACGCTACTGTATAGCTCAAAATGTGTTGGCACTAATGTGTCACTTTTAACTTTCCCAAGTTTGATAAAATTATTAGTCTCTCTATGGAGGAAGATATCAGTGATATAGATCAAGAAATAAAAGAAAAAGATGACGATTTTACATTTGCCAATGATCACAGTTCTGCTATCGAACAAGAGTATCGTTCAAAGGAAGAACTTCCCGAAAGTTGTGATGGGGATCTGTCTGTTTCTTCAATGAAATACTTAAAGTGTCTTTCGAAATCAAATGTGTTCTGAGTGGTGATAAAAATGTAGTTCTCAGCAATGAATGTCAATCTGACAGACTTTCTTTTTGTACCTATTGGATGAGATTTTTATGCGCAAATTTAAACCCTGGAATTTAGTTTTATTTGGAAATATATTTGCTACAGAGATTGCATAATTTCTCAGAATGTAAAATTCAGTACTCTAACAGTCTATTTGTGTGTACTATTGAAAAGGACCACACAAAATTATGTGCTTTTGTGTGATAAATAGTAAAATGCTGCAGGTCTTGTTTAGTGCAATAAAGTAAAGTAGAAGCATTTAGGCCACACCTAAATAACTGTAAAAATAAATGTTATGTAGCATAAATCAAAAATTCAAATGATTTTGTTGTATACGCTGCAAAAAAGTCACCTCACGAGTTAAGGGTTATAATTATCATCATACCTATTCTTGATAGCACTGTGCTTAGTGCTATTATTGTTATTACGATACTAATAAGGGCGTAAATCATGCTTAAAATTTACAGGTGGATCTGGACGGTATACAAAATTTCTATTCCCATTACCATATTACTTCCAGTTATTATTACTCCTGTTGGTTGGTACCCACTACTTCGGTTTCCAAACGCATTTCCATTAGATTTATTATTTCTAGTACTGCTGTTTCAAGTCTTCTTGAATCAAGTCATCTTGAATCTATTATGGACGAAAAAAGTTCCAGATCCGTGTCTAGCAGATAAATCAACTTGTCTCTAATGATAATTGGTAATTTTGCTTTAAGAATTCGGAGAAATTCTCTTTACGAGATTGGTTCATCCCAATATCTAGTTCTTTTAATAAAGCTTCGAAATATTTCCTTAAACTACCTCTTTTTTGGGTTGAAATATTCAGGACTGTATACTTCTTAACGTAATTTTTTTCTCGTTAACCAAAATTTGGCTATCAACATTCTCTTGAGTTCTTTGTACGTTCTACAGCGCTCTACGCATGATCGGACCACAACGCAGCATCTCCTGTTATATGAGATACAATAAGTCGTATTTTATGGTGTTCATTCCACGATCAAGGAAAAATATTTCTAAAGCTTTTAATGAAAACTGCAGGATGTGGAATGTCCTTTTCAAACGAATAAGTTTGAAACTGTCTGTTTTTTACTATGCTCTGTTCCAATTTTTATAAAGAAAGTGAGTGAACATTGTTTCGCACGTCGTCGACTGGGTCAGAATACGAGCTAAATATGTTTTGCTTATTCCCATATGTGGTGTCTGATTTAGATACAGCAGAACAGCTAACGTCTGTTTTAAATCTGCGTTGAAACGCGTTCTGATATTCCTTATTTTCAATCGGACTTTCAGTTTCGATTAATTCCAGCTTCCGGTCTGCTTCGCATTGCCATTTAGGATTCTCCAAAACTGTCTTTATTTTGTTTAAACTCGGCTTTAAACTCTTCTGTGATGTTATGCGTATTAAATCCGGATTTCTTGAAATGCTTTGCACTGCTGACGCTATTTCCGAAGTCACATGCGTATTTATTTCAGTATTTTTGTCTCGTCCTTCACTTTTTGGATTGCTTCACGAAACTAATATTCGTCAAACTGTTTCTTATTTTATGCTCCCACATTTTCCATTTTCTGAGTAAGAGATTGCACTGCATTTTCTACTTTTGTTTGCGATGCTTCAAAATCTTTAAATTCAATCTTTAAGTGGTTAACGAGTTCAGGTAGACTTTCATATTTTCGCTTTAATTCAGCTGACTTATTGTCAATCTGTCCCAAATCAGCAAAGATTTTCTGGTGACTGTCAGTTAACATTGTGTCCCATTCCGCTTCGAGTTCGACTAATCTTCGCCCTCGTGTGGCTTGAAGTTCGACTAATTTTCGATGTTGTGCGGCTTAAAGCTCGACTTCCTTCCTGTCTCATTTCTTATCACTTTCCTCCAACTTCATTAACGGGGCGGTAAATGGATCGGAAACCCTATACCAGATCTGTGCATTACATGGTTTTCCTGCAAGTCGCTCAGTTTCATCAGGCAGTTTATGCAAAGTAAACTCAGAACGTGCATCGCTATCCTCCATAGGTGATGCATAGTCAACAAGGTTTTTATGTGTCACTGACAGTTACTTTACTTTTTACAGGGATAGGAATATTTTCAATTTCAGGTTCTTCCAGCTCTGATAAAATCTCTAGCGATCCTAGATCGATTCATTTTTCTAACTTCATTTTTTGTTTCCTTTTTCTACTATTTTAAAAGTAAATGTTATTCCTATAATTACAAATGCTTTCACTCTTAATCACATAATCCATAATCACCTTAGAGAAACCTCCCCTACAAAGCCCGTATCAGAGAATCCAACACCACACGTCTGATAAATTATTGTCAGCACAATCTAACTACAACTATACAGATTAATTAGTATCTTGCCTTATTTATCGCAAACTGCTCTAAACTGCATAATAACTGATCATGTTAAAGTATGGCAAAAGGCAAGATATCCGAATGCCAAAGCCTTTATCTTTGGATGATGTGGTCAGATCAGCTCGACTTGTCTTCACTATTCATTTGAGTCATCACTAAGTGAAAAACAATTAGTGAGGCTCACGTGGTTCACAAATCAAATATAGCGGGTACATGAAACAGATAAAATTCCAGATTAGTTACAAGCACATACACATTTATGTTGTTGTTGTGGTCTTCAGTCCAGAGACTGGTTTGATGCTGCTCTACATGCTACTCTATCCTGAGCAAGCTTCCTCATCTCCCAGTACCTACTGCAACCTACATCCTTCTGAATTCGTTTAGTGTATTCATCACACATTTATATAAAGTCTAATTAGAACCATTTACATAAATGTATTTCACAATAGTTCACAGTTAACCCATTGTTTTGATTTATGATATTTACTCTGTTTCTTCTTTCTTCGTTAGTGCCCCACAAACCGCGACAGTTATAGCGCTCACCAGGTGCTGCGCATGGGAAGTCTCGGTAAGGGTTTGTTAATTCTCGAACTTTATTTCTTAGCGACTTGTAAATTTTAGGATAATCCTGCACGGGAGACGACACAAGTAACTAATAATCTAGCAGAATCGATATTTGAGAGTCAATGCCATGATAAAACCACTGATACCTGATAAACACATTCACTTCTAGCAGATTTAAAGAGTCAGTTCATTTTTAGTTTTAGTATCGTCGGAAACAATGCTGGCCAGAGATATCACAAGGATACGAGAATCGGTAATCTGATGAGACAAGTGAACCGCGAAATTTTTCCAGCTAATATTGTTGAATGCTTTCAGTTAATAAGGTTGAAACGTCCCCTTATAAATATTATACAGGACTGTGCTTAAACTGACACACAATATTTTTAGCGCAACGCAATCTGACTTTCAAAAATCCCTACAAAAGAATGGCCCTGACTAACATTAACCTATACGTTTCACAAATCACTTACCTCACAAATATCTTCGTTACTCGAATTACTGCGATACAGCTAGCGCCACTACTGCCAGCTAAATAAAAGATTCAAACTACTGAAGGCACTAACTACTGATAGGCACAGTTAGCAAAAGAAAGATTTTGATAGAGAACAAACAATGTATTTACCTTAATAGTGTTCAAAAGTCATAATATATATAGCAGTTCATGACATCCATTCTTACAAATTTACTGGCTCTGTCCAAATCATCCGCTCTCAAAAATCTGCCATCTCACTTCCCCACATCCACCACTGCTGGCGGCTCACCTCCAACTGTGCAATGCTACGCGCTGTTAACAGCCAACTGCCCAACACTACAATGGCGAATATTATAACAATGCAAACCAGCCAGAGACTGCACACAGCACAGCCAGTGATTTTCATACAGAGCGCTACGTGGAGTTACCAATATAAAAACCTAAACAGTCTACTTACATAGCCCCCATGCTCACCACAAAAAATTTTACGAATTGTTTTGGGCAGTGGCCAATACAGATTTGAAAAAAAGTTTTCACTATTACAATAACAAAGAAATCAAATGCACACACTTATCGATACAATGTTGGTCAAAAGCTACAATTTTCTCACAGTCCATAAAGACAGTCCTGATCGTTCATCGCAGTAAAATTGCAGTGTTTTTCTCAAAGTCTGAGCAGTAAAAGAAAATGCACACAGAAGTAGTGGATTTCCATGCAGTCTTGAAGAAGTAGTGTTGTCCTTCCAACGGAAAGACAGTGCTGACTCGACATGCAGACAGGTAATGGGCCACAACAGAGCAAACCCACAGCAGTCAGTCGAAGTTTTGAAGCATACTGGTAGGTAGGTCATCACAGAGTAGACCCACTGCAGTCCTGGTAGAGATTACGGTATTGGTGGGCCATCAAAGATGCAGACCCACTAGAGTCCTTGTAGAGATATTGGTATTGGTGGGCCATCAAACGTGCAGACCCACTGTAGTCCTTGTAGACATAATGGTACTGGTGGGGCACCAAAGATGCAGACCCACTGTAGTCCTTGTAGAGACGGTCAGCAGCCATCTGTTGCGACTGTTCAGGTGCACTATCACCATGGAAGAGTCTTGCGGCGAATATAGCAAGTCCATAAAGCACTCACTAACCACTCACAAAGATTTTGGAATTGTCCTTAGAACCAGCAATGCTGTTAATCAGTCCCTTGCTGAATTATTAACACACATGCAAACACTAACAGTCCCTACTTCTCACATATTGTCCATATACTATGACCAACAGAAACGTGTGCAGTGAAATGTAACTTACAAGTTACTTAATTTGATGAACTGGTGTCAATTACAATTTTAGAACAAGAATACAATAACAAAGGTACAAAATACATCATTAAAGAACATAACAATACAGATAACATTTGTGGTAATGCAGGCTTTACAGAAGAATCGAAATAACATAAACATCAGTGTTACAGGAATTATGACATAAGTAAATACATAAAAGATCAGAATAACTTTTGAAACATCAACTTCACACGAGAGCATTAAAACAAAACAGAATAAATAATGTCTAAAGCATGTTATCAGAAAAATTCTACAACATAAATCTTATTAGCTAAACACATACAGGCAGGAAATACACAAATTCAAATAGTGTAATAACCCATAAATATGGGACAGGGTTTGTTTTCAGTGTGACATTTGGTACTGCAGTCCACCCCAAAACTTCATTCCATATATCTTTCCTCTTATTTCAACATTTGTTTCCACCAGAAAAATTCTATCCAAGCATGCTTTCTGTATTTATATGTTCACACATTTCTTACCTCATTATTTATTTTCCATTATCTTACCTCATCATTTATTTCCAAGAAAATCCTACCTAAACCTGTTGTCCATAAACCCTACTTTTTTGTTCATATCCTCTTTCAAAATACTTTTTGGGCTAAACCATTTTCTTTATAGCTTATCAATGCATTTCTTCCAATTCATCACAACTTGTTCTCTTATATGGCCTACCCCATCATAAGCTAACCTAAATCTACTGAGCTCAGATGCTAAACTAAGGGACGAGGCAATGCAGCAGCACAAAACAATTAACACAAACACCAATGACAAAAAAATGGATATTGGCAAAGCAAGCTACAGTAAATTTAAATTACCAAGCAAATGCAACATTACAACTAATATAAGCCAATGTGCAGCAACAATAAAAATAAATCAATAGTAAAACTAGCTTAACAGAGCAATACAAAGTGAAATTTAGTAGCACTATGCCTGCCAAACAGCAGCAGCAAATGCAATAACTTATATCTAAACATGACAAAGCTCAAGCAGAAAAAATATTACAGTAAAAATGGTCATGTTTAATATCTATGTCACATCTTAACACTAGAGTGATGCATCACGATAACTTACTCTACCAAAAAAATTACTAATTAGTTGAAAAGAAAATTACGTATGCAGTTACTGTTATTAATCCCTTCTTATTGTTCTTTCCATTCCAAGTGCTCCTTTTTCGAAGAATATGGATCATAAAATTATTATTTAATAGATCTGTTGGCAGAAAGTGTTCACATTAGCAAATTCACTTAATTTTATTTTATAAATCCAATGCTGCAACACAGCTGGAAACCAGATATTAAACAAAATGATCAATCTCTCAACTAGAAAGACAATATATGTAAAATTTTTCTCATCATTTCATTAGGCATTTTAGTAAATATCATAAATTAAGAGCTCCACAGTGTAATCATATGTTTTCAAGTTTGAGCGTGTCGTATTTGCGATGCTTTCTACAAAGGAATGTCAATAGCGAGGTTACTGGTCTCTTTTTTCTCCACCTAATGGCTTTTTCTCCAGGCTACTCGCACAGCTGGTCGCCCATAACGCATTACATCAAGGTCACTTAGCTTTCTTACCGAAATATTTACGACAGCAGTTTGCGCTACAGTGACAGTCTCATAAAAAAAATTTCACAGGTCGAGAATTTGCGTTACAAATGTGTAGAAACAAAATCCTACCAATATAACAGAGTCCAAAAAATTTTCAGCGGCGTTGTGATACATTCACGCAAGGACATACATTTCATAACTCTTAAAGTACGATTCTTGGTTTCGAACAACCTTTTTCACAAATCAGAGTCCCTAACCACTACTCATTATTCATATACGTATTCGTCGACACTTCTTCAATATTTCATCATAATAAACACGTAGCATAATCAAATTACTCATATATGGTAGCTTCATCTTATTGATCATAAACATACCTCAACAGCATAATGCACATCGTCGTCATAAAAATAACATCATAACACCTCAGTCAAATCTCAAAAGCGTCGTAGCTTTCTGCAATAATATCAAAACCTAAAAAAATTCTCTGCTCATTTCAATAGTGTCATCTACCTCAAACATACATTAAAATCATGCTCCCTTACCAAATACATCATTCAAAGCTCTCATAGTATCACAATGGTTCCGAAAAAATATGAGCAGTTCACAAAGTACAGACAAAATACAATAAGTTTGAAGTTACCCAACTGTGTAATTGCGTAAACATGTGTCACTGATGTAGTAAAAAAAATGTTAATCTCTCAGTTAAATGATCAGATAGCTGTGTAATTTATGTGTTAAAGAAATATGGTACCGATATGTAAAGTTGTATAAGCAAATACCATATTAGCTAGGGCTCCTTGTGCTTGCCAAACACATGGTACACAAAGTAAGCGTGTACTCCCCTGAGGATTAATGCACTTATACCCTCTGGTGTTACAGATTACAGCAATGGAATGAAATGTATCACGGAAAACTTTCTTTGTAATTCAAAAATCTTTAAAAATAAATGTTTAAAGTACAAAATTAATCATTCAAATACGTGTCCTGTAGCGCTAAACTGTGCTCTTGTTGTAAGATAATCTCTGTGGAAGTGTTGTAGTTATCGTCCTCCGAAAGCTAAGTTCTGCAGAAGTCAATGTACTTACCTCATGATAAACAAAATTGAAATGCTTTGCGTATAGATATCTTAGTTATTACGTACCTTACCAAGATCAAGAAAGTACTATAATGTAACGTATGTGCTACGGAAAAGGCTGTCTCATTGTAGCTATACCACAAAAGTTACTACTAAAACATGTTTTACTTTCTAGAATAATACATAAATCTGTGCAGACATAAAACAGAAACACCGCAAAAGTAACATTGTAAATTGTCACTCATTAGTAGCGTCGTGATAAAATCGTGTAGCTGTCACATAAACTAACCACTGTGTCATCTGGTATCTCTCAGAAAGTACTTTAAATCCAGAATGTGTTTTCAAGTACACCAAAATGTTGCATTAAAATCTCATTAGCAGTACCAGTATATGTTCTAAGTATGTAAGTCTTATAGTCGTTACGTAATCGTGCAATTAACAAGCAAGAATGTACACACACAATAAGACTGTGTGGTCTGTACACTATAAGAATGCACTCGTAAATACTGTCTAAGTATGTTCCCTAGGTTCTAGATTGGATAGTTAACTTCAAAAAATTGTTGCATGTTAACAGTTTCTCAGTGTGACAATTTGTACTATTAACGTGAGGTGAAAAATTTTATAGCAATGACTAAGTTAAAAAACAGATTATCTCTCAATAAACGGTTTTACATGTGAAATGTGGTGCAATCCTTTACTCTTCAGTGTCAGTGAAGGCTACAGGTCTTGTGTCATTCAGCTCATCATCTACCTTTGTAGATAAATTATTTAGCTGATCCGAAAGTTCGACTACTTTCGCTGATAATGAACTAATCTCCTCCATGTGTCTTTCTGAACCAATTTTCAGAGTATCTACTGTGTCCTTTAAGTTTTCATGAGTTTTTGCAAGTTGCGTAACCGAATCGGTAGATGCAACTGAGTCAATTTTAGCTTGCAGTTCTTTTATGGCTGCTTCGTGATTCTGTAATGCATTTTCATGCCGCGAAAAAATAGGTTGAAAATGCTCACAAATTTGTGTTTTTACGTCATTACAGACTTTTTGACACTTCCATTCAATGTTATGTAACTCAGTAGTTAAATCTTCACGTGTTTGTTCAAGCGTGGAGTCTGACTTCGGAAGATTTTGTTCCATTGTGCCTAACTTTTGAAGCTTTGGTCCCATTTGTTGCATTAATTGTAATAACAATGCACTGGTGTCTGAAACATGTTCCTCAGTGCTTTTCGGCAGTGAATTTGCACCGGCAACATTCACATTTTGACAAGCGGAAAATGTGTCTTAACTCCTTTGAGAAAACGGTGAGAACCCAAAACCTGAGTCTACAGTATTTGCAATATTGTGATCTGTCATTCCCGATTCCTGAGGCGAGCTGTTGCCGACCGATCGATCGATAATGCTTCTCTGTTCACTACCTGTTTCACTGTCTACACCATTATTTGACGCCCGCTCCATTTCCCTATGCACAATTACCAAATTACCACTTTGAATGTCTGTTAATTCATTACACAGTGGTGTTGGTAACCTACGCTCGTCGTCACTATTATTTCTAAGTTTACTTTGAAGAGCAAAAATGAGAAAACACATTAACATAGCGCTGAAAATAATATCTAGTTAATTGCAAGCGCAGCTGCGAAATACTTGGTGCAAATGTACATGCATGCCACAACTGTTTTACTATACAACAGTGAAAGACTGAAACTACAAAGGAGATTCTCTCTACAATTACGCGCTAGCAATAAACAAAAGCTATACTAATTACACAAACTACAAGAAAAAATCAGAAGATTCCAGTGAGGTATCCTCGGCTAAGGGTCGACATATGAAACGTCCCCTTATAAATATTATACAGGACTGTGCTTAAACTGACACACAATATTTTTAGCCCAACGCAATCTGACTTTCAAAAATCCCTACAAAAGAATGACCCTGACTAACATTAACCTATACGTTTCATAAATCACTTACCTCACAAAAATCTTCGTTCCTCGAATTACTGCAATACAGCGAGCGCCACTACTGCCAGCTAAATAAAAGATTCAAACTACTGAAGGCACTAACTACTGATAGGCACAGTTAGCAAAAGAAAGATTTTGATAGAGAACAAACAATGTATTTACCTTAATAGTGTTCAAAAGTCATAATACATATTGCAGTTCATGACATCCATTCTTACAAATTTACTGGCTCTGTCCAAATCATCCACTCTCAAAAATCTGCCATCTCACTTCCCCACATCCACCACTGCTGGCGGCTCACCTCCAACTGCGCAACGCTACGCGCTGTTAACAGCCAACTGCCCAACACTACAATGGCGAATATTACAACAATGCTAACCAGCCAGAGACTGCACACAGCACAGCCAGTGATTTTCATACAGAGCGCTACGTGGCGTTACCAATATAAAAAACCTAAACAGTCTACTTAAAAAAATGGTTCAAATGGCTCTGAGCACTATGGGACTCAACTTCTGAGGTCATAAGTCCCCTAGAACTTAGAACTACTTAAACCTAACTAACCTAAGGACAACACACACATCCATGCCCGAGGCAGGATTCGAACCTGCGACCGTAGCGGTCGCGCGGTTCCCGACTGTAGCGCCAGAACCGCTCGGCTACCAGCGGCCAGCTAAACAGTCTACTTACAAAGTCAGTGCCTATAAATGTCAAAAAATCTGTTTCAAATTAATTATTTCTCCTTTTGAATTAAATCACCTCCATTACGAGAGGAAAATATTAATTACTTTTCCAGTTATATTCACAGGCCTCAGCAGGTTGAAGCTTTGTCAAGTAAAATCCATTATTTCCCTCCCTTTTCAATAGATTTTCACAGATCAGGACTTTTACAGTACAATAATAGACATCAGTGGTCCCCAGAGCGACACACAAGCACACAAGGAAGAAGAAAGGGTTCCAGCGTTATTTTTAAGAAAAGGTCAACAAGAAAATGTCACATCACTAGCTTCCGTAGCCCTTAGGTTTTTAGAAACCTAATTATTCCAGTATTAATATTAGGCCTATAAGTTAAATATTTGTCAAAGTATACGAACTAATTATTTTTATTATTAAAAAATCTTATGTCATGGGTTCTGGCGGTATAAGAGTGGTGAAAAGAATAGGCAGCTACAAGGCAAGCCGTCGCTTCTTTCGCAGCAGGCAGTAATTCCGTCAAGAAAGTACTTCATCGAGGTTTATCTACTTCGAGGCTGTGTGGCAATTATCAGCTTCTTATAACGCCAGTTAGTGGAGAGCGCCTGACTGTTACATTGCGTAATAACTGAGTTGAGCAAACGGTGAGATAACGCGTTGTGCGAGTTCCGCTGCTCCATCGTTTATGTTTCTATCATTCAGAATTCTGAGGGAATGCCAGCAGTAATTTGTGTGTGTTTTGAGGGATATGAATGTGCCCGTAGCTATTGAGCCGCCTGGGTGGTATTTCGTCTTAAACGGCTTTCGGCACCTTCGTAAGTGTGCGCTGTTCTACAAGACATGCTGCGCGGTAATTGGTTACTCACTGTAAAAAGGATTTATGTGGTAAACGGACGCTAAAAATTCAGAACTATTTCTTTCTTTTAAATTATGTGTAATTTTTGAGGCGCTACTGTTTTTGTTGTAACATTGTTTTAGAGCTCTAAAAGTAAACTGTTCTTATTGCACCTGTGTAAACCTAATGGGACGACCGGTGTAACCGCCAATTTCTGAACATAATTTCTGAGCGAGCTTTTGGCGTTCTTCTGCGGCATAAATTCAGTGTTGTAATTTAACCTGCGTCATTGGAAGCCTGTTTGTTAAAATCCACTGGTCGGTGTAGTGCTAACTATTGGCACCGGTAGTATACATCATTCACTTTCTTTACTACTGTTGTGTTTTGGAGCTATTGTACATTATTGACCTGTTATTGTTGTTCAGCCTGAATCTTCAGAAGACTGTGAACATCTCATTCTCCGTTAGACAGTCGAACACTCTCTATAGATCCTCAAATGGTAGACAGGTTTCCTGATTTTTCTTCAGCCTTACATGCGTTAATAAGTGCAGCAGTAAAAATGGTTTTTTGGCTTCTTTCCTGTTTCGGAAATCAAACTAATTATCGTATAGTGTCTTCAGTTGTGTCGATTCGTAGGTTACTATAGTGTCGCTTCGCTTTGCCCGCCATGTCTGGTGTTAATGACGTTGGATCACGTATTCCACACGCATTATCCACTAGTGGATACGTGCCCCAAGTTCAATTGAAACCGGTCGTGTGTGGTTTAGGAGATCTGCTAAACCACATATGACCTATTTCAATCGACCTTGGGGCACGTATCCTCTAGTGAGTCGACAATCACTGTCGGGATAAGTAACACGTACCTACGATAATTCAGGAGACATGTCGTCATAAATTAAGAGATGCGAGAAGAACTGCCGCATCATACGTGACTTTTAAACGTATTATTTCTGTGCTAGAAACTGCATTTGCAATAATTTTTGCAGTTAGTATCCACAGTGCCACTAAATGCATCTAGAAAAGTACATCATGGTACCACACATAGTTCCACAAACAGTTCAGGAGATATGGAGTCATAAACACTGCAATGTGTGAAAATTTCCCGTATCATACATCACGTTTAAATGTATTACTATTTTGCTACTAACCCAGATCGCAACATGTTTCTCTGAGAGGATGCACACATGCCGCTGAATGCACCTACACAAATATATCCCGGTTCTACACAGTCAGGAGGTATGACGTAATTAGCATTGAGATAAGTGAAAAATATGCCACATCGTGCATGAAGCTTTAATACATTTATTCCGTAGCATCAAGACACTTCTACATTCGAGTGAACTTAACGAAATCCTTGAAACTTGGCAGCGCTTTTGATAGGTTTCAGCTTCGAGGAAGAAGCGGCTGTAGGCGAAATCGATAGCCGTCTGTGGAGCTGGCAAAGAGACGTCAATTAAATCGCGCAGTAGACACGCGAAGCTGCCGCGACCAGCATACGGAAACTGTCCAGGATCATGTTTCTTAATCTGGACACTGTACTTAAACATTTGTACATTCCGTGTATTTCTGTATATGAAGCTGAACTTCAAAAGTTTTTTCACGATTATATGGAAATCAAATTTTTTCGCTACCTCACTACCAACACAGCCCATTTCTTGTTTTCGTTTCAAATGGGAACGACTAGCCGGGCAGTGCCGGGTTTGTCAGCTAGTATTGTTAATACACTTTGGCTACAGACCTGTAAAAGAACGCAGGTTCTAAGTTGTATCATGAAACACAATCAGATTGAACTTTGTTATCAGTTACGGGAACCAGGTGAAAGTACGAATCAGAGCACAGCATAAATAATAATGTAGATAGAGCTGAAGGCTCATAAGTTTAATTATACCTGAATAGATGAAGGCTATTTTGTTGATTCCAGATATCACAAAAGATAATTTTACAACTTAGTCTTTATATTCAGCATCGAAGTTTATTTTATATTACTCAATAAGACAGCGCACGTAAGACAATACTTTTTGTATTTCCTTCAGATATCTTACCTGGGCAATCAAAATGAGGCTAATCAAAAGTGAGCCCAAGACTTGCCAAGAATAAGTGAAATAGAAGTGGGCTCTTAAGCTCTTTTTCATTTTACTGTACACACATCTGAAGACGTTTTACATCACCCCGGTTCCCTGGACTCCTGAGTATAGACGCAGACTGTGGATACTGCGTGCAGACACAGTCCCTTCGACTGCTCAGAGATGTCACTAAACCCGCCCAAAGGTGCAAACAACAATGCATGAGCAGCGCCTATTAGACAGACGAGCTCCGACAGCCGATCGGTTCCAGTCATTCCACCAGGAAGGTGGTGCACGGCTCGTGCTGTCTGTAGCTCAACCATACTGAGGTTCGATCGCGTCCGCATTGTTACTTTGTGCCGGGAAGGGCTCATCAACAACGGAAGTGTCCAGGCGTCTCGGAGTGAACCAAAGCGATGTTGTTCGGACATGGAGGAGATACAGAGAGACAGGAACTATAGATGACATGCCTCGCTCAGGCCGCCGAAGGACTAATACTGCAGTGGATGACCGCTACCTACGGATTACGGCTTGGAGGAACTCTGACAGTAATGCCACCATGTTGAATAATGCTTTCCGTTCAGCCACAGGACGTCGTGTTACGACTCAAACTGTGCGCAGTAGGCTGCTTGATGCGCAACTTCATTCCCGACGTCCATAGTGAGGCCATCTTTGCAACCACGGCACCATGCAGTGCGATACAGATGGGCCCAACAACATACCGAATGGACATCTAAGGATTGGCATGACGTTCTCTTGACCGATGAGTGTCGCATATGCCTTCAACCAGACAATCGTCGGAGACGTGTTTGGAAGCAACCCGGTCAGGCTGAACGCCTTAGACGTACTGTCCAGCGAGTGAAGCAAGGTGGAGGTTCCCTGACCTTTTGGGGTGGCATTATGTGGGGCCGATGTACGCCGCTGGTGGTCATGGACAGCGCCGTAACGGCAGCACGATACAAGGCCATCCTCCGACCGATAGTGCAACCATATCGGCAGCATAATGGAGAGGCATTCGTCTTTATGGACGACAATTCGAGCCCCCATCGTGCACATCTTGTGAATTACTACCGTCAGGATATCGACATCACTCGACTAGAGTGGCCAGCATGTTCTCCAGACATGAGCCCCATCGAAAGTGCCTGGGATAGATAGAAAAGGGTTGTTTATGGACGACGTGACCCATCAACCACTGAGGAATCTGTGCCGAATCGCCGTTCAGGAATGGGACAATATGGACCAATAGAGACTTGATGAACTTTTGGATAGTATGGCACGACGAATACAAGCATGTATCAGTGCAAGAGGACGTGCTACTGGGTATTAGATGTACCGCTGTGTACAGCAATCTGGACCACCACCTCTGAAGGTCTCGCTGTACGGCGGTACAACATGCAATGTGTGGTTTTCATGAGCAATAAAAAGGGCGGAAATGATGTTTTTATTGATCTCTATTCCAGTTGTTTGTACAGCTTCCGGAACTCTCGGAACCGAGGTGATTCAAAACTTTTTTGATGTGTGTGTTCCTTTGACTAGAAGCCGCTCACACCAAGATATCGTTGCCGCACCACTTGCGCACTTGTATGCAGTTTTAAAGAGCATTTCAATACAGTAAGCACAGGATATACTACACTATAACGCCTTTTTCTCCTACAACATGAAAAAATTCCATTAACTCCAAATGTTTATCATTGGTACCCTCTGAATTACTTTCGTTCATATCATTTTGTTGAACTCTGACTGTATTCCTGAAGCACTTATTTCTTCCTCATCGAATTGTTCGCGTTTCATGTAACCAGACCTGGTACGATATTAAAGGAACACGAACAAGGTCAGTTGTTGTGTGATCATACTGAGGAACATGGAGATGCCACATACTCGTGTGAGACGGCGTTGTCGGTAACTGACACAGATCAAGGGGCCTAATAGTGGAGCTTCATTTGGCCGGTAGATGGAATCGTGCAGTATCCAGATTTGTGGAGCATTCTGATGTGAAAGTGGTCCGATTTTGGACTGCACTGGGGCGTGAGGGCAGCATACTCGTTGTCCAGATATCTGCCGACCGTGTCTGACCAATAAATGAAGGCTCGCCATAATGTGCACCAAGCACACCGTAAACTCTGTACATTTGCGCCTCGCATTCATAAACAATTAAAGGAATCCTCGCAACATTTCTTTTATCTCGCACCATTCGTCGGAGACTAGCAGCAGATGGACCAGGGAATTACCGTTCCTTGCATAGGCTGCCGTAAACACCACAACACTAACGGCTATGTGTGGAGTGGTGCTCCGACAAAGTAGCATGGACTGCTGATGAAAAACGTCACACTGTGTTCAATGATAAATTGCTGTGTTTCACTATCCACGTGACCATCGTCGGCGACTATGTAGTCGGCTAGTGAAGAAGCCCCATCCTTCAAATGTTTTGGAGAGACACATAAAAGTAACTCTTAGTATCTTGGCCTGGGGAGCCATCGGGACTTCAGATCACAGCTAGTAATGACTGAGAGGACTCTGAAGGCACAACAGTTCGTCACGATCACCCCGTGTGCTCATCTGTTACCTCTGATGTGACAGTAGTGTCGTATTTCAATGGGAAAATGCTCGTTCACACAAGGCACATGTCTCTGTGAACTGTATGTGCGAGGTTGAGGTACATCCTTGTCCAGCAGGGTCACCATATCTGTTCCCTATAGTACGTGCGTCATACCAGCTTGGACGCCAACTCGGTCCAATTGCGAATATACAGGATTTCGAGGACAAGTAATAAAAGTTGTTAGCTAGCTTGTCTCCAGGGAGGGTACAACGGCTTTAATGCGCCCTTCCCAACCGAATCCGTGCGTTCAACCATACGGATTAGCGGACTCGTACCTCCAAGTTCTTTGTAACACTGACTCAGTTTTGTCATCACATCTTCTATATGTTTCTCTGGTTTTTTCAGGTTGTGTCATTAGCTGATATGTCCCCCTGCCTTTTGGTCTTATCAAGGTATACCTCGTTCTCTTGTTGTTTTGGGTGAGGGTGTTCACTACAACTTACGACAGCAATCTAAGAGCATCTCATGTATCTTATTCCTTTCCACTAGTCCGTATCACCCACTGATTATAGTCTTCATTGCCTTCCCTATAATATCAGCCCAATCATGTAGAACTATCTAACTTTCATCCCTCCTTTAGGTAGATTATCACTCATACTATTTCCTCATACGTTGTCTCCATTTCCTCAAACAGTAATTAAACTGTTTTTATTTTTTACATCTGTCATAGAGAGCAGCATTTATTTCGAGTGCGCATACGGGTTCCGAGCCTGCATTTCACCGTCTGTACGGATTCATTCGAACTGTGGAGCAGAAATCGATGATGAGGCGAAAAAAAAAATCCTAACTGGAACCGTAGCTAAGATTGAACCGAAGTGTGCCGGAGTATTGTATAATATTTAATTGAATATTTTTAATTCTGTTCATTTACACAAACTGATTTTGTATGGATTGGGAGAAATTCATGCTACAATCATATATTGCTCATAGTAATAACTTATTGACGACTAGTTTCACTAGAAAGTATCATTCTGAAGTGAACCTACATTACGGACAGAATACCACGATGGAATTTGGATGCTCACATTTACTTTATGTGAATCATAACCGTAGTGTGCAGAAAACTGTGTATAGGTATTCACGTAAAAATACTGTGATACCTCTGCCCAGGTCCTACTTGGCCGACTATTGCTGCTTACGGCCCTCGAGAAACTCGACCGGACCCTTTGCAACAAGCGCCCAAGAAGCGGACACTGGACTCGTTCTACAACCACGCAGGAGGAAGCCAGCTTGCTAAGAATGGACACGTTGCGAAGAGCCTTGCGGACAATGAGACGCATACCGAAAACTGATAGAACCCTGCAGCCATTAGGATGGAAAGTCAAGAATCCACACGCGAAAGCATGTTAATTCTACTGGTCTGCCAGTATCGTTTTACCTGCCTTTGAAAGGAAGAACGTGTCGACAATCCTGGACCCCTTACGCACTGGGAGGAGTGTACACAAAGCGCAAAGAATCTGCAGAGGGAGGCGTGTGAAAGAAGTCAGCCTTCTTAAAAAGATGTTTTCTGTACAGAAATGACGTTCCTTATAAATCACAGACCATAGCAGACTCAAAGACGAAACACATACACGAGCGTGTCCAGGCCTCATGACGAGGCAATGGCTGAAAAGGAGTGTTGTATGACTGATCACAGAACAACTTCGGAATGCAGGAAAACTTCGAAAGGATGTGCCACCAACGCTGGTGAAATCGAGAGAAAGACACCAGTTCCAGGGCCGGCCGAAGTGGCCGAGCGGTTGTAGGCGCTACAGTCTGGAACCGCGCGACCGCTGCGGACGCAGGTTCGAATCCTGCCTCGGGCATGGATGTGTGTGATGTCCTTAGGTTAGTTAGGTTTAAGTAGTTCTAAGTTCTAGGGGACTGATGACCACAGCAGTTAAGTCCCATAGCGCTAAGAGCCATTTGAACCATTTGAACACCAGTTCCAGAGTCACACACCAGCCCACGTAAGATACGAAACTTACGCCCTGCACACAGAGGCGTGTTCATGAAATGGCGATGAGTCACTGGGCAGCATTGCAAACTGAGTCCGTCAATGCTGCAAGAGGAGAAAATTTATTGGCAACATTGAGCTGGGAGATGGATGAGGACCGGAGCCGGTGAGACAATACGGAAGCAAGAGGACATGGGTCTCTCTCACTCGTCGCCAACATCCGCTTTCCGACACCGCGATATCGCAGTTTCGGTGACGCAACCTAAAGGGCAGAAAACGCGGAGACCGTACCTGCGCCTCGCCGCAAAGCCGCGATTGCCGATGATAGCAGCCGACTCGTACCGAACAGCTCCGAGGCCACGTGCCGCACCGATGCAGCACCTGCCGCCGACAGCCCTACATGACGAATGATCACAAATAATGGTGATATGATATGAACCCCACCTCCCCCTTTCCCCCTAATAACTGAGTCGCGTCCACGCTTAGTCTAAGCCGTGAGATTTGTAATTTTGTTATGTGTAAACGGTACTGAAGATAATACATTTCTTCTGTGTTCCATTCATACTTCAACCCCTTAATGTCATAACCTATTGTGTTCGATTTCATTTAATTATTGATGTCACTTAATTATTGGCTCCCATTGTGGAACGATCTCATTGCTAATTTGAGTGTTATGAGATACCACAAAAAATTTCTCGAGTTCACTAGAATAGATTACAGTGAAAACATTTTGTTAAGATAGATTAACATGTAAAAAATCCTATCTAAGGCAACAGTTATCTGTTGCAAGACCGGTTACATAAGCACATGAAAGAAACTCCCGTAGGGGACTGATGACCTCAGAAGTTAAGTCCCATAGTGCTCAGAGCCATTTGAACCATTTGAGCCAAACTCCCGTATGGAGGTCGTCAAGTGTACACGCGGTACCATATTTGTGTGGAAAACGAGCCTACGTTAAATCACTCGCTTACTGCTGTGGAATCAATAATGGTATGAAAATAAAAGTAAAACACTCGTCTAAAACTTAATCTGTACATAATACACACCATACATTTATATTATGTCATAAAATATCGTCTACACCATTGTGATATATTCTCCACAAATAGTAAAATTTTGTAGACCAACACAACTGTTAACTAGGATAAGAGGTTTTACTTGTTATTTTTTAGATACAATGTATTTTAATGTACCTACAAGCATTTTTCAGCACACTACAGTTACGATTCATATAACAATAAATGTACATTAGCATCTTCCATTGTGGTATTTAGTTGTGTAGAAACTATGTGGTCGCGTCTGCACCTATGGCAGTGAGTAAACCGTATTGTGACACTCTGGCAAGTTGCCCTGTTCTCGTAGTACATTACGTAAACAGATGGCCGCGCAGAATACTTCCACATAACTTTAAAATTACTTTACGCACTCATGTTTAATTCAAGCAAGCTGTTTTAACTTCAGGATAATTCATTTGCAAACTCATTGTTTTTTAATGATTTCTGAACAGCAAGACGACAGAATTTACATGGCATTATGTCGTAGGAAGAAGCGAGGATGCGCCTGGCTGTTTAAAACAAAGTTCAACGCGGCGCCACGGAGAGGTACTTATGACACGGCTGTCACAAGAACGGCGACAGGCGGGCTTCCATTACGTTCCGAGCAGATCGTGAGAACAAACTTAGTTACTTCCATATGCAACCTGACAAACTTCCTGTGGTGAAATTTTGTCAAGGTGGAGAATTAAACGAGAGTCATGGTAATACTGAAATAATTTAATGCTTTTGACACATACACTACCGTTACGATGAAGAAACGATTTCTTAAGCATATGCAATAAGTGTACGGTCAATGTTCACGATTTGCGCTGTTAAAAGCCAGAATCGCTATTTAGGGATGAAATATAAGAAAACCGTGATGCTCTATTGTGATATGACTAACTGAAAACTGAGAAAGCAGAAAGTTCGTTGGACACATCGCACTTCTTTCAGATTTGAAAGCCATTGCTGTGGAAATGATTATAGTTTTGTACTAGTTTTCCTATATCACATAGACGCCTACATTACTTTGTCAATAGAGGGAGATATCGAAGCGAAATTGTGACAGAATTTTCTTTGGTTATTTATTCGTTGTTCTGCGTCTTCATTTTACTTCATCTGTGTCACATATCTGAACATAAACTTACAATACTGTAGATGTAAATTTTTTGTTGTTTTAGTACTAGGATGAAATAAATGACCATGAATG
The DNA here is from genome assembly GCF_023898315.1 of Schistocerca nitens. Lineage (NCBI taxonomy): Eukaryota > Metazoa > Arthropoda > Insecta > Orthoptera > Acrididae > Schistocerca > Schistocerca nitens. The sequence continues at coordinate 277,870,482 of NC_064614.1, read as the reverse complement.
GAAATACGGATACACGTGGAATTGCGACAGTTGCAGGACAGTGAATAGAGAGTAATGGCATTCATTGGCCTAGTTGTTGGGAGGAGGAGAGATGGACAAAAAATGGTAGTACAGGATATTAAAGATTAATTATCGTTGTGGAAACTGGTGACGTGTAAAATGGGCGCATACTGTTATGGTCGAGTTAAGAAATTAAAATTTAAAAGGAAGTGCTACGCAGTGTATTTATTGTGCGCTACACTTATTCAGAGAATTGTGGTTAATAATCAATAAACGTTCACGTGTTTGCCAGGCAATAAACTGAGTGTGCACTCTTATATTTCCGTGAGAATCTAATTTCCACTGTGTGTGATCCCCACCAACCCCCGCCCATCAACCTACACTTATATGATTTACAGAAACCGATAAATTTAGCGATCTGTCAGTCATTTGGCTTTATCATTACTGTTACTGATGAATTATAAATATTAAAAGAAGAGCAGGCAGAATACAGCTTCAGGGATTGTAGCATCACTAGCAATCTTCGTATGTAACGAGATGGCGCAATATACCTTTGATTGCAGAAAACATTTAGGACATCAAAAGCATTAATATTTCGAATCAACAATTTTAACTCCATCCCTACTGGCGCAATTACATGTTTTCTTTTTTTTTACTTAGTATTCTATTAGCATTAGGTGACAATTCATAGTACACAAAACTGCCTGTAGATGGATACATGTTAAAGATATAATTCTTGTAACCGGCAGTAAGGTATTAAAAGTTTTCATCCTAAGTCCCTAGATTTTAAGTGAGAAATTCCGGGAACGATTTGCAAGCAACTGTATTATGTATCAGCGACTAGATCGTTATATAATAAACCTTTCTGTGACTTTAGCTGAGGACATCATTAAATGTGTAAGAAGACAACTTGTATTCTTGTGTGATATCACGCACATGTCATCCCTTTTATTTAGCTAATAAGTCAATATCATTTCTGGAAAGCATATGTATCTTGGTTTCCGACGTCTCGTGTATGACAACAGTTGTCATAATAACTACAACGGTAATGCCGAGCCATCGCAACTGACTGCGCAATAATCGAACAAGGGTATGTATTCGCAGGCGTTCATTTACTTAGTATTCTTCCCATATACGCAAGTTTAGGATGATTTAGGACATTGAGAGCGGATTTACAACTGCATCATTTTGGTTTACTCGTATATTAACATACTATAACGCTTACCTCCACATAACAGAAGATATTGTGTTCCCAGGGAAATGAAAACTAAAACTAAGTATAGTAAAATTTAAGGTTTTTCCTCAGGCAGTTACTTAAAACGCCACTGATGCACTTATATTGACGTTTACATTATTTTCTAAATAATAATGAACGTCTCACATGAGTTGCTACAATTATATCCCATGACAGCATTAAAAGACTTCCATTTGGAAAACATATTCCTTCACAACATTCCCACGTACGTGAGCCACTTGTGGAGCGTACATTTCTGCTTGTCTTAGTGACGCTATGAATGCTGTCCTTTGTGGGCAACCGACTTTGCATTAACGATGTTTTATTTTCAGCAGAGATAACGGGGAGCGGGAAAGAAGCTTAGTAGTTTATTTCTGCTGGAACCGAGCACCAACGTGGGAGGCCTTATTTGTGCACGAAGCATTGCTCAAAGCCGTCGGCACGGCCCATCGGCTGCAGGGTGCAGCCTGGCGTAAAGCAGGTGTGCCTGCCCTCAGGGGCAGCGGATAAAGCGCTCCCCTGTCTCTTCGACGTCATCACTGCCTATAAGGCGCACCTTTACTGCCCACAACCTCCATATGCTGATTCTTATCTTCTTCACAGAATAGGCTTCCTAGATTGACGTCGACTTGTGTCCTTCGTCTACGTAGACCAGGGGTCCTCCAAGGGTCGTCAGGTTTCTTTTCCCTAGTTTCTACACATATTTTCCATTTAGTTTGTGCAATGTGTAGCTGGAGTCAGCCAAAACGGGGAAACAGGAAAGGATTTGGCTATGGACAGGAACATCATTAACACGCCGAACAACCGCTGTTACAGCAACTACCAAGCACTGCTTGGGCATTCGTTTGCCTTGTTGTTCCTGAAATTATGAAGATCTCACTAGTTCTTGATTACTTTTAAAACCGTGGGGTCCAGTTGAAAGGTTATTGTAGTTTGAGTCTTGTATCACCTTCTTCAGTTTGTGCGCAGTCTTTTGAATCACTCTGTATAATCTCCAATTTATCAAAACCGTTACGGAAGTTATACGCCTTTTCATGAGATTGCTGCGGCTAAATTAAGCATCTTCGTATACCTTCACAAGAATTAAATTCTCCTCTCGTCCCAGAACTATTTACCTCAGCTGCCTACAGCATATTTAAATTAGACGAGGTCCTGGCAAATTTTGACTTATAATAACTGATAATCTACTACTTAGTAAGTAAAGTGGACAGACCTACTAAAACTTAAACAGTTTCATATATTTCATTTACGAGAGGCTAATGTCTAGAATCATCTATGTCGATATAGTAGTACCAGTAGGAAATACGCGGAAGGCGTTATCGACAGAAACCTCAAAAGGGAATCTTTATGTCATAAAAAGTTTACACAGTCATACAGAGTGAATATGAAAAAAATCAATACCCCAGAATTGAACGCTATGACACTACAACACAATAATCAAACTGTAAGTAATATTTGCGTCGGAAACTTTGATAACTGGAGGCAGATGTTGAGGAAAAACATCGGTCCTGTATGCTTATGCGGAATTCGAATGCAAAGAAATTTTATAACTCAATTAAAATACAACTGTCTTTTCTTACTTTTTTATTTATTTAATTCCTTCCCCGTGACCCCGCTACATATATGTATTCAAGCGGAAAAGTTGCATTCACAACCAACATGCAGGATGTAAACTATTGGGAAACATTCTTGAAGCGTAGATGAAGAATATATGTTATATGAACTTGGATCCTGAAACGTTTTATTTTCATGTTGGAGCTCAGTTTCTAGAACGTGGTTTTTCCGTTGAGCCTGTGTAGCGCCCAACGAAAAGTCACCAACAATGCTACTAGCCCAAATGGTTACAGAAAACCTTTGTTGATGACGTGATTACACAATTTCGTGACAATTCTCGACAGATAGTACGAGTTAATTGTGAAAATATAGAATCGGATTTCGTTGAGACGAAGACTCATCGGTGAACAGGACAATTGCACTAAATCGAGGGTTGACATATTGTTGAATGAACCATTCGTAGAAGTGTATCCGTAGAGGAAAACCAGTTGTTGACAGTGATTACACACGCTGTTCAAGATACGTGGGCCTACTAGCAGGTTCTCATGCAGCATTCTCCAGACAGTCACGTAGTTAATATTACTGGTTGCAGCTATTTCCCTTACGCTGACACTAGGGTTGTCATCAACTGCACGAAGAAGTTCCCATTCCAGTTGAGGTATTTTCGTATTTCTAAATCTCCCCCAGTCGCAAGTAATAGGCTTAAATGTCCCATGCGCCCTACGACGACTGTCCATAGCCTCAAACGCACTACTGTCTGGGGACCACCGTTCTGGAAATGTCTTCCGCTGTAAAGGTTCGGCTTCACGGCTATCGCCGTTTGCTAATACTTACAGTAAATGATCATGTACCAACTCCCCATTTACATACAGTCCCATTCCACTCTACCAGGAACGAAATCCGATTACACTCAATAAATTAGACACTTGTGACCCTTTGGTTAAACTGTCTGGCTGATGGCAAGTTTGCGAAATACAAAGTTAATACAACATATAAGAACAATAACAATTATATCGGTAACAAAATTAACGACCCATAAATGATATAGACAACACAGTTGCGATTTGGTTAGAATAAGGTTTATTCAGAAAGCAATCTAATAGCGAAAGTGGTCGTATTTAGAGGTACTGTTACACTCGAGCGCATATCCATTTCACAGCGTTCGATCAATCACAAACTCATCGCGAATTACAAGTCCAATGTTCCACCTCGTCAACTACGCGAAAAATTCACATTACGCGCGTGGCTGCTCACCCCTCAGAGACTAAGTCCCGAGATACTACACAACGCGAAATTTTCTAAGTCGTTGCACTTCTTAGCTGCCTAAAGATAGATCGTCTGCTCTCATGTCTTCACCAACTCTGTACCCTTTGGTATCTACAGCAAAACTGTCCGCTTTCGCGTCTACACCAACACTGTCCCTCTGCCCGTCCCCGGCCGCGTTTCCCGCGCGCCGAATATCCTCGCTGAACTGATCAAGGCAGTTCCCTTTCCGGAAGCCGTCCATCTAATTGGCTACAGCTTATTCTACATTTTAACGTATTTAAATAATCAAAGCTTGATCACTTTCACGTTTTAAATAAATTAACAATAATATTCATTACATAATAAACGTTAAATTCTTTCACGTAAAACCAGTACAATTTCGTTCTTAACTTTGAATGCAACGGCCAGTAGCCTTGCACCAATGCGCTTTCTGATAAATAAATAAAGACCAAAAGTAACTATTATGGACTAAACTTTACAACAAATATTCTATTTCCAGAATGAGATTTTCACTCTGCAGTGGAGTGTGCGCTGATATGATACTTCCTGGCAGATTAAAAGTGTGTGCCGGACCGAGACACGAACTCGGGACCTTTGTGCTTGGGTAGCTCAGTTGGTAGAGCACTTGCCCGCGAAAAGCAAAGGTCCCGAGTTCGTTTCTCGGTCCGGCATACAGTTTTAATCTGCCAGGAAGTTTCAAATATACTATTGCCTAATGAATCGATAAGGTGTCAGGCTGTCATCGTTCAATGTGTTTTGTGTGGAGAAAATGATGATCTGGTGGTTAACTGAAAATACTGATGATTTAAATTAGATGCAATGATTTAGATGCAGTGAATTAGAAGTTGTCTGTAAGTACCTTTGTATTTCATAAAAAAAACTTTAAGGAACTGTTTCTAAATCTATAACCTAGATGTGAAACCATAACCTATGTGTAAAAATGGACAAATCGTGTAATATTTCAGGACACCCACTGAAGATGCCTTGTCAAAAAAGGCGAAACGCGTCTGGGTGCATAAATAAAAATAAAAATTTCAATGTGCAGAATGCAAAAAAGGAATTTTCTTTGAAGCAACTGCAATTTAAATTTAGTATATCTTTTAAACAAATGAAGTTACAGAGGTGATATTTAAAACATTTGTCATTTTAATGAAGCGGTTCTATATGAAATGTCGATCTTTAAGTTCGACCAAGGCGTTCAGATTTTAGCAGGTTTTGTTATAAAACTTTTTAATTTCATTTTAACAGTAAAACCGAACTATTATAGATGTAATCAAGTTTTATTGGGATCACCATGAAAATTTATGAAGGATGGTAGCTTAAAATTACTGTGGCTTCATTCGCTGAATTACTACAGAATTAAATAGTTTTCATAAATGTTTCCCTTTATGGGTGACCCTAGGTCCGCCTTATTTAACACTGCTACGCCTCCTTGGTCACAAACAGCTTCTACAGGTTTCCGTATGATGTAGGTTTTGTCTATCTCACTCGCATACTACAGCGCCTAGGCCTCATTCAGCACAGTAGACGCCTGTGAATTTCCCCATCTCGTGGCGAATCTGCGCTCTTTGTGGCACACTGTCCTGGACGACAGGGTTCGTTTCACAATTCCTGAAGGCTGACTCTTTCGTCCAAATGTTTAAGTGTGAGCGAAATGCTCGTTAAGTCAGAAGAGCTATGAAGTTTGTTGCATGTCAACACAAGCAAAAAAGTGAGTTCCATGGCAAAATTACCTTCTTTCATTTGGAACAACAAACATTGTGGGAAATTTCCACATACTATAAACAACGTAACTAAAATATTATTTTGAACATTTCATGGAGGAAAATATTCCTTGCAATGATGTTTTCTTGTGTTTCCCATGTTTAATGTTATTTTGGACAGAAGTAGAAGATGAGCAGTAAGATGGAAATAAAGCATTTCGAAATCCCTGTTCTTACAACAGATTTTATTCCTCTAAGCGTGCGAAATGTTTCCTGAAACTTTGGCCGTACTTTTTTGTTATACTTCGCTTACACATAACTCTCTACATTTAGTAGAGTAGTATCTATGTTCAAAGATATATGTAAAGGAGTCTCTTCTACCTGATAGTTGCTAATGCTGTAGTTTCCGTCTTCGCTGATTTTGCTAAGATGCCTTGGAATCTTACTTGATTTTAAGAAAGTCCATATCAAACAAATTACTGACACTCTTAGGTGACAAAATGGCTTGAACAAAACATATTTCCTGAAAAATACAAATTCTTTTGGAGCATTATGTGAAGGAATATCCATGTGGAACTATTATTTTCATTTTACGCAAAATCACACATTTTCAGTCATATTTTGATGCAATTATAGGCGCACGACAATTTATTAAACAGAACTGACACAAGAGCTCTTAGATATGTTATGTCCTCACAAAAGTTTTGTTTAGTAATGCCTTCACTGCAATTCAGTTTATTCCTTCACCGTAATTCAGGTTATTCCTTCATTTAAAGCTGACACAGCAGTTCCTCTGTACTCAGAAAACATATGCAGATTTTCACCAGAATTTGTAAGACATAATTTCCTTCGCCATTTGTACACCTTCCTCAGTGACTGTACTCACTGACCCGTTCTAATACTCACTTCCACACATACGACTTCCATAAAATCTCAGTTCAACCCTCTTTTCTATTCCCCATTCCGCTTTCTTTCAAGCGTGTGTTGCTCTGATTTAACACAGATGTGGACGTGTGTAGCCGTAATTCCCACAAAACAGGAAATGTAGATGTACGACACTTACATATGTACAAACTTACATATCTGACTTGAATACAGGACAAAGAGAAGAAAATTTATAATTAAACTCTGCAGGAAAATTCTATCTCAACCCTGTGAAGATTTCAGATTTCGAATGAAGTGATTACAATTTTATGGACACATTCTCAGACTGTAAGATGACAGGACCCAAAATAATACTCTGTGTAGTAATCTCAGTAGACGTGAAAAGCCAATGGCAATTTGAATTGAAATACACTCCTGGAAATGGAAAAAAGAACACATTGACACCGGTGTGTCAGACCCACCATACTTGCTCCGGACACTGCGAGAGGGCTGTACAAGCAATGATCACACGCACGGCACAGCGGACACACCAGGAACCGCGGTGTTGGCCGTCGAATGGCGCTAGCTGCGCAGCATTTGTGCACCGCCGCCGTCAGTGTCAGCCAGTTTGCCGTGGCATACGGAGCTCCATTGCAGTCTTTAACACTGGTAGCATGCCGCGACAGCGTGGACGTGAACCGTATGTGCAGTTGACGGACTTTGAGCGAGGGCGTATAGTGGGCATGCGGGAGGCCGGGTGGACGTACCGCCGAATTGCTCAACACGTGGGGCGTGAGGTCTCCACAGTACATCGATGTTGTCGCCAGTGGTCGGCGGAAGGTGCACGTGCCCGTCGACCTGGGACCGGACCGCAGCGACGCACGGATGCACTCCAAGACCGTAGGATCCTACGCAGTGCCGTAGGGGACCGCACCGCCACTTCCCAGCAAATTAGGGACACTGTTGCTCCTGGGGTATCGGCGAGGACCATTCGCAACCGTCTCCATGAAGCTGGGCTACGGTCCCGCACACCGTTAGGCCGTCTTCCGCTCACGCCCCAACATCGTGCAGCCCGCCTCCAGTGGTGTCGCGACAGGCGTGAATGGAGGGACGAATGGAGACGTGTCGTCTTCAGCGATGAGAGTCGCTTCTGCCTTGGTGCCAATGATGGTCGTATGCGTGTTTGGCGCCGTGCAGGTGAGCGCCACAATCAGGACTGCATACGACCGAGGCACACAGGGCCAACACCCGGCATCATGGTGTGGGGAGCGATCTCCTACACTGGCCGTACACCACTGGTGATCGTCGAGGGGACACTGAATAGTGCACGGTACATCCAAACCGTCATCGAACCCATCGTTCTACCATTCCTAGACCGGCAAGGGAACTTGCTGTTCCAACAGGACAATGCACGTCCGCATGTATCCCGTGCCACCCAACGTGCTCTAGAAGGTGTAAGTCAACTACCCTGGCCAGCAAGATCTCCGGATCTGTCCCCCATTGAGCATGTTTGGGACTGGATGAAGCGTCGTCTCACGCGGTCTGCACGTCCAGCACGAACGCTGGTCCAACTGAGGCGCCAGGTGGAAATGGCATGGCAAGCCGTTCCACAGGACTACATCCAGCATTTCTACGATCGTCTCCATGGGAGAATAGCAGCCTGCATTGCTGCGAAAGGTGGATATACACTGTACTAGTGCCGACATTGTGCATGCTCTGTTGCCTGTGTCTATGTGCCTGTGGTTCTGTCAGTGTGATCATGTGATGTATCTGACCCCAGGAATGTGTCAATAAAGTTTCCCCTTCCTGGGACAATGAATTCACGGTGTTCTTATTTCAATTTCCAGGAGTGTATATCTTCACAAAAGTATCATCAAAGTCGACATGTGTACAAGACAGAGATATTTTTAGAATACTCACTAAGATTATTCGTTTGCAAAGAAACGGTGAACTCACACCAACAGAACCTGGGTAGGTAAACAGAAGAAACACTTCAGTGACAAGCATAATTGGGAAGAAGAAAGCATAAAACTAAGACTCGTGAGATAATTACACTGATCAGCCAGAAAATTATGACCACCTACATCTAATAGCTGTATGTCCATTTTTGACATGGATAACAGCGGCGACGCTGGAGGGAGCTGGCACCACATTTTTACACACAAGTCACCTAATTCCTTAAATTCCTGGGTGGGGGTTGGAGGGGGGGGGGGCACGAGCTCTGACCCCACATTCAATCACAGCCCAGATGTGTTCCATCGGATTCGTAACTGGCGCGTTGGTGTGCAAGCACATCAATTGGAACTCACCATTAATCGGGAAACATGAACGCCATGAAGGGGTGTACGCAGTCTGCACCCAGTTTGCGGTACTCCTCCGACGTCATGGTGCCTCACACGAGCCCCACTAAACCCATGGATGCCCACGTGAGTGTTCCCCAAACATAATGGAGCTGCCACCAGCTTGTCTCCGTCCCGCAGTACAAGTGTCAAGGAGCTGTTTCCCTGGAAGACGAACGGATGCGCGCCCTCCCATCAGTATGGTGAAGAAGGTGTCGAGGTTCATCAGACCATGAAATGCTCTGCCACTGAGCCAACGTCCAGTGCCGATGGTCATTGTCACATGCATAGGTCGTCGGCTGCGGAAGCCGATAATTAGGAGTGTTCGGTTCTTTGCGTTTCTAGACACACTTGTACTCTGCCCAGGATTAAATTCTGATGTTAGTTCCGCCGCGTGTTGTCGCCTGTCCAGTTTTACCAGTATGGCTATCCTACGACGTCTGCCATCTGTAATGTGGGATGGCTGCCCAAATCCACAACGTCTGGGAGTGGTCTCACCTTGCTTTCGCTACATGTTGAAGACACTCACCAGAGTACTTCTCGAACACCGGACAAGTCGTGGAGTTTCCGAAATGCTCGTGCCGAGCCTCCAGGCCATTGCAATCTGCCCTCGGTCAGAATCAGATAGATCGCGCGCCTTCCCAATTCTAAACACGGACAGCACGTTCACTGATACTACATGCATCGCACGTGCGTCTGACCAGCAGCCATTCCTCGCCATGTGATGCAGCTATCGCCTGGCCGGTTTTATATTCATAGTAGGTCAAACTGGTCATTGTGGTGTCACCGCCAGACACCACACTTGCTAGGTGGTAGCTTTAAATCGGCCGCGGTCCATTAGTACATGTCGGACCCGCGTGTCGCCACTGTCAGTGATCGCAGACCGAGCGCCACCACACGGCAGGTCTCGAGAGACTTACTAGCACTCGCCCCAGTTGTACGGACGACGTAGCTAGCGATGCACACGGACGAAGCCTCGCTCATTTGCAGAGCAGATAGTTAGAATAGCCTTCAGCTAAGTCCATGGCTACGACCTTGCAAGGCGCCATTAGCCTTACATAGCAATTGATACTTATCGTATAAAGCATGTCTCATCAAGAACGATGTATACAACAAGGATGGATTAAAGTTAAGTATTCCAGAAGCTACGTACTTTTCTTTATAGCATTCATTACGTATCCCGTTTCAGACCTCACGCCATCCTTCGTGTGTTTATAGCGTGCATAGCGGTCCCCTCAAATCCCACTGTCTCGGCACTTCTGTCGACACATCAGTCATAATGTTCAATCCGATCAGTGTAACGTTCAGTAGTTTAATTCTTAGTTGGGAAAAAGGAGAGAAACGCTACAATACCTATACCTAGGAGGACAAGGGGTTTGAAAAATGTTTTTTCTGTCATGTTATCTTAATGAATAAAGCATAATTGATAGTTGCTCCTCTCTCGTAGAAGATCTTAATCTTTCCCTCTGTCCCCCTGTCACCTCTGTGCGTTTGACAGAGGAACTCTTACCTCTTCCTCTTTTTTCCTTATTTTAGTCATCACATCTCTGACTGATTGGACACGATTTCCCCTTATGGGCTGACCTCTTCATTTCAGAGTAGGACAACAACCTACGCCCTCAAATATCTACTGGATGTGTTTCAAAATACCTGTCTTCCCCTACAATGTTACTTTCTGCAGCCCTCTTTAGTACCATGAAATTTATTCCCTGATCCTAACAATTGTTCAACCAACCTATCGCTTTTTCTTGTCAGTGTCTTCATTTATGAGAAGTGGCGGCTCCAGTCTTTGCGGCATGGCATTCCCTTGTGCCACTAACTACTTAAGTTGGCGATATAGATTCGATGCGCGTCGCGAGCTGTGGCCTTTGGTCAAGGTATGGGTGTTGTTAGTTTAGCGGAGCCTAGAGAGGAGTTGGCTGGAGGGCACTGGGCTGGCAAGTTGTTGCTTTTGAGGGACATCACCTGCCCGAAGCTGGTCTCGAGAAGCCGCGAAAGGTTAAATCGGTCGCGGGTGTGCCTGACCGGCTCACTTAAGGACTGGTAGCGGCGAGCTGCGCGAAGACCTACGGATGTCGCGTTCAGTCTGGTCGGCAAGATCCCGGCTTACTCGCATTTACGCATCAAAAACATTTTATATCACCCCGGTTACCAGAACTCCTGAAGACAGACGTTGACTGTGGATATTATATCACAGACACAGTCCCTTTGACTGTCCAGACGTGTCACTAAACCTGCCCGAAGATGTAAACAACCATGCATGAGCAGCGTGTATTGGACGGAGGGGGTCCACCAGCCGATCAGTTCCCGTCATTCCACCACGAAGGAGGTACACGGCTAGTGTTGTTCGTAGTTCAGCCATGCCTAGTAGCTCAATACCGTGGTTCGATCACGTCCGTATTGTTACTTCATGCCAGGCAGGGCTCTCAGCAATGGAAGTGTCCAGGCGTCTCGGAGTGAACCAAAGCAATGTTGTTCGGACATGGAGGAGATACAGAGAGACAGGAAATGTCGATGGCATGCCTCGCTGAGGCTGCCCAAGGGCTACTACTGCAGTGAATGACCGCTACTTACGGATTACAGCTCGGAGGAACCCTGACAACAAAGCTACCATGTTGAATAATGATTTTCGTGCAGCCACAGGACGTCGAGTTACGACTCAAACTGTGCGGAATAGGCTGCTTGATGCGTTACTTCACTCCCGACGTCCATGGCAAGGCCATCGTTGCAACCACGACAACATGCAGTGCGGTAGAGATGGGCCTGCAACATGCCGAATAGACCGCTCAGGATTGGCATCCCGTTCTCTTCACCAATGAGTGTCGCGTATGCCTTCAACCAGACAATCGACGGAGACATGTTTGGAGGCAACCCGGTCAGGCTGAACGCCTTAGACACGCTCTTCAGCGAGTGCAGCAATATGGAGGTTCCCTGCTGTTTTAGGATGGCATTATGTGGGCCCGACGTACGCCGTTGATGTCATAGAAGGCGCTGTAATGGCTGTACGATACGTGAATGTCATCCTCCGACCGATAGTGTAACCATATCGGCAGCATATTGGCAATCCATTCGTCTTCATGTTCGACAATTCGTGCCCCCATCGTGCACATCCTGTGGATGACTTCCTTCAGGATAACGACATCGTTCGACAAGAGTGGCCAGCATGTTCTCCAGGCATGGTTCAAATGGCTCTGAGCACTATGGGACTCAACTGCTGTGGTCATAAGTCCCCTAGAACTTAAAACTACTTAAACCTAACTAACCTAAGGACAGCGCACAACACCCAGCCATCACGAGGCAGAGAAAATCCCTGACCCCGCCGGAAATCGAACCCGGGAACCCGGGCGTGGGAAGCGAGAACGCTACCGCACGACCACGAGATGCGGGCTCTCCAGGCATGAACCCTCCCTAAGATGTCTGGGATAGATTGAAAAGAACTGATTGTGGACGACGTGACCAATCAACCATCTGAGGGATCTACGCCGAATCGCCCTTGAGGAGTGGGACGATCTGGACCAACAGTGCCTTTATGAACTTGTGGATAGTACGCGAAGCCGACTACAGGCATGCATCAATGCAAAAGGACATTCTACTGGGTATTAGAGGTATCGCTGTGTACAGCAATCTGGACCAACACCTCTGTAGGTCTCGCTGTATGATAGTACAACTTGCACTGTGTGGTTTTCATGAGCCATAAAAAGGACGGAAATGATATTTATGTTGATCTCTATTCCAACTTTCTGTACAGGTTCCGGAACTCTCGGAACCGAGGTAATGCAAAACTTTTTTTTTGTGTGTGTATTAACGCGCCTATGAGTGACTGAGCGAATAATCATCTGTCAGTGTTACTAACTGAAATTTGTGTGCTTGGTCATATGTTGTACAAGTGTAAGAGTAATCCCTGTTATAAGTCCCATGAAGGGAATAAATTGTAATGTGATCTGTGTGGGAGTCAAAGCAATTTTGGTACATGTGTACGTTTGAGTTATTGCATCAGCCGGAGCTGATATTTTCGCTTCTGAATAATAGTAATTTTAAAGAGTGTTAAACTTAACATGTATCGGTAGCCGCTTGTGCCATTAGTTCATATTTTCTATTCCTTGGCCATTCTTGCCTGAAGCTTTATTTGCACGGATTACTGTTCCCTTTTGGTGTGTGTTGGCACGGTAGCTTCATCGGCAAACGAGGTGTTCCTGTCCCCTGGGCCCGGAGCAGAGACGTGTTTGAGTTTTGCAGTGGCGGCACTTCCGTAAAGTGGATCGTTTGATGCGTAACACGGCGGAGTGTCGCCGTTTAAGCAGGAATCAGTAGTTTGCTCTACTTGATGAATTTAATGAACTCATTAGGTTAATACGTCTTTGCCAAGACCGAGGTTCTTCCTCATCATATCTCTGTAACTACTCGTTTAAACCTTGTACTCTTATTACTTCTCAGTGTTTTAATTTAAAGACTGTTACTCAAATTAAAGGCCGGCCGAAGTGGCCGTGCGGTTAAAGGCGCTGCAGTCTGGAACCGCAAGACCGCTACGGTCGCAGGTTCGAATCCTGCCTCGGGCATGGATGTTTGTGTTCTAGGGGACAAATGACCTCAGCAGTTAAGTCCCATAGTGCTCAGAGCCATTTGAACCATGTGAACTCAAATTAAATGCCGTGTGACTAGGGCCTCCCGTCGGGTAGACCGTTCGCCGGGTGCAAGTCTTTCGATTTGACGCCACTTCGGCGACTTGCGCTTGAATGGGGATGAAATGATGATGATGACAACACAAAACCCAGTCCCTGAGCGGAGAAAATCTCCGACCCATCCGGGAATCGAACCCGGGCCCTGAGGATTGACATTCTGTCGCGCTCACCACTCAGTAACCGGGGCCTGACAAGACTATTACTGATCAGTATAAACTGTCGAACCTTACCTTGGTCCACAGTCATTAGCTTAATCCACTTGTTGTGTAATTTGGATCTTCGTTCCGTGTTGGATGTGATAGCCGTCTGCTGTAGCTCTCAGTTTACCTTTAATTGTGGGCAGTTGTATATTTATTAAAGGGTGTGCCAATGTTTCTGCTGATTTGTACCAGTTGGAGGTAAATTTCAGTGCATTTACTTCAACTTATCTTGACTTTTGAGCAATTGTATATCTATTAAAGATTGTTGTCTACGTTTCTGTTGCTTGGTATCAGTTGGAAGTACATTTCAATTGCATGTACTCCTAAATTATCTCTATTTTTTCGGAAACTGTATATTTATCAACGGTGACTTTTAATGTTCGGTTGGAATGTATGGGTTGGGATTCATATTTAAATTTTATACCTTCCCAGTGTGTCTGTTTTGAGGGTTTGTGTATTTTATTGCTTAAGGGATTTTTTCTCGTTTAGAGTTATACATTGTTAAGCGGCTTTCCGACAGCTACAGTCAATGAGGTGACTTGTGATTCTTCCTGTATTTGAATGAATGTTATCCAACTGTGTAACGATTACCTAAGCTTGTAAATTGTTAGTACTTGATTCACGAAATTGTTTGTTAAACATGGTTGCAGTCACACACAATTAGTGTGACCTCTTCTTATTTTTAAGACCTGTATACTTCCGATTTCATGCCCTGCTCTTTATAGTACAATTGTTAAAAGTGGTTTTTAATTAATTGAGCCTATTCAAGTTTTGATTGTGAGAATTCTAACTGTTTTAATAGGTTTTAAAATTCTAATGAGTATATTGTTGTTAAGAAATAAAGTGTATTACATGAAACAACAACTGACGAAACATGTGGGCCCAACTTCTATGTGTTTTCCTTAAAGCTATCCCAACCCCAGTTGTGAGATATTAATATATTCCTTTCCTATTCAGCCTACCTAATTTTCATCATTCTTCTGTAGCACCACACTTCAAATGCTTCGATTCTCCTATTTTCCATGTTTCACTATCAGTGTGCTCCTAATGAACATTGGCATAAGTTTCCTCCTCAAATTAATTCCTCTGTTTGTTGCTAGTAGGCTACTGATGGCAAGAAATGCCTTTTTTTGCTAATGCTAGTTTGCTTTTTATGTCCTCCTTACTACGACTGCCATGGATTATTTCCCTGCCTAGTTAACAGATTTCCTTTATTTCATCTACTTCTTGATCACCAATCCTGATATTAAGTATCTTGGTTTCTCATTTCTGCTACTTCTCATTGCTTTCGTCTTTCTTCGATTTACTCTCAATCGATATACTTTGCTCATTGGATTGTTCCTTCCGTTCAACAGATCCTGTAATTCTTCTTCACTATCACTGAAACTAGCTAAGGCATCAGCGAATCTAACCATTGCTATTCTTTCACCTTGAATTTCATTTCCACTCTTGAACCTTTCTTTTATTCCCTTTATTGATTCCTCGGTATGGAAATTGAACAGCACAGGCGAAAGACTACGTTCCTCTCTTACACCCTTTTCAATATGAGTATTTTGTTCTTGACCTTCCATTCTTATTATTCCCTCTTGGTTCTTGTACATACTGTATATTACCTGCCTTCCTATGTACCTTATCCCAATTTTCCTCATAATATCTAATACCTTGCACCTTTTACATTGTCGAATGATTTTCCACATCAACAAATTCAATGAAAGCGTTTTGATTTATCTTTAGTCTTGTATCCGTTATCAACTGCAACGTCAGAATTGCCGCTCTGCTGTCTTTACCTTTCCTAAAATCAAACTTATCGTCATCTAACAAATCCTCAAAGTCCTTTTTAGTTCTTCTGTACATTATTCTTGTCGGCACCTTTGATGCAGGAGCTGTAAAGCTGATTGTGATATAATTCTTGCACTTGTCGCCACTTGCAATCTTCGGAATTGTGTGGATGATATTTTTCCGAAAGTCAGATGGTATGTCGCCAGTCGTTTTGTTGCCTCTTTCCTCAATGATTTTAGAAATCCTGATGGATTCTTGTCCATCCTTTCGGCCTTATTAAATTTTAAGCCTTCCTGAGCTCCTTTAAAATTTAATTCTGGTACTGGAGCTCAAATCTCTTCTATATTTACTCCTGTTCCTTCTTCCATCACGTTATCAGCAAGTCTTCCTCTCGTAAAGACATTCAGTGCACTCTTTCCATCTATCCGCTCTCTCCTGTGCATTTGACACTGATATTCCCATTCCACTCTTAATGTTACCGCCCTTGCTTTTACTTTTACCGAACGTGCAAATGGTTCAAATGGCTCTGAGCACTATGGGACTTAACTTCAGCGGTCATCAGTCCCCTAGAACTTAGAACTACTTAAACCTAACTAACCTAAGGACATCACACATATCCACGCCCGAGGCATTATTCGAATCTGCGACAGTAGCGGTCTCGCAGTTCCAGACTGTAGCGCCTAGAACCGCTCGGTCACTCCGGCAGGCTAGCGAGCGTTATTTTGACTTTTGTACAGCCGGCCGCTGTGGCGGAGTGGTTGTAGGCGCTTCAGTCCGGAAGCGCACTTCTGCTACGGTCGCAGGTTCGAATCCCGCCTGGGGCTTGGATGTGTGTGATGGCCATAGGTTAGTTAGGTTTAAGTACTTCTCAGTCTAGGTTACTGATGATCTCAGATATTAAATCCCATAGAGCTTGTAGCCATTTGAACCATATGCACTTTTGTGTATGCTGTGTCAGTTCTTTCTATCATTTCTGTTTCGATTTCTTCACATTTTTCATGCAGACATTTCGCCTTACTTCCCTGCAGTTCCTATTTATTTCATTCGTAAGGGACTTGTATTTCTGTATTACTTTATTTCTCTGAACATTTTTTTACTTCCGTCTTTCAGCGATCAACTGAAGTATTCTTCAGTTATCCATGATTTCCCCGCAGCTACCTTCTTTGTACCTATGATTTTCTTTCCAGCTTCTGTGATTGCCATTTTAAGAGGTGGCCATTCCTCTTCAACTAAACTGCCTGCTGACCTGTTCCTTATCACATTATCTATTACCTCAGAGAACTTCAAGTATATCTATTTATTCCGTAGTATTTCCGTATCCAACTTCTTTGCCCATTGATTCTTCCTGACTAGTCTCTTAAACAACAACGTACTCTTTATCACTAGTAAATTATGTTCTGAGTTTATATCTGCTTCTGGATACGCCTTACTATCCAATATCTGATTTCGGAATCTCTGCCTCTTAGTCTTTCTCCTCTCTCATTTCCAGTGTTCTCCCATAACCCTTTCTTTTACTCCAGCCCCTAAACAGCGTTCCAATCTCCTATGACTATTGGATTTTCATCTCTCTTTACCTATCTGAAGATGAAAAGATGGAGAAAGTGTGTGAGTAGATTGAATCTTTTGCTATCTGAATGTTATTTTAACATTTCTTTGTACCAAATCTGTTCTTCCGATAAGTACTTTCCTTTCAATATTTTGACATGTTTCCTGCAGCCATTTCGCTTTAGCAATTGAATATTTCGCAGACATAGGTTTGTAATGATTTAAACGACTTGAGACAAATCAAGGCAGAAGAGATGACTACATTTATAAAAAACTTTTAAAATAATTGAGAATGCGCTAAAACCAGTTATTCAAGTTAGTTTGTAGACTCTTTCGGACAGATATGATTCTTGAAATAACGAAGAGGACAAGGCAGTAAAACGTAGAAACTGACGTATAATAAGCTTGAAAGATAATGTA
The DNA here is from genome assembly GCF_023898315.1 of Schistocerca nitens. Classification (NCBI taxonomy): domain Eukaryota; kingdom Metazoa; phylum Arthropoda; class Insecta; order Orthoptera; family Acrididae; genus Schistocerca; species Schistocerca nitens. Next base: position 277,852,899 of record NC_064614.1, on the reverse strand, counting down.
TCCATGTTTCTTCCATAATTATGTAGAGGACAACAGAAAGGGAATTTGAGAATCCACTACATTAATATCAGTGGTGGAATAAACTTTCATCGCCAGTACTTCAACGGAAAAGGGCAGTAGAGGTGGTGGCGTGACGTTCCAAACTTGACGCGAAAGTCCTAGATTAAATTTCAAACCACAACACAGTGTCTCTTGAAGTGAGGGCAAGGTATACTGTAGATGGACATCCGTCCGTCGGATGGGGACGTTGAAATCGGCTGCCCTCTCGGTAATATTCGAGACTAGTAACATATTTGAAGGATACTCCTAATGTTTATATCATGGCATCTAGAACATATGTTTCACAATTAATATTTTGGTTTTTTTATGTGCTGTAATTGTGTGCAATTTTGGTACAGAACGAAATCCCCGTGCCACAACACCTAAAGTCGTTCTCCGAAGGATCATAGTAACAAATGTTGCTTCTGTGGGCTATCAAAATTATCCACGTATCTTCTGACACTGCACCAAGTGGCTTCTTCCTCTTTCCTCGAATGAAGAAATCATTATTTTAGAGACATTTTAGGAGTGGCCGAGCGATTCTAGGCGCTACAGTCTGGAACCGCGCGACCGCTACGGTCGCAGGTTCGAATCCTGCCTCGGGCATGAATGTGTGTGATGTCCTTAGGTTAGTTAGGTTTACGTAGGGGACTGATGACCTCAGAAGTTAAGTCCCATAGTGCTCAGAGGCATCTGAATCATTTTCAGAGGCATTTTAAGAACGACAACAATGTGATTTTCGATCTGGAACGGTTAATAAACAGACAACATGCAGAACTCTACAGCCAAGTGAACTTCTACATCCAAGGTCTCCACCAAGACATCCTTAACACTCGTAATACAAAGATGGGGGAGGTTGGATACTTTATGCCAACGTTCCAAAAGTATTGGATTCTAGTCGGGTACTTAATAATTCAAAATTTTGGAAAAAAAACATTTGTTGTTTTTAATGAACGTTTTTACCAGACTGCATAACCCCAAAATTGAAGTGTGGTAGTAGCTGTGACTTTTCAAAATGAATGTCAAATTCGATATTTTCAAGTTCTGGACCCTAATTACACATCAGTAACTGTGTTGAAAGTACGTTGTCAGTATTAGTCAACAACGATTAGCGAATATGTTTATCTTTCATGGTGAGCATAAAGTATCCCCCGCCACTTTAGTAATACATATTGAAAATGTGTTGGTATTGCCGGTGTTAATTTGGAAATGGTGTCACACATGCAAGGTAAAAAACACCATCACAAAATTTCATGGCCGCTGCTTCAATTTTTCGAGATGATATAACAATGATTAACCGACGTACGTGGGTACCGTTTTCCGTCCACTCCCTTTTCTCGTAAAACACAGTCTTGACACATATAACGCGAACACGTTAAGTTCAATAAACTGATTTCCCAAAAATTTCGCTCAGTGGAAGAGAATCAAAATAAGCCAACGCTTCTCTAGGCTTATCCGTAGATATTCGATCATAAACAACGGTCAAAGTTTTGGAGGTACTTTATGTGCCTTTTAGCTACTAAACAGTTCACCTCAATTTACGGCTCAGTGGTAAGCGTCTCGGCTTTGAGCTTTTGCCCCCCTGTGTTTGAAATTCGATTATTATTTTTGTTTTCATTTTTGTTTTTTATTTACCTACCCGTACCCGTAGAAGATTACTAAACAAATGTTTTGCAGTGCAGTGCAACCGCAATAAATGAATGGAAAAATTATTTGAAATTATTTGAGGTGAAATTCCTATAGTGCATCTTTACTCACAATCAACTAAACGCGCAATTTTTCTGAAAAGTGATCCGTTATGCATGGTTTGGAGCTAAATTATTGCCAAATCATTGCATGAAATCTTCAGCAGTGTTAACGACTTTTATTTCCCGAATGAGACTCATACGAAGAATTCTCAGTGTGGCAAATCTGCCTACTCACGATGCTTATGGTGGTCAAAGTTCCCATGTTTCGAATGTTTCTACGGTTGGTATGATCCAAGGGCACGCTCTAAATATTGCTCTAGGAGTAACATAAGAAGTAACTGTAAGAATCAAGAACTGATATGAAAATGGAGTATAAGATTATTATAATTTAAAACGATCTTAACTCTTGAAAATTCTATAGACACATATATTGTACAATAATTGTATGAAAATTATTGCGAAACACAGTTGTAATTTATCGCATAACATGATAAGAAACACATGGTTTGATAAAAAGGAGAAAACAAATGAAAACAGTAATCGGGTTTGAAGGTATTGAATACGGGACGCAAAAGTGCGTAGCCGCAAAGCTAGCCACTAAGGAACGAGTTTGGCTGAGCTGGTTGCGCGCTGAAAGGCATCCAACGGCGTCCAAAACTTTGACGGTACTTTTCTCAGAATCGGTCGGGTGTCTGCTGATAAGACCAGACATGTTTTCGCTTATTTCAGCTCCTCTTTCACTGAGTAAAATTTCTGGGAAATCGGGTTAGGACACTTGCCGTGTTCTCCGCGTAAGTATAAACAAACCAATTATAGTCACCCACACTCCACTCTTGCAACAGAACTTCCTAACAGTGCGAGGAAAGAAGCCATTGTGCACCGTTTCCTGAATTGATAGCTTTCTCAGCTAACAATGGCATGTGACTCGAGCTTCTTTGCGTTTGCCGTTTACCTCGCAAATAACACGCACGACAGTGATTATTAACGAACTTTGCTTAATACAGCAAAGGTTGCTGAACAACTCTGGGCGATATGTGGGGCCTAATTAGAGGATGGTCATTACCCCGTTGTAAGGCAAAGTGCCTCCGCGGTGGAGAGCGTATGACCAGCCATGTTGGTGTTTACTGCGGTCGTGCCCGGCGGCAAACAGCGCGCGGCAAGCTCTGGTGCGGGGGCGGTCGCAGCGGCGCTGCCTCGCAAACTTGGCGACCGCGTCGCGTCGCGGGCCCCAATTACCCGCACTTGTTCCGCGCCGCCGCCCCACGCCGCCCTGCGACGCCCAGATTGTCAAAGGAGTGGGCGGCGCCCGCGTGACCCGCGTCCAAACGCGCCTCTCGCCGCGATTACCGCAGGGAAGCGCTCGCCCCACCTGCGCCGCTGCGGCTTCGTCCTAGACACCCACTCTTGCACACACTGAATCGATTGATGAAGCACCTCGACGACGTACTTCTGACATATAGCGTGTTGCCTCGTAACTCAAAACATGAGTGAACATCTACACTACTGGCCATTAAAATTGCTACACCAAGAAGAAACGCAGATGATAAACGGGTATTCATTGGACAGATATATTATCCTAGAACTGACATGTGATTACATTTTCACGCAATTTGGGTGCACGGATCCCGAGAAATCAGCATCCAGAACAACCACCTCTGGCCGTAATAACGGCCCTGATACGCCTGGGCATTGAGTCAAACAGAGCTTGGATGGCGTGTACAGGTACAGCTGCCAATGCAGCTTCAACACGATACCACAGTTCATCAACAGTAGTGACTGGCGTATTGTGACGAGCCAGTTGCTCGGCCACCATTGCCCAGACGTTTTCAATTGGTGAGAGACCTGAAGAATCTGGTGGCCAGGGCAGCAGTCGAACATTTCCTGTATCCAAAAAGGCCCGCACAGGACCAGCAAGCTTTGGTCGTGCATTATCCTGCTGAAATGTAGGGTTTCACAGGGATCGAGTGAAGGGTAGAGCCACGGGTCGTAACACATCTGAAATGTAACGTCCACTGTTCAAAGTTCCGTCAATGCGAGCAAGAGGTGACCGAGACTTGTAAGCAATGGCACCCCATACCATCACGCCGGGTGATACGCCAGTATGGCGATGACGAATACACGCTTCCAATGTGCGTTCACCGCGATGTCGCTAAACACGGATGCGACCATCATAATGCTGCAAACAGAACCTGGATTCATCCGAAAAAATGACGTTTTGCCATTTGTGCACGCAGGTTCGTCGTTGAATACACCATCGCAGGCGCTCCTGTCTGTGATGCGTCGTCAAGGGTAACCGCAGCCATGGTCTTCGAGCTGATAGGCTATGCTGCTGCAAACGTTGTCGAACTGTTCGTGCTGATGGTTGTTGTCTTGCAAACTTTCCCATCTGTTGACTCAGGGATCGAGACGTGGCTGCACGATCCGTTACAGCCATGCGGATAAGATGCCTGTCATCTCGACTGCTAGTGATACTAGGCCGTTGGGATCCAGCACGGCGTTCCGTATTACCTCCCTGAAACCACCGATTCCATATTCTGCTAACAGTCATTGGATCTCGACCAACGTGAGCAGCAATGTCGCGATACGATAAACCACAATCGCGATAGGCTACAATCCGATCTTTATCAAAGTCGGAAACGTGATGGTACGCATTTCTCCTCCTTACACGATGCATCACAACAACGTTTCACCAGGCAACGCCGGTCAACTGCTGTTTGCATATGAGAAATCGGTTGGAAACTTTCCTCATATCAGCACGTTGTAGGTGTCACCACCGGCGCCAACCTTGTGTGAATGCTCTGAAAAGCTAATCATTTGCATATCACAGCATCTACTTCCTGTCGGTTAAATTTCGCGTCTGTAGCAAATCATCTTCGTGGAGTAGCAATTGTAATGGCCAGTAGTGTATTATATTTGTGCATAAGTTTGTAGCGTTTTAGTTTTTTATGTTGGTATTCAAGTTGCTATGGGATTATTTATCGATTTTCATTTCTTATTTGTAGTTCGCTAATGCTATTTGAGTTTACATTTTGTCACGATGTCAGTTGGAGATACTGAGTTAAGCTGTGGACGCTAGAACATGTAGTGCCAAGTGGAGAAAACGGAACATTTCCGAAATATACTTCTGTTTGAATGCAGTAAAAGTGTGACAGGAGCAGATGCAGCAAGAAACATTTGCACCGTTTGTGTGGATAATTTCACTTGACAAAGCAAGGAAAAAGAAGTTATTCTCGTTTTGAGGAAGATCGTTTTGACATTATTGACTCTCCCTGTTCAGGAAGACCCCCGGCATTTGATGAAGATAGTTTAAACTCATTCATCTACAATGATTCATGTCAGTGTACTCGAGAAATTGCAAATGTGACAAATTATGATCATTCCACCATCGTGCGACATTTGCATGCAGTGGGGGAGGTTCCAAAATCTGGTGTATAGGTACTGCATGCTCTAAGCCAAGATCATAAAATTCAGCACGTGACCGTATGTGTATCTTTGCTAGCTCGTAATCAATTGGCTCGTCAACAACACCGAGCATTCCTATTACGTGCCATTACTGGTGATGAGAAATCCTGCATTTATGCTGCCATAAGGCAAGGGCAGCAGCATTTTCAGTAGTTTCAGGGGCAATAGTCTGGATGATTGACTGATCTGGCTTTGTAACACTAACCAAAACAGCCTCGCTGTGCTGGTACTGCGAACGGTTGAAAGCAATGGGAAACTACAGCCGTAATTTTTCCCGAGGGCATGCAGCTTTACTGTATGGTTAATGATCTTGGCGTCCACTTGGGTAAAATATTCCGGAGGTAAAACAGTCCCCCATTCGGATCTCTGGGCGGGGACTACTCAGGAGAACGTCGTTATCAGGAGAAAGAAAACTGGCGTTCTACGGATCGGAGCGTGGAATTCAGATCCCTTAATCGGGCAGGTAGGTTAGAAAATTTAAAAAGGGAAATGGATAGGTTAAAGTTAGATATAGTGGGAATTAGTGAGGTTCGGTGGAAGAAGGAAAAAGACTTCTGGTCAGGTGACTACAGGGTTCGCTTCCCGCGCCCGGGTTCCCGGTTTCGATTCCCGACTGGGTCAGGGATTTTCTCTGCCTCGTGATGGCAGGGTGTTGTGTGATGTCCTTAGGTTAGTTAGGTTTAAGTAGTTCTAACTTCTAGGGGACTGATGACCATAGATGTTATGTCCCATAGTGCTGAGAGCCATTTGAACCATTTGACTACAGGGTTATAAACACAAAATCAAATAGGAGTAATGCAGCAGTAGGTTTAATAATAAATAGGAAAATAGGAATGCGGGTAAGCTACTACAAACAGCATAGTAAACGCATTATTGTGGCCAAGATAGATAAGACGCCCACGCCTACCACAGTAGCACAAGTTTATATGCCAACTAGCTCTGCAGATGACGAAGAAATTGAAGAAATGTATGATGAAATAAAAGAAATTATTCAGATTGTGAAGGGAGACGAAAATTCAATAGTCATGGGTGACTGGAATTCGGCGGTAGGAAAAGGGAGAGAAGAAAACGTAGTATGGTGAATATGGAATGGGGCTAAGAAATGAAAGAGAAAGCCGCCTGGTAGAATTTTGCACAGAGCACAAATTAATCATAGCTAACACTTGGTTCAAGAATCATAAAAGAAGGTTGTGTACATGTAAGAAGCCTGGAGATACTGACAGATTTCAGATAGATTATATAATGGTAAGACAGAGATTTAGGAACCAGGTTTTAAATTGTAAGACATTTCCAGGGGCAGATGTGGACTCTGACCACAATCTATTGGTTATGAACTGTAGACTAAAACTGAAGAAACTGCAAAAAGGTGGGAATTTAAGGAAATGGGACCTGAATAAACTGACTAAACCAGACGTTGTACAGAGTTTCAGGGAGAGCGTAAGGACACAAATGGCAGGAATGGGGAAAAGAAATACAGTAGAAGAAGAATGGGTAGCTTTGAGGGATGAAGTAGTGAAGGCAGCAGAGGATCAAGTAGGTAAAAAGACGAGGGCTAGTAGAAATCCTTGGGTAACAGAAGAAATATTGAATTTAATTGATGAAAGGAGAAAATATAAAAAAATGCAGTAAATGAAGCAGGCAAAAAGGAATACAAACGTCTCAAAAATGAGATCGACAGGAAGTGGAAAATGGCTAAGCAGGGATGGCTAGAGGATAAATGTAAGGATGTAGAGGCTTATGTCACTATGTGTACGATAGATACTGCCTACAGGAAAATAAAAGAGACCTTTGGAGAAAAGAGAACCACTTGTATAAATATTAAGAGCTCAGATGGAAACCCAGTTCTAAGCAAAGAAGGGAACGCAGAAAGGTGGAAGGAGTATATAGTGGGTCTATACAAGGGCGCTGCACTTGAGGACAATATTATGGAAATGGAGGAGGATGTAGATGATGATGAAATGGGAGATATGATACTGCGTGTAGAGTCTGACAGAGCACTGAAAGACCTGAGTCGAAACATGGCCCCGGGAGTAGACAACATTCCATTAGAACTACTGACGGCCTTGGGACAGACAGTCCTGACAAAACTCTTCCATCTGGTGAGCAAGATGTAGGAGACAGGCGAAATTCCATCAGACTTCAAGAAGAATATAATAATTCCAATTCCAAAGAAAGCAGGTGTCGATAGGTGTGAAAATTACCGAACTATCAGTTTAATAAGTCACGGCTGCAAAATACTAACGCGAATTCTTTACAGACGAATGGAAAAACTAGTAGAAGCCGACCTAGGGGAAGATCAGTTTGGATTCCATAGAAATATTGGAACACGTGAGGCAATACTGACCCTACGACTTATCTTAGAAACTAGATTAAGGAACGGCAAATCTACGTTTCTAGCACTTGTAGACTTAGAGAAAGCTTTTGACAATGTTGACTTGAATACACTCTTTCAAATTCTGAAGGTGGCAGGGGTAAAATACAGGGAGCGAAAGTCTATTTACTATTAGTATATAAACCAAATGGCAGTTATAAGAGTTGAGGGGCTCTAAAGGGAAGCAGTGGTAGGGAAGGGAGTGGGACAGAGTTGTAGCCTCTCGCCGATGTTATTCAATCTCTATATTGAGGAAGCAGTGAAGGAAACAAAAGAAAAATTCGGAGTAGGTATTAAAATCCATGGAGAAGGAATAAAAACTTTAAGGTTCGCCGATGACATTGTAATTCTGTCAGACACAGCAAAGGACTTGGAAGTGCAGTTTAACAGAATGGATAGTGTCTTGGAAGGAGGATATAAGATGAACATCAACAAAAGCAAAACGAGGATAATGGAATGTAGTCGAATTAAGTCGGGTGATGCTGAGGGTATTAGATGAGGAAATGAGACACTTAAAGTAGTAAAGGAGTTTTGCTATTTGGCGAGTAAAATAACTGATGATGGTCGACGTAGAGAGGATATAAAATGTAGACTGGCAATAGGAAGGAAAGCGTTTCTGAAGAAGAGAAATTTTTTAACATCGAGTATAGATTTAAGTGTCAGGAAGTCGTTTCTGAAAGTATTTGTATGGAGTGTAGCCATGTATGGAAGTGAAACATGGACGATAAATAATTTAGACAAGAAGAGAATAGAAACTTTCGAAATGTGGTGCTACAGAAGAATGCTGAATATTAGATGGGTAGATCAGATAACTAATGACGAGGTTTTGAATAGGATTGGGGAGAAGAGAAGTTTGTGGCACAACTTGACTAGGAGAAGGGATCGGGTAGTGGGACATGTTCTGAGGCATCAAGGGATCACCAATTCAGTAGTGGAGGGCAGCGTAGAGGGTAAAAACCGTAGAGGGAGACCAAGAGATGAATACACCAAGCAGATTCAGTAGGATGTAGGCTGCAGTAGGTACTGGGAGATGAAGAAGCTTGCACAGGATAGACTGGCATGGAGAGCTGCATCAAACCAGTCTCAGGACTGAAGACCACAACAACAACAAGGAAAAGAAAGGAATGATTGAGACCAAAGAAAGCGGCAACTCCCCGTACAAAGTCCTGCGAGCATCCACGGCAGATAATGTTACGGATCTTGTGGAACAGCGATTGTGTGATGTACCACGAATTACTTCCCCGGGGTGTAACCATCGCTGCTGACGTTTATTTTCAACAACTGAGATGTCTTGCAGAGGCATATAGTGACAACGATGAGGAGGACTCCGTGAAGTGACACGATGACCCCCGCCCGCAATCCACTAGACTGACAAAAAACGCTATACAGTAAATGGGTTAGGAATTCATTTCGCACCCACTTTATTCACCTGATCTTGCATCCTCAGATTTTCACGTTTTCGCTCTCTATCGAGCAACATTTAAGTAACTTCCTTTCCTGATGAAAATGAGCTCCGAATATGGCTCGACGTGTCCTCCGTCTCAAAACCACGTGATTTCTACGGAGACGGAATGAGAAAGTTACCCAACATTGGTAGACTGTTGTAAACAGCGAATGAAAATATATTAATGATGACTAAAAACTCTGTTTTGTGTACCTGGTGTGTGTATTAATCTTAGAGAAATCGCTACGAAATTTTTCGCCAACCTAAAATATTTCATGAACACCTACAAGTACCTAGATGACTATTAAAACTGCAACAAAAGAAATGGCAGCAACTAACGAAATCGAACTTAAAGTTCATACAGAATATAGTTCATACAGAACGTAGCAGGAAGAATATGATCAGTAGGTGATTTTTCTCGTCTGATGAATAAAGGTTAATTTCAACAGCAGCAGGAAATTATATGCCAGGAATAGGATTCGTTATGAATTGCAAAGTAGGACAGAGAGTGAATTATTGAGAACAGTTCAACGATAGGGTAGTTTTTATCACACTCTGTTGCAAACGAACAGTAGTTTAGGTATACACGCCAACGTCACAGTCAGAAGATGAAGATCTATGGAAAGTGTGTTAGGATATAGGACAGATAATTCAGGATATAAAAGGAGACGATAATCTTATAATCATGGGGGACTGGAATGTTCGAGTATGGGAAGCACAGGAAGAAAGAATTACGGGAGAATATGGGCTTCATACTACGAATAAGAGAGGAGAAAGACAAACTTCACTAATAAATTTTAGCTTGTAATAGCGAACATGCAGCTCAAACATCACAAAATGGGAGGCTTACTTGGGAAAGACTGGAAGCTATGGAAAAATTTCAGATGGGTGACATTATCCTCAGACAGATACAAAAAATAGATACTGGATTCTAAGGCGTACTCAGGTGCATATACGCACTTAAATTACGATTTGCTAATGATGGACAGTATGCTGAAGGTTAAGAGACTAGTCAAGAACGTTCAATGGGCAAAGAAGTCGAATACGCAAATACTAATGAACGTCTAGGGTTAGCGTCATTGATTCATAATCAAAACGTCTTTGGTCCCGGATTCGAATCGCACCGCTGCTTAAATTTTTATTAATAATCAGCATTGGCCGCTGAAGACTTCCGGCATAAGAAGTCACCATCATTCTGCCAACGGCCTTGTCAAAGAGGGCGGAGGACAGTACAGGGGTTCAGGGCACTCTCTTGTCCAAAGGATGGGAAACTAGCCCTAAAGGCGGAAGAATAAGCAATGATCAGTGACATGACAATGCAGAAGACAATGGAAACCACTGTATTAAAGACACGTAACGTGTATCCACAGGACATGTGGCCTGTTATTGAAGAAGTGTCATGAAGCTCGCTCCATTGGCAAAAGATTCCGGAATAGTCCCCCATTCAGATCTCCGGGAGGGGGCAGCCAAGGGGGAGGTTACCATGAGAAAAAGATTGAATAATCAACGAAAGGATAACGTTCTACGAGTAGGGGCGTGGAACGTCAGAAGCTTGAACGTGGTAGGGAAACTATAAAATCTGAAAAGGGAAATGCAAAGGCCCAATCTAGATATATTTGGGGTCAGTGAAGTGAAATAGCTAGAAGACAAGGATTTATGGTCAGACGAGTATAGGGTAATATCAACAGCAGCAGAAAATGGTATAACGAGGTAGGATTCGTTATGAATAGGAAGGATGGGCAGAGAGTGTGTTACTGAGAAAAGTTCAGTAACAGGGTTGTTCTTATCAGAATCGACAGCAAACCAACACCGACAACGATAGTTCAGGTATACATGACGACGTCGCTAGCTGAAGATGAAGAGACAGAGAAAGTGTATGAGTATATTGAAAGGGTAATACAGTATGTAAAAAGGGATGAAAACCTAATAGTCGGGACTGGAATGTAGTTGTAGGGAAAGGAGTAGAGGAAAAGGTTACAGGAGAATACGGGCTTGGGAGAAGGAATGAGAGAGGAGAAATACTAATAGAGTCCTGTAACAAGTTTCAGCTAGTAACAGCGAATACTCTGTTCAAGAATCACAAGAGGTATACTTGGAAAAGGCCGGGTGGTACGGTAAGATTTCAGTTAGATTACATAGTGGTCAGACAGAGCTTCCGAAATCAGATACTAGACTGTAAGGTGTACCAAGGAGCAGATATAGACTCAGCTCACAATATAGTAGCGATGAAGAGCAGGCTGAAGTTTAAGACATTAGTCAGGAAGAATCAAATCGCAAAGAAGTGGGATACAGAAGTACTAAGGAATGACGAGATACGGTTGCAGTTCTCTGAGGCTATAGATACAGGAATAAGGAATAGCTCAGTAGGCAGTACAGATGAAGAGGATAGGACATCTCTAAAAAGGGCCGTCACTGAAGTTGGGAAGGAAAACTTAGGTTCAAAGAAAGTAACTGCGAAGGAACTATGGGTAACAGAAGAAATAATTCAGTTGATTTATGAAAGAAGGAAGTACAAAAATGTTCTGGGAGACTCAGAAATAGAGAAATACGTATCGATGAGGAATGAAATAAACAGAAAGTGCAGGGAAGCTAAGACGAAATGGCTGCAGGAAAATTGTGATTGCATCGATAAAGAAATGATTGTCGGAAGGAGAGTCTCAACGTAAAGGAAAGTCACAACAACCTTCGGTGACATTAAAAGCAAGTGTGATAACATTAAGAGTGTAATGGGAATTCCACTGTTAAATGCAGAGGAGAGAGCGGATAGGTGGAAAGAATACATTGAAAGCCTCTATGAGGGGGAAGATTTGTCTCACGTGGTAGAAGAAGAAACAGGATTGATTTATAAGAGATAGGGGATCCAGTATTAGAATCAGAATTTAAAAGAGCTTTGGAGGACTTAAGATCAAACTGCTTGGACATGGCCTTTTTTTCCACACGTGTAACAGGTGAGTTACGTGATGGGCTATGCTGTCTTTTATGTCTAGCAAAACATCTGGCGCGATACTTCACTAAGATCTCAGTTCCATTTACCTGTCTACGTGGCAGTCCGTGCAGCTGTGTACGTCCTTGTTGTTGTGGTTGCTTGGGGCGGTCGCGAGCAAGGGGCGACTCTACGCAACAAATCGGAACCTGGTCAAACTTAGCGACTGCTAAGGCACCCAGATCGTATTGCTCTAAGATTTGCAATAGTTGGAGAAGCGATAGATGTGAGTACTATAAGATCTGTTGCCATATTCTACTAATGGGGTTATTGAATGTTATTGCATCGCTAGTAATTAAGACACATAAAAGTTGCCACAACTACACTTAAATTAACACTTCCTAGTCATGCTCGTTACTTCTGTGGACAACTGACAGGATGTCTGTTCCAGCTTTTCCTGCAAACGAGAAAACTAATATCTTGCTGCAGCTTCTTGGACTCGCTGGTCGTAGTTCTGCGTTAATGCAGGGATTACTTGTTCATAACTGAGTTCGTCGGGAGACGCAGTTGGGAATAGATTTTGTGTTAACCTGAACACTTGGGATCCCGCAATCGAAAGACAATATTTTAGCTTGAACTCTGTGAACTGTAAAAAGCACGTCGAACAATGTCAGGTATTCTTCAAGCCATTCCTCTTCGGTGTCGTTAAATTGCTGGACCGTTGGTATGCTGGTCGGCGGCACTTTTTGGGATAGACGGTCGGTCGGTTGTCGTTGTGCGGCCGACGCAGCCTGTGCAGGGAGACGTTGTTTTACTGTCGTCTTCAAAGCAGCAATTTGCTGGTTCTGAAACTGAAAAGCTTGCGCTAGATCCATCACACTGGCCATTTGTGCCAATGGCTGGGGGCAGGGGGCAGAGGGGGCGGGGTAGCCATGGTTTACACAAATGCATTATAGCAAAAATCAAGCAAAGCCTCTGAAAAGAGAAATGTGATTAGTTCTGCGGCACCCCTCCTGGAAGACATGCAAAAAACAAAACATCAAATGAGCAATAAGAAATGAGCACCCCTGAAAGCTAATAGACAAGAGAAGCAAGGAAAACTGCACTGAATTATACTAGTAGCCAGCTACTGTGTCGTCTCTTTGTCACTGTACCGTGGGAAGAAAGGAGAGGGTGTTGTTTGGTGGCTGGTATCCTTTTTCTATAAGGCTACTGCAGACATGTATTAACAGGATTCTTTATTAACATAAACAGAGAGCTACTTCAGATAGTCCAGGTGTTATGGTACAAGCTTTTCTGTCATCAAACACGTTAGCCTAACTGCTGCTGAAGTACAAGTCCGCTACGTACACTATTCTGCTCGTTATGTTTTGCCTGAGACAGAGACTCTGATTGCAACTGCGACTCCCACAGGACTGTGGCTGATGACTCGTCTCGTAGACGTATTGGATAACTGACTGACTGGCCCATCCAGTCCGCAGCAGCGATCTAAATACTGACTGCCGAGAGGGAGTTGGCAGCCCTTTTGTTGCGAGTCTGTCTTTGGCCTCTATCGATCTTCTTGCAACCTCTTCGCCAACTGGTGTGCTGTCGGCACAGTTATTAACACAGAAATACTGTGTAAGTTATTTAGTAGCGAAATAAATATGAAGTACACCGAAGATAGTGCAAGGAACATATAGCGAAATGGCTGCAAGAAAAATATGAGGGCCGCGCGGGATTAGCCGAGCGGCGCTGCAGTCATTGACTGTGCGGCTGGTCCCGGCGGAGGTTCGAGTCCTCCCTCGGGCATGGGTGTGTGTGTTTGTCCTTAGGATAATTTAGGTTAAGTAGTGTGTAAGCTTAGGGACTGATGACCTTAGCAGTTAAGTCCCATAAGATTTCACACATATTTGAACATTTGAACAAAAATATGAGGGAAATCTAAAAACAAATTGATGTCATGCGAACTGTTTCAGCGTAGACAAAAGTAAAAATAAATTTTGATGAAAATAAAGTCAAGAGCGACAGTATTAAGAGTGCAATAGGATTCCACATTTCAAAGCAGAGTAGAGAGTGGATACATGGGAACAGTTAGATAGGTAGAAACATTACACCAAGGGGATGACTCGTCTTATGTAACTGGTGAAGAACTGGGAGTCCATATAGAAGACATACAGCATGCAATATTAGAATTTAATAGAGCTTTGGAACATCTGCGATCAAGTAAAACAGAACGGATGGATAACTTCCTTTGGAATTTTCGAAATCATTGGGTATGTTGCAACCAAACGATTATTCAAGTTCTGTGTAGAATCTATGAGTCTTAAGACAAACCGTCAGAACTTTGGACAAACATCATCCACACAATCACGAAGATAGAAAGGACAAGTTAGTGCGAAAACTGTTGAATAATCAGCTTAACAGCACGTGCATCCAAGCTGTTGACAAGAATACGATACAGAAGAATGGAATAGAAAATTGAGGATGTGTTAGGTGACGAACCGTTTGGCTTCAGGAAAGATAAAATCACAAGAGAGAGAGTTATGATAATGGAAGCAAGACTGAAGAAAATTCTAGACACACTCATAGGACTTGTAATCCTGTAAAATGCATTGGATAACGCCAAATGGTGCAAGATGCTCGAAATTCCGAAAAAATAGGAGTAAGCTATACGGAAATATGGATAATATACGATATTTACAAGAACTGAGAGAGCGACTGAGTAAAATAGAAGTTTTAAGAGTAAGATTAAAACTCAAGGTGATAGGATGTCAATGAAAAGATTCGTTTATGACACTGCTATCCCAGTGAAAGTGAAAAAGAATTACAGGACGTTCTGAATGGAGTGAAAGACTAATGCGTACAGGCTATGGATTCAGAGTAAACTGAAAAAAGGTGAAAGTTATGAGAGGTAGGAGAAGTGATAGGGAAGAGTGCCCGTTTATCGGATATTTTTCTTTATGATTATATTCGACGTACTTTATTTCACACTAGTACAATTTCACATGCCACAAACATTCCAAAAAAATACATCTTACGAAACCTTTCATTATTGGTATTATTTTGGTCAAAATCTGTACATTATTCGATTTATGAGCAGTTCGTTTTTAAATTCGGGTTCTTACTATCGGATAGTAGTCAGGATTAAGTACAATTTGATATTAGAAGAAACATACTTTGTCTTTTAAGTACTTTTAATACATAACATACAAATACCTTACTTACACAACGTAAAGACGTTATTAATTTTTTTACCGTGCATTACTTGCTTAATTTATTACAATGATCACATAAAAATGTTTTCCATCCCTTCTTGGCAACGCCAGAAAACAATTCATGCGCCCAGAGAAGACATTTTCTGCAACAGATCCACTGTTCACCATTTGTGTGTAATTTGCAAGCGTGATTGAAATGTAGGCATTCCTCATCCGAACTATCTTCGTCATAAGTGGAGACGAGAGGAGCACAATCACCCTCAGATGAGGAGGAAAATGAGTAATGCTGCTTTTGTTTCCTTTTTTTCTGTCTTGTTGCAGGCGTTCTTCATGCTGCAGCTGTTAACCTTTCTAAAGATAAACGTTTTGGTAGGGCTCTGGCTGATTTTGTGTTTGAAGGGCCTGGTTTAAGCCTAGGATTATCTGTTGGGCGTTGTAATTGTAACTTTCCTTCAAGCGATTTCTTGAAAGGCGAGCTAGTGATTGTAGTGGCTTTACCAGTGGGACGTGCTGTTGCATTTGTTTGGCTGACTGTTGGAGGTGGACGCACATGGAAAGGTGAAACAATTTTTTTCGTTTGGCTGGGCTCCCGAACTTCAAGATCATTGTCAGGATTATTTTCGTGCCCATCACTCAACTGGATAAAGTCCAGTTCTGAAAAAACATTCCTGTTAAAGGGAACTATGCCGCATTTAGTGAACCACTCATCGAAATTTCAATATTTGCGCACTTACCATACGCCTTCCCAATCAATTCCCCGACTTGACATGCTATAACTGCCAAAACGGAATGGTCAGACATCCATGGCTCTGTTTCTTGGCTGTAATATATTTTGAATGGTCCCATGAAGGTTACATCTAATGATTGGAGTTTCTGTGTTGTGTGTGGTGATAGACACACGATTATTACACCATGTTTCCAAGCTAGTTCTATCACGTCGATGTTCCTCGCGTGGGACGAATGCCGACCCAATATCAATGTAACTGAGCTGTCGGTAGATGGTTTTGTAAACTGTAAGAAGGGCTTGAACCATTCTGTAAAAATATGGAGCCGAATCCATCCTGAGAGGTGACAGCCTGCAGTTGTTCCTGGAGGACAACCGTACAACAATTCCGCTCTCATATTTTTACGAGGAGAGACAATCAGCGGCGGACCAAACATGTCGCTGCACTCATGCAAATTACCATTGTCATAAGGGATTCTATTTCTTGTGATGACCAACTTTCTACCTGTTTATTGCCCTTTAAGCTAATAACGTTTGTACGTAGATTTTGAACAATGGTTATTCCCGTGTCATCTACGTTAAACATTTTGGCAGGATTAAAACCGATCTAGCCGCGCGACTGCTACGGTCGCAGGTTCGAATCGTGCCATGGGCATGGATGTGTGTGATGTACTTAGGTTAGTTAGGTTTAAGTAGTTCTACGTTCTAGGGGACTAATGACCTCAGATGTTAAGTCCCATAGTGCTCAGAACCATTTGAACCATTTTTTGAAAACCGATCTTTTACAGCTTAGGTTCCAGAAGGTCGAAAAAGAAATCAACGTTTTTCTTGAAAAACCTTTAGCTCTAGCCAAAGAAATGGAGTCTGGCCTTCTTAAGACAGGGATGACGCTTTATAAAATTTCTGAGCTATTTTTACCCGCTGGTCCTTTTGTTTGATGTCATTTCTCATTGCTAATTGGAAAGCAAGTTGCCTTACGTCACATGACTGTAACCCAAAATACCTACTTTCCATTACTTTACAATAACGTACCGTTTCTTCTTCCAAGACATTTCCTAACATGCACGATTTTCTTGTTTTTTTTTTTTCCTAGCCAAACTTTCAACATTTTCAGTTTTGTTTCTTTAGATTGTCTTCCATGATTGATTTGAGAACGTGGTAGATTTTTTTCTGCTTTCAAATATCCACATTTCTTCCCTCTAACGGCATTTACTGCTGCTAACATTGCTTGCGGGCCCAATTGCTTCCTTTTCTTGACTGGTTTCGACAATGACATCTAAAAAAGAAATACAACGTCAGTAAAGAACAGCTAAGCCAAGTACCGGATATGCAATAATTAGAATCATCCCACTATCAGATAAAGGAAACCGACGCTTGGAAGGAAAGACCAGCATATAACAAAGACAGTATTTAACAGAGACATTATTTCGAACTATTGTTCACAAGTTGAAACATTAAGCTTCCCCACTATATATAACATAAAACCGTATACACTTACATTTAGTCAATGTCTGCGCGCATAGTGAACTCTGTAGAATATTTCAAAACTCCGAATTCACTCAGGCAATCACTTCACTAGAAAGCACGCTTCGTACTGTGGCAAAACGCAAGTTGGCGTCTCAGCGGACAAATACTTAACTGTTTCTGCCACCTCCGACAGAGTGCAGTCGTTACTTGATTAGAAACCTAACTATCCGATAAGTGGGAACTATCCGATAATCGGGCACTCTCCCTTTTTATGGAAAAAGTTAATATCACAAATGGTGACCTCAAAATGTACGACGTTAAGGAGTTCTGCTTTCTTGGGAACAAAATAATACGTAACGCATGAAGAAAGGAGAACTTAAAAAGCAGTCTAGCTTATCGAAAAAGGCCATTTCTGGCCAAGCGAATTCTACTGATGTCAAACACTGACCTCAATCTGAGGAAGAAATTTCTTTCAATGTGCGTCTGGAGCACAGTATTGTATGGTAGTGAATCATCGACTGTGGGAAAACCAGGAAAGAAGAGAATCGAACATTTTGAGATGTAGTGCTACAGAAGGATGTTGAAAAGTAGATGGACTGAGAGGATAATTAGATAGGCTGATAGGATAAAGAGTGAGCATGTTCTCCGCAGACTCAGAGAAGATGGGAAACACTGGCAAAGAAGTTGCAGTTTGATCAGGTTAACAGAACGTGTATTAGGACGCAAGGAAGTTGTAGAGGGTAAAAACGGTAGGGGAAAAGACAGGCTGAAATACATCCAACAAATAATTTGAGACGTATGGTCCAGTTGCTAAGGTCAGATGACGAGGTTGTCACAAGAAAGCAATTCGTAGCCAGGCACAAGAAGAATGAAAAAAAAAGAAAATAAAAGAAAATCAGTTGTCAGTAATAATCAGGTTAGAAATCAGATCGAATTGAGACTCATTGACACATATGACACATACAAGTACGTCATTTCATTCTGGTTCAACCTGCTTCAACTCTTTGCTAATCATTGTGACTGGAGAGTGGTGCTAAGCCAGTCGCTTAGTAACCCATGACTAGATCCTTTCAGTGGCTGATATTCAGCGGCATGAGGTCTTGCATTATTTTACTGAAAGGTAACATAACACACACACAGGAGACAGGACACAGCCACCAGCATTGACAGCCCAGAAAATTACCTGATAAGGAGACCAAAAGTGAGCATGTTACGGAACTAAGTATCCAAATACGTTAAGAATTTCTTCTATAACAGTAAAATACAAACAAACACATGGCTTGTTTATTGGCACTAGTGATATAACTTAGAGCAGCAAGCGACATAGGAAGAGGGATGGTTGAAAATAATACGAAAGAACTTACACCGACTTCCCTGTGATTGTGTATTCTCGTTGATGATACTTTGTCGTAATGTCCCCTAAGTGCGACTTTAGTTTTAAAATGAGTAAATAAATTTTAGCCTGATGCTATTAACTGGGAGACAAACGTATCTTGGTTGTATGCAGGTGCAAACTACAGAAAAAATCGTTCCACAGCACAGTATTTAAATTTTCATTAAGTAAAGTTTATTTTGTTTAAAATTTTATAATCTTGAATTCTAAAACTGGTGAAACTGGGTACTGTTTTATGTGGTTTATAAAGTGACACGAGCCACCTATATAGCTGTGGATCAACTCGTTATATAAAAATTATCTCTGCTTCTCTGTTCGCCTTTTCATGGCCCGAAATGATTATAAATTTAATTTATTATTGTTTAAATATCAAAATATTTTATGAAATTTGGTGACTTCGTCTGAAAATGCAAGGGCAGAACGTGGTTAAAAAAGTATTAAAATATTTTAAGTCATCTGATCATAAGCCTTAAGAATAACATACGCAATGCTCAGGTCAGTGTGGTCTGACATTAACAAGATTACCCCAAAGTCAAATACTTTCTGGTTGTCTCATATTTTATAGTAGTAATGACTTTCATCGTTCTTACTTACCTTCAATATTTAACAAGTTAACAAAGGCACTGCGTTTGCAATAATGGAATTGTCATTAGGACTTCTCAAGTGTTCAAATTATCCATTATTTCTGCTCAGTTTGTGTCCTCTATCGATTGTGATCAGTCTGAATTGTGACGTCATCGCGATTACTTCATTGACTGACGCTGAGTTGGAAGAATTAGTAAACAGCTTAATAGGCGAAGGATCCGTACACGGGTTCGATCATGTCAGTAACGCATCTGAAAGCGAGTGTTCTGTAGGCTGACAGTTGCAGCCAATAACACCACACGGCTGCCTACCTGCTTCGTACATCATCAGGAGTTACCACGTATGCAAGTAGCAGAATAAGTGTTGTAAAAAGTTCATTTCAAGTATTATTTTCTGCAGCACTTTAGAATGAAATAATAGAGATGTCAAATACTGGGGGGTAACGAGTTTATGGCAAACAATGGTCAAAAATCGATGATTCTCTTTTTCACCCATACTTAGGACTTATATTACTTGTGGGTGTATATCGCTCACATGGGGAATCTACAATAAGTTTGTGGGATAAGGATACTGGGTAGAACATATTCCGAGCAACCATCTCCCTAGAAACATTCTGTAAAATATCGAGCGTCTTGCGATTCGATAAGACATTCACAAGAATGGAAGGACGATGTATTGATAAACTCGCCGAAATTCGCTGTATCTGAGAGAAGTGGCTAGAATTCCTTCCTAAACAGTATAATCCAGGGGAAAACGTGACCGTCTACGAGCAACTGGTAGCGTTTAGAAGCCGCTGTCCAGTTGAGCAGTACATCGCAAGCAAACAGGCAAAATATGGGATCAATATATGAACTCTGTGTGACTGCAAATCCTATGTACTGAAAGCCCAAATTTATAAAGGAAAGGAGAACGGAGCGGCACAAGAACAAAAATCAGGGAATGAGAGTAGTTGCTGATCTTACCTCTGATTTGCGAGGTCAGAATCTAACCTATGAAATTTCTTTTTACGTCATACGATTTGGGCCAGTTGCTTCTGAAAAATAAATTCACAATGTTAGGAACCGTACTTAAAAATAAGCCAGAACTTCCACAAAATATGACCAACAAGGGAGTTCATAGCTGTTCATTTTACTTCACAAATGACACTACAGTTGCCAACTATATTTCTAAGATAAATAAGGATGTCGTACTAGTGAGCACTCCCCACCATGGTGTGGAAATAAATGACAGAGCTGATAAGAAGTAAAAAGCTATAATTCAACGAAAGGGGCTGTAGACACACTCAGTCATCTAACAGGTACATATACATGCAAACGAAAAACCAATAGATTGCCAATGACAGTTTTCTACAATATTCTTGATGTTGCTGCTTATAATGCATTTGTCTCGTGGATGTCGATTGACCCTAACTAGAACGCAAGAAAATTGACTAGAAGGAGAATACTTTTGAAGGAACTTGCGAAGTCACTGGTTGCAGAGCACGTTGCATCAAGGAAGCATTTTCCAAGAACAGAAGATTCATTGAGAATGGTCAGGAGCATCCAAGATGCTGAAGAAGTGGCAGGTATGGCTAAATCAGTAACAACAAGAACTAAACGTGCAGGCTGTAAGTTCTGTCCTTCAAGCAATCACAATAAAACAAACATGTTGTGTGGAAAGTGTGATAAACAAGTATGCAAAACACACATCACCTACTTGTGTACAAATTGCAGTAAGAAGGAAAGAAAGTAAGATGGGCAGATGGACAGGGGACTGTAGAGAATATCTTTCTGGCGGAAATGTCTGCGTTTCCAATATATCCTAAATGAATATTAAAATAATAAAATTTCTTTAGTGAAGTTCCTTGTATTATTGTTATTGTTATTATTATTATTATTATTATTAAAACTACTATTGTTATCTCTATGATCATTAACAACATACTGTAATATAAAAACAATATCGAAGTCTTACAACTGCACGAAAAATATGTGTGACTAGTTTTTCAGCAGTATACTATTATATCATTTGTGTAGTAAAAGTGAACAGAACAGCAGGCTTAAATAAATGAAAATAGCTGAAAAAATATCTTGACTGTGCCGTGAGCTAAACGTTAAATGAAAATAAAATGCATAACAAGTCAGCCTAAGTTGAGTATGAGCGACGTGCCGCAGTGGTTAGCATACTGGAGTCGCATTAGGGAGGACATGAGCTAATCCGAACGTGTCCCCAGAGGTGAGATTACGGATACTCACACTTGGCGGACCACACTTAAGCAACAGAAAAAAGTCATCGGGATGGACACAAACACATTTACAGCTGCATTGCCGAGAACAAGACACGCATTTACTTTTTTTACGGTCTAATGCAGTGATCAGTGTTTCATTCAGAAGAGCACCAGTCACAATTGTCGCAGACCGGAATCTCACTTCGATCTGAGTCCTCTCAGTCCAAACGGAAATCGAGTAAATAAATTTTCACATACAAAAATACACACGACAATAGAGAAACAATCAAATTATACTTAAAGCTAGCAATTTAATTAGAACCATTAAATCCAGTGACACCTTTTCAAACCATGAATTAATTCAGCTGGCCGAAGTGGCCGTGCGGTTAAAGGCGCTGCAGTCTGGAACCGCGAGACCGCTACGGTCGCAGGTTCGAATCCTGCCTCGGGCATGGATGTTTGTGATGTCCTTAGGTTAGTTAGGTTTAACTAGTTCTAAGTTCTAGGGGACTAATGACCTCAGCAGTTGAGTCCCATAGTGCTCAGAGCCATTTGAACCATTTTGAATTAATTCACAGGATTAATTAAAATAAAATCACATACACAATAAACATCCATACACAATAAGACACTCAAGAACTTCTATCTATGAACAAAGTGGCTACCAATATGTCACCAGCAAGTGAACCTTTGAAACGAAAGGGCTTACTACTTCCGTCAGCCTTTAGTTCAATAAATCTGTGTTGCTAACTGATGTTACCAGCATATTTTCTAGAAAGTCTGTGCCGAACAAAATATTTCCACTCAGATTTGGCGCTACAAAAATTCCGAGCTGACTGTCGCTCAGTCTACACAGTTTTTACGATACTATTTTTATTTTCCAGTTGCCCAGTTCTGTGGTAACAACCTACCTTCAGATCTCGCCTGCGTGAGGTAAGAACTCGGCTGGATCTCACACTCCTCTTTATTGGGTCAACGAGTGCAGAAATCATCGACAACAACTTACTCTTCTCATCAACAGTGTTAAACGTCTTGGCCTCGTCCCAGATATCTGCAATGGTTCAATTACTGCCACGTTTGCACTGGTAAGATCCCAGTATGCCACTCACTGTGTCCGTATCACTATCTTCGGCAGTTCCGTACTGTTCGGTAAATAAATCGTCAGCACACACAAGGCTCGTGGCATACCTGACCACCACTTCCTCTGCCGCGACAGGTTCCTTTTCCTGTACAATAGCAGCACAAACATGTAAACCGAAACTGTTTCGGTAGGATCAATACAGAATTTAACATTCTCTTGGCCATTTGTTGCCGCTAACTATTTCGTGCTCTGATCGTCCCGGTCTAGTGCTGCCAAACTGAATTGATCATTATCCCCCGCAAGATTCCAAATTGAATGATACATTCAAATCGACGTCTACGGGTTCAATTATCTGCATATGTCTCTTTCAGAACTTACGGTCGTACTGTCTCCAGTCTCTCCACAATTCCTCGCTCCTCAATACCGCCTCCATTTTGAACACAGCAATTTCCTATGACCGCTACTATCGTTGAGCCTTCTCACAAACCCAGTTCGGTTCTGCTTCCGTCATATCTAGTCCTCCCTTCGTATACCGCAGTCGGTAGAAAATCTAGGTTTCCAGCTGCTGCTTCTGATTATTCCCATTTTGCTGCCCATTTCTGCACTGTCTCTTATTTTCCGGGAATTTTGTGGGAATTCGGCTGAAAATATTGATATCATGCAGGAAGCGCTTCCAATCAGCGTCCTGGCAATTCCCAATGCTCTTTGCGTTACCAGTCCCTTTGTTCCGATACACATTGCACTGTCCATCCGTTCCAGGAACTCAAGGAAATTCTGCATCGTTTCCGTGGGACCATGGACTAAATCCAACTGCAAATAATCAAATAATCCAGCAGGCGCCTTTTAGAGGCGAAACATCTACAGCTCAGACTCGAAAAAACCTGCATGTTCCCTTGTTTACAATACGCGTTCTGCTGCTGCATTTGTTTTCCCACAAGCGTAAGTGCAACCACATTTTGATTAACTCTCGTCTGCGCGCCTCCGTCAAACTGCCGCTTAACGAACTTAACCTTCGTCTCCTTAAAGGAGCTAAAAAATCCACCACTTGATGTTTACCTCTTCCGCTAACATACTTCGCTACGGGGCTCCTCATTGTGTAGCTTCTATATGACTCACAGCAACGTAACCCAGCGTGACCTTAACAGATACGACCTCCCTCTCTCTCGTCTCTGCCTCTTTAAGCCTCTTAGAATGATATCAAATATTGTTCAGTGATATTTAATTATATGTAATTATAAATAATAAGTAATGTATTCTGTATCTCTAGGTGTCTGTGAGTGTGGAAGACAAAGTTGGATCCGTTTAGGTTGATCCTCGACAACAAAACAAAATGTAATAGGTTAAGCTGGACTGAAAACACAAGGAGGCCTGAAGAAATAAATTACAGAAGTGTTGTATGAGGATAAAATATTCTCTGTTTTCAAGCCGCGTCAATTCGAATAATATGCTCGAACATTCTACAGCCATCTTCGCCAACGTTGTCAGCAGTAAAACCACTGACTGTTGAGGCTGGCACTGTTTTCTGCTTATATAGCCACGATTCTCCTATGGCACCAATCAGAGAGGGCAGAAATGATACGTGCACGGGAGGTGGTTGGCCAGCTCACACCAGCTGCAGCCTATCGCAGGACCGAATCACATCAAGTGGCGCGATCGTGCCGGCGCCACTTTTGAAACTGCCGCTCCCGCCTCCCTGCAGGCGCAGAACATTCGCCGTTGCTTGCTGTCGACATCCCGAGCCTGCCGCCTTGCCGTACACAGTGTGTACCGCTCGTCTCTTTTAAAATTGTTCCTGTCCACTCTGTTCTCAGCCGCCCCTTTTATAATGGAATCCCAGCATGCCGACGCATGTTTCCAAATAGCATTTTGTGTCCATTTTCCAGACAATGATCAGCTGTGGCCGACTTGTTAATCTCCCTTTGTTTAATATGACGCTTGTGCTCGCTACAACGCTCTGAAACTGTACGAATTGTCTGATTTATATAGATGCTACCGCCTTCGTAAAGGAAACCATACACACCGGGCACACGAAGAGCTATGTCGTCTTTATCGCGCAACATATTTCTTGTCTTGGGGGCGGGCCGGAACACTGGTCTCAGCCCCAGTGTCTGTAGCTCACGTCCTAACTGCGGCTCGTTGCCACACAGTATGGTAGCAAATCAGCCGGCTTGGCCTCTTCAAGCGATTCACAAGGCGTCCTGTTTCGCTCACAACTGAAGGCGTCTGCAATGTCTCTCTTGATATAACTATTCCCTCTGAATACATGTTTCAGGTGTGAAATTCAGACTGTAGCCGGCCGTAGAAATAATTTTTGCTCTGTGTATGAAGGTGTTCAGGAACACTTTCTTGTGTACTGTGTGGTAAAAGCTATCGGTGTTCAGGTAATTATAAGTATGCATTGGTTTCCTGTACGAGTACACTGAATGACCTCCTGCCTTCTGCTCAGCTAAAACATCCAAGAACGGTAGCTTGCCATCCTTCTCCATCTCGATAGTAAATTTAATGTTGTGATGGGCACCGATCATGTGATCGACAAACTGCTGCAGTGTATTTTCGCTGCGAGGCCCTACCAGGGAGGTATCATCAGGGTACCTAGCAGGCAAGACGGACGCAACGCCACCAAGTTCAGAGCCTGCTTCTCAAAGTGCTCCATGAAGAAATTCGTGAGTGCCGGAGACGGTGGTGAGGCCATCACTGTGCCATCCGTAATTTCATAATATTCGTCACTGTGGAAGAAGAACGTTGTCGTTAGAACATGACGGAACAGTCTGACGATTCCAGATGGAAACTGTTGGGTCAAAAGATCCAGCGAGTCTTGTACTGGCTCCCTCGTAAAAAGTGACAAAAGTGAACACAATGTCTAGACTGCCCGTCACTTCGTTTCAGCTATTTTCATTTTCTTGAGTGTTTCAACAAACGTCTCCGAGTCTATAACATCATTTTCACAACGCCCCAATTTTGGTGCTAACAATCCTGCGAGAGGTTCTGTCTGTCTGTAGGTGGGCGAGTTGATTGCACTCACAATGGGACTAAGAGGGACAGTTTCTCAATGTATCTGCGGCACTCCATAAAGGCTGTGAGGTCTGGCGGCAAGAGTTATTAATTTCTTCACCACTTCGTCTGGTAAACCACAGTCTTTTAATAACTTCTCTGTCTTCCTAACGATGGGCTGTGTCGGATCGCAGCTAACCTTCCGGTTACTCATCATCTTCTAAAAAATGTAAAACCTTCAGTGTTCGAAACCAAAGTAACACTTCCTTTTTCGGCTGTTAAGACAACCGAGTCCTCGCTCTCACGCAGTAAGCGTAAGCCATGTCATTTATCATGGCTAATGTTAAATTTCAAGGGTTTAGCTTTCGCCAGTATGTTGTGTTCTAGATGTTCCGGCATCTGAGTGCTAATATTACGAGGTTTTACTCAAACCCGTCAACGACGTGCGGAAACGAAAAGTGACTTTTTAAAAATTTCTGGTGAATTAGTGAGTTTCACCGTTCAATAAGTGCAATCACGAGTGACCTAGCAGAGCGCAGATATCAAAACGGAAGAGTGGCAACAAAGTGACTCACTTCTGAAAGGTCAAATTTTGAATGGATGCTAGAGAGTCATAATGAAAAAAATCTTTTCGCTCCATATTTTCCACTGTTGACAGCTAATTTGAAAAAAAAAATGTTCCTTCTGGAGACTATGATATTTCGTGATGTGACGAATGATTCCCGTTGGCAGACTTCTACACCATACAAAAAGTAAACAGCCAGTCACACAACAAAAGTGAATCCTTCTGTTTATATCATTAGCTTATTATACATTGAATGTTTACAATTTCTTGAACTAGATGAACAACATATTGGAGGTGTCCGTAAATGCAAACAATGTAACAATATAGAATGACAATCCAAGAAACCTGACAAGTACCTAAGGTCGATTATCTTTCCTTCGCGTTCTTTGTTCGTATGTGAGTTCCACGTTGAATATCACATTTTACCGTACAGTTGTGCAAAGGGAATTAAACGTCGCCTGAGGTTACTGTTAAACGACCCATACAGAGGATTTGTGGTCCACTTCAAACTCTTTTTGAGAATGGTCTCTGTGCGCCAGTAGTGATGTCCTCCTCTCTCTCTCACACACACTCTCCAATAGAGGCGTCTCGTTTGCGATCAGATTGGAATTTTTGATCCCGTGCGGCCACGAACCTCATTACTCTCCAAGTTTAATTGGAAATACTTGAGCACGCGTCGGAATGCCTGCTCCTGAATTAGAGATTCCTCCTGACGACATAACTAGGAGTCTGCTCCGCCTTCTGCATTCCCAGCCTTTGGGCCATAGCTTACATGAAGCTACCCAGACGAGCAAAATTAGCCCATAATCGGTCACCTTCATCAAACACCGCGCCTGCGTGCAACGATTGTGTTGTATACAAAAGTACAAGAGTCGAGAAACAGTTTGAGTGCTTTAGTAAATTGTTAGTTGAATGTTTGCACTAAAACATACATCACACACATGTCAGTTACACAAATGAAATATTCTTTTGTTGTGGCACATGATTTGCATCTCTCAAGAAAACTTTCACCAAAATAGCACACACACAGTAATGCATATTTGTATATCAGAGTGCATTACATCGTCTGTATAGCAGACAATCTTAAGGAAGCCAATTATACATGAATTAATAGCTGCAGTCAACAAGCTGTTAGGTGGAACCGTTTGCATTTTTTTACCATCGTCTCTAAAAGTATACCGAGAATAATCTCTTCGCGTGTTTTTAATTAAAATACGTAGCTATTACACGACGAAATGTCTCATAGTAAAATAAACACTAATCATTGTTATCTTATCCGGGCATGTATTCCAATCACAGAACCAAAAAATGTCATCTTTCCTTTTAACAGATTATTAATTCTTGCTGCAAACATTATTGTTTAATTTATCGTATTTTCGTCAACGTTTTCTTTTTCATTTTTCTCCTAAGGTAATTGCTAGAGAAAAAACAATAATAAACGTCTAGTTCCGATAAAAGGTAATCGTTGATGTAAACTGAAATTACAAACAATAATTGTGTGGTTCAGCAAGGTGATAACGTTCAGTTTCATACTTACAATGGCCTCCACCACTGGTAAATTCGAAACATTTTTGCTCCTCCTTACCAACATTATTACTCATTTTCCCTTACATACAAGTATTACTGACATTCAAAATAACGGTATTTTTCTACAGAACTTCAGCACACTTTCTTACATATATTAATATTAACTTCAACTTGTGTCAGAACAATAAGTGAAGAGCGAATTACATTTCATTACAACACCATTAGAAACAATTACCAAAATTCCTTTCCCTTATAGTTAGACCACAGACTTTAATTTTATAATGCATATTTTCGGATTAAAGAATTGCTTTCCAATACATTTATTGTAAGTTTGCTGGAAAGAGCGAGATTCCGATAATTATTGATATTGAAGCCAAGCGCTGAATTAAAGGGACTTCGCAGAGCTAATTTTACTGGACGACATCTTCGTCAGCTTTACAGTGCCCATTACTCCCATATGCGATTTCGCAACACACACACACAAGCAACTAACGAAAATAGGATTTGAATACAATGCGGTCTTCTGCAATTGAAAGATACAGTAAACGAGTGCAAAATGTTTTGGTTTCCAGCTATAATGTTACTTTTGCCACGTTGTTCATCAGATCACAATACTTCTTTTCATAGCTCATGGGCAGACCGAATGAAAATGTGTCTCAGGCGACACTTTCACTTACACTGAAGCGCCAAAGAAACTGGTATACGCATGCATATTCAAATAGAGTCATGTAACCAGGCAGAATACGGCGCTGCGCCCGGCAACGCCTATATAGAACAACAAGCGTCTGGCGCAGTTGTTAGATCGGTTACTGCTGCTACAATGGCAGGCTATCAAGATTTAAGTGAGTTTGAAGATGGTGTTATAGTCGGCGCACGAGCGACAGGACACAGAATCTCCGAGGCACCGATGTAAAGGGGATTTTGCCATACGACCATTTCAGGAGTGTATCATGAATATCACGAATCCGGTAAAATATCAAATCTCCGACATTGCAGCCGCCCGAAAAAGATCTTGCAAGAACGGGACCAACGACGACTAAAGAGAATCATTCAACGTGACAGAAGTGCAACACTTCCGCAAATTGCTGCAGATTTAAATGCTGGGCCATCAACAAGTGTCAGCTTGCAAACCATTCAACGAAACGTCACCGATATGGGTTCTACATCTACATCTACATTCATACTCCGCAAGCCACCTGACGGTGTGTGGCGGAGGGTATCCTGAGTACCTCTATCGGTTCTCCTTTCTATTCCAGTCTCGTATTGTACGTGCAAAGAAGAGTCGGTATGCTTCGGTGTGGGCTCTAATCTCTCTAATTTTATCCTCATGGTCTCTTCGCGAGATATACGTAGGAGGGAACAATATACTGCTTGACTCCTCGGTGAAGGTATGTTCTCGAAACTTTAACAAAAGCCCGTAACGAGCTACTGAGCGTCTCTTCTGCGGAGTCTTCCACTGGAGTTTATCTATTATCTCCGTAACGCTTTCGCGATTACTAAATGATCATGTAACGAAGCGCGCTGCTCTCCGTTGGATCTTCTCTATCTCTTCTATCAACCCTATCTGGTACGGATCCCACACTGCTGAGCAGTATTCAAGCAGTAGGCGAACAGGTGTACTGTAACCTACTTCCTTTGTTTTCGGATTGCATTTCCTTAGGATTCTTCCAATGAATTTCAGTCTGGCATCTGCTTTACCGACGATCAACTTTATATGATAATTCCATTTTAAATCACTCCTAATGCGTACTCCCAGATAATTTATGGAATTAACTGCTTCCAATTGCTGACCTGCTTTTTGTAGCTAAATGATAAGGGGTCTATCTTTCTATGTATTCGTAGCACATTACACATTGAGATTCAATTGCCATTCCCTGCGCCATGCGTCAATTCGCTGCTGATCCTAGTGCATTTCAGTACAATTTTACGTTGTTACATCCTCTCGATACACCAAAGCCTCATCTGCAAAAAGCCTCAGTGAACTTCATATGTCATCCACAAGGTCATTTATGTATATTGTGAATAGCAACGGTCCTATGACACTCCCCTGCGGCACACCTGAAATCACTCTTACTTCGGAAGACTTCTCTCCATTGAGAATGACATGCTAAGTTCTGTTATCTAGGAACTCTTCAATCCAATCACACACTTGGTCTGATAGTCCATATGCTCTTACTTTGTCCATTAAACGTCTGTGGGGAGCTGTATCGAACGCCTTGCGGAAGTCAAGAAACACGGCATCTACCTGTGAACCCGTGTCTATGGCCCTCTGAGTCTCGTGGACGAATAGCGCGAGCTGGGTTCCACACGACCGTCTTTTTCGAAACCCATGCTGATTCCTACAGAGTAGATTTCTAGTCTCCAGAAAAGTCATTATACTCGAACATAATACGTGTTCCAAAATTCTACAACTGATCGACGTTAGAGATATAGATCTATAGTTCTGCACACCTGTTCGACGTCCCTTCTTGAAAACGGGGATGACCTGTGCCGTTTTCCAATCCTTTGGAACGCTACGCTCTTCTAGAGACCTACGGTACACCGCTGCAAGAAGGGGGGCAAGTTCCTTCGCATACTCTGTGTAAAATCGAACTGGTATCCCATCAGGTCCAGCAGCCTTTCCTCTTTTGAGCGATTTTAATTGTTTCTCTATCCCTCTGTCGTCTATTTCTATATCTACCATTTTGTCATCTGTGCGACAATCTAGAGAAGAAACTACAGTGGAGTCTTCCTCTGTGAAACAGCTTTGGAAAAAGACATTTAGTATTTCGGGCTTTAGTCTGTCATCCTCTGTTTCAGTACCATTTTGGTCACAGAGAGTCTGGACATTTTGTTTTGATCCACCTACCGCTTTGACATAAGACCAAAATTTCTTAGGATTTTCTGCCAAGTCAGTACATAGAACTTTACTTTCGAATTCATTGAACGCCTCTCGCATAGCCCTCCTCACACTTCACTTCGCTTCGCGTAATTTTTGTTTGTCTGCAGGTCTTGTTTATGTTTGCTGTGAAGTTCCCTTTACTTCCGCAGCAGTTTTATAACTCGGTTGTTGTACCACGGTGGCTCTTTTCCATCTCTTACGATCTTGCTTGGCACATACTCATCTAACGCATATTGTACGATGGTTTTGAACTTGGTCCACTGATCCTCAACACTATCTGTACATCAGACAAAACTTTTGTGTTGAGCCGTCAGGTACTCTGAAATCTGCTTTTTGTCACTTTTTCTAAACAGAAAAATCTTCCTACCTTTTTTTAATATTTCTATTTACAGCTGAAATCATCGATGCAGTAACCGCTTTATGATCGCTGATTCCCTGTTCTGCATTAACTGTTTCATATAGTTCGGGTCTGTTTGTCACCAGAAGGTCAAATATGTTATCGCCACGAGTCGTTTCTCTGTTTAAGGGCTCAAGGTAGTTTTCAGATAAAGCACTTAAAAAAATTTCACTGGATTCTTTGTCCCTGCCACCCGTTATAAACGTTTGAGTCTCTCAGTCTATATCCGGCAAATTAAAATCTCCACCCGAAACTATAACATGGTGAGGAAATCTACTCGAAATATTTTCCAAATTATCCTTCAGGTGCTCAGCCACAACAGCTGCTGAGCCAGGGGGCCTATAGAGACATCCAATTACCATGTCTGAGCCTGCTTTAACCGTGACCTTCACCCAAATTATTTGACATTTCGGATCTCCGTCAATTTTCTTCGATACTATTGCACTTCTTATCGCTATAAACACGCCTCCCCCTTCACTGTCCAGCCTGTCTCTGCGGTATACATTCCAATCTGAGTTCAGGATTTCATTACTGTTTACGTCTGGTTTCAGCCAACTTTCTGTTCCTAGTATTATATGGGCGTTGTGACCGTTTATTAATGAGAGCAGTTCTGGGACCTTTCTATAGACGCTCCTGCAATTTACTATTAGCACATTAATATTGTTATTCCCTGTTGCATTTTGCCTACTCCTACCTTGCCGCGTCTCAGGAGGCGTCTTGTCGGGCCTAGGGAGGGAATTCTCTAACCTAAAAAACCCACAAGTGCACTCCACACGTACTCCGCTACCCTTGTAGCCGCTTCCGGCGTGTAGTGCACGCCTGACCTATTCAGGAGGACCCTACATTTCTCCACCCGATAGCGGAGGTCGAGAAATTTGCACCCCAGATCCCAGATCTCCGCAGAATCGTCTGAGTCTCTGGTTTAAGCTTCCACTCGCCTCCAAACCAGAGGACCGCGATCGGTTCTGGGAACGATACTACAAATACTTAGCTCAGATTCCACCCCGCAAGCGAGGCTTTCCGCCTTCACCAATTCCGCCAACCGCCTGCACGAACTGAGGATGACCTCTGAACCCAGACGGCAGGAGTCATTAGTGCCGACATGAGCAACAATTTGCACTCGGGTACACACAGTGCTCTCTATCGCCGCCGGCGGGGCCTCCTCCACATCTCGGATCAGACCCCCCGGCAAGCAGACAGAGTGAACACTGGCCTTCTTCCCCGACCTTTCCGCTATTTCCCTAAGGGGCTCCATCACCCGCCTAGAGCTGGAGCTCCCAATAACTAATAAACCCCTCCCCCGGTGTGCCTGCTCGGACATTGCTGAAGGAGCGGCCACATATCCACTCACAGGCAGAGCGGGCGATGCCACACGGCCAGCCTCCACACTGACCCTCCGCTTCGTGCGCCGCGAACGCCGCTGAACCCGCCACTCCCCTTGTGGAGAGGGTGGCCCAACCGCGCCCGGTACCCGCGAAGATGTTTCGACAGCAGGGACAGTGGGTGAAGCATGTAACACCTGGGGTGTACTGGGGTTTTCGGAACCGATGGCCCACTTGTATACCATTGATGACTGCACGACACAAACCTTTACGCCTCGCCTGGGCCCCTCAACACCGACATTGGACTGTTGATGGAAACCGGGCGTGTTTCGTTTCGAGCGGATGGACGTGTACGGGTATGGAGACAACCTCATGAATCCATGGACTCTGCATGTCAGCAGGGGACTGTTTAAGCTGGTGGAGGCTCTGCAATGGTGTGGGGCGTGTGAAGTTGGAGAGAAATGCGACCCCTGATACGGCTAGGTACGACACTGACAGGTCACATGTGCGTAATCATCCTGTCTGATCACCTACATCCATTCGTGTCCATTGCGCATTCCGAAGGACTTGGGCAATTCCAGCAGGACAATGCGACATCCCACACGTTCATAATTGCTACAGAGTAGCTCCATAATCACCAGTCTGAGTTTAAACACTTCCGCTGCCCACCAAACTCCCCAGACACGAACGTTATTGAGCATATCTGGGATGTCTTGCTACGTGCTGTTCAGAATAGATTTCCACCCCTTCGCATTACGGATTTATGGACAGTCCTGCAGGATTCATGGTGTCAGTTCCCTCCAGCACTACTTTAGATATTATTCGAGTCCACGCCACGTCGTGTTGTGCCACTTCTGAGTGTCCGCCGGGGGCCCTACACGACGTAAAGGAGGAGTACCAATTTCTTTGGGTCTTCAGTGTATAAGTGTAGTAGCGTACTGCCCTATGGGCGTGTGATTTTCCTCTCTTCAGTGATCAGAACAGTGATGATCCCAAAATGGTAACATTGTTTCAGCATAGCAACGATCGTCATAAAAACCCCGCCAGCCATCCCGTGCAAGGCTACTTAGCAACATCTAAAAACCACAACAGCAGAACCTCTGAATATAGACGTTGTCCTGGTTAAATATATAATATAAAGTATAACATTTTGAGAATTAATTCAGAAAATTATTGACATTATGTTTCTGCAAGTATGATGACTGAAAATGTTTTTTATTCACCTAATACACCTCGATAAGTACACCATATCTGGTACGACAGATATCTAATCTATATTCCACTCCTCTCCAAGTGTTTTGCAGAACTGCAGGCACAACATTTGCGATACCTGCACGAATGCGATGGCACAGATCTGGTAGATTACAAACTTGTGTCTGGTACACTTGGTTACACTGTAACCACATTTTTGCTTGTCGGATTGACTTACGACTGCTCTGGTGAAAGGACGTAAGGATTAATTCAACAATAGCCTTTGGAAGTGCGTGCTTGGCGCCGTGTCCCATTTTTAATTCTTATGTAAGTGGTAACAACGTCAGTTGGTCGCAGTCCATACTCAAGCCGAAAACTACGTTGTATTAGTGTAACAGTCTTTAGCTCCGCAAAAGAAAGCGCACAATATATCTTCTGCTGTGGAGTACACCATAGCTAGTGATGTAGTGATGCGCGTGTACATGAATAACGCGCGTAAGTGCATGCACATGCACATGCGGTACCAACTGTCACAAGAAAACAAAGAAAACATTTTAGTTACCATACTTTTATGAGCAAACCACCAATAACTATCTCAATTTTATCTCAAGGTACTACATTTTATATGCTTCACCCAGACACCTTGTACCACAGTTCCTTTTGTATTATAGCAACTTGGGCTGAGTGGGAGCGGCCTCTATGGAGCAGATGTGGTGGATTGGTGGGTGTGGAGGTAGTGGTGCTGGTAAGGGTGACTAGGAAAAACTGCTAAGAAAATCTCCGCTGCAGGATATCATACCCATGTTTCTTCCTTAGCAACGTCCCCGGCGAGTGTGTGGTCTACTGGTGTTCCTGTTGGCGTTGGATGTTTGTCGCGGCGGTATGGTCGTTTGACGTCCGCGTCCCGCATGCTGACACTGTTTGCCGCACTCGGCAGCGCATCCCTCAGTCAGCACTATGTGGCCCTGAATGATCAGTGCCAGTGATGTGACAGTCCGCTGAGTTCTCGTAGGCTTCCGCCGTTACCGGGTTAGAAGCTCGACCTGGTGCGGAGGGATGGCGGCAGTATCAGCCAGGCAGCGAACCGGTGTCCTCCAAGGCAGGAGTTCGGTTGCTAACGAGGAGCCAGACTACGGCACCCGTCACGTCGTTCTAAGCCCAAAGGTGTAGATTTTGAATCGTGAACCGGTCTTGTGGAGATGTCTGTCCAGGCCAATGACAACTGCTGGCAGGCGAGTAGCGTGGTTGGGACCTGCGAAGACCGATGTCGCAGAGGGTGGTGCCAGACAGCAGTGGGTATGTATAGTAATCAGTAGCACGCTTATTGTGCCGATACTTTGCTTCACCTTCGCGTATCAGTGTGTGGAAATACACCGCAGACTGTTACTAGTTCCATGGCCTTTTTGCAGTGTCACTACGATTGCGCGGTTCGTCCTGGCTGCCTTGCGTACTTGCCTCACATACTGTTGCAACAGAGTTGCTTCTCATCCAGTAACGCCCAAAATTCGCGGCGACGTATCGTTGTTGTAGAGGCGGTAAGGATTGGCCTAGTTGAAGGATGTACAGTATCACCTCCCGTGCTCCATACGCAAATGGAATTGTAATAAACACTAATATGTGGTTCATTGAGAAGTAACCTCAGCCATTTCCTTCACAGTAGTTAGTAGTTCATGGATGCAGCGGTAGTTTTGGAATCCCCAATTGGTTCCACAATATTTATCTCTCCGTCTGTGTGTGTGCGTGTGTGTGTGTGTGTGTGTGTGTGTGTGTGTGTGTGTGTTTGTGTGTGTGTGCATGGATGTGTGCGTGAATCGGGGAGAGATCGGTGGAGAGGGGTAGGGTGGAAATGGGGAACTTAATGCGCACCCGGAGGCTGTGATGCACCGTTCAGTGCCAAGGTAGTATTGGAAAATGGCTGAAATGAAATTTTCAATACTGTCGTGTTTGTTGTAAATTTTTCTGGCTTTCCTATGTGTCCGTAATGGAGTATCTGTGGAATTTTGGTGTATTACCTTAAACTATTTCTGAGATTCTATATTTTCTAGTTTTTAAGTGTTTCTTACATGCAGTGTTTCTATTATGGTTCCATAGATACTTTTTAGAGCATTGTGACAAACGGGTTCTCTCAGGAACTACACTATTTCTGAAAAAGTGTATGTTTTGATTAAATCAAGGGAATTAAATATCAGGACAAGACCATAACTTTACAGCGAGTATCACTTGTTGCAACATAAAGAGTATTCCTGTGTAAAATTGTATAAAAGCTTAGCAATGGGCTTCAATTGACAGAAAAAGGAAGAAAGGTTAGAGTTTGTCTCGTTGGCAACGCTGTCAATGGAGCCGAAGCACTGCCTCGGATGGCGAAGGGATGGGGATGAAAATCGGTCTTGCCTTTTTCAAAGGTATCACCCCGG
The DNA here is from genome assembly GCF_023898315.1 of Schistocerca nitens. Classification (NCBI taxonomy): domain Eukaryota; kingdom Metazoa; phylum Arthropoda; class Insecta; order Orthoptera; family Acrididae; genus Schistocerca; species Schistocerca nitens. The sequence goes on along the minus strand of NC_064614.1, from coordinate 277,817,031 downwards.
GACTTGCCTGGGACCATTTAGAGAAATCGCGGAAGTCCTAATTGTGGATGAGCGGAACGGGATTTGAAAAGTCGTCCTTCCGAATACGAGTGCAGTGTGCTAACCACTGCACCATCTCGCCCGTTTGGCAGAGAAAGAGAAACCAATCCAGTGAAATTATGTACTGGATAAACTAAGAAAATACCACTGAAATACCAAGATCTTGTCAGCATTACATATTTAAAAAGTAATGTGTTCTATTTTCTGGCTGACATTAACTTCAGGGACATGAGTCACAGTTTGAGACTGAAATTACTTTGTAGTCTAATAGATAAAAACATCGATCAGTTCCGACGCTAAGGTTAATAAATTCATACAAATAATCTTTATCGCCGATTTCAGATGTAATTAGCTTTCTTCCCTTATTATTTCGATAGGGATTGTTAATAAATTGAATTATTCGTAAGTGCTGCACAAGAGGCGCAATATACTGTACTGGCATAAATTTATTGATGTATGGCATCACTGCAGACCGCCACAACAGCGGAAGCACATTTGATGTGTCTTATTCTCTGCTGGATGGCCGTATTTCCAGAAGTTCCTGTTAACGTTTTTTGTAAAGATGATATTGCCGAGGAATAAAACCCTTACGCAACAAACGAAATGCTGAAGGAGATGCGAGATACAAATTCTGTCGTCTGGTGGGATGGAACTACGTAAGTTGTCGTCGACTCTTTACCCGGATGACACAAAGTAAATGGTGTCGCCGCTGTCAGCAGGGCGCTGTAAGAACAAGAAATGGCCGTGCTCCTGTGGTGGAACGGCGTTCCCTCCAGACGTTTCACTGCAAAGTGCAGCTCTTACACGAAGCGACAAAAACTTGTTTGGAATGCTAAAGTAGCATCTCGCGGGAAAGAACTTTGAAAACGGGAACGACGCTCAACATTTGTGTGTAGGACGAAGAAGACTTCTTTCTCAGTGACAAGGCATTTACATAATTCAGGTATCTCTAAGGAAAGAGATAATTATTACTATCAGACCGTCAGAAACTGCTATAATTATTACACTTTCCTGTCTTAAAAATGCGTTAAATTATCATTGTTATAAAATAAGACGAATGAAATGATACGCTGCTAGTCCGATGTAAGTACAAAATAAAAGGTCCTGACAATTGGCTCCTACATCAAACATCTATACTTTGCTATGCTTTAATGTGGATCAAATGCCCCTGGTTAAAATATTTCGGAGTTAAAATAATAGTCCTCTATTCCAATCGATGGACGAGGAGTACTAAGGACGATATTGTTATGACAAAAAAAATTAAAAAAAAAAATAAAAATCTGGCGTTACACAGGTCGGAGCTTTGTACGGGGTGTCTGCGCCAAAAAATCCCATTCTCAGTTCGCTCCCAACACAAAATTAAATGAAATAAATTTATTTTCTTCTCAAAAATGAAGTGCATGTCAAATTAACATTAAAAATTATAACAACAAATAAAAGAACTTCTGTAAGTGTCCTTGCGGTGAGGCAAAGGTTGTCTTTTCTGTATTAATTTTTAAATCACGTGCTCTGCAACATGTCCGGAGTGATGGGTACCGATGACGTCCACAGTCGGAGTATAGAATTGACTGTACCGCACTGCAGTGGTGAACACCCTGACCTTCACGTAGTGCCAGAGAAAAAATGTCCAGTGGAGTGACGTCAGACAGATGTGGGAGCTAATTCACGCGTCCATTTCGTTCAATCCGTCATCCTGGAAATATTCGATTCCGAGTTGTCTGAAGATCCAACGACCTTTGAGATGGAGCACCATCTTGTTGAAACAAAAGGTTTGATTGATTTGACTGACGTGGGGAAAAGCAAACATCAGCAACACGTTTAGGTACGTCGTTCCTCTGACAGTGTCCTCAGCTAAGAAGAGAGGTGCAATTATATTGTCGCATATGAAGCCATATAAGACGTTCACACCTTTTCCCTTATACTGTGCGGGTTCTGTGAGATCCAACATGCGAACGTGATGCGTATTTACAGTTTCAGAGGTATGGAACGTGTCCTCATCAGAAAACATTACACTTGAGAAGAAAGCACGTTTCCGGTCGTTTGCGTTAAGCATTTCAATTGTAAATCCATATTGTCGGTGCTTGTTATCGACCTTTAGGGCCTGCAGAATTTCCATCTTGTATGAATAGAGATGCAACCGCCTTTTTAGGACCTTACGAATAGTTGCACAAGGCATCTAAATTACCCCGAAGCCAGACGAACTGGTTTGTGTGACCTCCTTTGGAACGGCTGGCGGACATTCTCAACTTGCCATATTCTTCGGAGATAGTCCGATCACTTGCAAGTCGCTTCAGAATGCCTCAGTATCCAGAAACTGTCTATGCCATGCTTTCATGCTTTTATCCTCTTGGGGTTTGATTCTACGTTCTTGTAACCAGAACAAAACTGCTTTTGCACCATACCAATGAATGTAACTCAGCGTACAATGGATTTAATCTCTGAGCACCAAAGTACAGTTTCTGCCTTTTCTGAAATGGCGCCGTTTTCTTTTGAGCCGTCAATGAAACAATGAAAATGCGCCAAAACTTGACAAAAATTAGACTGCAACTGTAGTTCCCTCTGCACCTTGCGGATTTACTATTTTTAAGCTGCCTCAGAAATTGTGGCGTTTAGTTATTGACACACCGTATACTAGATCCCTTACTCAAGTAGGCTGTGGCTCCGTAAACTTTCCCAGTAAAGGAACTGGTGATATTCATAACGGGTCTCCAGCCGGAACGCAACATCATCTTCACACGATATTTCGGCGGTCCACCTGGTCGCTATCTTCAGGTGAGTAAACCGTCGCGACAACTCGCCAGAACTGAATTCAAACCGCAGCGGCGGCTCCTTTATACACGGCCTGTAGGTCTACCGCGTGTGAGCGAGCGTAACTGACCTCTAGCGCAAAGGAAGACAGCGCACCGGTGGTGAAATTTCGCGGAAACGATAAATCGATATCAAATACTGTTGATACCTTTTGATGACTGAAACAAAGACCATTATTTTTTAATGTCGAACAAAACAGCGTTCCAACTCTTACTTAAGGGATATCCCTTGCCTCTGTTTATAATATTGTCAGACAGCCGGATTTCAGCAGCTTCTTTCACTACACAGCCCCAATAAAGCGACGCATGGTCAGCCACTTGTGTCTCATCATACAAAATTTTTGTGTGCTTCAGTAGGACAATGTTCCGCAACGGCAGATTTTGCTGGCTGAAATAAACAAGTGTGGCAATGGTGCTCCAAAAATAGATCGTGGACCGTACGAATCGTTTGTCAAATGTAAGCTTTCCCGCAATAGCAGGGAATTTTATAGACACCGGGCTTCCTTAAACCCAAATCATTCTTCACTGAGCCAAGCAGCGCCCTAGTCTTAGCTGGCGGACGGGATACACTATTAATATCAAATCTCTTTAAAATTCTTTCTATTTCTGAGGACGTGCTTCCCACGAAAGGTAGGAACGCCGCCCATTTGCTTATATCTTCTATTCGTTCCCACGAAGGTCCAATCTGTGGACCACGACGAATCTGTTTGTTCAAGCAGAGCAGTTATACGGACAGTCTACTGAAGAATGGAATCGTGCTTGATGTTTGAAGAGAGGAAAAAAAAATTTTAGTAATTGGGAACAAACTATATGGCAAATATTGACTGGAATAATTACTTTATAATACGAAAGTTATGAGTTAAAATATGGGGAGCGAATGGAATTTTGCACAAAAACTGCGTTGCAGTTTCAATGAAGGCTGTAACTGATACGGCAGTGAGACAGGAATTTGGGCTACAACCCATTTTATTCAGTCTCTAAATTGAGAAATCAGTACAAATGCTCGGAAAATTTGGAAACGCAATTCCAATTTAGAGACAAGAAATTAAAAACTTTAAGATTTACCGGTGACATTACAAATCTGTTAGTGTTCAACTGAAAGGAACAGATAGAGTCTGGAAAAGAGGTTATAAGACGAACATAAATAAAACCGGTATAACAGAATGTTGTTGTTCTTGTTTTTATTTTTAAGTCCGAGGACTGTTTTAATAGTATATATTGTACAAGCATACGATCTCTGTGTAACTGTTGCAACCTGTGTGCATCTGAACATGCTTACTATAGTCAACAATGTTAAAAATTCGGTGGACTGAGGATATAACAAATAAGGAGGCTCTCAGCAGCATCGGCACTGTGAACATGTGGAAAACATTGACAAGAAGGAGGGACAAGATGATAGGACTTCTCTTTAGACATCAAGGAGTGACAAATAATTGAGAACGTTGGGTGCAAGTGCTAATCTGAAATGAAGTGATTGGCACAGAAGAAGAACTCGTGGTGGGTCCCATCAAACCAGTCAGATAACTGATGACCTGAAAAAAAAAGAAGCCAAGGCTTGGCCACCAGCTTTTACCATTAATACATCTCTCAATTACGAAAGTTACAATTCCTTGATGCCTATAATTGTGCCATGTCAACAAATATAGTCTTCTAGTCAAAATGTGCATTACATTTTCTCTCCCAAATTTGATACAGTAACATCTTTAACTTTTTTTAATTCAGTTTACTCATTATCTATCCGATGTACACATATAATATTCTTCATTACTTCTGTAGCATCTTGTTTAGTAAGGTTTTATTCTCTTCTTACCTTAAATGTTTATCATCCAGGGTTCATTTCCATACAAGGCGAGGTCAGGTTAATATCTCCATAAAAGACTTTCTAACATCAAAGTTTATATTCGAATTTAACAAATTTCTTTTTGAGGAATAATTTTGTCGCTGTTGTCATTTTTATTTTATATTGTCTTTACTTAGGCCATCACCAATTATTCTGCAAGGAAAATGACACAAATAATCTATCAAATAATCTATTACGTTTAGTTTCTCATTTCCTAATCTAAGGGTCCATTCAAAACCATTCGACAAAGTTAGAACGTCTTCCGAAGGAGCGAAGGGTGCTGATGCTTTTTCTTCTCTCCATTTTCACTGGTGTGACCATCATCGACGGGGGGGGGGGGGGGGGGGGGGCGGAGGGCGACATTGATAAATGCGTGGGCGTGGCAAAGGGTCCTCTAAGATCCCACAATGCAGGAACACACACTGCGTCACCTGTGCAACCTTACAGAACATTTAAAATTTTGCCCGCCTCTCGTGGTCGTGCGGTAGCGTTCTCGCTTCCCACGCCCGGGTTCCCGGGTTCGATTCCCGGCGGGGTCAGGGATTTTCTCTGCCTCGTGATGGCTGGGTGTTGTGTGCTGTCCTTAGGTTAGTTAGGTTTAAGTAGTTCTAAGTTCTAGGGGACTTATGACCACAGCAGTTGAGTCCCATAGTGCTCAGAGCCATTTGAACCATTTAAAATTGTACCTGTCGAGAGACAATCCGTGATGTAGTCCTAGGCACCTGCGGGCCATCAACCCCCTGAGACCCTGCCAGTTCTACAAACCAGCCAGCAGGTGCAAGAGCAGCAGCATAGCATGCGTGCAGGTTCGTAGGACTCTGTCATAGGTCGTCTTACTCTGTACAGGTACATTTTTAAAGTGCTCAACAGAGGTGGGTGGTTTAATTCACACGCGGTTCTAGGCGCTTCAGTCCGGAATCGCCGCGCTGCTGCTTCGGTCGCAGTTTCGAATCCTGCTTCGGGCATGGATGTGTGTGATGTACTTAGTTTAGTTAGGTTTAAATAGTTCTCAGTGTAGAGGACTGATGACCTCAGATGTTAAGTCCCATAGTGCTTAGAGCCATTTCAACCATTTAATTCACACCATTGTCAACAGTCAACACAGTCAACGTCGCATAAACCCCCCCCCCCCCCCGGCCTCCCAACACAATCACGCCACAGTACAGCTGGAAAATAGAGTGCTGAGAAAGCATAAGCACACCCTGCTGCTCTGGATCAATTTCAAATTTCGTGGAATTTTGATCAGAATTTTATGTTAGCATCCTAAACTGAATGCTCTACTACCGTATGTAGCCGTTTGGCAGTATCTCCAAAAGTCTGTTTTCGATTAACGCTTTTATCTCGATATTGTGGGCGAAGAAAATGTCTTTTATTTCATTACGTCACCATTTACATAGAACTTAATATTTTTCAACTGTTCTATGTATGCTGATTGGAAATCACATTGAAAATGGTTTGTACATTTTTTTGTGTTACAGGTCCATTAAGAGAGCTTCAGGACTTCCGCGATGATCAATGTTCGTGTTACTATGGGTTTTTCCACCTGGCGTAACTATTGCAGGGAATGTCCAATGTGGACAAAAAATGATTTCTTAAAGACAAAAGTGTAAGGAATGCATAAAACTATATCATCAGATTTAGCACTACTTTTTATTTGAAGTGAAAATCACAAAAATAACCTACTTTTTCATTCGTTCCAAAGGAGCTACTCCTTTAACTCTTTCACTGCTTATTTTATTTCAAATACTTTAATGAATTGTTATTTTCATTTTTCAAGAGAGTTGAGAGGGCGGACGTTGAGGTTAGCACCTACATGATTATTCATATGCACCTCCAGTTCTTCAGAAGACTACTGCGTACAAATTACAATGCGTACTCAAAGCAGACGCACATCGGTTGACAGAACACCTCTCCAAGTTTGTAACTCACACTACAGGTTCTCAATATTGGCCTTGTTTATGATGTGACAAGCATCAGTTCGTGGGTGAAAGTCTTTGACACTATGTGTACGGGAAGTCGAGAAGACAGCCGGTTTTGCTAATGTGGTAACTGGGTAGCCTAGGTGCAGGTGCAAAGAAATTCATTTTAACAATGCGGAGGCTGTGGTTAACAGCGAAACTTGACAACAGCACAACTTACAGATGCTATCTGTAATTATAAGAACTGTCTAATCATTAGTAGGTTTCACTTTACCAGTGTGACACTGATAAATAGCAACAACACGCAATAGTTCTGTGGTAACCTGTCAGGGGTCATTAAAATGGTTTATAACGATGCCCTGCTTAACCTCTGATTTAGGAGGTTACTCCGCGGTATTTAAAATACAGAGCAAGGAACGGAGTACATTGTTAGTCCTGTGCAAATTTGCATCTGGGAGATAACTGTGAAATTTCGAGTGGATGTAGTGCGTTCGTAAATCACTGCGGCCTGTTCAGAAGCAGGGACCAGCCGCGTGTCGCACACAGAGCGTTCTCCGCTGTAAACAGATTCCGCGTCCACTGACTTGAGAGCAATTTGTTGTTGGATTAGCGGGCTGCTTGTTCGCGATTATTAACAAGATCTGCGCCGGGGCCGGTCTCGGGGGCGAAATAGAGAGGAAGCATTAGAGCGCGCGAGATATATGGGGGGGGGGCCGGCGGCGACCACAAAGGGCGGCCGTCTCTATTATTCAGACGGGGCGGCCGCAGGTCGGCGCGGCGGACGTCCGCTGTTTGGCCGCGCGTCTGCCCGGCCGCTGTTACACGGCTGCTACACCGCTCGTTGTCCTGTACGGCCGTTTAGCCGCCGCCGCTACATACTGACCTCGCATTAGTGCGTCACTCGCATCGCAATCAGCGAGGCAGCGGATCGACGACCTGTACAGGGAACTGTGCGCTGTTTATATCTACGAAGTGCTCCAATTAAAAGGGGAGTAACACAGGGACCTCCGGTAACGGAAGTCATACTGAGGGATGACCGTTTCTTGAGTACATCATTCATTAGAGTCTACCCTATCAACTAGGTACTGTGTTTTACCATTTCAATTGCTAAATTATAACACTATCGTCCGCTACTGTTATACTATAACCTTAAAGCTGGCGGCAGTTAGTATAATGAAGTTATTTTTATTCAAGCAATTTTAGTATAAAGTAGCAGAGGAGTGTTACCGTCTGAGAGGAATTTGGTCATATGACCCTGTTGTACCTAACGGAGGTGGCTTATCGGAAGTGAAAGTCAAAATTACTAAATATTTAAACCGTAACAAACAATATTTTACCTACCACGCAGTTCAAAGGATAAAGAAAACGGTCGCCTGCCTAATTAGGTAAGAGAATGAGTAACATTCTTATTCAAGAAAATAGGTACGAGTAACTTTACTGGACAGACACAGCTTATACTCTATCACACAAGAGTGCAATGAACGCTGGCACCTGCATATGTTCACGTTAACGAAAGTGCTAACAGTTATAGGAGAACAAGGCTATTTGCATAAGGGCAACAGAAAATGACATACACTTTTGCTTTCAAAGCTTGGTCCAACTGAGTGGTTTCAATAATATTAGTATTACAGTGCACTTTAGAATCATAAATTCGACATAGGTTCAATATCACTTTTTCAAACATATTCCTATCTTACATGAAATATGGGTATGGTTCAAAGCTAAATTAACTATCATGCATAGATGAAATCTCTCACTACTAAACACCTTTCTATTTAGAATGAAAATTAAATGGTGTTCACTAACAAATTACTTCTCACTTGAATAAAGAAATTGCTGCTTTCATAGATAGTGATCTTTCTATTAATCGTTATCTTGCATGAGCACAATAGACAAAGTGTGGATCCTGTTACACCATTAATATGCACTTTTAATACACAAGAGGAACCCAATATTGTACAGAATTTGAATAGCAAGAGTAATTGAAACTCTCTATAATTAAGTAACTTTGTGCATTTTTAACTAGTTTCAAGCAGGGGGCCTCTTAATCTTGACCACTGTAGCAGAGCAAACTAAACACACCTTCGATACACTGAAAAAACAAGCCCTTAGCAAGCATGAACATATAACTCTCAACAGTTGATGTTCTGAACTTTTACTGCAGTGAAACACAAAATTTGAGATATTTGTAAGATCCTTTCAACAAACAATATTAATTTTTAGCACACTCTATTGCCATATTAATTTTAATATGCTTTCAGTAAAGGACACTCGGTAAGCACTTTAGCGTGGGAGGGACCCTAAGTGGATATGTAACTGAGGAAACATCGCGGTAGGCACAAGAGTTCAGTTAAAAATTACCCTATATTTGAGTACACTAAAACTTCCAATGAGCTGATCCTTCACCATACATTTCTACTATTCCTTGGTTCCTTTTCAGTGATTGCGCAATGTGGTGGCGATTGCATGTTGGTAAGTGGATTTGCAGATACAATTGCTGGACTCTGTCATTTCTTGGTGCCGATTATAGATATCAATTCCGGAATAGTTCCAGCTCTTTATCCAGCCAGCGCAATATACAACTTTTACATGGGCAGTTGACAGTTTGTTAGCTCGCCCCCAACTGACTCTTAATTCCACCTTTTCTACCTTGGCCAACCACAATTTGCCAGCGCTGCATGCTTCCGTTCCCTAGGGGAACCACAACACCTTTTACATACAAAATAACTAAGAACCCTAAGTGAAGGTCAGCTGTTTACATAACAGCAAACAAGCATTTTAAATAAAACAGAACATTTGCATGTATTGACATTTCGACAAAAAGTTATTTAAACAAAATTAAAATTATATACATTAGGTTTTGTCTCCCTCCAAATGAGATACAGAATTTAAATGATAGATACACTACATTGCATAAAATCAAACCATGACATCAAAGTTTTTACAAAGAGAGGAGTATACTTTTGTGCTATTAATGCAATCAAACAATATTTACAGAAACTCTAAGATATAACACTAAACAAAACAAAAGGCAAAATAAATCAGTACAGCATTAGAGCTATGGTGTTACAAAATATATCATTTTTTAGTCGGACCCATTCCTATAGGCGGCTATCCGTGGAATATATGTTTTATTTAATACAGAATTTCCACATTTTCCTAACTTTCTTCCTAGAAATCCATTGTGTTAGTCTGACTGTGGGCTAAGGCGAATTTTCTGCTCTTCAAGGTTAGAAACGGAGGACTGAATCGTTGGAATGTATAGGAAAATGCAGGGGGAGGAGTCAAAGAGCAAGGAGGGAGGTGGTGGCAGAGGACACCTGCCGTCCGTACCTTGGCGTACGTGACTTTGGGCACTTAGGTGGAACGATCTTTCCCGCATATTTCATGAGCGTGCGTTTCCATTGGTTGCCGGAAGTGCGCGGTATAAGTTTCGAGCCGGCCGTAGTGGCCGTGCGGTTATAGGCGCTACAGTATGGAACCGAGCGACCGCTACGGTCGCAAGTTCGAATCCTGCCTCGGGCATGGATGTGTGTGACGTCCTTAGGTTAGTTAGGTTTAATTATTTCTAAGTTCTAGGCGACTGATGACCTCAGAAGTTAAGTCGCATAGTGCTCAGAGCCATTTGAACCATTTAGAAGTTTCGACATCTTTCGAGCGGGTCTGTGCATTAAAATGGGTGGACAAAGAATCCACAGGCTCGCCCTGGACGCGAGCCGATTGGACCGTCGTGCTGTGGCTGGAAGTTAGAGCTGTGATTGGGCCGAAGGGGCGCAAAAAATTGGGTCCTCTGACAGGCGTAGGAGAGCATGCTGTGCAGCTGTACCACGAGGCAGTATTGGTGAGACACAGGGCAACTTCTTGCTCTCGTATCAATAACTACTTCAGAGTTTGTTAGTGGTAACAATTCTTTGTATCAAACTGTTTCCAAAAGGATGAAGTCTTTGCCACATGTGTCGTAAGCTAATTTGCTTTACACCACCCTGTTTTAGACTGAACAGTGTGCTCGTTCGCTTGTTTCGATGACTTTAATAAGTATAAATTTTTGTCTCGCCCTGCTCTTGCCCCGTGCAAATCGGCTAACGAAGTTTTAAGTTTATCACCATCGCGAATGTCTATGAATGACTAGCAACAACTTTCTCTCTTGTTCTTTGCCCTCGGCAATGCTGTTGCAACATATTGCAACATATTGTATCACACATAAGCTTACAAAATCCTTTCCCGTACTCCCAATGAGGCACCCGCACAACCATGTCGCTCACTCTGTCAAGTCTGCATTTCGTAAGGGACAGTGGCATTTAAGATCATCATATATCAGTTGAACCCCGTTCATGTACAAATGACCATAATAAATCTCGTGATTTAAATTAAATCTCTTACTTCAAGCCTCCCAGGCCACTTTCAGGCGCATCAGACGATAGATTAAGAATTATATGAGCCGCGCGGGATTAGCCGAACGGTCTAGGCGCTGCAGTCATGGACTGTGCGGCTGGTCCCGGCGGAGGTTAGAGTCCTCCCTCGGGCATGGCTGTGTGGGTTTGTCCTTAGGATAATTTAGGTTAAGTAGTGTGTACGCTTAGGGACTGATGACCTTAGCAGTTAAGTTCCATAAGATTTCATACACACAAGAATTATATAAGGTACTACTCAACCTAGTGTCGTCCCCATAAGGCCATAATGCGCTGTTTGGTTCGGTTGCATCAGGGTAAAGAAATTGTTTTACATACTTTCAGGGCAGAAATTCCTCCTGCTTCAATTAATCACAGCGCGGTCATTGGAGTAGGACATCAGCATCAATGGGTTTCATAAAAAAAAGCGATAGCGATTTGTACTTAATACACTCAAGTCCCACTTTTTCCTGTTCTTAACCAGAATAACAGATTAAGTTCACCAATTAACCGTTATATCACTGCAAAATACAACACATAAAATCATTCGCGGCACTTCATAATACCTCAATCGATCGACGAAACTTGGAAATACAAAAATGTTCAGGGAAAGACAACCATACAGCAACATAAAACCCTTACCAATGAAATAAACAAAAGGTGAAGAACAGCCAAGGTGAATTGGCTGAAGGAAAGATGTGAAAACATCGGAAAATAAATGATCACTGAGAGGATTGACTCAGCATACACAAAAGTCAAAAGAAACTAAGACGAAATAAAAAGTAAGGGCGAGTGAGTTAACTAGCATTTCGCTCTCATTTAAGTGTATGGCCAAACGAGTCAGCCTTCAGGAATTGTGAAACGAACCCTGTCGTCCAGAACCGCGTGCCACAAAGAGCGCAGATTCACCACGAGATGGGGAAACTCACAGGCGTCTATTGTCTATTGAGGAGGCCTAAGCGCTGTAGTGTGCGAGTGAGACAGATGAGAACCTACATCATTGGGAAACCCAGTAGAGGCGGTTTTGGTCAAGGAGACGTAGCAACGTTCAATATGGCGGACCTAAGATTATCCATAAATGGGAACATTTATGGAAACTATTTAATTCTTTAGTAATGCAGGGAATGAAGCCAGAATAATTTTAATCTACCATCCTTCATAAATATTCATGGTGATCCCAATAAAACTTGACATTGATCATATCTCTAATAGATTAGGATTTGTGAAATTCACAATTTTGTAACAAAGACTTAAACGCTAAAATCTGAAAGCTTTAGTCGATCTTATCGACCGACGCCATTAAAATGACAAATGTTGTAAATATCAACTCTGTAACTCCATTTGTTTATAAGATATAGTAAATTTAAGTTATCAGTATTTTCAGTTAAGCATCAAATCATCATTTCCACCGCACAAAACACATTGAACGGTGACAACATGACACGTTATTGAATGATTAGGTAATAGAATATTTTTTGTAAAGTTTAGTTCATACTACTTACTTTTTTTCTTTTTTTATATATATGGCCGTGACATTCAAAGTAAAGAAGGAAACTGTATTGGTTTTATGTAAAAGAATTTAACTTTTATTGTGTAATGGAAATTATTGTTACTTTATTTAGAACGTGAAAGTGGTCAAGCTTTGATTATTTAAATATGTTGAAAGTTTACCGTCTTACCTCCTTGCCTAGGGACGCCAGATGAAAGTTGATGTCGTCAAGCCCTGAATCAAAATTGCGCAACGGATAACTGGGGAGAGGAGCTTGAGAGTGCTACCTAGAGAGCGTGTCCTTTCTGTACGATACTAGGCAAGCGGCTGGAGGGCTCACACGCTGATGTGTGGGTCCCTACATTCTATTGCTTTTATTTTAAATAAATTCCTCTAACTTGACTTCTTTGTGATTTTTAAGGTATGTTAAAGATTGATGACAGTTGATTACCTATTTATTTTCAACATCATCACTCGACTTTACAGCGATAGCAGCAATTGTTTCAGTTTACAGATATTACAATTTTACAACTTATAGCTCGGGTATATTATATACTAATCTGCACGCACATTTCTACGGGTAAGACGGAATTGCGGTGGCCAAATGTATACCACTAACGTCTCCCAATATTTTACATAGGACATCCACTACGTGAGGAGGATAACAGGCAAACTGGGGACCAGATACATTACCACAGGGGGTCAGATTTCCGGAATTAAACGAGCACATTCATTACCTTGCACAATCCGAAGCTGGAAATAAAAGAATTAGTACAAATATTCAAATTCCTCTCTTCCATGCGTGAACATTGAGGCAGATGCATTGAGGGCACGTCTGTTCACTTACCTGTCTTCTGTAACGCCACTAGAATATGGCGGGCACCCGGGGGTCTCCCCGCTCCCCGGTGGAGGGGGTAGTCGAACCACTTGGCCGTGACCAACCTCTCCACCCCAAATCTTGTGACACTGGAAAGTCTTTGACTTTTACCTGCCTGTGCTGTCTCTCTGATCCCCTAGCCAGGAGTAGTTGGCACTACTATACTACAGAACTACTCCCCAACAAAGATTTGGCCACACTTTACGAAAAGGTGTGAGGAGGATTAGGAAAGTTCATGTGCAGATTCACATCCACGTACAAGAAATGCATAATACACAACACATATAAATACGTATTATGCAGCCTGACACATTTCTTTCCACCCGTCCACATGGGTTCTGTTGCACCCGCGGCTGGCAGCATCGTGTAATAAAATTGGCTGCAGAGCAGCCTCTGTTTCTATTTCCCGGTGCGAGCGAACAGCGAAACCTGTTGCTTATAGAGCGGAAACTACTGTACCGTTTCAATGTTAAAAAGTAAAATAATGTAGAATAAGCTGTAGCCAATCAGATGGACAACTTCAGGAAATGGAACTGCCCCATTCAGCTGAGCGAGGAAATTCGGTTAAAAATGACTCTGAGCACTATGGGACTTAACTTCTGAGGTCATCAGTCCCCTAGAACGTAGAACTACTTAAACCTAACTAGCCTAAGGACATCACACACATCATTGCCCGAGGCAGGATTCGAACCTGCGACCGTAGCGGTCGCGCGGTTCCAGACTGTAGCGCCTAGAACCGCTCGGCCACCTCGGCCGGCGAGGATATTCGGTGCGCGGGAAACGCGGCCGGGGACAGGCAGAGGGACAGTGCTTGTGCAGAAGAGAAAGCGGACAGTTCTGGTCCAGACACCAAAGGTACAGAGTTGGTGTAGACGCGAAAGCTTTAGGTAGCTCGGAAGTGAAACGACTTAGAAAATTTCGCTTTGTGTGGCATCGTGGGACTTAGTCTCTGAGCAGTGAGCAGCTGTGTGCCTGGTGTGAACTCGTTTAACTTATCGCGTAGTTAACGTGGTGGAGTACTGGACTTGTAATTCGCGATGAGATTGTGAATGATCGAACACTGTCAAATGGATATTCGCTCGAGTGTAACAGTAACTCTAAATACGACCTCTTTCGCTATTAGTTTGCTTTCTGAATAAACATTATTCTAACCAAATCGAAGCTTGTGTGCCCGCATCTCGTGGTCGTGCGGTAGCGTTCTCGCTTCCCACGCCCGGGTTCCCGGGTTCGATTCCCGGCGGGGTCAGGGATTTTCTCTGCCTCGTGATGGCTGGCTGTTGTGTGCTGTCCTTAGGTTAGTTAGGTTTAAGTAGTTCTAAGTTCTAGGGGACTTATGACCACAGCAGTTGAGTCCCATAGTGCTCAGAGCCATTTGAACCATTTTTTTTTGAAGCTTGTGTGGGTCCGAAAATATTAGCGAGCCGCTTAGCCCGAAGCCGGAGTGGGAGAGCGTGATCGGCAGTGAATTTGGTAGGGCAAATAGTCCGATATCAGGCAAGGGAGAAGAATCTGGGGGAAATATGATGTCGCAATTAATGCAAATGATAAGAGGATTGGGATGCAGGATTGATTCTGTCAAAACCAATATGGGGGACGTAAATTTAGAAACTGATCCGGTTCAATCCGAAATAGTTTCGGTTGTGAAAGACGAAGTAGGTAAAATTGATAGTGGAATCGAGGAATTGATACACGGAAAATTAAAACCATTCGGCATTAAATGGGTAAAAATTCTGATGGAGTTGCGACACTTGTCTCTAAGGTAGATCAAGTGGAGAAAAATTTCAATGACAAGGTGGAGAAGTTGCAGGCAGAGCTGGGAGGCAACGTAAGAAACTGTATGAGCAGGCAAGATGCTTTAATGGCTGAGACGACAGAGGCTATTAGCAGCTTACCCGTTCTAACAGATAAAGGGGAGAAAGAAATAGATAAAACAAAGGAACAAGTGGAATCTGACATTAAAATTGAAAATGGTGAAGTTAAAAAGCAAATCAATGAAGTAAAAAGCAAACTGAATTCCTTAGCTGCACATCAAACCTCTACAGTGATCAGTGTTCCGTGGATGAACTCGGGAACGGTCAAATGTTTTGGAGACAGCAGGTAATATCACCCAGTAAATTTTCTAGCAGCATGCAGGGATGGTTTTATAAGGAAATGTCCGGCGAGGTGAAGATAAAATTCATGAAAAGACATTTAGAAGGTGAGCCGGAATCATGGGCAAATATACACAGTAATACGTTCAGTACCTACGAAATATTTGAAAGCAGTGTCCTGAACAAGTTCTCGAGTGAAGCGAAGCAAAAGCGACTCCAACATGAGTTTCTGAACGGGCTAACATTTAAATACGGGTCGATGCGAGAATTTTGTAAACGTGAACTTGCGAGATTAATGCATGTGAAACGTGCGTTGGGGGTGCTTACTGAAATTACGACGTTGAAAAGGCGGCTACCGCAAAATTTGCAATGGGATCTAGTGCACAGTCCTAGCAACTCAATAGACGAACTTTTGGACTTTGTAGAAAAATTAGAACGGGCGTTGAAATTTAAATCGCAAAGTAAGCAGACAAATAGTTTTCAGAGTGGAAATCATAACTACAGTCCGAGTGATTACTATGAAAGGCATCAGGGAAATTACCAACGGAACGCAAACAGCAGTTTTGATAAGGGAAACGGTAACAGGAACACATCCAATGATAAATTTCAAAGGGGTAATGGGAACGGATACTTTCGTGACAGGGACCGACACCAAGAACGTAGATTTGAAGGACAGGCACCGGTGAAATGAGCCACCATAATGGGAGATCGGGAAACTAAGTTTCGCCTCATCTCAGGTCCGGAGACGGTAAAATAGACCAGCGATAAATAGGACGCGAGTAAACGGAAGTGTGATACGTGTTAATAAATAGGCAGAAAGGCGTCAGTATATTGAAATGAAATTAGTAAGAGATGAGAATCAAATAAGTAAATTTTCAAATGAGATCGTACCTAAAAGGCGTAATCCTAAGACAATGAACGATAACGACGGTTTAGGGCTAACTGATTTGCTTTACGAATGTGAGACGAAAGAGTGTGTAAATGTTAATACAATGAAAGATTCTATATGCCAGAAAGAGGCTGAGGTGGAGCTGAATTTGGTGGAATTAGATGGCATAGAAAAGTCTAAAGAGGTACTAACCAGCGGTAACGATTATAGTGATGAAGGTGATTTTGTTTCAGGTGATATTGTGACGGCGAAAGTTGTTAAAGAGGCTAATAAGGGCGGCGTAGCATTAATCTCGTCAGATGTTGATGAATTTGTGTGTATCGACGGATATTGGTGAATTATTTTTGAAGGAAGGTAGTAATGGTGTCTCACGTACTGAAGTTACGAAAGTTGAAGCTGCTGGTACTGATACTTCAGAGGAAGGAATCTGTGCGTATCTTTCTACTAATGGAGGTGAATCCGAAAGTCTGGATGGATATTTGGATCTTGAATGTTTGTTTGAGAATGAATGTGGATCTGAATTTGTTGTGATCTGAAATTAATGTGGCGCAGGAGCGTGTAGGAGAAGAAAAGGTATTATGCTCAGGTTTAAACCAAAATGCAGCGGAATTTAATGGTGCTGTTGATTCTGAAATTGCACGACGCTGTAGCTACGTAAGTGACGTAACGGCAGAGGATGGTGAAACTATAAATGGTTCTTATATTTATGATTTGTCGACGGAGGTAAATGAAGTTTTATGTACCGAGTTGTACGATGGATGTATCAACGGCTGTTCAAAGTGCTGTTTGTGAAGGTGTTTGTAATGACGTGGAAGTAAAAAGTAACGCTTTATTTCATGATAATGATGTAGTAGCTACTAATGTCGATGATTTTAAGGGAGAATACAGTGAATTCGATTCTAATATAGAAAGCGATATTTGGACAGAATGGTGTCTGAAGGAGGAATGTGTTTTCTACTGTAACTGATTAGCGATGGTACGATAGAGCATTACGATCGTTATTACCTCATTTGTGGATTCGAGAGAAGTTTAAGATAGCGAGAGGTCTAGAAGGGGAAAGTAGGTTAAGAAACAAGTGTATCTGTGTTTAGATTATAAGATTATTTGGACGGGTAATTTGCAATGTTTTATTTCAGGATTTACTGTGGCTTGTTTGTTGTTTCTTCACACAAGGATATTTTGGGCACAAGGTCCGTGCAGATAGTTAAGACGCACATTTGGGTGCGAGCAGGTCGGAGAACTCAATTATTTGGTGAACGGTACCAAGTCAAAAATCAGTGCACAGTAAGCACATAAATTAGGTTTTTGGGGGGTATATAAGGGATTTATTTATATTTATGTATGTGTTAGACTTCAGTTTTTGGATGGTTTTTTGTTAGTTGTACTTTCCAAATTATAAGTTATTGTCACGCCAATTCTACATCTACATTTATACTCCGCAAGCCACCCAGCGGTGTGTGGCGGAGGGCACTTTACGTGCCACTGTCATTACCTCCCTTTTCTGTTCCAGTCGCGTACGGTTCGCGGGGAGAACGACTGTCTGAAAGCCTCCGTGCGCGCTCGAATGTCTCGAATTTTACATTCGTGATCTCCTCGGGAGGTATAAGTAGGGGGAAGCAATATATTCGATACCTCATCCAGAAACGCACCCTCTCGAAACCTGGCGAGCAAGCTACACCGCGATGCAGAGCGCCTCTCTTGCCAGAGTGTGCTAAACATCTCCGTAACGCTATCACGGTTACCAAATAACCCTGTGACGAAACGGGGCGCTCTTCTTTGGATCTTCCCTATCTCCTCCGTCAACCCGATCTGGTACGGATCCCACACTGATGAGCAATACTCAAGTATAGGTAGAACGAGTGTTCTGTAAGCCATGCATGGGTGCATGGAGGTCGGAAAATATTGGAAAATGAAAATTAATAATGCTTACCTAGGAAGACAGCTGTATGTCTATCTACTTATCTGAGAATATTTTGGGGGAATAAGTTATTGTTGTATGGAGGAACGATTTGTGTACGCAGCATCACTGCGCGGAATTAAACGAAGGGGAGATTTGCCCATATTTATTGTTAGTTTTGAGTCTAAGGGAGTTATTAAAATTAAAACAAAACATTTATTTGGCGATGAAGTCGATTGGGAATCTTTCACGAGATGCATGTCCCTAGTGAGACTTGAATAACGTGTCAAAATCATTGAAGAATTTACGAGCATCTTGCAAACGCTGCAAATAAATTATTTACTGTGTAGTTTAGATCTGTTTGTATCGATTACACTGGGGGAAGCGTTCAGTGCTGATCCTGGGTGGTTTCGGAAACTGTTTATTTCCTCGTACCTACACCCGATTCGAATTTCAACAGATTTGTTCCCGAAGAACGTTCGCTATGGTATGCAGAGCCATACGGAATTTCGACGGGTACTCGGCTCCGAATCTGTGGAGCGCCGCTGGAGACTTCATTGTGACGAAAAGGCTCTGTGAAAGTGAGCGCAGTGGAGCTGTTATTTCTGCGGAATTTCAGTACACAGTCGACTTGATGCTTTATTTAGCATTTAATTAATATGCCGGAATTCATAACTTATGTTAGATATAAGTTTCCTTAAATTTAAAGTATTCTGCATCAACACTACTACAAATAATTACACTATTTATGTTATTGTATTATGAACTTGTGTCTCATAAATTTGGGTGCTACTTCATAACACATATGGCACACCAACATGTTATGAAGTGGAGGTGTGTGAGTTAACAAGGATTTAAGTATAAGGCCGAAAGAGTCAGCCTTCAGGAATTGTGAAACGAACCCCGTCGTCCAGAACCGCGTACCACAAAGAGCTCATATTCACCACGAGATGGGGAAACTCACAAGCGTCTATTAAGGCCTAAGTGCTGTAGTGTGCGAGTGAGACAGACGAGAACCTACGTCATTGGGAAACCAGGTAGAAGCCGTTTGTGGCCAAGAAGACGTAGCAGTGTTAAATACGGCGGACCTAAGATGGGCCATAAAGGGAAACATTTATGGGAACTATTTAATTCTGTAGTAATGCAGGGAATGAAGCCACAGTAATATTAATCTACCAGCCTTCATAAATTTTCATGGTGATCCCAAAAAAACTTGAATATTGATCATATCTATAAAAGTTATGATTTACTGTCAAAGCGAAATTCACAAGTTTTGTAACAAAGACCTGAATGCCAAAATCTGAACGCTTTAGTCGACCTTAACAATGGACATCATTAAAATGGCACATTCTGTAAATATCAACTCTGTAACTTCATTTATTCAAAAGATATAGTAGCCAATCAGATGGACAGCTTGAGGAAAGGGAACTGCCCGAATCGGTTGAGCGAAGATATTCGGCGAGCGGCAAACGCGTCTGGGGACGGGCAGAGATTGAGAGTTGGTGCAGACGCGAAAGCGGACAGTTCGGCTGGAGACACCAAAGTTAACAGTTCGGACTGAGACGCGAAAACGGTCAGGCGGTCTTTAGGTAGCTACGAAGTGAAACGACTTCGCGGTGTGTGGTATCGCGGGACTTAACATCTTAGGTCATCAGTCCTCTAGAACTTAGAACTACTTTAACCTAACTAACCTAAGGACATCACACACATCCATGCCCGAGGCAGGATTCGAACCTGCGACCGTAGCAGTCCCGCGGTTCCGGACTGCAGCGCCTAGAACCGCACGGCCACCGCGGCCGGCCCACCAACAATAACTTCAAACAACAACCGGCTGAAGGTCTGAGTTAAAAGTCAGAAGCACAATTCCAGATATCACATATTAAGATAAATATTTCGTTTAAAATGAACTGTAACACGGCTGAAGGCCTTATTATGAAATAAGTGAAACTGTTGCTCGATTGAAGGCCACACACAACTTCAAACCACAAACGCCTGAAGACCTGAATTAGATGTCAGAAGAACAATTCCTAATAGCACTTTTAAAATAAATATCTTGCTCGTAAAACAAGTTTGCTTAAAAAAAACTTACTGTAACACGGCTGAAGGCCTCATCACGAAAGAAGTGAAATTATTGTTCGGCTGAACGCCACACCAACAATAATTAGAAAATTACAAATATCCTTAAAAGAAAGATCACAATCTAAGGAATCAGGACAAGCCGTTCTCAGTAAGTGTTCCAAGGGTTGGCCTGGGATGGTAACTCAAACAAAAGGTAAGGTGAGACAGGCAGCCAAGAGTTGTACTCACGTAGCAGGATGGCAACTCAACACTAGGGGCAGCATAAGCGCCGACCGATCGACTAACCAATCCGCCCAACGTCCGATCACTGGTAGAACGATGCAATATTTGTAGGCAAGGGCGAAGAGACTGACAGCACTATGTCTTCGGAAAACACCCAAGGCCGAAGGAAACACTAGGACCAAGGTAGACCTCCCAAAAAATATGCACACTAGAAGAGGCTGTCGAACTACACGCCTTGTCGGACAACATCAACACGACGAGGAAATGTACACTACCGTAAAAGTATGCTAACCTCCAGGGCAGGTAACTGGGGCATTATCGGCCACAAGGCAGAGAATACCGCTGTTTGCACTTCACTAATGAGAATTATACTAAATTCAGTGATGAATACCCAACAGAGAAAAACGGGTGCAATATTTCACCGCCTCGAAACACTTCACTCGTTGCCGCCAGCCTCAGCGGTCCTGGGAGCAACAACCCGCCGACCAAAGACCTCATAAAAGTCGAGGTTGCATTAGCAGTCAACTCTTCACTCAGCTTAAACGTCCAGGACTCGGTGTGCAACGAAGTCGTCGCACTCGCAGCTGCTCCTCCTCGATCCGGCAAGTGCCAGCACGCCGCCAGAATCCCCGGCTTGCCCCGCGCTGCATGGACCTGCTAGCTGCTGCGCCCCAACCGAACTGATGTCCGTTCGCAACTCCTCACCAAATCCAGTACGCAGACAGCATTAAAGTAACTGCTCATTCAAAACCGCAAGATACACACGGATTAGGGAAAACAATTCCACCAACACCCTCACAATACTAAAACCAGTCAATGTGAAACAACACGGACGAATTGTAAGTTGGCACAAACACTGAGAAGCCAGAAGCGGTCGGAAGATCAAATGCACGTCGTCCGCTGCGACGACCTACCGAACGACAAACCAACGGTCGTCCCCCCTCAATCTGGCATGGGAAAGATCCCAGTGTAAATCGTCGACTGACAACTTCTTGCCATGAGGGCACTTCGACGGGCGGACACACACACACACACACACACACACACACACACAGGTGAAAATTGCAGTACTCGAATATCACGGTCCATTCAACTAAAACTCGCTGAATCCGGTCCTTGACGTGGTCGTGCACTCTCGCGACCACATCCTTCTGTCGGACAGCGCATGTGTGTCGCCAGCGGACGAGCGAGTACTGGCTGTCCGGACCTCACTGCTGTTCCGTCCCAACTCAAATATTAGAGGCCACTCTAAAGACGGTACCACAGTATGCGCTAACGGTAAGTGCTGCTGTGGCCACTCACGGACAGACAAGGCGAGCAAACGTAGTGGCACCATTGAACACTCTAAGAAAACGAGACGCCACTGTCACTGTTACAAGATGCCAAGCTATGAATGGCATCAACGCGAGCCGCACACGGCTCAACGTGTAAGACGCAAGAGGGAACAATGAGACTGGAAAACCAAGTGCTCGGATTGAAAAGGGCGTAGTACAGGAATAAAGTCTGTCTATATATAGAAGAAGTACGATAGAAATAAACGAAAAGTTCATGAATGGGATTAAATCTTGGAGTGAAAGCATATCAATCGTAAGATCTGCTAATGACATCGTCATCGTTAGTGAAAGTGAAGGAGAATTGCAGGACATATGAATGGAATAAACAGCGTAATAAGTGCAGAATATAGATTGAGAATAAACCGGAAAAATTCAAAAGTAATGAGAAGCAGCAGATCTGACACTAGCGAGAAATTTAACATCACAATTGGTGATCACGAAGAAACCTAAGTTAAGGAATCCTGCTACCTTGTAAGGAAAATGACCGATGACTGATGAAGCAGCGGACCAGCAGAGGGCTTAAAAAGCGGACAAGTACAAGCAAAGAGAGCATTCCTGCAAAAAAGAGAACATTCTTGCATATATAGCATTTCTGACAAAGAGAGAATTCCTGGTTAGAGCACGTCAAAACGCTCGCTCGCTGAGTACGCGGCTCACTATCGCTGGCACAGGCGCGTGAGGTGGGGATGACTGACGTCACGCTACGAAGCTGAGCTGAGACGAGGATTGTCGAAAAGGACACGTGCCGGTCCGAGACTGCGTGAGCGCGAGCACGCCGAGACACTGTTATCGTAACGTAGCGGTAGGCAGTAAATTGTCACGGGACTAAACTCAGTATGAGTGATTGCGGAACCGGGACCAGTGTAATGACTACCATCACAAAAGATGTTGGCCGGCAGGTGTGGCCGAGCGGTTCTAGGCGCTTCAGTCTGGAACCGCGCGACCGCTATGGTCGCAGGTTCGAATCCTGCCTCAGGCATGAATGTATGTGATGTCCTTAGGTTAGTTAGGTTTAAGTAGTTCTAAGTTCTGGGGGACTGATGACCTCAGATGTTAAAGTCCCATAGTGCTCAGAGCCATTTTTGAACAAAAGATGTTGTGTTGAAGAAACTTGCTGATGGGACTTACATTCTGATAAATAAAGTGGGAGTAAGGAGTGAAACATTTAAGGTAAGCCCTTCAATTATTACTAAATAATTACAGAATAGAGTTTCCGAATTCGAGTTTTAGTATTTGATTAATCGAATCCCTTCGTTTGTGTAGCATTTTTTAATGAATTGATGTTTGTTGTGTCCGTAAGCGAAAAGAAAAATTGTCTTCGTGAAACATATGTGAAGGTGTTTATTACGACTGTTTCAGGCGGTTATTGAAAGAGATACACATCTTCCAGTTGGTTACCTTCAGTGCCAAAATGGAAATTGTGGAGCATTGCTTGCTTACAAAGGAAGCACAGCTGGAATGAACAGATATAAATGTAAGGATAATCGACACTTGTCGAGAGTTGCAGCCTCCAGTGCTGATAAAATAGCTATTAGGGACAAATGTGTTTTAGTGCGTGCAACAGACCTCCGAGCATTTAATATGGTAGGTGGTGAAGTATTCATAAGCTTAGCTCAAGAACGGATAAATAAAGGACCAAAATATGGACAAATCATCGTCCAAGACATGCTACCTTCCCCAAGGACTATAGCAGACATATTAAGGAACTGCCTGATCAAGTCAAGAGTGAAATTGTCCCAGTTGTGAAAGACGCAGTTGGTAAAAACCAGTGTTCAATGACGTGCAATATGTGGACAGACAGTTACCGTAAGGCCCATTAGCTGACTGTCACGTCGAGCTATATTGATGAGTCGACGGACAAATGGAAACTAAAAAACAGTGTACTCTGAACTACGAGGTTTCCTGACGTTGCCAAGACTGGTGAACATATCATTATTGAAATATATGAACAAATGGCAGAGATGCAGATAACATCCTCGGAACTAAGACAAGTTACTTTCTTTACAGATCAGGGAGTTAACATCAAGAAAGCACTGGAAGCACACAAACAACTCCCATGTGTGATGCACTGTATTAATACAGCACTGAGGCACACATTCAATGAAGGTTTCTTAATGGATGAGATTCCTGAATGTATGACTCCATCCTGACTGTACGTAAACTAGTAGGCTTTATGAAACGATTTGGCTTAGTCACGAGATTAGATAAAATCATTCACCACGAGGTAGAAACCAGTTGGAACAGTGTGTATCTGATGTTAGACTCATTCCATTCACAGAAAGACCAAATACAGACCGTTTTGCGTGATTCAAACAAACATGAGATGATGACGTCGTATCAGAATGCGACTATGGAAAGCGTTATTCAATTTCTGAAGGTTTTCAAAGAGGCCACGGACGATTTGAAAGGAGACAATGAGCCAATACTACCATTTGTAGTGCTGTAGATTTTGAAACTGATAGGTCTCTGAGTAACGGGAACCGAAGATGTGACAATGTGTAAGCTAAAGGAAAGGGCAGAACTGTTTATAAACCAGAAAGTTCTAAATGAACTATATGACATTCATTACGTTCTAGCATCTCTCAAGGAACTATTAGTTTTTCCCGAAGAAACAAGAGAAAAATTCATCAAGATGTGCGGAAAATGTTAAATAACGTTGTTGATACGAACGTAACCAAAGATGTCATGCCTCCTCCCATAAAAAATTTTCAAAATTGGTGAACATCCACCTCAAAATCGAAAGATGGGGTTGAGAAATGTATGAACATGGAGAGTCCAAACGATGTGTTCACAGACCTTCTGTAATGGTGGAAAACAAATTCGTGTGCCCTGTCGAAACTCAGTAAAGAGGTTTTCTGTATATCTACCAGTAGTGCGTCCAGTGTAAGAAATTTTAGTAAGTCAGGGTTGGTACTGACTCAAGAAGAAGTTGTCTATATTCCGATAGCGTTAATGATATTCTCATCATCCATAACAATAAGAGAACCAAATAAGCTAAACTTGAAGCACAGAAGCAAAGGCAACTGACAACTGGTTTTCTGAGATGAGTACGTAATCAAATACAATATTGAGAAGTGATAAGTAATGACTGCACAGTTATGCAGTGGATATTACATACTTCATACTAAGTAATGTAAATTGTTGTATAACTACGGTACTAACAGCAGCACAGACAACTGCAGTGCAATATCTTCAGAAATGTGACTGCTGAATTAAGGTTCGGGATTAATTTGCGAAACTATATTGAACATTATGCGTTTTGACTATGTACACTTCCCTTTAATTAAATGAATTTATTATTCTGTACTACGGTCGTTTACATAGCTTGAGTAGAAGAAAATTGGTTGTGTATAAGACGCGACTTATTCACTAAATAACATATTAATTTTAACGTACTGTTTAGCGGGTGGATCAAAACCTCAGCTGCTGCTTTAAATCGTTTTTCTTTTGGGTGCTATTGTACGACTGTCGGTACAAAAGTCTTTGGTTGGTCAGTTAGTTAGTTAAATGTTCGATAGTCATTTGAATGATTCTTTTATGGGAATTATGTGGAAAGAGCGTCTTTTTTCTCTGGCTATCACCTTTTCAATAGACATTCATCAATGGAACAGGAGTTGTCCAAGAGAGGTGATTTTTAAGTTCGATTTAAAACTCACTTTGCCACCTGCCAGACATTTTAATTTTTAAGTTCGATTTAAAACTTACTTTGCTATCTGCCAGACATTTTATGTTAATGGGCAAGTGATCAAAAATGTTTGTTGCTGCATATTGAACTCCTTTCTGAGCCACTGACAGCTTTAATAATCGGTAAGATCTTTTTTCCCTGTAGTGTTCTCCCTATGGACATCACTGTTCTTCTCAAACTGTGATGGGCTGTTTATGACGAATGTCATTGGCAAATATATGTATTTTGACGGTGCAGTTAAAATGCCAACCTCCTTGAAGATTATTGTGTCTACATGATTTCCGTGAGTGAACATCGCATGTTATTTTTACTCCTCTCTTTTGTGCAATCAATTCTTTCTTTCTAAGTGATGAGTAACCTCAGAACATCATTCCACAACGCATTTCTCTTTGTTGAGTTCAAGCATCGTAATCTTAAGGTCCTTTCAGCATTAGCAACAGGTGGATTCGAATTTTTCTAGTTTTTCTTATGCTTGTTGCTGTGATTTCTTATATTTTCAGTCAGAAAACGCAGCATATAAAAATAAAATTGCAAGGCGGTGATGGTTAACAGAAAGGTATCAAACGATAACAAACGGTAATTACGTACAGTGATTAATACATCAAGCACCTATGACCTGTAAAGTGGAACACCTCGAAAGGTGGTCGTTTCCTTCAAGCGTTCCAAGGCTACAGAGCCTGTAAAAGACTGTTCGTAAGTCTAAAGCACCTGCCTTCTCGAACATTCTGCCTGTACAGCGTTGTTGCAAAAGTGAAATATCTTTTATAGAACTAGGACATACAACAAAATGAAAATAAAACACAAAAGTTACGCAATTAGCTTTGATAGCAAACTTTACAGAACTAAATCTGAAACAAATAATATGTTAAGAACCATGCCCTAGTTGACGGCAAGCTTTAATGCTAACGGTCGCCGTAATAAATACAATGAACCGTATTAAGTCCTCGAAGAGTGAAGAAACAGTGGGATAATAAAAAGTGGAAGAAATAAACACAAGCATAAAGGCAATAAACTTCAAAACTAATTTCGCGAAAGGAAATCATGCGTATGCGCAGTTACACACGAAATAGGAAACATTTGTAAAGTGAGACGTCACTTTGAAAACAACCGTAAGTACAAAACGCACACACACAAAATTCAACATTAATATCTATGGTAGACAGGAAAGTGGGTGGCTAGTTTTCCTTGCTACTACAAGAAATGACTTCGTGTTAATGTTAAGCTTAGACTCCACGATAATCGTATCTTCATGTAGAAAATAATTTACAATCTCTTGCTTTATCATAAGGTTTCACGATTTCCCTTGTCGCCGTTACATGACAGTTTCTTAGTAACCAGACTGCCACAACTGATAGCACTTTTAGAGGAAACTTTGGCAGCTTTACATTTATAATTACGTGGACTGGATTTGTTCGAATGTCTCAGTTTTGATTCGTTGGACCGAAATGTGCCTTAAATCTCCCAAAATGCATTCATACGTACCAGCACAACTGTGACATGTCACACGTGCATGTTCCTTACTAGTATACTTGTAATTCGGATAGCCGCACACAGTAGTACCCGCGCTCGGAACGGCCCCTTGCGACCGGCGGTGCTGTAGGTGGCCAGCCGAGAGTGTCGGGTCGCTTCATTATAGAGACCGCGCTCTCGGAAGACGATAATCTCGCAGGCAGCATTCTCGCTGCTCAGTGCCGCTTACGAGTAAGAGTGGGAATAGGGCGACAGCTGACGGCCTCTATTCCTGGTAACAGAAGTCTACTGGGATCAAATATAGGCCTTAATTAGAGAAAGAAATTTTTGAGACTATACCTTTGGAGCAGAGAACTGTCTGGTAGTGAGATGTGGTGCTAGACGAATGTGGGAAAAATTACGTGAACCGGATAGGGGATGACGAGGTTCTCTCTCTAGGGAAAGAATTCATGGCGGGAGGGGGGGGGGGAGCATCAAACTAATCAGACAAATGATGATTCAAAACAAAAAAAGAGGGTAGGGATACAGTGTTTTTAGCCCCTACTGGTCTATCTATATCTGGAAGAAGCAATGACGAAAACGAAAGAAACGTTCAACAGTGGGATAAAAATTCAAAGTGGAAGCATAGCAATGACAAGATTCGCTGTGATATTGCTGTCTTCAGTGAAGGCGGGGGAAGGTTACAGGACATATTAAATGAAGTATAAAAGTAGGGTAAACCAAAGAAAGACAAAATTAATAAGGAGTGGCAGAAATGAGATTAACTAGTAACTTAAAATGAATGTTAGGACCCGCAAAGTAAACGATCTTAAAGAACAATTCTACCGTAGTAACGAAATGAAGCCTGATGGGGAAAATAAAGACGACACAGTGTGGGCAACGGGGACCTTCGTGGAGGATTTAGAACTATAACTGAGTAGTTCCTAGTACACCAAAAGACGGTTATTCCGTTATAGGATGTGCTTGTGTATGGAAAGGTACGACATAAGTACTTCAAGCAAAACACACACAAACTCCACAGAGCCATCAAGAGGGACTCATAGAATATCCTTGCTAGAATATGAGTCTGTCAATAATCTATAGTAAAGACGTCTAAACCAAATAATGAGTAGACTTCTAGAGGCAAAATATATTGAAATTGGATGGTAACAAATTAGGGACATAACAGGTACTGCAGTCAGTGACGCATAAGTTGAAACAACCCAGGAAAAAAAGAGAAAACAACACTTCTTTTGGACAAAAAAATGGAGGATGTGACGTATAAAAATTTTCGGTGCTGTGGTATACACCACTTCTAACAAACACCGAACAACGCGCTCCAGTACGCGGCCGCCAAATACATCGCTGGCCGCACTTCTCTGGGCGGCCCGCTGCTTCCATCGCTGGCCGTCTTCACACGCACGCTCCCTTACGTGGCCGAGAAATACATCGCTGGCCGCACTTCTCCGGGTGGCTCGTGGCTACCATCGCTGGCCGCCTTCGCGCGCTCGCGTTTGTCAGCACACAGCAATTGGCTACGCCAGGAATCATTGCGATTGGTTTTCCCTGGAAAACAGCGACCCCAGCCGACGGCTCCATTAACTAGCAAGCCTTATATAAACCCGCCCGCCGCCGCAAACGACAGTTCTCATCGGGAGGTGCAGTACGCCGTGTTCCAGGTGCTTGTGGATGACTCGCCGCACCACTCGAGGTTACCTGGCTGCTCGGCGGAAAATCTTGCGACTTCACTTGGAGAGACTGAACTTCGCAGGACTTGGGAATAATTACGGGACGTGCACCCCACCATGCACATTCGGACATTGGTATAACCAAACTTTAATTCTGCATTACTTCTGAGTGTGAGCCTGGGTAGACGCTTGGCTAACATAATTGTTAAAAAGTGATTTGTGATTTAATAAACCAGACTGAAGAGGTTATTGTGTTATTCCTGGTTATAACACAATAAAATGGCGACGAGCACGCACCAGGAGACGTTGGAAGATCTCCTCAAGAAACTTCTCCAGCAGCAGGGCGAGAACCACAGGCTGCTACTCAACACCCTCCAGCCACTTATACATCTACATCTACATCTATACTCCGCGAGCCACCTTACGGTGTGTGGCGGAGGGTACTTATTGTACCACTATCTGATCCCCCCCTTCCCTGTTCCATTCACGAATTGTGCGTGGGAAGAACGACTGCTTGTAAGTCTCCGTATTTGCTCTAATTTCTCGGATCTTTTCGTTGTGATCATTACGCGAGATATATGTGGGCGGTAGTAATATGTTGCCCATCTCTTCCCGGAATGTGCTCTCTCGTAATTTCGATAATAAACCTCTCCGTATTGCGTAACGCCTTTCTTGAAGTGTCCGCCACTGGAGCTTTTTCAGCATCTCCGTAACGCTCTCGCGCTGACTAAATGTCCCCATGACGAATCGCGCTGCTTTTCGCTGGATCATGTCTATCTCTTCTATTAATCCAACCTGGTAAGGGTCCCATACTGATGAGCAATACTCAAGAATCGGACCAACAAGCGTTTTGTAAGCTACTTCTTTCGTCGATGAGTCACATTTTCTTAGAATTCTTCCTATGAATCTCAACCTAGCGCCTGCTTTTCCCACTATTTGTTTTATGTGATCATTCCACTTCAGATCGCTCCGGATAGTAACTCCTAAGTATTTTACGGTCGTTACCGCTTCCAATGATTTACCACCTATGGCATAATCGTACTGGAATGGATTTCTGCCCCTATGTATGCGCATTATATTACATTTATCTACGTTTAGGGAAAGCTGCCAGCTGTCGCACCATTCATTAATCCTCTGCAGGTCTTCCTGGAGTACGTACGAGTCTTCTGATGTTGCTACTTTCTTGTAGACAACCGTGTCATCTGCAAATAGCCTCACGGAGCTACCGATGTTGTCAACTAAGTCATTTATGTATATTGTAAACAATAAAGGTCCTATCACGCTTCCTTGCGGTACTCCCGAAATTACCTCTACATCTGCAGATTTTGAACCGTTAAGAATGACATGTTGTGTTCTTTCTTCTAGGAAATCCTGAATCCAATCACAAACCTGGTCCGATATTCCGTAAGCTCGTATTTTTTCACTAAACGTAAGTGCGGAACCGTATCAAATGCCTTCCTGAAGTCCAGGAATACGGCATCAATCTGCTCGCCAGTGTCTACGGCACTGTGAATTTCTTGGACAAATAGGGCGAGCTGAGTTTCACATGATCTCTGTTTGCGGAATCCATGTTGGTTATGATGAAGGAGATTTGTATTATCTAAGAACGTCATAATACGAGAACATAAAACATGTTCCATTATTCTACAACAGATTGACGTAAGCGAAATAGGCCTATAATTATTCGCATCTGATTTATGACCCTTCTTGAAAATGGGAACGACCTGCGCTTTCTTCCAGTCGCTAGGTACTTTACGTTCTTCCAGAGATCTACGATAAATTGCTGATAGAAAGGGGGCAAGTTCTTTAGCATAATCACTGTAGAATCTTACGGGTATCTCGTCTGGTCCGGATGCTTTTCCGCTACTAAGTGATAGCAGTTGTTTTTCAATTCCGATATCGTTTATTTCAATATTTTCCATTTTGGCGTCCGTGCGACGGCTGAAGTCAGGGACCGTGTTACGATTTTCCGCAGTGAAACAGTTTCGGAACACTGAATTCAGTATTTCTGCCTTTCTTCGGTCGTCCTCTGTTTCGGTGCCATCGTGGTCAACGAGTGACTGAATAGGGGATTTAGATCCGCTTACCGATTTTACATATGACCAAAACTTTTTAGGGTTCTTGTTTAGATTGTTTGCCAATGTTTTATGTTCGAATTCGTTGAATGCTTCTCTCATTGCTCTCTTTACGCTCTTTTTCGCTTCGTTCAGCTTTTCCTTATCAGCTATGATTTGACTACTCTTAAACCTATGATGAAGCTTTCTTTGTTTCCGTAGTACCTTTCGTACATGATTGTTATACCACGGTGGATCTTTCCCCTCGCTTTGGACCTTAGTCGGTACGAACTTATCTAAGGCGTACTGGACGATGTTTCTGAATTTTTTCCATTTTTGTTCCACATCCTCTTCCTCAGAAATGAACGTTTGATGGTGGTCACTCAGATATTCTGCGATTTGTGCCCTATCACTCTTGTTAAGCAAATATATTTTCCTTCCTTTCTTGGCATTTCTTATTACACTTGTAGTCATTGAAGCAACCACTGACTTATGATCACTGATACCCTCTTCTACATTCACGGAGTCGAAAAGTTCCGGTCTATTTGTTGCTATGAGGTCTAAAACGTTAGCTTCACGAGTTGGTTCTCTAACTATCTGCTCGAAGTAATTCTCGGACAAGGCAGTCAGGATAATGTCACAAGAGTCTCTGTCCCTGGCTCCAGTTCTGATTGTGTGACTATCCCATTCTATACCTGGTAGATTGAAGTCTCCCCCTATTACAATAGTATGATCACGAAACTTCTTCACGACGTTCTGCAGGTTCTCTCTGAGGCGCTCAACTACTACGGTTGCTGATGCAGGTGGTCTATAGAAGCATCCGACTATCATATCTGACCCACCTTTGATACTTAACTTAACCCAGATTATTTCACATTCGCATTCGCTAATAACTTCACTGGATATTATTGAATTCTTTACTGCTATAAATACTCCTCCACCATTGGCGTTTATCCTATCCTTGCGGTATATATTCCATTCTGTGTCTAGGATTTCGTTACTGTTCACTTCCGGTTTTAACCAACTTTCCGTTCCTAATACTATATGCGCACTATTTCCTTCAATAAGCGATACTAATTCAGGAACCTTGCCCTGGATACTCCTGCAGTTTACCAATATTACGTTAACTTTTCCTGTTTTTGGTCTCTGAGGACGGACGTTCTTTATCAACGATGCTGATGTTCTCTCTGGTAAGCCGTCAGGTATTTTATCGTTTCGCCCAAGGGGGGGTCCCTCTAACCTAAAAAACCCCCGTGTGCACGCCACACGTACTCTGCTACCCTAGTAGCTGCTTCCGGTGTGTAGTGCACGCCTGACCTGTCTAGGGGGGCCCTACAGTTCTCCACCCAATAACGGAGGTCGATGAATTTGCAACCATTATAGTCGCAGAGTCGTCTGAGCCTCTGGTTTAGACCCTCCACACGGCTCCAAACCAGAGGACCGCGATCGACTCTGGGCACTATGCTGCAGATATTAAGCTCAGCTTGCACTCCGCGTGCGATGCTGGTTGTCTTCACCAAATCAGCCAGCCGCCGGAAGGAACCAAGGATGGCCTCAGAACCCAAGTGGTAGGCGTCATTCGTTCCGACATGTGCTACTATCTGCAGCCGGTCACACCCAGTGCGTTCAATAGCTGCCGGAAGGGCCTCCTCCACATTACGGACGAGACCCCCCGGCAAGCACACCGAGTGCACACTGGCATTCTTCCCCGACCTACCCGCTATTTTCCTGAGGGGCTCCATAACCCGCCTAACGTTGGAGCTCCCTATAACTAATAGGCCCGCCCTCTGTGACTGTCGGGACCTTGCCGGAGAATCGGCCACTGGCCCAACAGGCGAGGCATCCTGTGGTGGCTCGGAAACGATGTCATCACCACTAGGAAGCACCCCGTACCTGTTGGAAAGGGGTAAGGCAGCTGCCACGCGGCCAGATCCCACCTTCGCCTTTCGGCCAGGCACACGCGAGCCCACCACTGTCCGCCATTCACCCTGAAGTGATGGGTGACCGGTAAGATTACATTATACAAGGGTTCATGCAGACGCAGGCCACGCAGCAAGTACCGTCGTTTCCGTCTTTTGAAGAAACGGTAGGGGACTGGGAAGCCTACGAATCCCGATTGCTGGAACATTTCCATGGTTTCAAGGTAACTGACGTTGGCCTCATGAAATCTTTGTTTTTGTCTTGGTCTAAACCTGAGATTTATCGGCTCTTGTGCAAACTGGCCCCCTTATCAAAACCTTCGGAGCTAACGTTTGCCGAGATTTGCTCGTTGCTCACTAAATATTACCAGCGCCATACCCATGTTATTTCATCTCGAGTCGCCTTTTACCGATGCAAGAAACAGCCGAATCAGACGCATAGAGAGTGGGCAGTGGAATTGCAAGGCTTGGGGCGACGATTTCACTTTGTAACCTCTAAAAATAAGGATTCCTACGCCGAAGAAACGATCCGGGACATGATAATCAGGGGTACGCCAGACAGGGAGTTCCAACATTAGGCCCTTCAGCTCGTCGACCCCTCATTGGATAAAGTCTTGAACTTGGCACAAAGCTTCGAGGTGACCCGTGCAGCAGGCAATAAACTAGAATCATGGGTCGACATTGCAGCAGTCAATGTAAACACATCAGACCCGGCGGCTAAGGCCCGCCCGAGTGATGATTCCGAAATAGCGATAGTGCGGGCAGGCCGCCGGTCCACTCAGCAGACCCGTCCGCCACCTCGCTCCAACCGCTCAAACCGGTCGTGGGTGCCAAAACGTTTGCCATCATGTCCTGATTGTTTTAAAAAAAAACAGCAACGAGATGACTGTTCTGATCGATGGGCCTTTTGCTACAAATGTTCTTCCGAGGGCCATTTAGCTTCTGTGTGTCGAAAGTCCCGCCGGCCGCAGCAACCTTTGGATTTTCCGATGGATGTTAATCTGATCGCCGCTATTGATCATCAGGAGACCACCAATAGGCTTTTTATTGAAGTCCTGATTGCGGAAAAACCTATTCAATTACAGGTCGACACTGGCGCAGCCGTGAGCATTCTAAATTACGCCACATATTTGAGATTTGACGCTCCTCCCTTGCACGACACGCAGCGGAGCCTCATGGTGTATGGTAAACATTCCATTCCAGTCCGCGGTCAAGTCGACTTGCCGACGACATACCGGAATGTCACCCGCCAGGTCACCTTCTTAGTCGTTAACAGGGATTCCTCTGAGAATTTATTTGGGCTGGACGCATTTCGGAAATTTGGTTTTTCAATCGACGATTCTGTGAATTTGGTGTCGGACGAGGTTCCGTACTCGGATCTGGACAGGCTTTGCCAGGATTATGCAGACCTGTTCACCCCCGGCCTCGGTTCCGCAAAGAATTTTGAGGCACACATCACACTGAAACGGAATGCGCGGCCTCGGTATTTTCGCGCCCGTGCCGTTCCTTTAGCTCTCAGAGATAAAGTGAAGAAGGAGTTGGACCGCCTCACGGCAAGTGGCGTTCTTGAGCCTATTCCTTCTAGTCAGTGGGCTACTCCCCTCCTCGTTGTTCGGAAGCCGTCAGGGCAGCTCCGTCTCTGCGGCGACTTTAAAGTAACAGTTAACGCCCAATCAGAGATCGGGACATATCCTATTCCAAAGCCGGAGGAGTTGCTGTCCAAATTGAAGGGTGGAAAATTCTTCTCGAAAATAGACCTCGCTGAAGCATACCTACAACTCCCACTTGATGCCGCATCTCAGCAGTTCCTGACCCTCAACACACCGCACGGGTTATATCGTCTGAAACGCCTTGTGTTTGGGATAGCCAGTGCCCTTGCTATTTTCCAGCGTTTTTTTGGAACAATTAGTCCTTAAAGTGGATGGATGCATTAACTATTTGGACGAAATCGTGGTGACGGGTCGTACGACGGAGGAATACCTTCACAACCTGCAATCTTTATTCCATGTCTTACAGGAGGCTGGCCTAAAATGTAGGAAAGAAAAATGTTGTTTTTTCCAACCTGAAATTGAGTACCTGGGCCACGTCATTTCCTGTTCGGGTGTTCGTCCGTTAGAGAAACATATAGAAGCCATCATCAAGCTGCCACGGCCTACAACGCTGACACAAGTTCGTTCCTTTCTGGGGAAGATTTCATATTTCTTACCCGCGGCTGCGACGGCAACTGCCCCCTTGTCTCAGTTATGCAAAAAAGGGGTTCCTTTCGAGTGGACGCCGGCATGCGACCGCGCCTTCCGCAGGTTGAAATCCCAATTACTGCAGGCCCCGTGCCTCGCACGTTTTGACCCTACTAAGCAAATCATTGCAACGGATGCCTCGCATACAGGCATCGGGGCGGTCCTGGCTCACAGGGAGGCAGATGGGTCGGAGCACCCTGTGGCCTATGCATCGAAAACATTAACCGATACGCAACGCCGGTATTCCCAAATTGAAAAAGAGGCACTGGCCATCATCTTCGCCTTAAAGAAGTTCCATGTTTTTGTGTATGGTACAAGTTTCACCTCATTACGGATCATAAACCCCTCATATCGTTATTCAATCCTGCAGCAAAGATCCCGGACCGGACTGCTCACCGTCTTCAGCGCTGGGCTTTGTTTTTAGCACGATACCAGTATGAAATCCATTTTCGCAACACAACCGAGCATACCAACGCTAATGCCCTCTCCCGCCTTCCCTGGGGACCGGATTTGGATTTCGACAAAGAGGAAATTCTGTGTTTTCACGTAGACGAAGAAGCACAGGCCGCAGTAGAGGCGTTTCCCATTACCAGCTCTCGGGTAGCGGACGCAACCAGTAACGACGAGGTGCTCTGACAAGTCTGTCGTCACGTGCGTAATGGATGGCCCGAACGACCGCCTCCCACGGCTTCTGCGGCGTTTCGTCAGTTCTTTACTGTCCGCCATCAGCTTCAGTTGGTTGACGGGGTCCTTCTACTTCTTTCGGACGACGGACATCCACGGGTCGTCATTCCGCAGTCTTTACGTCAGCACGTTCTGCACCTGTTACACCAAGGCCATTGGGGGATATCCCGGACGAAGCTTTTGGCTCGCCGGTTCACATACTGGCCCGCTATGACTCAGGAGGTTGAACGAATCACGCAGACGTGTCCCTCCTGCCAACGCCAGCAGGCAGCTCCACGACACTCCTTTGCCTCTTGGCCACCATGTGCTCGCCCTTGGGAACGGGTGCACGTTGATTTTGCTGGGCCGGTGTTTAATGCCAAGTTTTTTATTGTCGTCGACGCATATTCCAGGTTTCCATATATTGTCCGCTGCAACTCCGTTTCCACCTCCACCACTATTGCAGCCTTAGAAAAAATATTTGCCATTGAAGGTCTGCCGGAGGTTCTCGTCTCGGATAACGGTCCGCAGTTCTGCAGTGAGGATTTTCGGGTTTTCTGTGCCCGGCATGGCATTAGCCACATTCCGACGCCCCCCTTCCATCCTCAATCTAATGGCGAGACAGAGAGGATGGTCCGCACCTTCAAAACGCAGATGAAGAAATACCTCCAGGATCACTCCCCCGACGCATCTCTTACTTTTTCCTTGAGCAGTTACAGGTCCACGCCCATCGGAGATAAAAGCCCGGCGGAACTTCTTCACGGACGGCAGCCCCGGACCCTCTTGAATTTGCTTCTGCCGACACCTCGGTTGGCTCCGTCGATGTCTGCTTCTCGTTTCCGCCCAGGTACTCTGGTGTGGGCGAAGGGATTCGGCCGACAACCAGCGTGGATTCTGGCCACCATCATCCAGGGCAGGGGCAGGAAAGTCTTCCGGGTTCAACTTCCCGACCGGGAGGTTCTTCGACATGCCAATCAGCTTCGCCCTCGCCTGCCTTCCCAATCGTTTTTCTCCTCCCCCCCCCCCTCGGCATATTCTCCTCCCGTCCCCTACTTCCCCTGATTCCCCACGCCAACCAGAAGAGGACACGCCAGTGTGGTCCTCGCAGTTGGCCCCCGGTCGGCTCACGGACGACGCCTCCCAGCCAGAGCTTCTTTCCCCGGACGTGGACCAGACCCAGCCACAGCCAGCCGGGGACTCCGAGGTCTCCCCCGATCGCCACCCCCAGGTCACTCCGGATGCCGATGAAGACATGCCACTGGGGTTCCTCCTGCACTGCCTCCTCTGCTGCCGCGGTCCGCACGCTATAATCTTCGCCCCCGGCCGGGGCGATTTCGCCCGTATGCTCCTGTGCCCAGTCTCACCGCCGACGCCAAGGTTTCGGAGGAGGAGGACGCCATGGACGTGGCGTTCATTCGCAGCCAATGTTTCCACGCTTCCCCACGGGGGAAGGGGTGTGGTATACACCAGTTCTAACAAACACCGAACAACGCGCTCCAATACGGGGCCGCCAAATACATCGCTGGCCGCACTTCTCCGGGCGACCCGCTGCTTCCATCGCTGGCCGTCTTTACACGCACGCTCCCTTACGTGGCCGAGAATTACATCGCTGGCCGCACTTCTCCGGGCGGCTCGCGGCTACCATCGCTGGCCGCCTTCGCGCGCTCGCGTTCGTCAGCCCACGTCAATTGGCTAGGCCAGGAAACATTGCGATTGGTTTTCCCTGGAAAACAGCGACCCCAGCCGACGGCTCCATTAACTAGCAAGCCTTATGTAAACCCGCTCGCCGCCGCAAACGACAGTTCTCATCGGGAAGTACAGTACGCCGTGTTCCAGGTGCTTGTGGATGACTCGCCGCACCACTCGAGGTTACCTGGCTGCTCGGCGGAAAATCTTGCGACTTCACTTGGAGAGACTGAACTTCACTGGACTTGGGAATAATTACGGGACGTGCACCCCACCATGCACATTCGGACATTGGTATAACCAAACTTTAATTCCGCATTACTTCTGAGTGTGAGCCTGGGTACACGCTTGGCTAACATAATTGTTAAAAAGTGATTTGTGATTTAATAAACCAGACTGAAAAGGTTATTGTGTTATTCCTGGTTATAACAGGTTCCTACAGTGTCACGTCTTTCAGTGTCACACAAATTTTTATTTTTAAAGGGGATCACTTAAGACTATTTCCATGGGTTCGCCCCTCAAATTCCTCCCTCATATCACAAAATAGTCGTCTGATGTAGTACAAACTGAAAAAATAAATTCCTTTTAAAGCACAGTTTCATATATAATTTATATTCAAAACCTTACACCTGTCACAGAACAAATTCCACATCTAGAATACTTTACACAAGTTTAAGGGAAGAAATGCTTTCGATCATTATTACAGTATTTAAAAAACATCAAAATGTGAACAGGCTGAAATGAACAAACAGTACATGAGACTATGTTAATCAATTTAACTGTAAAAAGCTAAGGAGCATATTATTAACAAAATGAGAAATATGCAAAAGTGAAATGACAAAATGAGTACTTCTCAATTGAGAGTAAATCAAAACAATCAGAATGGCTGAAAGAGAGCATAATAACATGAGCCATAAACGAATAAGAGCTAAGTATGAAACTTCCTGGCAGATTAAAACTGTGTGCCCGACCAAGACTCGAGCTCGGGACCTTTGCCTTTCGCGGGCAAATGCTCTACCAACTGAGCTACCGAAGCACGACTCACGCCCGCTACTCACAGCTTTACTTCTGCCAGTACCTCGCCTCCTACCCTCCAAACTTTACAGAAGCTCTCCTTTCTTTCAGGAGTGCTAGTTCTGCAAGGTTCGCAGGAGAGCTTCTGTAAAGTTTGGAAGGTAGGAGGCGAGGTACTGGCAGAAGTAAAGCTGTGAGTACCAGGCGTGAGTCGTGCTTCGGTAGCTCAGTTGGTAGAGCACTTGCCCGCGAAAGGCAAAGGTTCCGAGTTCGAGTCTCGGTCGGGCACACAGTTTTAATCTGCCAGGAAGTTTCATATCAGCGCACACTCCGCTGCAGAGTGAAAATCTCATTCAAGAGCTAAGTAACTAAGCAAATGAGAGAATAGGCAAAAATGAGATGCCAACAAAATGAGAGCTGACCGAACTCCGTCGGCACTTATATACGGTTGCGCTCGTGGCGGCACCTCGCGGCCCGTACGCAACATGCGCGCCTGCGACCGCAATGCACTCTTAGCGCTCGCGGAGGCGTCTAGCGGCCCGTACGTAAGTTGTGCGATTGCTGTCGCAGGTCGACCCTTAACCTATGATGTTACAAGGAGACAGTGTAAGTAAAGAGAAAGCTATACATCAAATAACTGCAACGAGCAAATTAGGAGAACAAGGAAATATACAAGAAGCAAGTTGCATCAAGGTGGGTGGCATAACTTAGTGGTCAGGATTTAAAATGATACCCACGTGAGACAAAAACTTCCGTATCAAGTGGTAAGACACCTGAATAACATGGGTAAGGAGGTGGCAGATATTAGGGTAATAAAGAACAAAGACCTGCTTCATTACTACAAAAAAAATGTGGACCGATGAAATGAATGTATAAAGTGAAGAAACCTTGGAGTCAAATTCACATGCTAAGAAGTAGAGCATACATACAAAAGACTGAAAGGCAATACAAAGTGAAGAAGTGAATAAGTGATAAAACGTGTACTTATGTCAGGATTTAAAACAGGGTTCCTTAAATTTCTGAATCTTTACTGGTGAATGAAGGAAATAACAATAGAATGGAAGTTGTCTCCTACAAAACGAATATTCCAGTAATGCAACAGATCAAATCCCTAAAATTATAAGGGATATCGTTACTGAACTCGGCGTACAAGCCAAATGGCAGCATAATAACGGAAAGACTGAATCCCGTAACGGAGTGCATTCTATCATAGGAACAAAATGAATTTCAAAAAGGAAGAAGTTACATAAACAAGACATTTGCACTACAACAAATTATTGAGAAGCACAAAGTTTACAATAAAGAAACGCACATCCTTCTCATGGATTGCATTAAGGGATTCGATGCAATAAATAGACAATTATTATCGTAGGTATGAAGAAGGGGAAAAAAACCTTCAATACAGCTTATACAAGTGATTCAGATGGTCTCTGAATGTACAACAATCCAAAGAAGTGAGGATAACGAGAAACGGACCGACTATGTTAACATTATTTTAGGAGTCGGTGATTTACAGCTTTAAGGAAATTTTAAAAACACCATTATTACACACAACTGTATTACTCCAAAATTATTAACACAACGGGTTTCAGTCGTTCAACACGAACTTCTTGTGCATATTTACATCTTAAACAGGTATAATACAAGTCATAATCGTCGTAAATCGTCATGAAGAAAGCCAATATCTTCTTGAATTGAAATACAAAATCAAAAACAATGTCTTTTGATTTTCGTGATGAAAAAGTAGACAAAACTCAAATTAGGCTGAGGATCTACAATAACAGTAAAAGGAAAAGGTATCACTGGCACTTCTTTCGATTAATTTCTATTTATGTGTACGTTACGTACGCGTCAACGATCTTTAACACAGACTTGTACTCTATGTATAACTGGTTGGGGCATGCATGGCAATTTTATCTTACGTAATTATTTACGTATTGCAGTGGTGCTGAATAAGAGGTATTAGGGGCGTATACTATAAGTTCTTCCTTTGGATACCTGTTTCTTCATCTCTTAATGTAGTAGGGAGTAACGCTTCTTTCTTTTACTTCTACTGTAGATTCTGAATAAGACTACTGGATAGCCGAAACCGCGATTCTGTTCAAAAAACTTTGAGATCAAGTCAGTTAAATAAAGAATTATAGCACCATATCATAGCTCTCCGAATTGTCAAAAATGGTTCAAATGGCCCTAAGCACTATGGGACTTAACATCTGAGGTAATCAGCCCCCTAGACTTAGAACAACTGAAACCTAACTAACCTAAGGACATCACACACATCCACGC
The DNA here is from genome assembly GCF_023898315.1 of Schistocerca nitens. Classification (NCBI taxonomy): domain Eukaryota; kingdom Metazoa; phylum Arthropoda; class Insecta; order Orthoptera; family Acrididae; genus Schistocerca; species Schistocerca nitens. The sequence goes on along the minus strand of NC_064614.1, from coordinate 277,776,480 downwards.
CCTTGGTAGAATTTGAACCTGCGACCGCAGCAGCAGCGCGGGTCCGAGCTGAAGCGCCTAGAACCGCTCGGCCACTCCAAATTGTCACTTTACGTCAAATTGAGGTGTACTTTCAGCCTGTGTGTTTGTTTAAATGTTTCCAATGTACTCAAGCTGACCGCTGGAAACGATTTGTTAATGAACTGAAGATATGCAGTTTAGTAATGAACGGATACTTCATAATCAGCGTCTCGTGCTACCATGATAATTTCTTATTACCTTTCTCTCTTTATTTCTATTCTCAGTGTTTTCCACATTCCTGATTGTTTGGTTCATACTTCTGGTAAAACGAACTTGTCTTCTAAGATTTTCTAATTGCATTTAGCCCAATTGATACCAGGATATTAAGAGTTACTCCCGAATCTGTCTGCTTCTTCTACGATTTACTATAATTTCGAAAATTCATGTTTTCGAAAGCATCACCAATGTCCAGAACTACAAAGTATGTATTGGAATTTAGCTTTATTTTTCATTTCCTTAGTACACAGAATAAAACAATTGGTGTTTCGACGCTGATCTAATATATTGAGAATTATCATCTTAGTCAAGTCTGTAAACGGTATTTTTTTGAAGCACAGCTGCGAGAAAACATTAGTGACTTAATATCGAAGTAGCCATTCATGGTACGAATGTGCCGTTGAATACTGTACCTAATCAAGATCTGAAGATGGTCTGTAACGGCTGAAACCAATCACGATAATTTGCGTCTTCATGCAGCTGTGACGGTCGTAACTTGTTAACAGTTGCTGTGTCTCTTGCAGACAATATGTCTGCACGTATCAGACTTACTACTCTAGGCTGCCGTCAGTCAGTAAAATCGGTACTAATTACGGACGGTATACGAGCTCGGACGCGAGAAGGAAATCAGGTGTTTCCTTTTTAACAGAACCTTCACTGCATATATCTTTAGCGAATTAGGGAAATCCCTGAAAACCTAAATCGCAAAGGCTGGACAGGAAAATGAACCTCCGTCCTTCATAATACGAGTGAGTTTTCTGAAGGCGGCTACATCTCACTTAGTGTCCACAAAGAAATATGTTATTTTTATTTTCTGAGAAGCAGCTTCTTGTTTACACAAAAGTTACGAAAGCCTAAATATATTCAAATGGTTCAAATGGCTCTGAGCACTATGGGACTCAACTGCTGAGGTCATAAGTCCCCTAGAACTTAGAACTACTTAAACCTAACTAACCTAAGGACAACACACACATCCAAGCCCGAGGCAGGATTCGAACCTGCGACCGTAGCGGTCGCGCGGTTCCAGACTGTAGCGCCAGAACCGCTCGGCCACCAGCGGCCGGCCCTAAATACGAGTATATTGCCTGACATAAAAGTTGTCATATTTCATCGTTTATGTTTGGTTTGTTTCCAATATAATTTTCATGTACAATGGCGCTCTTGCACATAACGTTCTTACCAGAATGAAAAATATTCCTCCGATAGTTTTACGGATGTAAAAGTAGGGAACTAGCTTTTCGACTTGCTGGTAGCATGAAAGATATTTAACTCAAAAGAACTTGGCATATTCGAGCTTGTTTTACTTGTTAGTATTAGTACCCGTGTCAGCTAATACAATGCATAATGTCAAGTAGAGAAAGATTATACATATCATGCTGTGCAACATGATACCTAGCATCATGTCATCCAACATGGCATTTATCATGTCGTGCAATATGACACAAGGTGTCATTAAAATTTAGGAAGCATGCATCCCGAATCTGGAATACTTCATATTGTACATGCGCCTCCACTCTGGGATATTGTTATTATAGACGCATCCCACTCTCTTGAAGCACATAAATTTATGTCTTTTGCTCTTACAGCCCTCGCCGTACATATAACAGGGAGTGATTTGGAAGACAAATGGTCCCCTCGGAAAAATATCAAGCCCCCCCCCCCCCCCACCAACAACCCAGAAATAAAAATAATGTTTTAGCGTCCCCCCAGGAAAATATCTCCCCAGAAATTTTATCTCTCAAGAGAAACGTTTTTATCTGTCACATGTACGATCTTCAACATTATAACCTACGCACACCAAAGAAAGTTTTGCATCATCCCGGTTCCTAGAAGGAAGGCTCCGTAATGGCTGTACGATACATGAATGTCATCCTATGACTGATAGTGCAACCATATCGGCAGCGTATTGGCGAGGCATTCGTCTTCATGGACGAAAATTCGCGGCCGCATCGTGCACATCTTGTGAATGACTTCCATCAGGATAATGACATCGCTCGACTAGAGTGGCCAGCATGTCCTCCAGATATGAACCTTGTCGAACATGCCTGGGATAGACTGAAAGGGGCTATTTATGGACGACGTGACCCACCAACCTCTCTGAGGGATCTACGCCGAATCACCGTTGAGGAGTGGGACAAATGGCTCTGAGCACTATGGGGCTTAACTTCTGAGGTCATCAGTCCCTCAGAAATTAGAACTAATTAAACCTAACTAACCTAAGGACATCACAAACATCCATGACCGAGGCAGGATTCGAACCTGCGACCGAAGCGGTCGCACGGTTCCAGACTGAAGCGCCTAGAACCGCTCAGCCACCTCGGCCGGCGAGGAGTGGGACAGTCTGGACCAGCAGCGCCTAGATGAACTTGTGGATAGTATGCCACGACGAATACAAGCATGCATCAATGAAAGAAGACGGTCTACTGGGTATTAGAGGTACCGGTGTGTACAGCAATATGGACCACCACCTCTGAAGGTCTCGCAGTGTGGCGGTACAACATGCAAAGTGCGGTTTTCATGAGCAGTGAAAAGGGCGGAAATTATGTTATTGTTCATCTCTATTCCAATGTTCAGTACAGGTTCCGGAACTCTCGGAACTGAGGTGACGCAAAACTTTTTTTGATGTGTGTACGTGGCTTACTTCTGCACGCGAATCTTCTGGATTTCGGGCACAGGATCAGGGACTTAAGCCTATAAATTGCAACTTGCAGGTCTCCCAACACCTTGCATCTTGCAGAGCTCACTGCGCTGAGAACGTAGGCTTAAATTCGTAAAAAAGCGCAAATATGTGAAGATGTTTAGATTTAAACGTATTTGAAGGTGTCAGGTAAGCCGAAAAGCTAGTTTCCTTCTTTTACGTTCCTAACGCAATCCAGGATATATCCGCTTTGTATGTCCTACGATAGGAGCATTTTTCATTTTGGTTCCCAACTTTTACCCTACTGTAATTCTGACAGACAAATGTTTCAAATGGTTCTGAGCACTATGGGACTTAACATGTGGTCATCAGTCCCCTAGAACTTAGAACTACTTAAACCTAACTAACCTAACGACATCACACACATCCATGCCCGAGGCAGGATTCGAACCTGCGACAGTAGCAGTCGCGGGGTTCCTCTGACAGGCAGCTATAGCTTGGCAACCGATGTAGAAAATTATTGACCCGGTATAGGTTTTTTTAATTATATTTCGAATCATCTTGCTTGTTTACCGGCAAGGGATAAAGATTTCATAACACAATTGGAGGACCATTAATTGTATATATTTGTCTATCTTCCTGCAAAATTTGAACTGATTCACACTATTCTGAAACACATAAATGGCGAGCGTAAAAAATCCCACCAAAAGTGTTTTTAGCACGTAAAACCAGAATGGACATATTTTTGATAGACAGTTTTCTATTTTATCACGAGAGTACAAGTTTTACTTATTTGGTTCACTGTACACCGTATCTGCGGTGTCCTACATGTAGCTCCACTTTAAACAGTCGTAACTCAACAAGTGATAAAGATTATTCGGTAAAAACAATGCGTTTTTAATTTTTCCATATATCTACCTTCGTGCAAAGTTTGAACCGATTCGTAGGATTTTAATGCATAGAAGTGGCGCTCTTCATAAGCCTCCCAGAAATACAAACGTTTAGTATGTAAAATCCAAATAAGGTAAGATTTTTTTCAAACGGTAAAACCTTATCTTAGCGCAACGTCCGATACTCTGAGAGACCAAATTTGAACCATCAGTCTAATTCCAGTATGTCGTTATTTAAAGGCGACAGTTTTTACACGTAAAACATAACGTGGGTTACTGTTTTTGCATGTAAACCCCAAACTGTGCACATAGAATTGTGTCATTAGGCGAACGTTCATTTCACCCCTACTAAAATCTTTTGCAAAAGAAATTAATCGATTCGCACAATTTACCTGGGCGCCAGCTTCAGTTCGTCGTTAAAGCCTTTCTTAATGTGTAAAATAGCTGCAGTGCGACAGATGTTCGAGTGGGTATACAACTGGCCGCTGGTGCGGTTTAAAGCAAAAACTTTTCACCCCATATTCCTAGCTCAAGTATAAACCGAGCACAAAGAATCATCACCCCCTACCGTCCCAAATAGCGATTCTGCTTGTGGCCTTGTCATACAGTTTGTTTTCATGCCCTCCGCGCTGTAATGATTATAGCGCTTCCGTGTTGTAGCGATTACACACGCTGACATCCAGAGATATTAACTAGACTGTGTGGGAACTTTTCATCTCTCTAAAGCGCCTACGTTCGTCGATCACACGGAATTAAGAAAAAGATACATTTGCTTAAGCAAAAGGAATTCGACGTCTTGTGGCATTAAAGCTCTCATTCAACTCTATTAAAACTAAAAACGCAAATTTATCTGGATTCTAACTGTCGACGCTCTCTTGATTTAACTAACTTAAAAAGAAAACATAAAATTTTGCAAATTTTTCAGCTCCTGTTTCCGGAGATTAGAGGTATTACTTCCCGACCGGAGATGAGTTCACGAACAAACAACTGTCTGAGTAAGTAAGGCTTTAATTTGGACTTCCAGATCAACATACGGCTCTGGAGATGACAAAAAGAAGCACCCATGAGGGAGGAGGAAATTAAACTTCACAGACCGAGAGGATATGTGTTATTTCTGCAGTGATTACAAAGTCGAGTCATTTACAAGCAATCTAACAGTGTGATCCCACTTTTCAGTATCAGGTTTCACCATCTCTAGTCTGGATGCCTGCACTGATTCCATTGAGAAAGGTGTTATAAGCCGTTTATCCTCTCCAAGCTGGCCCACAACATTTGTTACCTGATCATTGATATCCTGGATACCGGCTTTGTGGTGCAGTTGACATCCGACGCAGTCACACACGTTTCGTCGGGGACAAATCTGGGGCCACGTGAGTACCACGACATCACACAGACAGACTGCAGAACGCTTTTCATGTTTGGACGAGCATTGTCTTGTTGAAAGATGGCACCACAATACTGCCGTACGAGTAATATCACATGAGAGCGCCGTTTGACTGTGACGTACCGTTATACCGTCAGAGTACCTTCAATCATTACCCGCCGTAATCTGATGTCACACCCAACGGCTCCTAACACGAGGACGCCAGGAGCGACTTCGCTCTGCCCTCCAAATCAACACAGAAGGACGGGACTCTCCCCATGTATCGGACATACTCGCCGACGATGCCCATCCAGGCTGGTGAAGAATAGTTTCTCATCTCTGACCACAATGTAGTGCCTTTCATCAGCAGTCCATTACTATCAACCTGACGCTGCTCGTGCCTCTTATATACAGGATGACACTTATTGAACTATATGAAACAAAATCGTCGTAGTTCTGAACGGTCTGCGTTAGGTCATTCAAACTGTACGTTTGGCGCGGGGCGTTATGGAAATTACTACGCGCTGTATGGTTTGGTTTAGGACGAAGCCACTTTCTTTTGGATGGGTTCGTCAATAAACAAAATTGGCACATTTGGGGGACTGAGAAATTTCGTTTCGTGATACAGAAGTCTCTTCACTCTCAATGGGTGACTGTGCAGTGTGCATTATCCAGTCACCGAATAATTGGTGCGATATTCCTTGATGGCACTCTGACTACGGAAAGCTACGTGAAGGTTTTGGAAGATGATTTCATCGCCATTATCCAAAGTGGACTTGATTTCACCGAGATGTGGTTCACGCAGAACGGAGCTCGACGCCATCAAAGCAGGAGACTGTTTTGATGATGTCCTGGAGGAGGACTTTTGGGACTGATTCTGGCTATGGACTATCCAGAGGCCACTGGCAAGGGCCTCGATTGGCCGCTGTACTCACCGGATCTGAACGAATGTGACTCCTTTTTGTGGGGCAATATTAAATATAAGTTATACAGCAATAACGCCAAAACAATTCCTCAGTTTGAAACAGCCGTTCAGGTCATCGACAGCATCGATGTTTCAGCAGTTCAGCGGCTCAAGCAAAATTTCGCTATTCGTCTGCACAATATCATTGTCAATGACGGTAGGCATATGGAACATGTCCTGACCTAAATCCGAATATCAGTAGTGACGTTTACATATTAAATAAAGTGTGTGCACGCTGTAGTCTGGAACTAATTTACGTTTCTTTCATATAATTCAATGAATGCCATCCTGTACCTCTACGTCTATATCTAAATATGACTACTCTGTAATTCACCAGGAAATGCATGGCAGAGGGTTCATCGAATCATTTTCACACCATTTCTTAACCGTTCCATTCTGGAACAGGGTGCGGGAGAAATGAACCCTTAAATCTTTCCATGTGAGCTCTGATTTCTTTTATTACGCTGTCATTTCTCCTTATGCAGGTGGGTGTCAACAAATTATTTCCGTATTTGGAGAACGAAACTGAAGACTGAAATATTACAAAGAGCGCTCGGTGTAAGTAAATTGCCTTTGTTTTCATGATTGCCACCTCAACTTGCGTATCACGTCCGTGACACCCTCTCCCCTATAGTGCAATAATACGATCTGTGCCGTCCATCTTCTTCTGTGAATCCTATGTGATAAGGATCCCATATCACACAGCAATACTCTAGCAGAGGACGGACAAGCGTAGTGTAGGCAGTCTCTTTAATCTATTTCCTGAATCTTCATAGCATTCTGTCAATAAGGCGAAGTCTATAGATCATCATCCCCACAACATTATCTATGTGATTGTTACAATTTAAGTTCTTCGAAGTTATTATCCCTAGGTATTTAGTTGAACTAAAGACCGAAACTTAACGAATTCGTTTCACTACTCATTTATATAGCCTCACACTTTACATAATTTATGAACACTTGTCATACGGATATCTTGCCTAAATCATATCCCAATTGTTCTTGGTCTTCTGATAGCTTTACTAGACAGTGAATGACAACATCATCTGAAAACAATCTAGAAAGGATGTTTGGATTGTCTCCTGAATCTATACAGCTTGGGAACAGCAGAGGACCCATCACTACCTCGGGGAACGCCTGATATCACTTGTCTTTTACTCAATTAATTTTGTCAGTTATGCCGAACTGCTACTTCCCTTACAACTGAGCGTATACTCCCTAGGCAAACCATTTTATTACAAGCCGCTTGTGAGGAATAGTTATCAAAATGCTTCTGGAAATCTAGAAATATGGACTAAATTTGAGATCCCCTGCCGACACCACTGATTCCTTCATTAGAATAAAGAGATAGTTATGTTACACGGTAATGATATTTTCCAGACTTATGCTTACTATGGGTCAATATGTAGTTTCTTTCGAGTTAATTCACAATTTTCGAACACACTATATGTTCAAAAATCCTACTGAAAATCGATTCCGTGTGTGGGTCCGTAATTAAGCGGATTACCTTTACTTCATTTCTTGAGTACTGGAATGACTTTTGCAACTTTCCAGTCTTTACGTACGGATCTTTTAACGAGGAAGGTCAAGAAACTCGACAACGACATTGATAACGATGTGCTAACCACGTGTCCCTCCATACCCACATCCGATGATTTCATTAGCAGAGGACCACACGATGGTCGGTGGGGCCCGATTTGGTCGTCTAAGGCCAGAGAGCGTAACTAACTGTGTCAAGAGGATAGATGTATATGACTGCTAAGTACAGAGCTATTTTATCAGCATACTGTGAAAGGGGTCTAACTCGTATACAGTCTGGACCGGAAAACTTACCTTTAATAAGTAATTCCATTTGATTCGCTACAGCGAGGATATCTACCTGTAGACACGTGATATCAAAGCAGTCCTGCACGTGAAACCACGATAGTACACAACATCAGACCAGCTGCGTATTGGATTAAAGAATTTCTAGTACGCTACGGTCGCAGGTTCGAATCCTGCCTCGGGCATGGACGTGTGTGATGTCCTTAGGTTAGTTAGGTTCAAGTAGTTCTAAGTACTAGGGGACTGATGACCTCAGATGTTAAATCCCATAGTGCTCAGAGCCATTTGAACCATTTGAATTTCTAGTAAACAGGGCACAGCGTGTCCTTTCCAACGGGGAGAAATCTTCAGACGTAAAAGTAATCCAAGTGAGTGTCAGGGCATCATTATTTTTCACAGTATATAAAAATGACCTAGAGTATAGTTTCAGAAGCTCCACGAACCTTTTCACGGATGAACGATAAGGTGACGAAAGAAAATTGTAGCGAAATGCAGAAAGACTTGCAGAAGATGGGCTGTTGGTGCAGTGATTGGCAGTTGATCCTCAACAAAACTAAATGTAAAGTGTTGCACATAAACAGGCAGTAAGATTCATTGTTGTATGAGTGCATGGCTGCAGAAATCACTGGGAACAGTTGCGTCACGAGAAATATCTAGGGATGTGCATACGAAGAGATTTAAAGCGGAAGGACCACAAAAAACTCAGCCCAGTTAAGGCAGATCACAGACTGAGTTTCTTTGGTGACTTAAAATACCCACGTTCGACCAATACTCGAATACTGCTCGTTAGTTTGTGATCCAAACGTGGTAGAACTGACTGAAGAAACACGACCAATACTCGAATACTGCTCGTTAGTTTGTGATCCAAACGTGGTAGAACTGACTGAATAAACAGAGAACATCCAATAAAAAGCAGCGCGTTTTGTTACAGGATTCATTTAGTAAGCATGAAAGCATCATAGAGATGTTCGGACAACGCCAGTGGCAGATGCTGTAAGAGAGGCATTCTGCATAGCGAGGTTTAATTTTAAAGTTACGAGATCGTACGTTCTTAGAAGAGTCAGTCAATATCTTGCTTCCTCACGAAAAATATCCTGCAAAAAAAGACTATGAAGATAAAACTGGAGCCCTCACGGAGGTTTACCAATAAGGATTTTTCCCGTAAACCATTGACAACTGAAACAGGAAAGGGAGAAACGACTTTGGTATTCAAAGTAACCTGCACCAGATACCGCAAGATAGCTTGCGGAGTATAGACATAGCTGTAGCTCTACTTTTAAGTAACTTATGTTGGCAGCAGTTTTTTATTCGAATTCTGAAATATTTAATTCGTCTTCTTTGCTGAAGGAATTTCGTAAAACCATATTAAATAACTCCACTTTAGTGGCTCTGTCATCAGTAACATTACCGTGTATATTGTACAGTGAAAGTACTGATTGTGTCTTGCCGCCAGTGTACTTTAGATTCTATCAGAATCACTCTGGACTTTCTGCCAGATTTCGAGAGAATTTCGTCACGGAAACTTTTAAAAACATCTCGCACTGATGTCCGTTCTAAATTTAAGGCTTCTGTAAAACTTCGCCACTCTTGAAACTTCCTGGTAGATTAAAACTGTGGGCCGGACCGAAACTCAAACTAGGGACCTTTGCCTTTCGCGGGTAAGTGAGCTACCCACGCACGACTCACGCCCTCCCCCACCCCACCTCTTCACAGCTTCAGTTCTGCCAGTATCTCGTCTCCTACCTTCCATACTTCACAGAAGCACTCCTGCGAAACATGCAGAATTAGCACTCCTTGAAGAAAGGATATTGCGGAGACGTTCCTTAGCCACAGCTTGGGGGACGTTTCCAGAATGGATGCGACCAGGCTGTGGCCTGCCCTAAGTTTCCTCAGAATTCCGAATATCTTTCACCATTTGACTTTGTTTAACACTTTTCGATGAAAATGTATTAATTTTTCTTTTGTCTGCTTCCTTTATCAACCACAACGTCAGAATTGACTCCCTTGTGCCTTTACTTTTCCTAAAGCCAAACTGGTGTTCGTCTAACAGATACTTTCCCAATGGCTTTAGAAATTCTGCCTTACATGATCTTAAGTCCTTCAAAGCTATTTTAAATTCTGATTCTAAGACTGGATCATCATCTCTTCTATACCAACACCTGTTTCTTTATCTATCACATCAGACAACTCTTCTACCTCATAGAGGACTTCAATGTGGTATTTCCAAACATCTGCTCTCTCCTCTGCCTCTGACAGTGGAATTCCCATTGCACTCTTAATGTTACCACCCTTACTTTTAACTTCATCGAAGGTTGTTTTAACTTATCTGTATGCTGAGTCGATCCTTCAGACAATCATTTCTTTTTCAGTCTCTTCACATTCCTCAGGCAGCAATTACGCCTTAGCTTCCCTGCAGTTACTATTTATTTCACTCCCATGCGAATTGTATTACTGTATTCCTGAACTTACTTCAACATTTTTGTACATCTGTCATTCATCGATCAACTGAAATATTTCTTCTGTTGTGGTCCGCAGCTCGTGGTCGTGCGGTAGCGTTCTCGCTTCCCACGCCCGGGTTCCCGGGTTCGATTCCCGCCGAGGTCAGGGATTTTCTCTGCCTCGTGATGACTGGGTGTTGTGTGCTGTCCTTAGGTTAGTTAGGTTTCAGTTGTTCTAAGTTCTAGGGGACTGATGACCATAGATGTTAAGTCCCGTAGTGCTCAGAGCCATTTGCACCATTTCTTCTGTTATTCGTGTGGGCCGTGGCGGTTTTAATTTTGGCGGTATGGCACTACACCCGGCGTCGCTAATTACTTAGGTTCCCGATATCGATTTGATCATATGTCGGAAGCTTGGGTATTTGTTCGAGCCAAGTGTTTGTTGATTTTTGGACGGCCTGGTACTGACGGTTAACCTGAGGCAACGTGTCAGGCAAGGTGTTGGTTTTGGGGTACTGCTGCTGTCCGGTACAGGCCTCGAGAAACCGTGTGCGGTTAAATCGATCAGAGGCAAGCCTTGCCGGCTGGAATGAAGGCTGATAGCGGAGAGTTGCGGGAAGAGTGGTGGACGCCACGTGCAACTTCGTCAGCATGCCCTCAGCCAATTTTGCAAGCTTAGATTTTACGGCACATCCAAGACAACCTGTATGGACTGTAGGCAATAACACCCCTGCCTGGAATCCTAGAAGGCACGGCTCCATCACAACTGACTGGAATTAACAGTTTTTTTATTGGATACTTATTATTGTAAGGCCACATCTGTAATGTGTAATTGTACGTGTTACTTTAACGCGCCTCCTAGTAATTGTGTGTACGGTCATGGGTCCGTGTAACTGATGATAATTTGTTGTTCCAAGCCATATTCCGTGCAAGTGTTCTCTGTTATAAATTGAGCTGATGAAATTGAAATTGTAACATAATCTGTGTCGAAGGCAAGGCGCCCCTAGGAGATGAATATGCCCTAATCATTGGATTAGCAGGCGCTGATATCTCACCTTATAATTTCCAAGTAATTCTCAGGAGTGTTAAGCTTGTAACTTGTATGTGTAGTCGCTTCCACAATAAGCTAATATTGCCTACATCCAATGTATTCTGGTCTGTAGGCTTATTTGGGTAGATTACTGTTTCTTTCTTATGTATATTGATTGGCAAGGTAGCTTTGATAGCGGACGATGTGTTCTTGTTTCCTGGGCCCGGAGCGGAGACTTGTTTTCTTTCTGCTGTGGCGACACTTCCATCGTCGCAGTCTGGCGCCTCCACCAGCTGCATCGTGTTGGCTCAAGTTGAGTAAATTTGATCGTATCATACGTGCCACAGCGGAGTGTCGCCAGTTAATCGGGAACTCTTGATCTATCTAATATAATATCATGAATTCCGTAAGCACATAAACTTCGAAGCATATTCTGTAAGCCAGAAGTTCCTCGTAACTATACATGCTCTTGAACTACTTGTTTAAGCCTTCCACCCTTGTTGCTACTTCTGGAGCGTCTTTTAATCTTGATTTCGAACTATTGAGTTTTCCGGTATTATCCTCAGTCATTAGGTATCTCCACTCATTGTAAAACTTATTTTCTTCTTGCCTGCCGGCCGCTGTGGCCGAGCGGCTCTAGGCGCTTCGGTCCGGCACCGCGCTGCTGCTACGGTCGCAAGTTCGAATCCTGCCTCGGGCATGGATGTGTGTGATGTCCTTAGGTTAGTAACGTTTAGGTAGTTCTAAGTCTAGGGGACTGATGACATCAGATGTTGAGTCCCATAGTGCTCAGAAGCCATTCGAACCTTGTTGCCTGGTGGCTGCGATAGCTCCCTGGTGTATTTGCCAGCTTATCTTATATTCTGGGGGACTGTGTATTTATTTAAGGGTCATTGTCAATTTTCTGCTGGCGTGTACCACCTGGTAGTCACATTTAAATTGTGTGCCTTCCCCTTTCTTGTATTTTGTGGGATTATATATTTATTTAAGGGTCATCGTCAATGTTTCTGCTGGTGTGTACCAGCTGGGAATCACATTTTAAATTGTATGACTTTCCAGCTTTGCTTGAATTTTGGGGGATTGTTTATTTTATTGCTTCTTCCCGGTAGCGATGCCGGGGACATAGTGGACAGGCCTCGCATGCTGTTGCTGGAAATCCTGTCATACCCCCGCACCTTCTTCCCTTTTTTGTCTATTGTCTCAAACGTCTTAGTTTAAATCAGTATTATTGTTATTATTATTTTCCGACACCTTGTTAATAAAGACTTCTGCCGCCTCGTTCTAGTGTGATGTCTCATGTTGATCCCGCTGGAAGGATGGCATTTTTGTTGTATTTATGATTGTACAAAGAAAGATGTTTTGTTTACTTCCCTGTTTCCGGTAAAAATGAAATAAAATTGAATTAAAAAAATAATAAATGCTAAGGTGACCGCTCGTGATAAGTTGCTAATCTATTTTCGGGTCCGAGTCCACCAAGAATTTTCATCGTCGTCATTCCATTGTTCGTCAGGATAGAAGTCAGGAGCGGAGGGCGTTGTAAAATGACAATTAATTGAGTGGAATGGACCCAGTTTATTCTTGTAATGATGGTACAGTGGTGCCTACGTAGGGCTGAGCAGCCCCAAGAGGGGTTGCCGTCTGCTCATCAGAGAGGCAGAGGCTAGAGGAGCGACTACTCGGGGCCGAGGTCAGAAGCTAAGAGAGCGCGGAGCTGTTCCCAAGCCGCCCTCGCCGCTCCCGGCCGCGTCCCCACGTGCTCACACGATTAGTCTCTGATTGGAGGATTGATTCCGCCAACGCGCCTTGCTAGTAGCGTGCCCCCGTCAGCGCAACCAACCCGTGGGACTTGAGTCTGACCGAGGAGCACGTGGCAGGAATGTGCCGACCATGGTCTTCCGGCCAGCACCTTCCACCACAGTATGCCCAAGCCGGCTACGGCCGAACATTATGCATTGAAAATTTATTTAAATAAAATTTTGTCGGCAATGATCCCTCTTGGGGGGGTCTCCTCCCTGCACATCCTTTCCCCTTCCGAAGAAGGCTCTCTGGATGAAAATGAACGAGCTTACTCTAATTGATTATTCCATTTAAAAAATATATGATCATTATGAAGGGTCCCATAACATAGTGATATCAATATGTGCAAAAGTTACAAAGTGGCCTGAAGGGCCTGAAGGAAGGCTCTTGAATAACAAACTTGTGAAGTTGGTGCGACGGCAGTGGGGCGGCGCCATGCTGTGAATGTGTGTCGGCGGTATCAGTGGTGGTGGGTACCCAGGCGATGATGAGGGGCACCGGAGCACAGCACACTGAAACACTCCACCCTCGTGGGGGTGAGAGAATGCTCCCAGGCCTAACAGTCACAAGGGGGTTTTTCCCCGTAATATTACTTTGAGTTCTTAAATCTAGGATTACAATGGTAATTGCCCAAGTGGGTGAATGAGAACATTACAAAATGACAAAAATTTAAAGAGAAAACAAAATGACTTACATGAGGGTTAAAACTCGACAGTTAAATTGTGATTCCATAGACTTTACATAGAAATACAAATCCATTACAAAATTAGTTCACTGACCTGACACCTAGACTACAACTTAATTCTAAGGGGGGGGGGGGGGGTCATGCCTGATCGCATGCACCAAGGTTGGCAGGTAGTTTCAGGTGTGATATTCACCTTCAGGTTGTGGGGGTGGTACTACTTCTCGGAAGGAAGTGAAACATTTGCAAAGTCCTCTTTTACAGAGTATCCAGGATACTATAATCAGAATCATTACAATGATTATTACCGAACCAGCGCTGGGTAATACAACGGTGGTTAATCGCTTGGTTTGGTGCCAATCAGCAATATGTGAGGCCACTCGGTCAAGAGCAACTTGGTTGTGTTCCTGGGTAAGGAGATGATTGATCGATTGGAGTAGATCTGAATCATTGGTATTCGGTAAATTCTTCAGCTTCTCATGGTGATGGATTTTAAAAGAGAGTTCAGGAAGGTATAAGGTAAATGTGGGAATGGTGACATGAAAGGTGGAGTGCAATTGAGCTGATATCCTCATAGAAGCAGCGTATACGTCACATCTTGAACTATTATACACTAGGCCACTATTATTCAGTGTTACCCGGTACGATTCAGTCTCTGACATTGAACGGTGGCTCACCAGGGTGGCGGTGACAGTCTGTGGAACAGCAAACAGAAAACTGTTGCCAACAGGCTGAATTATTGGTTGACGAAGTGAGACTAGAACACGAGGACATGGAGGTGTAGTAGTTTCAGCTAAAAACAGTGACATCTCGCACTCAGTAGTGTTAGTGTGTAAAATTAGCATGGAGCATAAGTAATGTGTTGTATGGAAGCAACTGGATAGTTCAGCGCGAGAGAGAGTGGCGTGAGTTTGTCGATCCCGACTAACTATTAAAAATTCTTGAGTCTGTCAAACAACATGGTGGTGAAGGGTAGCCCAAGAGACTGGAAAAGTGTATATTTGATAGCACTCGTATTCGCAATTTGCGCACGTGATTGGCAACCTCATTCGCATCCGAATACCGTCCGAATTACGGGTAAGTCGGACCTCCAACGCAGCATAGTAAAAGGGGAGGTTGCTTTCCCGCATGGCATAAAGCATTTGTTTAGGGGCCAAAATTTGCGACGACACATTGTGTAGCATGTGCAAGAAGGGCTCTGAGGGTAACAGATGTGGACTGAGCTTTCCTTGCAGTCCGAGTTGAATGGCCGAGTGTAACATGTGCACGTGTAACTGTGCTGTGTGTATATTAAATAAAAGAATCTGCGTGGTCTTCATAATGTCCAATGTGATAGTCAGATTACGTAATCCAGAGCGAAGATGAGTCCACTCTGCTATGGGACGAAGCCCAAGTGTCGTTAATTAATTTGAGATTTTGTACGAAGGAAGTTTTCCTTTTTTTTTTTTTTAATGAATAAAATGAGAAGGAATCCTGTGATCGCGGTGTGAACCCGCACAGCCTAGGCACCTCCCACGCATTGGCCACTACGCAGGGGCACCCACCCCGCTAAGGTTCGACACGGCGAGACAGGTGAAGTACTTCATAAATTTCAGAAATAATATTGAGAGGTTTTTCAGCAGTAGAAAACTCGAATGAGGGTAGGACAACTCAAGTTAATAATCATAAGATCTTTACTTACAGAAGTGGTCAATAGAGAGATTAACTGTACTGAAGTCGGAAATGAATGTTAGCGAGAGCGAGTCTGTTGCTCGTGAATACAGAGGCTGGGCGTGAAGCAGTGGAGGCGGCGCAGCGCAGCTTTATCAGCGCTGAGCCGGCAGAGTGCTGAGCTCGGATAACAGCGTCGGAGAGCGCTAGTGGCTCTGCGTCCGAGACTAAGACATTGTAAGTGCAACTTAAAAGTAACAGTTTATTGCAAAGCAATAATACACGAATAGCTGATGTCACAAAGACGTTTGATTCCATTTTAACAGAACAACTTAAGTGTTCAACAGGTAAATTGACTACGTTGTTGATTAAAAGAAACTGCTACTGAACATGACGTACATATGTACGTACTTCCCTTTCCCCTTCCGAAGAGCGGAGGGCATAAACCAAAAAAACCTTGTTCATGTACTTAGTATATGACAATAGAGGTCTGGTAACATCAACAAGTTACACCAAGGTAGTGTGGATATGAACAGTGTGAGTGTGTTGTAAGTTGTTATTGGGCATATGAAGTGTTGTGTAAAGGTGTGACTAATGGTAGCTAATGGCGGATACGAATTGAAGGCCAATAGGTGCTATCAGAGATACTTCCAGTCGAGAAACAATGAAAGTTAAAAGGGAATACCGAATAGGGCAAAAAAATAACGTATAACCATAAGGTGTACTAACATTAATCATAACTATAAATTGATAACAATAAGACATGACATTGAAGTAATAATAATTGACAAGAAATAAAATAAAGGGAATATTTCCCGAACATAAACTTCCGAATCGGATACGAAATCCGTCAGGGGATGTTGTTTTTTAGTCGGTTGACGAAGTGAATAAGGGACTACGTCAGTAGAATCCGACAGTGTGTGTATATAACAACATTGTTCTTAAAAGTGCTGTTTGCACTGTCAGATGGTCAAAAGCAACTAATCCGTTCAGCAACGGAAAAGGCTGCCATCTGGGGAACGGTATCTGAATCTTTGGCAGAATCCGATGATTTTGCAATGGAATTGCCATCTAGAAGAAAGTGGCGTTGTATAAAATGTAATAAAAGAGCGTCTGGGGCTCAGTTCATTTGTGGTTGAGTGCCAAAGGCGTAGTGTGAGTGCAAATTGTCTCACGGTAATTGATGTATGAATTGTTTTGTGGTCAACCGAGGAGCCTAGGATTCGGTGACGTGTAAGTACAAGTTCGCAGTGCGTATGAGCTACCTGCGAGTGACTCGACTATTAAGTTCAGCAGTGCATTAGTGCAATCTGCAGACTTGGATTGATGATTATATAATTTGCAGGGCAATGGGGTAACCTGCGGACAGTGCTAAGGCAACCTGTCTAATAATTGAGGGGTAGGCAGTGCATTGGAGCTATCTGCGATACCGTGGTTCAGCGGGCCTAAGGGCGTCCGTCTGACTTAATAAGAATTAGTGTAGGCACATGGGTTTCCTGCGATACATGTAATAAAAGTATCAGCGGCGTTATTAGCGACCTACTGTACTAGGAAAATGTCGACTGTTCAAGCAATAAAAATAGCTCTGAAGCTAGAATAGCATACATGCATAAATAGCGTCACTTTTTGTGCGCGCAGTACATAACACTACATAATATGAAAATCATGAACTATAAATCACTAGCGCTAGCATATTGACATAATTAAACACAATGACATACATTGACAGGAAAATAAAAACACAATGATGTATAATAATAACGCTGTAAGTAGTCGGAACGCTCAATGTTAACATGTAACACTGGCCACCTGGGGCAGGCTGCTAGGCTGTGTGTGTGTTAGTTCTAAAACTGACGATAACAAATTGAACTGAAAGGGCAACTAGGCACAGTTCCCGTAGCGCTTACATCACCGGCTAATTAGAGGCAAAGTACGTATCTCACAATGGATCATCGGCCGATATTTTGGGGCAAGACTGCAACAAGGGAGAGCAATATCTCGGTGTAAATAGGTGGTAAGATTAAAAGACCGGTGCTGTCGGAAGAGGGTACCTAACATGTTGTAGGGGCCTCCTCATCGACAGAAGAAGGAAAATAGGATAGAACAATGACCACGGCGGTAGAGTAAAATAAATGGGGAGGGCAAAAATAACTGCGTAGCAACCAAGGAACAATCGTCCACCGATATACGGCAGCCCGGACGATTGGTCGTTTGTGCCTCGTCAGTAGCGTGAAAAACCCGTGGCATTGCATTGGTTTGCCCATATCTGGCTGTAGTTTGTAGCTTACACAATGAATCAAAGCACTAGTGAAATTTCACTTATAGGATTGGCAGACTAAGGTATGCAGAATAATGTAAATCGTTAAGAACTTCGTGTGATTTATCCAGCTAATGTGAAACAAAACAAGGAAAATAATTTAAACAATGAATCACATCTACTTAATATTTATGTTAAGATTTATTGGGATGTTTGAATGAATTTTGTTTGCCGTGTCTTCCGGCTGCATGAAAGAAAGCAGCTTGGAGCTGTTAGCGAGCGCGAAGCGCACGCGTAGGTGCGGAGTAGGCACCGGCACGTCAGCGGTTATGTGAGACGGCGTGTAGCCGCGAGAGACCGGCCGCTACTGCAGCGACAAATATCACGCGCTTAGCGTGTACCAGGAATAATGATGAATTAGAAATTGCTAATTATCTAGAAGAAGAGTTTTTTTTAAAAAGGCTGTTAGTTATATAAAATGATGGTAAATGCATTGTAGTCTGTCATAAATGGAGGATAGGGCAGTAATTTGCGGTTTGTTTTTGTAACTACTAGGACGCGCCGCGTGTTGAGACGCTGGAGGCGGCAGCGCACGTGGTGATAAGATACGTCATCGCGCGAAGCGCTGTTACTGGCTGAGAAAAAATGATGGCCGCTGGCCAGTTCTTGGCGAGGAGAAGGGACAGCGCTGAAGAGAGGAGGGGAGGCGACAGCTGATGTGTTGCCCCTCCAACAGCTGGTCCCGTAAACAAAGCGTACGAGGCGTATGCATTTCAAGCCCTGGCTTTTTCTGTTCCGATTACTTACGATTAGCTGCAGCAATTACAGAACTACGACATATAGTACAATACACTAGACGTCAACGTAACAAGTATTAAGAAAAGCTCGGAGTAAAAACACTCCACATATACTGGTTTGCCAAATAGATGACAATAGAGGACAAGGAAGAATATTACTCGGAGTTAGCAGCCGCGGTTCTGCCAACACCAAGTGTAATGGTTGCATTTGAGGCAAGTCAGTTGCGTGACGTCTAATGCGTGGCATTGCTTGCAAAACATAAAACATAATCATACATATAAAAATGAGCAAAAATACATGACAGAACTGGAAATTGACAATTGAGAATGGCTGGGAACTCCGTCTATAGATTTCTTTGGAACGACTACAATTGGGCTGGACCACGCACTAGAAGAGGGTTGTATTATTCCTGCTTCTAGTTGCTGTTGTATAGTTTCCTCTACCACTGACTGAAGATGGTAGGGAATTCGGTACCCTTTTTGAGCTATTGGCCTAGCATTTCCGGTTGGAATCTCATGTTGGATTAGATCTGTTGCTGGTAAATATTTCCTGTCTTCAAACAACCATGAATACTCATTCAATACTTCATTTATTAGCTTTTGTTCATGCAATGGGAGGTGACTAAGCTTAGCTTTAAACTTATCTGTCAGATGTGACGTGATTGTCAAAAGGTGTTGAGAGGCGGCAGCAGTCTTTTTCTTTTTCAGAGAAGGGGTTCTCATTGGCAACTCATCTTCTGTGATAACCTGTAAGCTGGCTAATACTGTACCACGCGGTATTAAAGCTCGCTTGTGACTAAAATTGTCTAAACACACGGGTACGCAATTTTCTTTCTGTACTTGCTGTGTTTTGCACAGGCTACGTTTTACGTGGACCTGCATCTGGTCAAGAGTTTCATTCTGGCAGAGTGGATCTACCAAGAAATGAACCTCTTCGGATTCACGTATCCCGACAGGCACCCAAAGGATCTTTCCTGTGCCTTCTGGTATCTCCACGGGATTATCGGCTTTTAGCATCGTTACGGGAGACTCCGAAACTTGGGAAACGGATCCTTTTTTCCCAGCTCCGCTCGCCCGCAACGTGCAGTCACGTCCAAAACGGTGCACGTTGTCGCCGAATTGGACGGTATTTAACCTATAGTCAATAACCCCCTGGAAATGACGCAGAAAGTCACTTCCCAGGATGATGTCGTAATCCGTGCGCCTGTTCCGTACAACCTCCATCGTAAAAGCATATTCTGTGGAGTCCAACATGAATTCAACGCAACAGCTGCCAACAGGTTTCACTATGCCGGGACCAATACCACTGATATGGTACCGCGGCGGTTGCAATGTTCTTTTATCTCTCTTCGATAAAAATGCCAAGCTGATCTGTGCGCCTGTGTCAATTAGCACGCGTATTGGTTTGCGGCCTCTAACACCATCGACAACCACGCTTGCCACCTGTGTGATTCCCTTATCAACTAGAGGGGTCACTATTTTTAACGGGGGCCGGGAGGGGTGGCACTTCCTGCCCCGCGGCCGTTTCCCGAATTCTGTGATTGGTTTGCATTTCGCCTGGAATTTGCAGGCGGTTGTGGCCTACTATTTGGACAATGCACGCTTTGGTGACCCATGTTCCTGCACTGATGACAATATGGCACGCGACATTGCTCTGCCACATGTCCTTGTCTATTACAGCGCCCTCACTTAGTATCGTTCGAAAAGACACGTCGGGGCTCACTTTGCCGCGCGGAGACGGCCACAAATCGGCTCGCCTCCTCTCTCAAGACTGCTAATCGCACGGCTTCGTGTAAGGTGCGGGGGGAAGCTACCTTGATTTCACCCCCTATTTGAGGGTTTATGCCACGAATAAACACGTCTATCGCACGACATTCTGATTCTTCCAACAGAACCTCGTTACGAGCAGAACTGGCACTTAGTGCGTACGTGTGGCATGCGACGCTTCTAATCCTGTCCGCGAATGCTTCTAAATCTTCACCCGTTTTTTGCTTAAGGGTGGAAAGCAAGTCGCGATAGTAACTAGTACCACGTTTGTCTGTATACCTTTCAATCAACCCTGTTGCAAGGGACTGGAAGGTAGGGGCATTTTTCAAGCTCTCGACCGACTGCACGTAGTTCCGCGCTTCGCCGGTGAGTTTCATTTTCATCACGTTTAAGAGAAATTCATCTGGCCAACCGCAAAGCTTTCCGATGTCCTGGATATTCTGGACAAGCGTTTGAATATCCTCGTGCGGCTTTCCAGCGAACGCCGGAATAAACGCTACTGCTGGGAAGCTCTGCACCAAAGTAGAGGTGGCTACTGCCACAGGTGATTCTGCACTAGGGAGTGGTGGAATCACCTGCTTCGGCTGTTCTTCCACTAGCACTGGCTTAGCAACATTACATTGCGGAGAAGCCATTTTAAGATCGTCTATCTGTTGCTTAAGCTCCGCGTTAGTTAGAATTAATTGATTTAACTGGGACTGCAGCGTCAAGAGGGGATCTTCATCCGCTCCGGCTGCTCCTGCCTCCGATTGCTGCCTGGTGATCGGCATGTTACAATAATATGGGCATCTACACCACCGTAGCGTCGCGAGCGACTTACATTATTTGGTGGCGTGCAGACGACGGACGGCGGCGGTGTCGACGAGCGGCGGCAGGCGCGTTGATCACGCGTGGGCGCAGCAGGCGGCGGGCGACAGCACGGACAGCTGCGACGGCGGGGCGGCGAGCGTGACTGCATCGCGGACCCTCCTCGGCTCGCGTCCGGCGGCGAACTGCGTCACGCTTGTGGCGCGCTAGAGCGCGGCCACGCACATTCTGCAACGCAGGCGACCGGCTGGCACGCGCATGGCGTGCTGCAGCCTCGCCACGTTCGGTCTAGTTTCCCTTAATTGCTCAGCCTCGGCCCCTTTGTAGTACTCATAACTGATGAGTTGATTTTACAACCGTAAGGTGGGTCGCATCCGCACTTCTGACACCATTTGTTCGTCAGGATAGAAGTCAGGAGCGGAGGGCGTTGTAAAATGACAATTAATTGAGTGGAATGGACCCAGTTTATTCTTGTAATGATGGTACAGTGGTGCCTACGTAGGGCTGAGCAGCCCCAAGAGGGGTTGCCGTCTGCTCATCAGAGAGGCAGAGGCTAGAGGAGCGACTACTCGGGGCCGAGGTCAGAAGCTAAGAGAGCGCGGAGCTGTTCCCAAGCCGCCCTCGCCGCTCCCGGCCGCGTCCCCACGTGCTCACACGATTAGTCTCTGATTGGAGGATTGATTCCGCCAACGCGCCTTGCTAGTAGCGTGCCCCCGTCAGCGCAACCAACCCGTGGGACTTGAGTCTGACCGAGGAGCACGTGGCAGGAATGTGCCGACCATGGTCTTCCGGCCAGCACCTTCCACCACAGTATGCCCAAGCCGGCTACGGCCGAACATTATGCATTGAAAATTTATTTAAATAAAATTTTGTCGGCAATGATCCCTCTTGGGGGGGTCTCCTCCCTGCACACCATTATAAAGCTGATAATTATCTATATTCGAAACTAAGAATATATATCAGACATTTTATAACGGCTGTAGGCACTGCATTATCGTCTTCAGCTGAAGGTTTGTAGGAGGAAAGAGTGCACAACGCATATTTTCTAACCTTGCTTCTGGACAAAAGATGTTTTGGATGATCCTGGTAAATATAACACCCTGTTCATAAATGATCTATCAGATAACGTTGCCAGTTTCATGAGACTATTCGCGGGCATTGCTCCTGTATACAAAGAAGTTGCAACGCTATAAAATTGTTACGAAATACGGGAATACGTACAAGGGTTGTCAGTTGACCACCAATATAAATGTAACCTATAGCCCATACACCGGCGGAATGATCTGTTACTGTACGATTGCACGATTGCCGAAAAATCACTGCAAGCAGTCACATCCATTTCATATCTGTGGGTATGCATAAGGGGCTTTCTAATATATATTTGTCACACAAAATTAATCGCAAGTATCCTCAGAAATCTTTGAATATATGTCCTCAGTCTGCGACCCATACCAAGTATAAATGAGAGATAAATTAAAGAATATCTGTAGAACGGCATATTGTTTTGTCGCTGATTTGTTTAGGAAGTAAACAAATCGCCCTCTGCCACACGCCATGACTTTGCGTGTGGTGTATAGATGTAGACGCAGAAACTTAGCTTTCTTTGGCTTGATACAAATTTTCAAACGCTGAGTAGAAAATGTAAGTGCTTCCGCCACTGTTGTCACTGCCAATAAAATTCAGTAGGATATGTGATCACATTGGAATTATGTAAAAGGATATTTGTAACAGTGGTCGAAACATTGGAGAATTTTACAAAAATGGCTCTGAGCACTATGCGACTTAACTTCTGAGGTCATCAGTCGCCTAGAACTTAGAACTAATTAAACCTAACTAACCTAAGGACATCACATACATCCATGCCCGAGGCAGGATTCGAACCTGCGACCGTAGGAGAATTTTACATACTGACAATGCAGTCACATATCCTGAGTAATTGTATTAAAAGAAAAGTAGAAAAATTCAAAACAATGTGGAGCATAGAGACGACTGAAGCAAAGGTAATATTATGAGAGGCAATCAAATGCAAACGAGACAGACGGGAAAAAGTAAGTAAACTGTTTATTATCTCTGAGTCGTGCAGCGGCTCGCGTTGGTTCCGTGTGTATGTTTCTGTCGGACCATATCGTTTGGTTGGCACTGTTGCGTTGTTTCTTTTCGTGTTCATTGGCGCCACTCGGTTTCGTAAGCATTTCCTATCCGCTAGTGGCAGCAGCGGCGCTTATCGACATGTAGTTCTGCTGCCGTGGGGCGACCACGTGCTTCTTCCGTGTGGTGTGAGTATGGCAGTTCGGTTGGGGACGCAGGAGCAGCGAGGTCCACGCAGAGCGACCACACGCCGGGACCGCTGGCGGCGTGTATGGACTGCCGGATCGAACGGCAGTGGTCACGAGGGTGAACGACCTCGTCGAAATCGGATCCTGCATGTTTAAGTTGAGTACACTGCAATTCGCGTAGCGAAACTTCCACCATTATGCAATCTCGCGATTCTCCAGTGACTTGGGTTCGTGTTGCTGCTCGTAGTGTCGTTGAGGCGAAAAGCAGCGAGTGGAGTACTTGGGGAAGACGGATCTGATTAGCCTTCCTGAACTTTTAATTACTATTTACTACTTTCAGCTTCTAACACAAGTTCAACCAGCGATATTTTTCTGTCTTGTGGCCACTACCGCCCCAGTTACGTGCCTTGGGGGTTAGTGTATGTTATGGCACTGTACATTTCCTCAACTTGCCGCCGTTTTGGGGTGAGGCGTGTAAATTTGACAGATTCCTTATTGTAGGTTCGTTGGCGTTCTTCTAGCTTAGTGGTAATCATTCCTTCTAGTTCCTGGCGCTCTAAGCACAGATTTCTGCTGGCAGAGCCCAGACCGCCGGTTCCAGCTTTGGCGTAATTTTACCAACACTGTTTAACTACGCTGTAAGTGTTTCGCTGGGAAACCCTTGAACACCCTCCATATAGTTCCGATCGCTCTTCATGTTATTTCCATATTCCAGAATGAAATTTTCACTCTGCAGTGGAGTGTGGGGTGATATGAAACTTCCTGGCAGATTAAAACTGAGTGCCGGACTGAGACTCCAAATCGAGACCTTTGGCTTTCGCGGCCAAGTGCGCTACCGACTTAGCTACCGAAGCACGACTCACGACTCCCCCTCACAGCTCTACTTCCGTAGTTTAGGTGAAGTTTGGAAGTTAGGAGACGAGGTGCTGCTGGAAGTAGAACAGTGAGGAGAGCTCGTCAGTCGGGATTGGGTGGCTCAGTCGGTCCGCTGTGGTCTGGTCGACACCTTACGCCATCGCTTCACTTGTGGCGGTCATCTCATTAACTGGATATGGGTGCAGTAGAGGCTAGGCCTGATTACCTGCAGCACCCCAGCCAGCTACTGCACCGACATCCTGCTCTGGCCGGACACGAAACATTTTCCTGCTACCAAGAACAACATCGTGATGTGGCTGTTAGGGCAATGTGTGACGTACACCATCATCCTCAATAGTGAAGATAATCTCATTAGTTTCTAGGCTTATGTGAGAACGGCAGGTTGGAGAATGAAACGTTACCCAAATGTCAAGACGATGTTCGGTAACATGTTAGACATAATGTTTGAGAAACAAGTCGTAGGGCAATTCTCGAACCCGATAAGGGCACTAATCACATGCACGACGATGTAGCGGACAAAATACACAACAAATAAGCGGATACACATGTGCCCAGGACTGCTTCCAACTTCTCAACGGTATTTATTAACTTCGTTATGACGTTTTCCTTAATTTATGTTGCCTGTGCATGTCTTTGTTATTAGTCTGTGTGCTCCAAATTCCAAATGACTTTCTGTGAAGAGTTTGGACGGTTGTGAATCAATTGACAGACCTGCAATTCTAGTTAAGACAGTAAATTTTATATATATATATATATATATATATATATATATATATATATATATATATATATATATATATATATATATCGTAATTCTCTTTAATATGTTTGCGTGTTAGTTCTATGTCTCTGTCTGGACTGAAGATGCTATTGTCACTTTAAAATTTTTTTAATGTTTTATAAGCTTCGGAACGGTACTAAGTATATTGAAATGTATTCTTCAATGTTTTGTAGGACATAATATGTGTTGAGACAGTAAAAAAAAAAAAAAAACCATCGGTAGAGCACTTACCCGCGGATGGCAAAGGTTCCGAGTTTGAGTCTCGGTCAGGCACAAGTTTTTCGGACGAAAGGATAGACACCTGGATGTCATCATGATCCTGCGGGCGACTGAAAATATTTCTTGCATCAAGGCATTGACTGTCTTCTCTCACTGTGGGATGAATGTACATGCCGATTACTTTTGAAATAATTAAGAGTTTAGTTACTTTTCAGGGTTCTGTACCTCAATCTATAAAAACGGAACCCTTCTAAGATTGCTTTGTTTTCCGTCTGTCTGTCTGTCTCATGAATTGGTACGCGTATCAAGTTCACCTGTATGTCGCCTATTAGAGTCTATTAGAGCCTATGGTCCCTTCGCGGTTCAAAAAAGACTTCTAAGTCAATTCAGTCAGAAGATAAGGCCATTTAAATCACAGATTTTGATACTCTGAAACTTACTCGTCAAAAGCTATATGATACTTCTTGTTGAAATAGAATCAAGAAATTTGGCTGTAGGCAAGGTTTCACAGCTCAGTTAAGGGGAAGAAATAAAAAAATGGTTACTTTGTAATTATATAAAATGAGAAGTATTTTTGTTGTGTTTTATCTAACTGTTTGTCTGCCTGTTTGCTAAGACCCTTTTTCACTTGGTGTATCAAGTTCAAATTTATGTCATATACACGGTCACTTGGCAGTGTAAGAATTTTAACATTCTAAGTCAATGCAATCAACATATATGGCCATTTATGTTACATATTGTGATACTGGAAAGCTTATTCACCGATATCTGTAGGGTGCTTCCTGTTGACCTAGAATCATGAGACTTGGCACGAAGCAATTTTTTAAATTACAAGTTGAGGAAGAAATCCGAAAATGTGTAATTTTCAGTTACATCACACAAAAATATTCTATTGTCATTTTTTGTCCACTTGTTAAAATGTTAAAAAATATATCGGCCTAACCATTTTTATAGTGTGAAACACTAAGATTGACGCGTTTCGGAATTCCATCATCAGAATAATAAAAAGTAAAAGAATCTGTTAAAACTTGCTAGAATGGAACATGCATCAGGCCCACTAAAATTGATGATAAAATTAAAACATCGTGGCTACTTCCCTTGTTGCAGCCGTGTCTTCCAAGATGCATCTGCACATAGTCGTCAGAATGTAAAAAACTCTAAAATAGTGTCGCCTATGGTGTTCAACATCTAACCACATGGCTCTCTCCTCTTTCGTCCTAAACCGCCCGTGCGTCTTCGTTGATACCACACACCACGCAGCCAAACACGACACTGAAACGCGAGTGAGCTCACGCGCTAGTAAACAAGGAAGTCGCAGAGATGTCTATACAAACAGAAAACGTATACATGTTCCAAGGACCTCATGAAATGATGGTATCTTGCCAATTGCTAAAAATGTAGTTACTAGAAGAAACCAGTGAAATGTCTGAAAAAGTTATTTGTATCCCTAGTTAGCTGTTCATTCAGTGTGTTCTGATTATCCACCCTATGTATCGTAATTTCCAGCTTTTCTAGTAGATCCAGCTTTTTGCCTTTGTCCTGTCTATGTAAAATAACGAGATCCTGATCTATTCACAACATGGAGTGTCCCGTTTCCCAAATATGCGTGGCTACAGCTGACGTTTCGAAATTATTAAGCCGGAAAGCATCGCTATGTTCTTTGTAACGTACTTTAAAGACCTAACAGTTTGGCCTACACTGAATTTTATAGATCCCCAGCTCTCTCATATTTATCGCTTTCCTGCTGTAAATTATTTCTTAGTTTAAACCGCAGCGTATTACTGGTCTGAAAAGCGATATCAACTTTAAAAGGTTTGAAAATGTTAGCCACTTTTTGCGAAATATCACTCTCGTAATATTATTTGCGGTATTCTTCCTTGCATTCGCGCTCCGTTTCTGTCGTATTAATTTATTGACAACGTTTTGGTGATATCCGTTAGCTCTGGCTAGTTGTTTCACGATGTTCAGCTCAGTCATTCTGTATTCTTCATTCATAGGGAATCTAAAGGCTCTATCTATCAATGATCTAAAAGCAGAACGATTCTGGCTATTAGGATGGCAGGGATTATTTTGTATCAACACATCAGTTGTGGTTGGTTTCCTAAATATTTTAAAACCATGCCTACCATTTTGTTTGCTAATACTTAGGTCGAGAAATTGCAGTTCACCATTTTTCTCCTCTTCCACAGTGAATTCAATTTTACCGTGTAACTCGTTAAATTTATTTACTATTTCTGCAACTTCTTTTTCTTGTCCATCAATAAGAAGCAGCGTATCATCTACCTAGCGTTTGTAATATACAACTTTGTCCATGGGATGTTGCGGGTTAACGGGGAATCTTTTTTCCAAATGATTTATATAGATGTCTGCTATGGTTCCAGATATACTGGAACCCATAGCCAGTCCATCTTTTTGCATATAAAATTTATTGTTAAAAGAAAAATATTTCAGAACGAATTCTAACAGTTCGATGAATTCGACTGTTTCTTGCTGAGACAGTGTTTTGTAATTAAGCAAATTTTCTTTGACGACCCAATATCTTGTCAGTATCGATACCGGTAACAGGCAAAGTCGTTGAGATTCTCGATTCCCAGGATGGATGAAATATATACAAGTTATACATTTTTAAGTTTGTACGGAACCCTCAATGGTCGAGCCCCACTCGCACTTGGTCATTTTTTCCCCCATCTGTCTCGTTTTCATATCACTGACCCGTGTGAAAAGTCAGTTTGAATTCACGTCGTCACTGCTAAGGTAGGTGCCGGGTGCGCTTATACCCCGTCTGAAGGGCCGCCAACTAGGTGCCCTGCGGCCTCGCCGCCGGTCAGGGCAGGCGCAGTCCTGCGGCTGAGGCGGGCCGCAGGTGGTTAACCGCGCCGCCGCCCCAGACCGCCTCGGCCACGGCCGGCCCCGCCGCCCACCGCCGGCCCCGCCACCCCCGCCGCAGAGTCGCGCTCTGGCCCACAGCTGGAGCGGCTCCCTGCTGCCGTGTAAGGCGACGCCTGCTGCGGGTGTAGCGCCGGCGCGCTGCTCGTTAGCTCCGGGTAATTGCGCAGCCTGAACTCGCGCAGCCCGCCAGCAGGCCTCCTCGAGATACACTCCGCGCCTCTGCTCCGTGCCACTCGGGATGAGCGCGCGCCGGCTCATGCATGAAACGAAGCTTCTGTGCGAACGGTCGGCTCTCTCCTGAGACACTCAGCCCTTAAACAGGTGGAAGCTTTTGCTCGCACTCAGCTTGATACGAGTTTTCTCTCCTATTGTACAGTGGCATTCAGGCAAGCAGTTTGCCTCAAAAATATCTGAACCGCTTGAGATGTGAACTGCGTGAATATAACGCTAAATGACTTACAGCTTGAATGGTAGAAAACATATTATTCACCATAGGCTTCATTCGTTTAATGTACCATGCATATAAAATACGTATCGGACGTTAGTCCTTCGGCCATTTTGAGATATCTGCAGTATAATATCAAAAGTACTGTAATAGGTCAGACATATTAATTGTAAGCAGTCTAAGAAAATTGATAAGTTAAAATAATCTAAGTGCTTCGAAATAAACTACTCACAATTCTCTCTCTGTCTCTCTCTTTTTTTTCTCAGAAATAATCTCTGGCTTCATGTGTTATAAGGTGCAAGGCATTCATGACAAAAATTTTCAAAACTTTCCTAAGATGATTGAGGGAGATTTTACTTTAGAGAAAGACGTTCTTGAAAAATTAAACCCTTATTATTGTCAAAAAAGACTGTACGACATAAGGGGTCCCTAACAATTACGAAATTCACTCAATACAAAAATTACGGACATTCCGACCAATAATGTGACATAATAAAAAGAAGGAGAGCTCATTAACACTAATCATGTTATTAGCCCTATGAGGGACAAAGATTTCCTTTAATTGATAGTTCTGACAAACGAACATTTCATTCTTGCGTATGCACTGGTTACCTTGAAAAATTCTTCCGAAAAATCTTCTCCATCAATAGACTCACTAACATATGTTCACAAAGAAGCTTCCATCTCTGAGATTTACAAATATCAAATCTTCTTGACTAAAACCTCCACTGCTCTCAGCTATGCTTCAAATGAGAATGCCCAGCGCTGCCCAACTGACAGGCGAGCAAGCGAAGCACAGATAAACTTTAAAAACACAGAGTCAAGGATCTATTTCACTACTGGTGCAGGGTGCTCATCTTTTCTCCACTGCAGTAAAGATGAATTGTTGACAATGGCCGAAAATACATGAAAACCTTACACAGTGAATAATGTCATGCTTCACTATTAAATGAATAATTTTAACAATCACGTAAATAATCAATTTCATAAAACTCTTTTAGCGAAAAGAATATTTCAGAGGATGATGATGTTGGTTTTGTGGGACGCTCAACAGCGTGGTCATCAGAGCCAATACAAATTCCAATCTCTCCATTTGCAGCCTCGCCACTACCCGATTGATGATGAGATGATGACGACAACACAAACACCCAATTCCTGGGCGGAGAAAATCCCCCACCCCGCCGGCAATCGAATCCGGGCTAGCAACACTAGTCACTAGACCCCGAGCTGCGGACAATTTCAGAGGAAAAAAAAAAAAAATTACTAGCCTGCTTATCCTTACACTGTAATACCGAATATAACACTTTTAACTGCACTGTAAGTAATTCAAACATTTGGGATTTTAATCTAATATAGGAACTGTTTTACTATAGTGGTCATAGAGGGTAATGTCGTGGCACTTTATGGTTTCTGCGTAATGACAACGAGCCTAGAAGCCATTTCCAACAACGGCATATAAAACAGAAAACAATTTAAAAAAAAGATTTAATAAGACCTCGAATCAACCTTGTAGCAATATGAAATGTGTGACTAAGACTGTAATGGTTGTAAGTAACAGAAAAGTCAGTTAGCTAAGAATTATAATATGACTTGGTGACATGACACAAGGCTGTGTTGACAATATACGGCTTCCTCTGGCGATAACTTTGTCTCTGCAAAATAACAAGCCTTAGCGTATTCTTCGGATGATGCACATTTCCTGTGATTTGTAACAGTTATGTTTGTGCATGAGTGCGTAAAAGTACATAGTGTTCTATTAAACGAATATACAAGGATTATTACGATAGCTGTCAGTAAGGCTCTGAGCACTATGGGACTTAACATCTATGGTCATCAGTCCCCTAGAACTTAAAACTACTTAAACCTAACTAACCTAAGGACATCACACATTACCCAGTCATCACGAGACAGAGAAAATCCCTGACCCCGCCGGGAATCGAACCCGGGAACCCGGGCGCGGGAAGCGAGAACGCTACCGCACGACCACGAGCTGCGGACTGTCAGTAATGCTTTTGCCTGTGTGCAAGCTGTGCTTGTAAGCTGACTGGTTTTTGCAAGAACGTATCTGTAACGTTTGACGTTCCCAGGGAACGCAAAACTATTTACAAGAAATATCGGAATGGTGCGAAAAGTGGCAGTTGACCTTAAATAACGAAAAATGTGAGGTCATCCACATGAGTGCTAAAAGGAACTCGTTAAACTTCGGTTACACGATAAATCAGTCTAATCTAAAAGCCGTAAAGTCAACTAAATACCTAGGTATTACAATGACAAACAACTTAAACTGGAAGGAACACATAGAAAATGGTGTGGGGAAGGCTAACAAAAGACTGCGTTTTATTGGCAGGACACTTAGAAAATGTAACAGACGTACTAAAGAGACTGCCTACACTACGCTTGTCCGTCCTCTTTTAGAATAATGCTGCGCGGTGTGGGATCCTTACCAGATAGGACTGACGGAGTACATCGAAAAAGTTCAAAGAAAGGCAGCACGTTTTGTATTATCGCGAAATATGGAAGAGAGTGTCACAGAAATGATACAGGATTTCGGATGGACATCATTAAATGAAAGGCGTTCTTCGTTGCGTCGGAATCTTCTCACGAAATTCCAGTCACCAACTTTCTCCTCCGAATTCTAGAATATTTTGTTGACACCGACTTACATACGGAGGAACGATCAACACGATAAAATAAGGGAAATCAGAGCTCGTACGGAAAGATATAGGTGTTCATTCTTTCCGCGCGCTGTATGATATTGGAATAATAGGGAATTGTGAAGGTGGTTCGATGAACCATCTGCCAGGCACTTAAATGTGATTTGCAGAGTACCCCTGGAGATGTAGATGTAGATAGTTAACTCAAGGGTGAAGTCATTGCACAAACTGCGACGACCCAAGAGGATTTGGAACGTCCATTTTTGTAATGTATGCAATGATATGGAGGGAATGTGGTCAGTGTGTCCAGAAGTTCTTGCATGAAGAAGTGTCTGTCCCAACACAAAACGAAACAAGTTTCTTAAACGTGACAATCACACATCACCACTGTCATGTAGGTAATTAAAAGCAACAATCGTAATCCGCACGGAAAATGTTGCTCAGAAATGTGTCTTACCTATTACTGTTCTTTTCATATAATTTTGAAGATATCGGAAAATGGCGTAAGACCGAAGCTGGCCAGTTACATAATTGTTATGTGTGGGACATTAATGGAATAAAACCGAAAGACTACGGTGATTAAAATGGTTCCATCATATGGACGATACTCGTGACTGAGGTTGTGGACACGTTCATGAAGAAATTAGCAATTTATCGCCTGTTTTCGTTGCTATATTAATTATATAGATGGTATTAACTTCTCTTTTTCAAACGAAACCAGAGAAAATTCTCCTGCTCATATCCTTGTTGAACAAGGGACGAATTCAATGGCGTTGCATCCTTCAAAATCCGATCAGTAGTTTTGAAGATATTACACACGAAAAATTAGCATCCATGAGACCGATTGCTGTCTTAAGCTAGTGTTGTTATACCTGTCACGTTACGATGACGGAATAACACAGCCTGATGCAGCTAAGAGATACTGCTAACAAAAGTAGAGTAATGGAGAATAGTTTCGTTTATAGTTGACACCAATCAGACCCTCCTACATGTGATTGGACCGAATACTACAAGAAAGCCAAAGGACGTGGCGTCTAAGGGTGATTCACTAGCTAACTACTATAACAGTTCCGCCATTTTCTTTCCACAGCCTTGAAAGAAAAGTGAAAGTCAAAAATTGATTGGATTTGTGAAACACTAATTTGAGATAAGACGTTTTTAAATAATTTGGTGTCATTGGTTTAATCTCAAGATACACACTTTCATTGCAAAACTCCATAAACACAAACCACAAAAGAATGTGAGTAAAGATACTTCCTTAAACGTCGGTTTATGTCATTACGTGTTCGAAATTGCAATACACGTCTGCAGTCACTTGTGCGACGATTTCTGGACCGACTGAACAGATTCCTTCCATAACATTGCATATGCTACAAAAATGCGATGTTTTAAATCCTCTTGGGTCGTTGCAAATTGTGCGTGGATTTCACATTTTATTTTATCCCTGAGAAAAATGTGCAGTGGTGTTAAATCAGACGGGCGTGAAACCCAAATGGTGACAACTTCACACCCTTTCCAGTGACGTCTGAAGGGTCTTCCAGCTCGAAGCTCGTAGTGAGCTGGGTAACCTTCGAGCTGGTACCACACACATCTACTTATTACAAGTGGCACTCTCTCTAGGAGACGCAGTTGTATGTCAGTGAGAAATAGTAAGTATCTTCTACCTGTTAAGATTTCTTCCCCAAATGAGGGACAAATTACCCAGTCTCGAATAATACTGCGCCACACCTTCACACTGTACTGCTGCTGATGTTCAGCAGTCACTAGACAGTGCCAAATCTCTGCGGCCCAATGATACATATTTCTTATATTCCGCACTCTGTAATTTGTACAGGCAGATTCATCGACAGATATAACTTTCTGAAAAAATAACCCCTGGCGACTGGAGTTTATACCTATTACCTGAATGTCAAGAAGTGTTACAGTGATCATCACAATCGATGAGTCTGCAGCGACTGGGATGAAATATGGTGAAGGCCTTCACACTCTTTCCGTAACAGCCAGAGAATTTTTCTATCACCTGCTGATATGCTGCCCGCTGACCGCTTAGGTTGTCGGAATTTTCACCTGCTTGCAGGGGGTGTAATTGTCTAGTTGCTGAAAAAATTTAATGTCAAAGTGGGCAGGGAAAAGCTACAAAAAGTGAGAGACCTTTTTAGAAGTTAAACTGCAAGTATATAGTGTCCACAAACCAGAAAAAGAGGCAACAAACAGTATTAGAATAGATGTATATGTAAATGGGGAGCTTCCATACTTCTGCATACAAGGAGACGTAAGCGACAAAGAAATGAAAATCAAAGAAACAATACAGTTGACTGTTGGATACCAGAGAGAGAGTGAGAATGATAGCGGTGGCTTTAACACGAGCCTATTCACTGTCTACCACGAGAGCTGAGGCCAAGAAGGAGCAGTGATGGCACGACGTAGCTGGCTACGTTACTGCCGTCGCGTCCGCGAATCTGGATGCGAACGTGGAAATTCACGTAATGGCGCGTAAGCGACTCCAGTAGTCGCTACCAATTGCCGAGTGGCATTCATCGTACACGGTGAGTACGGAACGATACGTGAGACTGCGTCGACATGTTGAAGGGACAATCTGGGCTAAAATGGGGGCTACTTTCACGATATTGTTGATTACGAAGCGCCACGTCTTGCATCTCCGAAGAACTGAGGACAACTGGGGTGAGAGCTGGTCTCCTCGTAGTTTTGTTAACACGAGCGCCTCCACAAATTGCACTTCTGCGATACACAAGAAGGTGCCCCATACCAACTTAACCGGAGGGGGAAACGTTAACGGTCCAGTGGCGTGTTTAGGCCGTCTGGAGGTTAGGTTACCGGGCCCATATAGCCGCCAAGTTTACCAGTAAACACCGTATTGCTGTTCCTGCGCGACCGCTTCCCTGCTGGACATATTTGAACCTAACGGCAAGAAAACTCAAGGAAACCCATCAACTTTATTAATTATAATAATAATTAATCGGGGAATGGGAAAATTATTTTGCCTCCTCTACCCGATAGTCCGACTTGAAGGCTTAATTTCGGCGTGGTTTAAAGTTCTCAGAAAATTTGTCTTCATGTTCTACAATCAGGTTTTAGTTAACGAATTTTTCAATTAATAGACTGACACGCCAATATTGGGCACCATTCGACTCGTTATCTCACCAACAATTTGAGTCACTAATGGGATTATGCAAACTAATTTTCTGTCAGTCTCTCTCTTTTTGGTTCTGGTCTTGCAGAAGGCAGTTTTGTGGCTACGTCGCGTGCGTATCCGCACACAAAAAAATCTACCTCCTGGTGAAGTAGCACATGATACGGCTGGAAGTTGTGTGGAGGCAAAATGCTGGACAGAGGTTCGAAAGGTGCTCGAAGTTTTTCTGGTACTAACATGTAGGTCAGGGTCAACAGCTACTACATATGTTTGGTTCGCTTTGCTCGTTGCAGACTTGCTCCTTACCCCCTGCGTAGTATTCCAGTGCCCTTCCGATATCATTTTTTGCAGACTCGCTGAATTGCTATTGTTGTTGGACGCCTTCTGTCGAGATGACTTTGAGCGTGTAATTCGACCGTGTTCTCTTGTCGCACTAGGAAGCGACGTGACAAATCTTCCTTAGGAGGAAGTGTTGAAGCTGCCTCCTTCTCCGGAGTATGGCATTGTGAAGTACTTTTCACATCCTGAAGGGTCTTCACTTTCACACCGTCTCCTGTAATCAGTAAGCCTAGGGTTTCTAACCCCATAATCATGAATGTATATTTTTCAGGCACTTCTGCTAGCAATAATGCGCCAAACCATTCATCGGCAGTCTTCAATTCAGTGTTCGTTAGTTGGTTTGATGGAGGTGTTATCATGATGACGTACTCGTCCACGGTCTAAACTGAGCTAGTCGAGAGGTTCGAAGTTCACTGAGTAATCTCACTCTTCTTGTGAGAGCTCCATCTGCATGTCTTCTGGGTCACAACTTTCGTTATATGTACACAATTCACTGCATCATTCAGTAATACCAACTTTAATCTCGCCTTGTGGTCCTTAATTGCGTACATTTGCTCATCGTGTTCCAGTGTACCATTCACTATGTTACATCAATTGTAAAAGTGTCAATGTACTTTCTGTGGAAACGTCTGCGCAACCGGCTCGTCCCGATAGCTCTGCGTACCGTTCACAATTTCGTATTCAGGAATATTCCGATGTTCCTTTTCTTCTTCATAAAGGAATACGTATTTCGAAAGTATTCACTGGTTTCTGGTTCCGTACCTTTTTAGAACTAGCGCAGCCAAATAAGTAATTCTGAACATTAAACTGTAGCAATAAGGCATTTGAACATTCACGATTGCGTAGAATCTATTGTCAAGGAAACATCACAGGCTATAGAAAACACTGTATGCAGTTAAATCGACCCCAAGTTCTGGAAGCTTGGTGTATGGAACATACAGGAAATGACAATGGGACTGATTTGATAATTATATATACGAAGACAGTAACTTGTTCCCGAAAGAACAGTTACTGTTGATTATTGAAGAGAGACCGAAACCTTGTCAGTACGTGGCAAGAATGGAAAACCAGGTTGTTATACCTACATGACTAGAGTACTAAATGGCTAATTCCAGCAGGATAGAGGAGGACTCCTTACTGTTATTCATATCATAATCGCCTTGAAGAATATATGGATCCTTGAAGGATCAGCCTGGTCCCTTGATCTGTCATCCACTGAACATGTGTAGGATACAAATGGAAGAGGTATACTTTCATACCGGTCTCTAGCATCTGTCTTTATAGCTCGGCATGAAATCCTCAGTATGACAATCGAAGGTTGTGTGCTTCCATGCCGCAATAAATACAAGATTGATTTTGTGCCCTTGAGGTCACACCTCATATTTAAGATGATGATCGACATCATTGCAAAGTAGAATAACGGTTTAATTATTTATTTTATATGAACAAGCTCTCCAAAACAGTTTGGTAAATATTGTATTGGATGTTCATGGAATGACACTTCCCATTTCTGTCAGTGTTTGCTATTACTAGTGCCATTCTGTTGGAAGACTTTGGGTTTAATTATTTAATACTCGCCGTATGAACAAGCTCTCCTCAAGAGTGTCGTAAATGTCGCACTGGAGGTTCATGGTATGAAACTTTCCATTTGTGTCAGTATTTTCTATTACTAGTTCCATTCTATTCCAGGACTTCTGTTATCTCACTTCTCCGATGCTATATTGTCAAATACTTCTGCTTTCTTCTCCATGTGTTACAACAGCATTACAGTCATCCAAAACTATCTCTTGGCTGTAGCGCATTTCCGTGGTTAGTCAATTCTCCTTTTTATTATACCATTTTTCGCTCTTAATCATGTAGC
This sequence comes from Schistocerca nitens, assembly GCF_023898315.1. NCBI lineage: Eukaryota > Metazoa > Arthropoda > Insecta > Orthoptera > Acrididae > Schistocerca > Schistocerca nitens. The sequence continues at coordinate 277,739,809 of NC_064614.1, read as the reverse complement.
ATAGGCACACCGTGATGAGCGACTGTAATAGTGAAATCTACCTCATTGCTTGAATGCATCCGGTAGAAGAGAAACAGATAGCTTTGGGACCTGTCCTGAGCCACGACCACTCGACTCTTGCCCATAACTCATGGAAAGGCCTTGGAGCTGGGTACAAGGGGCACATTCATTGCTGAATGGGCCTCGTTGGTGTTCAGCAGGACAAAAGAGTGCTGCTTTGACGCCAAACAAACACATTCGCGAAAACTTATTCAAACCATTCTGACACAAATATGGAACAATGACAAAAGAACGTCTTACTAAATGGGCAATCACGTGCAGGAACATGTAGATAAACCGATACAGCAGTCACGACAGTAGATTCAATGCAGCGGTATCATGGCAGGTATGTAAAGGATTCTACTTTCTCCACTTAACCATGTACACATACCTTCGACCGCCCTACCCTCCTCCCCCCCCCCCCCAATCCATAGCCATTTTAGAAAGCGGAAGCCTGGTAGAAAGTGGGGTGCATCACCACAGATGGTTTTCCAAGTACTTGTCGCCTCGTCGCCACGTGTACTTGTATCGCGATAAAAATTCGAGGTGACCATTACCCATGCTTCGAGTGTTCAATGACGGTTTTCACGCACCCATGCTAACTTTCTTATCCCATGACTGACGGTGAGCAACGGTACAGTTGCTGACGGTCGTTTCCGTCACGTATGCTGTTGAAAGGGCAAGCGATTTGCTGCGCTGTGGCCATCTACACATATTTAAATTGTAAAAAATTTCGTCGAAAGGTTTTTGCCAGCTGTAGATGACTCTGCTAGCAGGAGAGTAATCAAAACGCTATGCGGAAAACTCTCTACCTTCACATCAAAAAATGGTTCAAATGGCTCTGAGCACTATGGGACTCAACTGCTGAGGTCATTAGTCCCCTAGAACTTAGAACTAGTTAAACCTAACTAACCTAAGGACATCACACACACCCATTCCCGAGGCAGGATTCGAACCTGCGGCCATAGCGGTCTTGCGGTTCCAGACTGCAGCGCCTTTAACCGCACGGCCACTTCGGCCGGCACCTTCACATCCACTGACATGAAGCACGTTGTGCATCTTTTATTTGATTTAACGTGTTATTCTCAAGTATTAACTTAAGGTTACTCACTTACTTATGCAGTTATTTCAACCTCTCAGCTACATTTAAATTGCAGAATTTTTTTAAATACTGTTTCGGGAGTTACGTCCTACTCACCTTCGACTGAGAATGTTATGTATTTGCACTGTTGGAATTTCGGCTGTACGCCGATTAACAACTGATGTATATGTGCTGTATCACGTGTTAAAATCTAAATCTCTTCTGACATGTAAACACCTCACTGTCATGTCTCTATCTTGGTGGACCTTTTAACTATAAAATGCGTTAATGTGCTCACACTAAACGAGAGTGATGCTTTTTTTCTTTTTAAGTCATCAGTCTTTAGGCTGGCTTGATGCTGTTCTGACTTCCTTGACGCTGCCTGACACGAGTTTTCCTCTCCTGTGCCAACCTTTTTGTCTATTAGCATTTGCAATCTGCATCCTCAATTATTTCCCGATGTCTTAATCGATGTCCTGACATTCTGTTGCTTTTACTTGTAAATGTTTTCCATATATTCCTTTCCTCGGCGATTCTGCGCAGAACCTCCTCATTCCTTACCTTATCAGTCCAAGTAATTTTCAACTTTCTTCTGTGGCACCACATCTCAGACGCTTCAATTCCCTTGTGTTTCGGTTTCCCCACTGTCCATGGTTCACTACCAGACAATGCTGTGTTCCTAACGTACTTTCCCGGAAATTTCTTTTTCAAATTAAGACCTATGTTGACATCAATAGAATTCTCTTTGCTAGAACTGCCCTCTTCAACTGTACTATTCTGCTTTTTATGTACTCCTTGCTTCGTCCATCATGGGTTATTTTGCTTCCAAGGTAGCAGAAATCGTTAACTTCGTCTGCTTTGAGATAAACAATTTTTGATATTAAGCTTCTCGTTATTCTCATTTCTGCTGCTACTCATTACTTTTGCCTTTTCCCGGTTTATTCTCGGTCCATATTCTATACATTAGAATATTCAGTCCATTTAAACGATCCTATATTTGTGCTCCACTTTCACAGAGGGTAGCAACACCATCAGCAAACCTTATCACTTATAACCTTTCGCTATGTATATTAAACCGGCTCTTGAATCTTTATTTTACAGTGTGTAAATAATATTACATACATTGTTGCCATTGTTAACATCTTTAACACGAAAACCACCAAATTATTACTCCCATGATATCCGGTGTCGTAGTGAGACGACTGCCGACAGTAAATGTTGCCTCCAGCTGATTACGTTGAACCATGACTTTCAGATACACAAAGATTTCTCCACCTGTCATTAATATAATGAATTCATAACATGGGATATTTTCTTACCTAAAATGTATGATGTTCCAGGAACGCACGCTTCTGAGACTCAGGAAGGAAAGAAGTGGAAATTTTATATATCTCTAGACATAACAATTTCTTTGCGGTGAATATACGGGCGAGTAAATTAAGCCACAGATGTCTTAAATGTCTTTCCGATTTATACTCTCCATTTGGCAAAGTTGCAATCGGAAGCTCAGTATATCATCCGAGAGGTGATACCGGAGTAATAGCCGGATAATAAGTTGGGCTCTCTTCTTAATGGGGTATCGTCCAGAGGGCCATTAATAAAGCGCACCGCTCCTGCAGCCGACAGCCGCACAGGAAACACCGACGCAGTCCAGCAATTTTTCCCTGTGGAAGGGAACGCAGTAAACCAGTTTGTGACTCTAGTCAGCAATTAATGCTACACCTACTGAACAGAACACATATTTCGTCTCAGATGTGTAAACTAAGGATTGCTAATGTACCTACGAAGAAGCTGTCTGAAGAAAGTGTTCTGTAGCGTACTACTTACATCTTATCCAGAAAATAAAGAAAGAAAGTAACAGATGTATAGAAATCTGTGGATCTTGGAGTTTTGGCGCCAGTGGATGCATATCTCTATTGTGTGTATCATATTTAGGTGAACGTTGTAGACATTTTCGATTTATTGCCACATTATATTGCCCAGTGGAAAAGAGCATTGATGGGCAGTTTGTTGGTTCATTTTATCTCATTTTCATTTTATCTCATCCCTAACTGTGTTAAACATTTGATTATAAGATTTAGATAAATGGGTATTTCAACAATCCAGTTTAAATACATACAGTTATTATATTCTGTTTAATTACGATTACCACGCTTCCATGTCAAAAGGCTACAAGCCACCACATTAGAGCACACTGATAAAATTTTGCAAGAGCCACCGTATTCATTCCTGGCACAAATTGAAATCCTTGCGCCAAAGTGCCATAGCACGCCGCCAGAGGAAGCAAAACAAAGTGGCGTAGCCAGTCGATAAAGTGAATGTAGAGGGGTAACTTGTTTTCTGTGTTCTAACAGCGATACAACAATCCATGGAGCGCGTACGACGGCAGTGGGCATCGTATGACACAGTGAGTAGTTGGCGCAGGTACTTTCAGCGCTGTCAACAAGTCTGTATGATGAAGAATAAAGATGCAGACCATGTGTCTGTGAAGAAGAGATGTGGAGACCTTGAGACTCGAAGACGGCGGTATCAAAATAGATGCACTGTTACTCAACATACTGAACGTACTAAAGATTGTTGCCTGTGTCCTCCACGACTGCTCACACCAATTCAAAAACTCTACCGAACTCAGGAAGAGGCGAATCCAATCACAGAGGTCTTCCTCAGTCACGTAGTCACCGTGGGCGTCTGCATCAATCATGGCTGCAGATTTAGTTTTTAGAGGTAGTAACTGAAGTTTTCAAATGATAGAGCACAGAATCAGTTGTCCAAAATAAAAGTTTTACTGGCCAGTTTCATTGATGATACATGTCATCATGACTAGTTTCAGGAAAGCTGTACTGCCATCTTCAGATCTGTGTTATTATTATGTTACATAGTTTTATAATTACCATTCGTAATCTTGAAAAAAAAAAGTTAACTCAGTTTTACGTACCATCGGATATGTGGATTATAAAGCCCGTTAGCACGTAGCGCACTGGCTATCGAAAACATGGAGGCAAACTGTGAAATTAAGTATATTACGTAAAAGAAAGCGTCTAAAAAGTTTACGAAGATTCTACCGTCATAGACTAAAACAATGTTTACCTCACAGAAAAGATATTCCCTTGCAACATTAAGTACACTAAAATAAAAGCCATAACTGCATACGCAAGGCACAGAGGTGTCAAATACATTAGATAGAGCACGTACACTGCAGTAGTATGTTTATATGTTGATAACCGGCTGCTTACTGCAGCAAAATAACGACATTATACTACAGACCATCGCCAGGTAGCAGCAGTCTCGTATATAATAACACTTAACGTAGGAAAAACGTTAAACAATATGGAAAGTGAACCAATCATTTCACGTCAACAACAAGCTTAGAAAATTATTGCCACGTTATGGAGCATGCAGTGTTTATTTTGATGAAACTGAACGAAAAATGTTTAGCGAAAATAATTTACATGTTCGTTGTGTTTAAAAAGATATGCCAGCATCAAGGGATAACACATTTTAAAGTTAAAATACAGTAAAAGCAATGTAACTACATACACAGGGATAAACACCTAAAATTTGCACCACAGATATAGCGAAAATGGAAAGTGCTGTGTCATGCGGTTTTCTCAGACTGAACTGGTACACAGGGGCTCATATTGTTAGCGAGTCAACAGATCGTAATAAAACTTAGAAAGTGCATTTTTTGTGTAAACATATTAAGATACATCACGTCATACAATTACGAATTTTTTTCAGGTAACTACAGACGGGCCCGGAAAAAAGTAGGCACCCTTTGACAGTTAATACATCTGGAACAAAATGACAAATCCTTACCATTTTGCGAGGTAGCAAATCCATGGATTCCAGGCTCGTTTTAGCTTAGTGGCCAGCTGAGATTAAAGGAAACTTTTTATTCGTTCATGGGCAGAGGTCGAACAACCCGTATATATTGCTCACAGTTTTGGACCTTTATTTTTGTCTTGGAGTGGGAATTGAACTGTGGGATTTCACTTTAAAGATATTGTACACATCGAGAAATGAGATGGACTGTCTAATTCATGAAATACGTCTGTCGCTATAAGTATGTAAGATAACTCTCGAAGGATGAGCCCGATTATGCTGAAGGGGGAACGTTCATGAAATTGACAGAAAATGTCAATTCTAAATTTATTTTTTATTTATCAACAGGATTCATGAACAAGTTTCCAAAGTTTCGATGATGAAAACGCACCCGAAGTACCTAAGAAATAATTAAATGTGTAACGCGACCTTCCTGCCACGACCACTTTTAGAAGCAACACTTCAGTACTATCTTGATGAACGACGGCTCCGTGGATACATCTATAAGACTGTGTTTATTATTATTATTATTATTATTATTACTATTATTATTATTTATTTTATGGCCTTCATTGGACCACTCTAGTCAAAAATACAACAAAGTTGTAAACAAGTTGTTACACAGGGATACAATTTGGTTCAACAATAACTTAATATGATATTTAGGTAATATAATTATTTGAGTCTATTCTTATATGAAAGGTGTTTTGCTCTTCTGTCTGCCCAATATTTCTTCATTCTTTCAGATATTTTCTTTCTTTGTTCATCTGAGACCACTCTTCCTGTACTCCTTTTATTGATTTTCATTTGTAGTCTTGTTTGCGGGTCTTGCAGCATTCTGGTTTTCTCTGTCTTGTTTTTTAGGTCATCTACTGTAATTTGAAGTTCTTTTATATCTTCCTTAATTTCTGTGATCCATTTAATGTCACTCTTGCTATTCCAAAACTTTTGTATTATTTTTTTACTAATTCTGTTTTCTGGAGTTCTCATCAGATGCCCAAAGAATGAGATGCGTTTCTTCCTGATTGTGCTCATGATTGGTTCTATTTTCTTATATACTGTTTCATTTGATGCTATTCTCCAATGTCCATTTATTTTATACTGTTTATTTATACATGTCCTAATTATTCTTCTTTCTATTTTTAGTATTCTGTCAATTTCTGCTGTATTAGTTGTTTTGAAGATAGTTTCAGCTGCATACGTTATTTCTGGTTGTGTAACTGTTTTATAGTGTTTTAATTTTGCATCTATAGATAGGCTTTCTTTGTTGTATGTAGTTTTGGTAATGTAATTTGCGTAGTTTAGTTTTTTTATTCTATTCCGCCATGATGGCTTCTCATTTAGATTGTATGTTATAATTTCGCCTAAATATTTAAATTTATCAACAATTTCGATTTCCTGTTCTCCTATTGTAATTTTGTTTGCAAGTGGTGGATCATTTAGCATAATCTCCGTTTTTTCAAATGATATTCTAAGGCCTACTTTCTCTGCTATTTCTTGTAGAGATTTCACTTGTTGCCTGGCTTCTTCAACGGTGTTGGCTAGGAGAGCACGATCATCAGCGAATCCCAAGCAGTTTAAGCTAATATCATATTTTGCACTTCCAATTCTTATCATCTTTGGATTGTCCTTGTACCATTATCTCATTATGTATTCCAGTGCACAGTTGAACAGTAATGGTGATTGGCAGTCATCTTGTCTTAAGCCTGTTTTTATGAGGAATGGTTCCGAAATTTCTCCTCTAAACTTCACTTTTGATTTAGTGTTGGTTAGAGTGAGTTGTATTATTTTAATTAGTTTTGGATGGAGTCCTAGATTTCTTAAAATTTTTAATACTGAAGGTCTGTGGAGACAGTCGTGTGCCTTCTTAAAATCTACAAATGTTATTGCCAGAGGTTTGTTCCGTTTCTTGTAGTATGCCATAATCAATTTTAAACTAATTATCTGCTCTGCACGGCTTCTCCATGGTCTGAACCCTCCTTGATATTCCCCTAACTCCTGTTCTAATTTCTCCGTGATTCTTTCATATAGGATCTTGGACAGAATTTTGTATGTGCAATGTAGGAGAGAGATTCCTCTGTAGTTGTCTGGGTTACTCTTAACTCCCTTTTTGTGTAGTGGGTGGATGATAGTTGTGGTCCAATGTTCAGGAAATTGTTCTGTTACCCAAATTTTTGCTAGAGCCATGTGTAAGGAGGTCTTGACTGTGTCACTTGCATATTTCCACATTTCAACAAAAACCTCGTCTTCTCCACATGCCTTATAATTTTTTTGTGCTTTATGAATCTTTTCTACTTCTTGTAAAGCTGGAGGGTCCAGTTTGTTAGGTTTGGTTTTTATTGGGGTATTTATGTTGATTTGTAAGGGTTCTTTGGGTTCCTCACGATTTAGAAGTTTGCTAAATGCTTTTGCCATGATTTCTGCATTTTCCTTGTTACTGTGTGTCATTCTTCCAGCTTCATCTTTTAGTGTTAGTGTAGGGGCCTCATATTGTTGTAGTTGTTTCCCAAAGATTTTATAGTAGTTCCTGGAGTTGGTTTTATGATAATTACCTTCTATAGAGTTTATAATATCTTTATGAAATGCTCTCTTTATTCTTCTAATATTTTGTGTGAATTTTTTTCTTTCATTTTTTAGGTTGACGGCATTTTCTTCAGTTTTATGTGTTTGAAACTTTAACCATTCTTGGTGTCTATGTTCATGGAATTTGTCACATTCTGATGTCCACCATGCATGTTTTCTTCGTGGTTTCAAGGGAGCTAGATTCTCTGCTTCTTTTTTAAGACTAGGCACTAGTTGTTCTAGATCATCCGTTAATTTGATGATTTGTGTTATTTGTTGGTACTTGTTATTTTTAATTAGCTGATATGGGTCAAACCTTCTTTTTATTTTATTAGTTTTTCCGGTCCTCTTCTTTAACGGAGTGAATTTGATTTTAATTTTAACCATATAATGGTCTGAGCCTGTGTCTACTCCTCGCAGTACTTTAACATTGTGGATCTCCTTATGAAACTTTTTGTCCATACAGACATGGTCTAGTTGCCACTCGCCCTTCCTCCCGTCTGGATGTTTCCATGTTTTAAGTTTATTAGGCCTCCTCTTAAAGTATGTTGATTCAGATATAAGGTTGTGTTCTCTGCAGAGTTCTACAAGTCTTTGACCGTTTTTGTTCGTAAATTTATGTGGACTCCATTTTCCAGTTATATCTTTATATTTCCTTTCTTTTCCCAACAGAGCATTGAAATCTCCCAATAAGATTTTTACATTCTCTTTATTTACTCTGTTCACAGTTTGTTCTAGAAGGTCCCAAAATTTATCTACCTCTTCCTTTGTTTTTGTTAGACAATTTTTTTCATTTGTTGGGGCATGAGCATTTATTATTGTATAGGTCTTATTCATTGTTTTAAAGCTTAGAGTCGCAATTCTTGGTGATACTGCTTGGAAATCCGTTACTGAATATATTATTTTTATGTTTACTAAAAACCCTGTTCCAAACTGGGGACATTGTTTCATTGCCCTCGGTCCTGGTTTCCCATTATAAATTCTGTATCCTTGTGATTCGAATGGGTCCTCTGTGGTGTTTCTCATTTCTTGGAATCCTGTTATTAAAAATTTTTTGTTTATTTACTTCATCTGTGAGCTCCTTGAGTGTTCCGGTCTGAAGTAGAGAGTTTATATTGTGTGTTGCTATATAATTTATTTGTTCATGTTTAATCTTCTTTCTGTGTTTTAGTGTGCATTGGGATGGTTGCAAACGCTCCGATTCGTTGCTGTCTTCTAGTTGACTACCCACCGAATCCGATGTAGCCTTTTCCTGCCTTTTTGAGCAGGACGGTGGAATTTTTTTTCTAAAAGACCTTTCCATTTTTTACTTTCGAAGGTTGTCAACCTTAGTTGGAGCAAGCTCCGATTTACAACTAGGTTGTTAACCGCAGAGGGTGTGTTTGGTCCGCGAGAGCTATTTTATTTCACTCAAGTCCGCCGGTAAACCGGTGAGGACTTCCCTATCCGCCACCTGGGACGCGCCACGTAGGAGTATCACCTCTCCTACTACTATGACTGTAATATATATTCTTATGTTTCACGGATCATCTGTACCGCTGTTCCGGCTTATTAGTGAAGTTAGGTAAATGTCGTATTCCCGTTTGAAAATTAAAGATAACAACCTTTACAAATTTCCAGTAAATTCCAAGCAATTGTGGATTCACCTATAGTTCACCGGAAAAAAATTACGGTCAGACGAACGTGCGCTTCACTTTAAAAAACTGGCTGGTACAAAAGTTCTGAGACGCAGTATATTTGTTTGGAAATCTGTGTAAGACGTAGCCGATCACATATCAAAAATAACGTTTTAATCATCTGCGTTATTCGTTATCAAAGTCATGGCTCTAATTACTTACGTTGTATTATTAACCTCACGGTAAGCTCCACGCCAAAATTTTTCGGTTTGATTTACTATTATTGCACAATATTTAATGTTTTTCATACTTGAGAGCGAGTAAATGTTGCTCATTTAGTTACGGCATGGTAATTGTGGGTTATTAAAATTCTTGACGTTAATGAGTAGTCAGTATGTCAGAGAGATTGACTGGCAGGCACCTGCTGACTTTCGTGTTGTGGTTGTAACTGGATTTATTTAACTAAGGACGCGCGCACCGTGCAGTAGTCGGCCTGATGAAGAACAAATATTCAAAGGAAAAAGTTGTGACGTCGGTAAGCGGATAACCATGACAGTCAGTAATGTCTGTGATTTTTGTTTAAAAATTATTTAAGAAACTTGATCAGCAAACAAATAATGACATCATCATTGTGAAAGACGGCAGTGGAAAAACAATATTTGAGCTATTTCTTTGCTCTTCGATCCCATCATCAGTCGGTGATGACTATCATCAGAATCAATGACAAGTAATATAAGTTATTAATGATACTCTTAGTGAAGAATTAATGTTATTAATTTCATTTAATGTAGACAGTCCAAAATCTCCGTCAACTACGTTTTTTTTCCACATTTCATTTCTGATTCCCCACGTTCTCTCTTCTGAAGTCTCTAAAAGTAACAGAACAGAGACCTGTTGTTATCCGTGTTTTAGAAATGTTTTGGGCAATAAATAATATCTGAGCATCATAGAGATAAAGAGAGAAATTTGTAAATAATTGAATAAATATTTAAAATTTTTTATGTGTGAAAGTGCCAGATATAAGTAATCTTTAGAGTTATCAGTTAACCACCGTACATCTTCGTTATAAACGTATCTTCTGAGCTGTATCCTAATTTGGTATTCAACCAAACACGAAACTGCAACAAAAAAAGTAAAATATTGAGTTAGGTGGACAAGCTCACAAGCTGCAACCTTACATCGATACCCGAAACAAGGCTATTCAACTGCTCTAAATCACTCGAAGCGTAAGATCTTTGTTTATTGTAACCAGAATTATAGGAGAATCAGAATAAAGAAATATTTTTCTTAGAAAATATTCATGAGAAGAAAATATAGGTTTGGGAGAAACACGATAATTTCAAATATTAGGAGGCAGTGGGTGAGAGAGCTGAAAAGTTCACTGTGATTGGAAAGTGTGACACAGAGCATTTCATTATGAATGGGAGGAGAGTGGCACAGGATGCAAATCAAAAAAGTTAAGTATAAAACCACGTGGCAGACTGGGGGCTCCACTCACTTGCAGTATCTGAACATTAAAGTTGTTCCTTTATGTTACCACAATTGATTTTTTCCTTTTTTTTTTCTTGACTGATAGCCTTAGGGTCAGAAAAGAAATGCTATATTGATGTTTCACGTGTGCAGTCGTATGGAGGTTTAAGGGCTATTCAGCCGGCGGAGCAATAGAGAAGAAACAAAAGCTAGGTCTTCAGCCTCTGGGGAAATCGAAGGGAACGGCAGACTCGCTCGATTGTGCCGATGGAATCGCACTCGAATCCGGACTGTTCGTAATTACTTCGCATCTTCCAGCATCAGGCTCAAGAGTGGAATAGTGAACGACATGGTTCAGCAGTTACCTTGTGGTGTACTCATGTACATAAATAAAACATACAGCTCTTGGTAGGAGCAATAAAGGTGAAACTGTAAGAACAGGGAAAGATTAGAATACATAAAACACCACAAGCGCGCGCACACACACACACGCACACACACACACAGAGAGAGAGAGAGAAAGAGAGAAAGAGGGCGGGGAGTGGTGGTGAGAAAGCAAACAGAGGAAGAAGTGGGGGAGAAGGGGAGGATGGAAACAGTTTTTCGCTTAATGAAGTATCGTGGCTGGTAAGATCTCCGTTTAATTGAAGGTTATCTATACTCGTGTTCAGCTCATACTCAAACAGTTCTATCACTTATAAATATAAGTTGCTGCTGAAATACTCACTATTCACTTTGAAATGGGCTGTGACTTCGATGTCAAATTACGGATAGCAATGCAATAAATTTTAACTTAATATCTTCAATTGTTTCACGTACGGTCGCCATCGTTGTTCGTTAGTTCACACAAGCGTAATATTTCTTGGTCATTGCACACTGACGGAAAAAGGCTCACAACATCAAGGAGGAGTAGTGCGACATAACGAAAGTTGGTAGTGAAAGGCGACTGCTCTATTTGCCATGACGATTTTCAGATAGGTTTGGCAGTAGTTATGAATGAAGTTGTGAATTGGATAAATGTACTCAACTTCTGTAGTATCGATATAACCATATTCTTTGTAATTCAGTTACTGGGACCAGAGATGTTGGTCAGACACATTACTTCTTTTGAAAAGAGTAACAGTCAGTGTTTATTAGACAGTCTGGCAATGTAATTGGTCTGAAAAAGATGGAATGTGGCCTGCCGTGCAGTGGAGCCAGCAGTATTTATAAAGGATTTTTCAGTAATACGTTTTTGTTGAAAAATACTGAGTAAGTGGGATTATATAAATGAAGGAGTTGTGAAATCCAAGGTGTAAGGTAATCCAGCTTTTTAATATTTGTAATTGTATTCTTTCTTACGGTTAGAACATTGCATATGATTGAAGTTTGGTACAGAAATTTTATAAGTAATGTACGTTTTGACTCATAATTGAAACACGTGTCAAGGAAAGTAATTGAACACATGGAAATTACTAAGAAATCTTTTTGCTAACTTGTAAGTTGCGAGAAGTTTATGAAAGGGTATATAACAGCTAATAAAGCATAGTTATACGTAGTTCCTTTATCTCATTTATCAGTCGTTAAGTTTAGTTCCTCATTTTTCAGTGTTTACGTTTATGAATCTCTTTGGTACACTCGCATTGCACTTCGCAAGTTGTATGCTGAAGAAGCATTTTTATGAAAAGTAATAAGATACCGTCTTGCACTGCACATCCCAAGTACGCTAAAGGAACTTTGATTCTTGACGGATTCATTATTATCTTAATAGTAACAGGTTGCAGGACAGACGAACGATGTCAAAGAAATCAGTGAAGAACTTTTGGAGGTGTAAACGACAAACGAACATTTACATTTTATTTATGTAGATTTTATGGTGACACACTCAATACTTAACAGATCAAATATCGAGTTGCTCGCACTACGTAATTTCTGATTACACATACTCACAAATGTGTCAAAATTTCAACGTACAGTTACCAACCTAGTGAGAGACAAAAAGATAGACAATAGGTAGCTAGATAGACAGATAGGTAGAAGGGGGGATGAATGGAGATAGAGAAACTTGTTACACATCTGGGAAATCCACTTGAAACTTTTCTTTTCACTTTATTCGTGACGAATTTCCAATATCACAGTGCTCAATTAAAGCTGGAGCTAGATATTTCGTTAGCTTCAATGAGTTAACTATTGTAGTCCGCCGTGTTCCAGCGCGGATTAGAAGCGTTGACGATGTTAACCTCAACGCAGGTGTTACAAAGATTAACAGCTTGCACTCCCAATAAATACAATGTTATTACCCTGTGCTTTCTGTGATCTGTGTCCTGTCAGCAGGGGTTTTGAAATGTGTTAGTCTGTAACGGAATTACGGCTGAAACTCGCATTACCCTTTCACGTTTGCTGTTTGGGAAAGCTTGTGTGGCTTACTTTCGGCTGCAGAGAGAGTTTATTACAGGATTTGAAGGAAATGTCACATAGTATCTGCTACCCCACACTGTACTCTCGTCTTTGAATGAGTTGTCCGGCGTTGTCTAAAGTGGGTGCTGAAAATTGGAAGTAGCGTAAAGTGGAAGGGACAGTGCGATTAGCGTTCTTCGTAAATTAGTTCTATGTAATTCGTTACTGTAGAGAGAGGACTTTTTTACAATTAATGAATGCTGTAATTGTTATATGTGGTAGCATGGCCTCACGAAAACTGCACGGTACTTATAACGACATGTGGACATAGATGTGACAGCTAGATAATTAAGAATCACACGGTAAAAATAACGGGTGTTCAAAAAGTCTCTCCGCAGTACCGTATTATTGTTAGACGCGCGTCCTGTATGCCGCAGTGAATATACCGAAATGAAACTTAGTGAAATACAAGTTATTAATTTGTTGAATATTCATTTTTACTTACAAATTTTCACATTTAATATTGTAAGTGCCCCCTTGCTGTTGAATACACAATTTGATTCGTCTAATCGTGTTTCCAAACACAATCTGTAACATTTCTTCTGTAACAGAACCAGTGAAAGTGTACATTGGTTTACAATTCATCGATGGATTTTGGACGGTTTTTACAGACACTTGCTTTCGCTGCATTCCAGAAGAAAAAGTCAGGTGGTGTTAGGTAGGCGATCGTGGAGGCCAAAGTTCCTGTGAAATTATGCGATAACCAAAAACACAGCAAGCAGTGATATTGACACGCAAGCTGTATGCGCGATTGCACCATCTTGTTGAAAATAACCATTCAGTGTTTCACTTAACACAAGTTATATGAATGGGTACAGAATATCACTGCAGTATCGTTGTGCGTTTATTGTTTCGTTGAAAAATATGGGACCCACAATCCGACGTCTAGAAACTGTAATCCAAACTCCTATTTTCGCAGAATGAGGTGTTTCCTCATGTATACACAATGGATTTGCAGTACTCCACATACGAGACTTTAGCGAGTTCATGTACCCGGATAAATGAAACCACGCCTCATAAGTGCAAACGTTTCATTAAGAATATCCTTTCCATTTTGTTGAACGAAATTTTTTAACCATTAACAATAATGCAGTCTCTTGCCGTGATCAGTATTTTTCAGTTCTTGCACGACTGTCACTTTGTATGAGAAAATTTAAAACTTTCCATACAGCTGTGTGGGCTGTTCTGACAATAACATCGCTTTCCTGGGCGAGTTTTCTTACTGACTTGTTCGGACTCATGGACATTCTATCGTAAATATCGAGTAGTTTATCCTCTGACAGAACGCTAGGACTGAAACGTCCCCTTTGAACAATTATACATGACTGTGCTTAAACTGACACACAATATTCTTTAGCGCAACGCAATCTGACTTTCAATAATCCCTACAAAAGAATGGCCCTGACTAACATTAACCTATACCTTTCACAAATCACTTACCTCACAAAAATCTTCGTTACTCGATCTACTGCAATACAGCGAGCGCCACTACTGCCAGCCAAATAAAAGATTCAAACTACCGAAGGCACTAACTACTGATATGCATAGTTAGCAAATGAAAGATTTTGATAGAGAACAAACAATGTATTTACCTTACTAGTGTTCAAAAGTGATAATATATATATAGCAGTTCATGACAACCAGTCTTACAAATTTCAAAACTCCGCCATCTCTCTCCCCACATCCACCACTGCTGGCGGCTCACCTCCAACTGCGCAACGCTACGCGCTGCTAACATCCATCTGCCCAACACTACAATGGCAGACAACAATGCAAACCAGCCACAGACTGCACACAGCACAGTCAGTGATTTTCATACAGGGCGCTACGTAACGCTGCCAATAAGAAAACATAAATAGCCTACCTACAGGACCACCACTTCTCGGTGCATGTGTCACTGAACCCGTACTTCAAAATTTGTTAGTCAAGTCTCGCACAGTATCACGATGTGGGAGAGTTGTCTCCAGGAAAACTGAATTAAATGTTTCACGAACTGAAACTGTATTTAAGCCAGCTTTGAAGACTTGTTCGACTAAAAACACACGTTCTTCAATGGTTAGCATTTTAGCAGCGACAAAAACGAAACAAACGAACAAAGGAACTAAAGTTAAACGTTCACGTCAACACGTCACGACACACACCAACGAGACTGCTGAAGCTGGCTGAGATAAACGAAAGACTGAAATTTTGCGAGTCCACTTGAATGGAAGTAACCCACGCCGGCGAACAATCATACGGCACACGCGGCTAACAAACGTACGGCACTGCGGAGAGACTTTTTGAACACCCCGCATTTGCCACTCAGCTTAAGGAGCATGCTGATCGCTGTGAAGCGCTGGCGACGGTGTGGCAGTGAAGAGCGCTGTACACAGAAGTTTGTGCACCTAGGAACAAGTGATATATGTTAATCGGTATTTAAATCTATTGAAAGATTTTAGAATCACACGAAAGAATGCGGCAGGCATGACCTGAGGTTGTGTTTAGCGCAGTATTTGCTAGTATTTTAAGTTCCACAGACTTAAGTGCTCTATAACACATGGTCCACTCAGATTAATGTGCCCACCAGTCACAGGTCTCAATAACCACTTTTGCAGCACAAACATGCAGTACGAGAGTCAGTGAGGTTCTGGAACATAGCGAGAGGGATGTGAGCCATACTGATTCTAGTGCTGTGTCCATCTGCTCTAGGTTTCTCGGTTGGGGATCCACGGCGTGAACAGACCAACGGAGGTCGTCCCACTGATTCTCGGTTGGGTTTAAATCCGGGAGGTTTGGTGACCGCGCAATATGGTAGACTCATCCTGGTGCTCTTCAAAACACGCTTGTACTCTATGAGGTGTGTGAAACGCTGCAGTTTCCTGCTGGTAGTTGAGATTGTGAGAGGAAAAACAAACTGTATCTGGAAATGGAAAAGGTCCCCAAGGATAGATGCATAGTTTTCTCGATCCACTGTGCCTTCCAGAATGACGGAATGATGTGATCACACTTAGAATGCCACGAAAATATTTTCCAGATCATAACGCTCCCTCCTCCGGGCTGAACCCTTATGACCTATCCACAGGTTGAAAATACTGTTACAGTTGTAAGGTACTTTTATTTAACACACGAACGGTTTAGGGCTCTTATACGCCCATCTACAGGTGTCGTAACTTGGCTCTGTGACACCGAGCGCCGCGGTGGACATGTACAAGACGCGGTGAGCAACCAACGAGCGCAGAGCATGGACTCTGACAGGACTGCTTATGACTACTGGTGAAGAGACATCAACGCCAACGGTCATCTGTCAGACGGAGCATAAAATGTGTCTCTTCTGAAAAGACCATCAGTTTCAACTCAGCGGACGTCCAGTTGCGTTATTGGAGTAATAATTTCATTCAGTCTTCGTCGTTGATGAACGGCAGTCAGCATGGATACATGAATCACACACTTGCTGCGAAGATCCGTAGTCAGCAAAATGCTCTGAAAGGTCATTGAGGAGGCACTGTTGAAGCCCCTAGGTTCATTTGAGCAGGCACCGACATAGAAGTACCCACACCCACACGGTCAAAGCGTTTACTACGAGCCGACCCACACGGATCGCTATCAGCACACTACCAGCTACCACGACCCAGCGCAGGAACGGTCTGTTCTGAGGACCTTGGTGCAATGAGCTGAAACCGTCTCAGACGCCGTAAACCTGCCGACGGAACTGAGCCACTTAGGAAAAGTTTTCAAGGAAAACGGTAACGGCAACAGACAAATTTCGCAAGCAGTTTCTGCGAAGCCGCGAAAGCAGAAGACCTCTGAAGATGATACGAAGAACGCGTTTTTACCGTTTTGTGGCTAAATAACAGGGACGATTAGCCGGCTCCTGAAGAAACATAAAATCGGTACAATCTTCAGGCCCTCAGCAAAGATCCGGCAACTAATGAAGCCTGCGGAAGGCCATAAGGCCTCAGAACACCGGGGATATACAAAATACTGTGTGGGTGTTGGCGGTTTTATGTGGGTAAGACTATCCGTACTATATAACAGCGTCGCACGGAACACGGAAGGTGTTTCCGCCTACGCTATTCCGAATAATTAGTTGTAGTGGAGCATGCACAGAAGAATGGACACCGAATTGCATTCGACGATACTTCTGTTATTAAAAGGACCAACGCCTTCTGGTTTAGCGTATACATGAAGCAATAATAAAAATATCTGACAACACCCTCAATAAAAACGGTAGACTGCACGCTCGGCTAATCCCGCGCGGCGACATATTTTTGAACATGTCCCTGTTATAGTGTGAAATGTAATCCTCAACAGCATTGCGCATTTCTTCGTTTGTAGGATAATGATGTGTAGATACGTGCGCCTTAACGAGTTTTAGGCGTGGTGAGCTCAAGAAGAATTGGTGACAATTTCAAGGGAGCTGGTGTTGCTGACCACCGACCTGGAAAGCATTAATTGAGGAATTCGAGGGCTGCAAGAGTGTACTGAGGATGCGCTCTCTCTTGCTGCAAACATGTGCGTTCCATGCGGCCTCTGTTCCGCAAACTGGCGTATTAACAATGATTATAGTGTGTGTAAATATTATGTGCCATTTACAGTCTCTTAAAAACAAGTATGGTCCAAGCAGATGTTGTGATGTCAATGCTGCCCATATCAGTACGTGAGGCGGATTCCTTTCTGACTCGACTGTGTAGGCCTAATGAAGATGCTCTGTGACCCAAGCAACAAAATTTCTAGCACGTGAGCTGCGACAAACAGCACAGTCATCTAAAAGCATAACCTAGGCACTGTTCACCGCATCTTGAAACTGAGTTAACAAAGAACGACATGCTAAAATGCGCATTTGCCGACACGTCAACTTCATAGGATCATACGTCGATCGAAGCAGAGACTGCACCACATGTTTCTTCTCGTGTCTTCTTCCTTACACTCCGCGGCCTGTCTTTAACACTGCCAACAGCAAAAGCACGTCTTTTTTAATCCAGAAGTGTTGCCTTTCGTGGCAGAACGTTATTAAATCTTTCCGGAAATGCTCCCACAGTCTGTCTCAATGTCTACCCTGTGTGTTGTCGTTTGTGCACCCACACACTTGTCAGTAAGCGCTCCTCATTAGCGAAATTATGACCGCTCACATTTGCCATGGCTACAGATTAACAAATTAAAACTCGACTGATGCTGAGACTGCGAAAACATGTAAACATGAATTCCAACAATTGATTCCAACAACTGATGAGAAGTTAACATAGCTACCAACCGTCATAATAGCGTTTGATACGAAACAGCGGTTTCAAGGTTACGGGGACTACTCGCTCAGCACGTAAAGTAATAATCTAATAAATACCGTATTGATGGGATTTTCTCCATATCAACAGATTATTTATTCCTAGGTACATGATCATGTTGAACCCATGGAATAGTTTTTCACATATGGAGAAACCTTGCTTCCCTAGAGTAATTTTTGTAACACGAGGAAACGACTGCAGAAGACATTATGCGAATGCGAATGCTATCACTTCAAAACACAATAAGAAATTATAGTAAGTCTGTATCACAGTGATAGCTAGACGCGTAAGTCTGAATAGTTCCAGGATACAAACTCTTCGCTATTGGTACTAGGGGGCCACATTATCGTCTGGTCGTCTAATGCTAACGGTAGTCATGGCAGCGAGGCGATGTATATGTGTCAGTTGGTTGTGCAGAATCAACGCAGGAAGGCAAGTCGAACTGCACACGTTACAGAAAGAAAGGAGCTGTCCTGTTTGGACATGCTCATTACCAAGTGGTGTAAGAAGGTGCGCGACTTCTTCGCGTATCAACGCGGATTGTCCCATGTGTCTAAAATGAATGATGTACCATTGGCAGCTATGTAACACGGCGTAAGCACAGTAGTTGAAAACAGTTCCTGAAAGCTATTGGAAATCAGTGTCACGCCTTATCAATGAGAATAGGTTTCAACAGCAACAGGAACATCCTGTTAATGAAAGCTTATCTGAACCGATTCACCTGAGAATGGTGCGATGGGAACGGCTTGTAGTCGCATATCTCACAAAAGTGGCAGTCCACACGTCGGCACATCATAGTTACTCGTCTTCAGTGGGTTAAACAACAAGAAACTTGAACAACAGCTCGCTGCAAACTCTTAATGCAGTCAGACGGGCCGTGATTTGGCCATTTTTTATATGATGCAAGGAGCGTCCATTGCACTGGTGGACCCCTGAGGCTTCTAAACTGCGGCGTGTCCAGGGCGTTGGCAATTCTGTGATGTTCTACATATGTTTCCTTTATACACGACCTGGTCCCATTCAGTCGATACTGGGACGAGCCGGTGGCACAGGAAGACGTGCTCCGGCTGTTAAAGACCACCCAGTAATCGAGAAATATTAATTACTGTTCCGGATGAGGACTTACAACATTTTATTTCGGTGTTGGACAGTATATGTTTGATACAAGAGGATGTGAGAAGTAGCAACCCGCACCAAGAAACACGGAATGAAAGGCGTAACCCATCGCATGCAAGCACATCAACAGACTTCGACGGTAATTGAAATGGTCAACAAAAAGAATCATATGCGCAAAGACCGCGTAAGGATAAAAACAGATACCACCCTGCTTACGATAACAAGAATAACCGCAACGGATATAGAAAAAATAACAACAGGAACCGTGGTTACCAAAGGCAATGGAATACAGCTAACACGCACGCCCAGAATCGAAATAATTACCTAGCTGAAAGGCAAGAAGTGCGCATAGTTCAAGTGGCAGAGGAGCCAACATCAACTGCGACGCCATCGACAAATTAAGTGCGGCTGAGTCGTGCTCCCTTGTGGCAGCCACGAGGCGGAATGGGACAGAATTGTGCAAGAACACCTGCTTATGCTCATGTACAATGACGACCAGGACATGAGGTAGGATTTGTTTACAGATAATGGAACAATTTCCGAACAGAACTGTGAATTTGTACAGGCTGCTGTGCTAGACTTATTAGGAGGAATTCCTACAACGCTCATTTCTTACACTGGCGCGAGTGCGAATGTTGTTGAAGCAAATTTTTACCTCATGATCACTCAGCATCTAACCTAAAATTGTGTGATATCCGGTGCTATTGGTTCCGGAGGCCAATGAGTTACATTACAGGCACAAGTAGATATTAAATACGAGAGCGGAGCCCCTTCCTCATGGTCAATATCGTCTTAGGACTTTAGAAGAATTAAAAATTCTGAACCTTATTACAAAAAAGGTCGGTATACCAGGCTGTGTGATTGTATTCAAGTGAAAATCATAAATAGAAGGATGCTATGGGTGTAAGACCATCCTAGGTAGAGTAGCCTCGCACCGGATGAACAGGATAGCCAGCAGTATGACATAAAGCCTACCCCTATTCAGAATAAGTCCGAGGAAGCAACGTCTTTTTCGGACAAACAAAGACAACATATATGTTTACTTTTGGAGAGATACGTTCAGGTCTTTTCCAAAAGGTCTGGCGTCATAAATGGATATCAATACTGCATGGACGTATACGCTTCATACGACCTTTGCACAAGCAACCTATTCCATCCTGTGGTCTAAGCACGAGGCCATCAAACAGGAGTTTAACAAGCTCATTCAGTGACGCATCATAGAACCATCTTTTTCCCCCTACAGCAGCCCTCTCTTAGCGGTGGACAAAGTAGGTAGAAGGGTGCGCACTGTTCTGGACGCGAGGTCAATCAACACGATTATTGTTCCAGGACTTGAGAGGAACAATAGTAGAAATTTCATGGGGTACAGTACTTGTCTTGACTGGACATGCGCTGCTTGTACTGGAAAGTGCAGTTAGCAGAAGAGTCTAGAAATTGTACTGCATTCATCTTCGCTGGCGGTGCTTACCAATTTAGGGTTTTGCCCTTCGCCCTTAATGTAAGCGCCGGAGTGTTTATCTCCGCCCAGTACACGGTCCTGGTGCCGGAATTGTTGGATCAAGTAATACTGTAAGTGGACGATTTGCTAGTCGCAACGCCAGCGTGGGAAGAACACCTGTATGTCCTACATAGGGTGTTCAAGAAGTTCTCTGACTTCGGTGTAACAGCCAACTTAGCAAAATCAAAGTTTTCTAGAGATAAATTAAAATTTCTTGGACTCATTGTTTCTCCCACAGGCATATTACCTGATCCAGGCAAGAACGATACAATTTGCAGTTTCCCAGCACCTGACACGAAACAGCAACTCGAATCTTTCCTTAGACTTGTATCTCTTTTTCGCCGTTTTATACTCGATCAGTCGATGAATCATCCAGATCTTTTAAATTTAATGAAAAAGAATTTCGTTTGGCTTTGGTTGATCAAATGCCAACAGGTGTTCGGTAATATCAAACAGAGTTTGATATCAGCGAACATTATGCATCAACCCGACACGACCAAAGATTTCTGAATAAAAAAAAAGGGCTCTGAGCACTATGGGACTCAACTGCTGAGGTCATTAGTTCCCTAGAACTTAGAACTAGTTAAACCTAACTAACGTAAGGACATCACAAACATCCACGCCCGAGGCAGGATTCGAACCTGCGACCGTAGCGGTCTTGCGGTTCCAGACTGCAGCGCCTTTAACCGCACGGCCACTTCGGCCGGCTGATTTCTGAATAGCATCTGATGCTTCATGCTCCGGTTTAGGAACGTGTCTCTTTCAGGAGGACAACATAGAAGGCAAGATAACGTACAAAGTCATCAGTTTTGCAGGTTGAGTCCTGAGTGAATGTGGAAGATATTGCACTACTACAGAGATAAGAGCATTAGCCGTTTTGTGGTCTTTTAGGAAATTTATTTATTACATACATGGTAAATATATCAAAGTTTATCGACCACCAGGCGATTAGTTTTCTCCGAACGTACAACTTGTTGCATCAGCGCCTAACGCGGTGGACGCTGCTACTCCAGGAATATGATTACGAGATTGTGCATATAAGTTGTAGGGAGAACGTCGTAGCAGATGCGCTCTCTCGTTTACCACAAGGCTTACCTGAGTATTTAGACTTAGTGGAACAAATATCCAATTTCAAAATTATGTTGATGAAAGACCCTTTACACCGTCACTACTATTTAGAAATGTGTAGGAACATGGCTAATTTATTGGATGCTGATGACAGTTGGGCCGAAGTCAAGCGTACGCTTGCCGAGCGGCCGTAAATTCAACTAAATACCTAGGTATTGCAATTACGAACAACTTAAATTTGAAGCAACACATAGAAAATGTTGTGGGGAAGGCTATCCAAAGACTGCGTTTTATTGGCAGGACACTTAGAAAATGTAACAGACCTACTAAGGAGATTGCCTACACTACGTTTGTCCGTCCTCTTTCAGAATACTGCTGGGCGGTGTGGGATCGTTACCAGATAGGACTGACGGAGTACATTAAAAAAGTTCAATGAAAGGCAGCACGTTTTGTATTATCGCGAAATATGAGAGAGAGATCACAGAAATGATACAGGATTTCGGCTGGACATCATTAAAAGAAAGGCGTTTTTAGTTGCTACGGAATCTTCTCACGAAATTCTACTCACCAACTTTCCCCTCCGAATGCGAAAATATTTTATTGACACCGACCTACATAGGGAGAAACGATCACCACGATAAAATAGGGGAAATCAGAGCTCCTAAATAAAGATATAGGTGTTCATTCTTTCCGTTCGCTATATGAGATTGGAATAATAGAGAATTGTGAAGGTGGTCCGATGAACCCTCTGCCAGGCACTTAAATGTGATTTGCAGGGTATCCATGTAGATGTAGATGCACTACAAACTGTCATAATATTTTACGGTGCATAATGATGTGCTTTCCCAGCGCCATCGGCGACAACCGTAGTCATTATGTGTCTACATACCGGACAAGTATAAGGAACATGTGATGTGGTACACACATATCGCATGGGGGCACTTTGGGGTGGAGAAGTGTAAGAGAGAAATTGAGCAGTACTGTTTCATACCGAACCTGTACCAGCGTGTGCATAAATTACTTCGCACTTGTAAAGTTTGTCAGCGAAGTAAGCCTATCAACTTATCCAATAAAATAGCACAGCATCCGAGTAACACTAACGAATCAGGAGAGGCTGTGGCCATTGACGTCTCCGGCCACGACCCCCAGGTGAGTGGAGGTGTCAAATAACATTGTCGCCTTGTACGACCTCTTGTCGATGTACGTACGTACGTTCGTAGGCCACAAAGTCAGCAACAGTAGCGCCTATCATTAACTGATTCCGGGAAGGTTTTATCCCTGATTCGGGAAGCCGGATGCTATTCCATCCGATAATGCACCAAATTTCACTGGCAAGACATGGAGAAACTTGTGAAAGGAAAATGGTGTCCGCCAGAAATTAGTAAGCAATTTCCATTCTGTATCAAATCACACGGAAAGGATTTTCTAGGAATTCAAAAGGTTCATTCGAGCATATGTACCGAATAAACAAACCAAATGGGTGGAATCTGTTTCACCGTTCGAGGAGTTGGTAAACAATCCTTCCCCACACAACGACACAACTTACGCCAGTGTCTATTATGTTCGACACTAAAATGAGAAGTAAATGGGCCAGTCCTCTGCCGACATATTCTGATGATGAATTATCCAGAGATGAATGAATCAGACGAGCGCTTATTGCTACTAATGCTGCTGCGCAGACCAGGGAGCTTGCTTATGATAAGAAGCTTGGCTAAGTACGAGAGTAGTCGGACATCGTATCCTCCTGAGATCGCATCCAAAATCTTTACTTCTAAGGCAGAACAAGACGTGGTAAACTTTGCACACCGTCTCATACGAAATTGTACGCATTCCTCATGCACTCAGTTATTCGCTTGCCTACCCAGAATGTCAGGACATCAAACGCTTATACCATCAATACGATCTCAAGAAATATGTACAATGATGAACAGAATTCCTATTTATCTATGTAAACAAGGAAATGCAGCATTTTGTACTATTTACCTATTATTATTATCTATGTTATCTTATGGATTTTGTATTCATATATTTGTTAACATAGAATATGGAAAAAACGGAGACTGTAAGTCTTACATAAACAAATGAACCGGATTTGACTAATTAATAAAAAATACAACAGTGCATAGGATGTATATACTAGTTTAACGCAGAGAGTTGAATCATTATTTTCAAAAAGAAAGTTTTCTCTATTTTGTGTTGTGCTCTTTTGTGGTAATTGAAAAATAAATTTTGATAAGAGGAAATTAACTGGAGTGCCTTTAATTAAAAGAAGCAGCCAAGTAAAAAATGATAAGTTCAAATTATCGCATGGCACAGATAAATTTACCACTATGAGGGAGAAAATTAATAAATCAAGATTTGCTTTGATACCGTGGAGTGTACTGCCGGCGCGTTTGCCAATCATAAATTTTACACGTTATGCACAGAAGTGCTGCCCGGAAACTGCGTTTACAGATCGCCGTAACAGATCTCAGGGACGCCCGAGTGGCTGCTACAAATTTGAACATCAGTGATGTACGGCAGCGGTCAGCAACTGTTTGTCGGCAATCTTACAGTCCTCCTAGCTGAAACATAGAAAAGTTGGCAGGCAAGATTGATGTTGTTGAAATGAAACATTGGTAAACCATAACAATTATTCATATATTGACGATGCTTTTACACAGATAAATATTTTATACACCTTTCAAGTACAACTGCCTGTTACAAAATCATTCAAGAGAGCGATAATTAAGGGAAAGCGATCGACAGGAGCGGAGACATCATCGAGATCGGGCCTCAGTAGAGAGGGAGATATCGAGAGCGAGCGAGCCACAAGCCGCTGGTGTTTATATGGAAGTAGACAACTAAAGGAAACTTTACTGTCATTTTCCCCAGTCTCTTTCTGTTCTGAAAGCCTCTTGCGTGGAAAAATGTTCGAGAGACTTCGCAGCGCTACCTTCCGGCGAAGCTGATCGCATAAAATTTGATTGTTAACGCCGCTTGCGCTGAGTCTGAAGCATTATTTGCCAATTAAGAAATACGATTGCTCTCTTTCGCTAGTTTAACATTTGTATGATCTCTCACATTTAAGAATTAACTACAATTTTACATTATAAGACAATTTAAAGACAATACACGAAATTAATACAAAAATACAGCGTTTCTTACGTAGGTTTGCATAAATTATTTTAGTTTGGGGGCTTAAATTTATTTACACATAAAAAGAAACTTTTCAATTGTTTATCGTGTTCGTAGGGGTGAGATACGGAAAACATCCCTTTGCATATATTGCACCGTCATTCAAAAGGTGTCTAACACTTCTGTAATAAAGGAGAATGCTTTTTGATAAGTCTTGCGTGAATTTACAACTTCGCTTTTTCACAGTCGGTGGAATTGTTAAATAAAACAAGCAGATTACTTCATGAAACTGGGCAACACAGACAGACACTACTTAACAACGTCGTGTCATCTCGAGGACTAATTTAAACCTCAAATAATCGCTTCACGTCGAAAGTCTTGTTTTTCATATCGCTACTAGACTCAGTGATTTAACAGTGCTCGCTATTTTTCTTACGCCATTTACGTTGTATTACAACACCCTGAATTCAGTTTCATTGTTCAAAAATGGCTCTGAGCACTATGGGACTCAACTGCTGAGGTCATTAGTCCCCTAGAACTTAGAACTAGTTAAACCTAACTAACCTAAGGACATCACAAACATCCTTGCCCGAGGCAGGATTCGAACCTGCGACCGTAGCGTGTTTCATTGTCTTTTCTACAAACAAGTAATGCATTTCAAACTGGAGGCCTTTATAATTCGCTCTCAAGAATTCACGTTACACCGTACACGTGTGTGAAACTTATTCGACAGACGCTACCTGGTACGAGGCATGCGCAACCATAGGTTCCTGGCGGCAGTGTCAGCATTTTCCCTCTCACATACCTGCTCCAAGCAAAACCAGGTAACTTCCCCTCCGCAACACAAGCGTAACAGACTAATCGGCCAAGTTTCCGCGGCAGCTGCACTGGCAATTTTTCACCTTGCCTAAAACATTCTTATGCTATATTTCTTTCTCCTTGATTCGCACTTGACAACGAATGCAACTGGACATACTGACACTGCTGATATGCTGATTGATACTTCCTGTGACATGTAGAAGTAAGATGTGATTGGTGGGATGTGAAAATTACTGGAATGTGGGACATGCGGGACTTATTTGGTGTTTCCCGTGACTTCTGTGTTAGTTCTTCCAATGCAGGTTTACAAGTAGGCCTACCATTGCGGAACGGTCCCGCAAAATTCGAGACGGTTGCCTGCGTTAACCTATATAGGGAATACGGCAATAGACTTGAAAATTCACTCTAGGATTATTTACCCTTTCAATTCTGTCAGACGCGTACACAGAGCATTTCAGGTTGGTGAAATGACTCATTTATTTCTAAGACAGAAAACCTTGGCAGTTGATAGGTTTCCTTTCAGGAATGTGTAGGGTTTCTTAGTTCTTCAGAGACTGTAGCGGTTCCTACATCTTCCTAACTACGAGTATGTGCTAAAAAGTAACGGCGCCTCTTAAATCTTTTAAATAAAGCAGACTTTATTAATGTTTCACATCTTTATTCTTCAAGTCCGCATATACTGGGTGGTTATAATTAAACTTCCCCTATTTAACACGTTATAACAGAGGAACTAATTACCGTTCGATGACCAGACTTGGTAGCATTAATTTCAAATACATGGGGAAGAGATATAGTGCAGAATCTATTCAATCGAAACGCTTTTAATGTGCTGCTACGGTGTATCACAGCATTACATACCGGTACCATTACTGCCACAAAAGGAGCTCAATATTGCGCCCATCAATGTCTGGAAGAGTACGAAAGCGTAGGAATGCATTCTGCACAGCACAACGAAGGATGTCCGTAGGTATGCTGGCTACATCTCTTGATATGCTGCGCTTCAGATCAGGACGTGTGTTAATGCCCCCCCCCCCTCCCCCCGCCCCTGTCCATCAGGTAGCCCGCAACCATAATCACAGGGAGTGAGATCAGGTGATTGTACCGGCCAAGGATTTGGAAACGATCAGCTGATAATTCGATTGTTTCCAAATGTGTTTCGGAGAAGCAGGTGAACTTCACGAGCGATGTGCGGTGTTGCCCCACCCAGCATAAAAACTGTCAAATTCAATACGCCTCTCTCCTGTAGGATGAGTATGATATGATGCCGAAGCATATCACAGTAACGCTGGCCAGTCACACTGCACGTCTTTGGTCCTTGAGCACCACCCTCTTCAAAAAAGGCCAAGTGATCAAAGTATCCGCGAAACCACATCATACGGTGACACGTTCACCATACAGAGGGACTTCACGCACAGTGGCTCGAGATGAAAATTCCCACACTTGGCTTTTCTTAGTGTTCAGCTCACCCGTCAGAGAAGAATGAGCTTCGTCTGTCAGTAAGATGGTCCACGGCCAGCACTCGTCAACTTCAATAGTAGAGAGCGAATTCAACACGTCGTTGTGCATCCTGTGGCGCAAGCTGCTGTACGATTATACGATATTGATCTTGTACGGATATCATTTGAGAACGGTTCGAAGCACCGGCGGTACAGTGGACCACGGGATGTTCGACTGTCGTGACACAGCACGCGCACTGCCTGACGATCGGGATCTGCGAGCAGCGTTGTCTGCCACAGCAACAGCGATTTCAACTACCTGTGGTGCAACCGGACGTCGGCCTCTTCCCGGAGCGACGCCCAGTTCTGCAGTTGATTCTGATTCAGGTAGAGAAATATGACCCTTCCGTAATCCTTTCAGCCCGCAGCTGTAGCATTACTGTTGTTTTGATAACAGAGCTTCACCAATAATACCCTGCCCTTTTGTCCAAGCTCATATTGACACGGCAATAACTGTACTGCGACTGGTCAGGTGTGCGAGATTGAATCACGATGACTATCACGGTATCTGATGCCCATAGGTGAAACTGGACGGTGGCGCTGTGACAGATGTAAATCATGCACCCCCTAATCTGCACATTGAAGCTACCTAGTTTGGTACTCATACGGTAATCACTTTCCGTGTTATAACGTGCTAAATAGGAAAAGTTTAATTGTAACCTCCCGGTATATTTGTCAACGCAGTCACCCTGGCGACGAACTTTCTTTCAACGAGAGATCAGTTTGCTGATGCCGTATCTGTAGAATGTCTGACATTGTTTACGGAGCCATAGCCTCACCTCTATGTGCACTGCATCATCATTGTCCAAGTGAAGTCCTTGAAGGTGTTCTTCAACCTTTGGAAAAAGATGAAAATCTGACGTAGCCAACTCGTGACTGTATGGACGATGATCGATGACAGTGAACCCAAGGCGTCGGATTGTAGTAGATGCCGCAGCTCTCGTGAGTGGTCTGGCATTGTCATGCTGAAGGATGCCCCATGTGTAGACGAAGTTGGAAACTTGATTACAGTAAGCTGTATCTCTCGCACGGACAGAGTTACATTACACACCGTCATGTTACACGCTACAATTCGTAGTTCTCTAGCGGTAGTGGTTTGCAGCTTGCGTAGCGAAGCGGGAGTGTCGACTGAGTAATATGGCTGACATGTAATACTTCAAACTATATAGAGAGCAGAACAAAAAATTCCGAAACATTACTTTTCAGCACACTAATTACGATGAGGTATGGAAGTTTCTACTGTGACACATAACTGCGTCCGATATGCAAGCAGCGCAAGTTTTTCATTTCGAAATGTTACATGTGGTGGACTGATTGTTTATAGAGAAAACGCATCTGCATTTTCCCTAAATCGTTCCGTGATGTGACTTTGGAGAGGAATGTTTACCACGTGTCTTGTATAGCTGCCTTATTGTCTCTATCGGATTTCTTCTCTGTCTGCCGCTTATCTTAAGGGGATACGGAATCACCTATCCCCGCAATGTTAATATATGCCTACTATAGGGAACATTTTCTCACAAACTACTGGAGACAGAGAGGTAAAAATTTTACTGTATGTGCATTCATATGTTACAACAATACTGAAACAACAGTTTATTGTCAAAGTATTTTCTTACAGAGATATTGTACATTTATTTTTAAGTAAATTTTTTCCATCGCTTTTTACTAGACTATCACCCCTAAGTCTTTTGTAAATCAAGTAATTAAAAAATCGTTGTTTCAGTATGTAATAGGGACCTATGTCACTACGTCATAAAAATTTCAGACTTCTAGGTTGACCAGTACCTGAGATAATGTTCCTAGATGAAGTAAAAAGTAAACTTACGGGAAACGGAGAAAGAAGATTAAAACATTCCTGATCCGTAGCTAATACCCCCTTCACAGTCTTCATAATCATCTTCAAGTCTTCTTTTGGCACCCCTCTGCACCTGTCTTGCTTTTTTCACTAATGTCTTGATTATATTATCAGCATGCCTTAGTCTGTGCTGATCTAAAAAGAACATAGCACGTACCGTACGGGAACCAACACACATACCCAACTTTTGAAGGACCTGGCATTTAGTTATATTTCCAAGATTGAAGGTTGCCACAGCATCATACACACCAAAATGTAGTGTATTAATTCCGACAAACACTGTTTTTGGGAGACGATGCCATATCACACTATTCAAGCACTCGTTGGGGTTCTGCGTTTTTCCGTGAAGACATTTCATCAGAAGACTTCTGTCAGCCAGATCTCTGAAAATGGGCTTTATTTCTGCCATGATGGCTGATGGTAGACTGTGGTGGTGAATGTATTTCTCTCCTGTTGTTAGTCCCCTATTGTATTTACACCAGCTGTTTTCACCTTTGGGGCACAAACCATGTTGGGGATGCTCATCCGTGGATGCGGTGTGGAAATATAAAGCCCATATAGCTCTCCTCATTTCTTCAAGATTGCCTGTATTTTGCCTGATTGCAAGGCCATAGCAGTTCTGAATGTGGTCTATTATGGAATCAGTCAATCTTCCTCTGCCATCCAAGGTTTTCCCATCATCTAGTTTTTTCCCTTTCATAACTGATTTTAACCTTCTCAGCCTGGCACCCATTCTCTTCTGCACATGTCCTATACATTCAAGTTTGCTTATATTTACACTGTTCCCATATGGTTTGCTTTCCAAAACTTCTTTGAATGCTTTAGAGTCACCATCTCCCAGATATTTGACATAGCGAACATTATACCACTGTGAAGAGCGATGAAAAATTTTCTTCACCCCAGCAACCTCCATGCCACCACTACTACCATAATAATTAGCAATACAGTCATCACTGTGTTCATTTTTCAGCCTGCCTGTGCACCTACAGTATTTAGACATTATTGCAAAATCAATAACCTTGCCAGTATCAACACTAGTTGCTGTTACAACACCATTGTTGGAGGTGTGGCCCCTTTTCTGCCACGTGCCATCAAACGCCACTGTGAGGTCACGACTGCCGTCATTTTCTTCCACTGCTTCTTCCACAGCAACCTGCATTGACTTCTGTGCTACATCTTCAACTGCAGATCCTAGTACATAATTGTAAGCTTCAAACTTTGAAGGTGCACTTGGAAGATTTAGAACACCACATAGCATATCACCAGCTGCTTTGCCCTTACCAATTGCTCGCAATCCATAAACTAACCTAATATTTACACTATAAAGTTCAGTTTTCTTGTATCCATTATTTACAGTTACTGAAACCGAACTTGGAAACTTACAGCTGTATTTACAAACACTGCATATTAAATTAAACTGGGCAGCCAGGCCAACATGGGATTCTACTTTCAGAGAAACGTTTCCATGACATTTTTTGCAGCACAAACTGTTTTCAAGAGCTTCACACAATATATTCGTATCAATGAGTTCAAAAACTTCATTCCCTCTATCAAGTAAATTATATTTCTCTTCCAAATCTCTTAGTTTTTTATGAGAAGCACTGTTTTCATTTGGTGTAAGTTCGTTCGGCAAATCAGTAATAAGTGGATTCACATTTTCCAACAGTGATGATGATGAACTGCTTTGCTTTGCTAATGAATCATTATTTCTTTTCTTTTGCCAGTTCACACGCTTTTTAAATACTTTTGCTTTAGCTCTAGGCATTTTCACTGCGAAAAATGAAGCACTAAATACGAAATAACTCAACAACAACTACTTTCTTATATCACACTGTTTACAAAACAGTCCCGCCACAAAGTCAAAGAGTAACTTGAGGAAACCAGAGAGAAACATTTTCGGGCAACTAGTGTATAAATAGTCGCTGGAAACCGGGATATTTGAATTCATGTCACTTTAAAGGTACTGCCAAAAAGTTCATGGTCAGCCACGAGAGACGTGTATAACTAAAGCGCAATACCCGATCTCACAAATATATAAAAATAAAATAGTTATAATTGTAGTAGAGCTATGTATGATACGTCATTTTAAAGAGGAAACATGGCAGAATATAATACGCCAATAAAAAAAAATCGATTTTTTAACCCAAAATCCGATTCCGTATCCCCTTAATACGCACGCATAAAACAGTCAGTCTTCCGAGCAATGTGTGGGAATATTTCGAAGCTACAATTACGGAAGTCCAAAATACTGCGATGCCTCCTTATTTCTTTATTACTTCAGTACAGCAGCTGTAGCGTTCTCCAGGGAAAGGCAGCCGCCTAACCCCGAGCGCTGTCCGCAGCTCGTGGTCCAGTGGCTAGCGTTGCTGCCACTGCATCACGGAGTCCCGGGTTCGATTCCCGGCCGGGTTGGGGATTTGCTCTGCCCGGGAATTGGTTGTTTGTATTATCATCATAATTTCATCATCATCATTCGTGCCAGTGCCTAGATTGGACTGTACAAAAATTGGACAGTGTAAAAATTGGAACTTTCTACGGGCGCTGATGACCGCGCAGTTGAGCGCCGCTCAAACCAAACATCAGCACGACCGCTGCTCGCTTCTCAGCTTACAGACAGACGATACCTTCCTAGCGTTTTTTGTCCAGTTCTTATGAAAGTAGACAAAATAATTAAACTGAGCTTGTGTTTATGTAGTGGAGTTATTTTCAGTGTATTAAGTGAGTACATATTAACAATTGTTAAGTGAGCTTATATATAACACGCTTTCTACATATAATGAACAATTGCTGAAAAGTGCTTCATCTGTAAGTGGGAAGTTGTCATTGACATATATAGTGTTGGTGGGAAAGGGAATTTGTTTATGAATATGGCATCTTGCTGCTGTCTATCGTTGGTAGTACATTGCAAACGCTTAACTGTGGTGTAGTCACTTGGTGGTGAATATATGATTGACCACAAAGTTACTGCACTTCCATCATAATTAATTATGTAACTGGTAGACTGCATAAATATCGTCAATGCAGGAGTTGCTGGCACTTGTAGAGTGTGCTGCTCTGAGTTGGGCCATATACCACACATCCACAGTGAATCTTGTTAGGTCGATGTTAATATGTCTAATGAATTTGGACGGATCGTGTTCAGATCTAGAAAAATGATCTGCTCTAATGGCATGCTTGACTTACGTTGAAATATCTGAAATTCCGTAACACCTAGGTGACCTACATCTGCTGCACAGGGAGCCAGTTTAAGCTTGTGGGCCTCCTCAGATACTGGAAGAGCTGAGGATGGGGTGATAACCTTCATGCTGCGAAAAGCCATTCTAACCATTGATTATGGAGACACAACAGAATGAGAGAACTGGACAGGAAATGCTAGGGAAGTACAGTCTGTCTGTAAACTGAAATGCGAGCTGCTTGTGGTGGTGGGAGTTCCCTTTCCCGGAAGAACGGAAGCTGTCGCACAGGAACACTAACAATCTATTATCTATTAAGGAAATTTGGTTCTCCCTTCAGCAAAACCAGTTTTTCATATTTTGTTACCCATACAAGTTTCTCCATCCTCAGTGAAACAGTGTGTTAGAAAGCTTCACTCAAACACTTAATCTAAAAAACCAAGATATACTGTATGGTAATAATTATAACTATTCTATAGATACCAAACAGACTTGTGATCTTCAGTATGTAATAATAAGATAATAAATAAAACCCATTGAAGATAGACAAACTTCCCAGAAACAGGTATGGATAGTAAAACAACAAAATTATATATTTTCAGCTTCTCGCGGCGTAATGAATTGTCCATTAAATTTCGGGCATGCAGTCGTGCAAATAAAATTTCCTCCACTGATATTCGTCGGGCCATCCTCAGAGTCAGTCACAAGACTGACGACAAGATGCCAAGCGCGGCCTTATATGCTCCACCGCGGCGGTACTGGGTATGCGGGTCACAGATGCTGGTCGGCGGCAGAGAAATACGTTTACTCATGAGATTTTATGGTCTTCCTAACGTTCACAAGATGGGTAAGGATAAGCGTCTAGAGGACTTGTCTATGAGACTTATAACGAACACTATTGGCTCACCAACGTATTTTTCTGCCAAATATTTAGCTTCCTTATTAAAACCATTGGTAGGAAAATATAGTCACCACATTTGTAATTCTATGGATTTTTAGCAATGTAAGGCTAAATAGTACTGATCTGCTTGTTAGTTTTGACGTGTTATCATTATACACCAACGTACCATTAAAGGACTCTTTATCTCTTATCGGTCAACATTTTGATAAGAATATTACGGACTTATTTGAATATGTGCTGGTATCATCTTATTTTCAGTTTAATGGTGAATTTAATAAGAAAATTTATGGTGTTGCCTTGGGAAGTCCCCTCTCCCCTCTGGTAGCTAATTTATTCATGGAACTTCGAGGACAAGCCACTGGACTCAGCAAGTTTTAAACCAACGGTCTTCTGGACGTACGTGGACGACACGTTCGTGGTATGGCCCCATAGGATGGATGAATTACATCGATTTCTTGAGCATTTGAATTCCATCCATGCTAGCATTAAATTTACTATGGAAATAGAAAAAGACGGCTGCCTCTCCTTTTTGGATGTTGTCGTTCACCG
Source organism: Schistocerca nitens (assembly GCF_023898315.1). Classification (NCBI taxonomy): domain Eukaryota; kingdom Metazoa; phylum Arthropoda; class Insecta; order Orthoptera; family Acrididae; genus Schistocerca; species Schistocerca nitens. The sequence goes on along the minus strand of NC_064614.1, from coordinate 277,705,933 downwards.
TAAATGCGATGGCACATTAGGACATGCCGTATATCGGCAACCAACACACAAAAATCTATATCTTCATGGCAGTAGCTGCCATCACCCTTCGTAGACCTTAGGTGTCCTTAAGACCTTAGTGCATCGGGTGCACTGTATATCCGATAAAGAAAATTCGCAAGAAGAGCTTATATACCTAAAGAGTATTTTTAAATAGAATGGATTTTCTCCACAACAAATTCGTAGAGCATTCTATACAAAACCTAAAATGCAAGTATGTGATGGGGAATAAAATCGTAATTCATTCAGATCTAGAGCTGTTTTGCCCTATGTGGGTGCTCTTTCCTCGAAGATAGGCTGTATCCTTGAGAAACACTGTGGTAAAGTGATCTTCCAGCCCCCCACAAAGATTACAGCTTTACTCGGCTCTGTGAAGGACGATTTACAGCTTCGTAAAGCTGGTGTGTATCAGATTCCTTGAGGAAATTGTAAGAAGTCGTACATAGGTGAAACAACACGCACCGTTCATGAGAGGTGTTTAGAGCATCGAAGATACACACGATTATTACAGCCAGACAAGTCAGCAGTGGCCGAACATTGTATTGATACAACGCAGTACATGAATTACAGTGATGTGAAGATTTTAACATCCACCTCTTCATTTTGGAAATCTGTCTACAAGGAAGCTATAGAGATTAATAAGTTAATAATTTAACAAATAGAGATAATGGTTTTAATTTGGACAAAGCATGGAATCCGGCTCTTGGGGTAATTAAACTGCAGAGAAGTCGTCATGGTGTCACCGCCGCCGATCATACATCGATAAGCGAATCTCTGTACGAAAAAAATGGCTCTGAGCACTATGGGACTTAACATCTATGGTCATCAGTCCCCTAGAACTTAGAACTTCTTAAACCTAACTAACCTAAGGGCACCACACAACATACAGTCATCACGAAGCAGAGAAAATCCCTAGCCCCACCGGGACTCGAACCCAGGAACCCGAGCGCGGGAAGCGAGAACGCTACCGCACGACCACGAGCTGCGGACGAATCTCTCTACGCCTTCGCCACAGGCGGCGCATGTGTAAACGTATTTCTCTGCCGCCGACCAGCATCTGTGACCCGCATCCGTAGTACCGCCGCGGTGGAGCATATAAGACCGGGTTGTTGTCTGTCTTGTGACTCACTCTGAGGATGGCCGGATGATACGCGGCCGAAATATCAGTGGAGGAAATTTTATTTGCGCGGCTGCATGCCCGAAGTTTAATGGACTAACAAAAATATGTTTTCTCAGGGTAGAATCACTTTTCTTTAATACAGGGTGAGACAAATAAAGGTTGCACGGAGAACACAGCAGAGGAAAGGAAATACAGTACTAACGTGGCTATAGCAGATGTTGAAAGTGATACCTTTTTCGTCCTGGTCAGCAAATTACTGATGGAGGATCGAAGATGGACTATTGGAGATGCTGCAAGCTCATCCTACATGTTCTGATGCAGTTCTTGAAGACTATGAGGTTTGTTGCGATACACCTTAGACCTGATGGCTCCCCACAAAAAGTAATCGTACACTGACAGATCAGGTGAAACTGGTGGCTCGCTAGGGCCGCGAACAGACTGACCTCTGCTAACAACTCTGTTGGAAGTAAATGTAGATCTTTTCTTCCTTCAGCAGTGCTGCCACAAATTTTGGCAATGTAACGCACCAGAATCAGCTGTCTGATGAATGCGGCGTGCAGACACTGCCCACCAAACCCCAACCTTCTGATCACGCAGAGGAGTCTCGTGGAAGTTATGCAGATTCTGCACTGCCCAGAACCCGTGATTCTGATTTTTACTTGTTCAGAACAGGTATTGTCTGACGCAATTTTCGGTTTCGTACGAAGTTGCTGGCCCTAACTTCTCAGCAAACAACTGACCACACCGTTTCCAAGAGTTTGTTGTCACATAACTTCCCACAAAGAGCACCCACTGTGAGTACCATCGCCTCCTTTTCACTGCTGCACTCACACTGTCAAAAACCCGCATTACACTGCGAACCGGTGTGGATCAAGTGGCGGGCGCCACGGAGTGTAGTTATGTAGTTATATACTTACACTCACTTCCTATCGTATTTACTCCCCCGCACCACTTTTATTTACCATTAGTCCCGCCCTCTACATATTAGTAAGCAAACGCGGATAAGGGAAGAGCTTTGAACACAAAATTACTGAAAATTACAAATTTACCCTCAAGTAGTAGAAACAGTGTGTAGAGGTATACGTAGATTCTGTACTTGCGTCTTCCTTGCGTCAGTATTTTTACTAATTCGTACCTATATTCCGTATAGCATTAACGCACTCTTTCATAAGGTGAGACGCGGAACGGTCTGTGTAACTTTGTGAAACACCGTGTGGTTGTTTTTTTATGACTTAGTGGGGTACAAAGAATGGCCAGTCGCCTGCTCGCTATTTAGTTTGCAGGCTTATTAGGAGGCGTGTGCACCACCACAACCTGGCCACCTGCCTTCCACCCTCCACTCCGTTATAAACCATAACACAACTTGCATGTACATGTGGTACACACAATTGATCTCGGTTCTTAACCAACGTCATTAAACAATAAACATCAATTTTATGCCATTAAAACATGAATTCTGCGACTTTCCTATCCCCAGTAACGCGGAAACTTTTAGTCCTGGAGGAAAAATGAGAAGGATCTTGTTTTGTATGAAATTTAATGCAATTTTGGTATTGGAAATACTTTTACCAGAAGCCGCAGTTCTCGAGATGTTCAAGAATATCTTAAAAAAGTTTCCCTATAAACTTCCCCCCTCCCCCCTATCCTCCACCACGTTCACTACCCACCGGTCACGTTGTAAGATGAATGTTAATCTGTTTTCCAGTTCATTCCTGGTCTGTCGACTTCACGGTGATATGTTCCCACCGATTGGTGGTCCCTCGAGGAGAAGCTATTATTTTATATATTTCAGAGACTGTTCCATTTGGTATTGTGTAGAAGAAAGATTATATTTGATGTTGAAAGGAGGCTACTGGGGCACGCTTGTATGCAGCACCGAATATGACAATAATATTAATGTAAATTAAAATGAAACTAGTATATTATAAATTATGTTTGTCTCTGATAGGCTTTATAATGCGGATCGATTACTGTGTACGACCCCCGAGCCAAAGATACTGCTTCTGGTCTGAGATTGTAGTGTTGGAGTTAGAGAGCGCATGGCGCACAGTAGTGAGAGAGGATGGTGTAGGCAGTTTTTGTGGTGTGCTCTGTGAAGCCACCAAGTGTTAGATTAATACAGGAAGCAGGAGTCTTCTCACAAGCAAGATAAAGATGTTAAATAATTAGCTTTTTATTTTGCCAGCGAGTTGGTATATATAGATGAGTAACTCCAGGATGTACATAAACTGATTTGATAAAAATTCTAGTTAGATATTTCACTTTCATAATGTTTCTAAGATTTCTTAAGAGAGCTATACTTGATTTGATGATTTGCATTTATGCTGGTTTAGTGAGGTTAGATTACTTACTGTACAAATCTCTTTGTTTGTGGATCAATTATTAAATATGATATATTATTCCAATTAATGTAACTTCAGTTGTAGATGTTCTTGAAAAGTCAAATTTAATTTTGCAATATAATTTCACAAAGAAACTCAGTGTTAGTAATTCACCACAATCAGTACCGCCTCTCTGTCCAGGTCACATGTTTTTCAAAGAAGTTGGATTTTTCTTAAATGTTTTAATTTATCAGCCAAAAGAATTTCATATGCATTTCAAATTATTATGACCAGCATTGCACACTGCTGCGCCTGTAGGTAGTATATATTACATTTTTTCATGAGAGACCAGAATATGTCACGTTCCTCTGTTGCTGTTTAGAGGTAAGACAATATAAGTACCTTTATGCACTTGCCGTCATTCAAAGTATTCCACACAGCACAACAATTGTACTAAGTATCCAAAAGATTTTATTTCATTTAAAGAACGTTACAATGTCTCTCGTAAGTAAAATAATAAATATATAAATAGCCATATACGGTACTATTCTGAAACACGTGTTTACCTCTATCGTAAAGGACAAAGTAAAACAAATTATAAGTGTGTTTCATTTCTTTCACGACTATTTTCAAGTGCTAATGTAAAACCACCTTCCACTAAACTGTTGCCGTTAGAACAACTTTCAAACGACATGACTGAAATGAAATGGACAGAAAACATGAAAGTATTATCCTTGAAATATCGTAGGTTTGCGCAACGTCTTTCACCTTTCCCTCTCCCCCGTCGTTCTATGACTTTCCTCTCAGTGTCCTTCATAGACGCCATCTCTCATGTACATTTCTGCCACGGCCCACAGTTTAAATCTACCTGCCTGTAACCTTTCTTTGATGTTCCGCTTTCCATGAACGAATGTTCTGCGTTCTTTTCTGATCGAATTGCTTCTGTTTCCTGTATTTATGTACTAGTTGACTCCAAATGTTGGATTTACATTTGAGGTAGGATCCCTTTATAATATGCTTCTGGTAATGAGTAATGTAAAATATATACAGTACCTATTTAGTTGTAAGAGAGGGCCCTAACATTGACGAATAAACGAAGAAATAAATAACAGCGACAACGATGAGACAAAGTGATTCGCACTAGAGTTCTGCTGTTGCTCTCAACCCATGAGGTCATACCCCATCAGTTAAAAAAAGATTAGAGACTGGATTAATTTCAGTAAACCGAAAAAAAGTTAAGTCGGTGATTTTAATGCTTCGGGTGTTCTAAATAGTCCTCCCCACCCCTTGCGTACAATGCATATAACGTCCACACAACCATATGGAACTGGGATGCTGCTCAGATCGCGTATGGTATTCGTCTTGTCGGACCCTCAGAGACCCATTCTGCATTTTGTTATTTTATCATAGATTAGAATTAGAGTAGATTAACAAATTACATTAACCTTGTTCATAGTTATGCCAGTACCTGAAAGTTTTTTGTAACAATGCTGCTTTGTTTTTCATGTTGTATCATATATAGACCTACTAATTAGATAAGTTGGTGGGTTTTGTTCTGTCATTACATTGTATATTGCATTGTATCAATAAAGATTTTTTTAACACAAAGTCTTATCAAACGTGATGATTCTTTCCAGAAAAGAATCGATCGGATTTTGCATTTCAATCAAGTCACGATAGATGAATGCTTGGTTTACAGACGTTCAGTTCGTTGCGCCACAACGATTTTTGACACAACAACGTTGACACACTACGCCCGCATGTTCACACCTGAACACTGCCTGCCCACAACCGACTGGTCGAATACACATCTATTGTTTACAGCTGTTTGTCAAGCTGACAGTAGTTACTGCATATACGGTATAAATAAAGTCAGGTCAACTGAAGAATAGGATACAACTCGTCGACTTTGACCAATGACGTTTCGGACACTGTGGCCGAGAGGTTCTAGGAGCTACAGTCCGGAACCGTGCGGCTGCTGCGGTCGCAGGTTCGAATCCTGCCTCGGGCATGGATGTGTGTAGTATCCTTAGGTTAGCTGGGTTTAAGTAGTTCTAAGTCTGTAGGACTGATGACCTGAGATGTTAAGTGACATAGTGCTTAGAGCCATTTGAACCATCTGTGTGCATGTTTTGAATTATACTTTAGTGTCGCTCCAATTGCTGTTGAGTAGGAATTAAAGTCCATGGAGAAGAAATAAAAACATTGAGGTTCGCCGATGACACTGTAATTCTGTCAGAAACAGCAAAGGACTTGGAACAGCAGTTGAACGGAATGGACAGTGTATGGAAGGAGGGTATAAGATGAACATCAACAAAAGCAAAACAAGGATAATGGAATGTAGTCGAGTTAAGTCGGGTGATGTTGAGGGAATTAGATTAGGAAATGAGACACTTAAAGTAGTTGAGGAGGTTTGCTATTTTGGGAGCAAAATATCTGATGATGGTGGAAGTACAGAGGATATAAAATGTAGACTGGCAATGGCAAGGAAAGCGGTTCTGAAGAAGAGAAATTTGTTAACATCGAGTATAGATTTAAGTGTCACGAAGTCTTTTCTGAAAGTATTTGTATAGAGCGTAGCCATGTATGGAAGTGAAACGTGGACGACAAATAGTTTGGACAAAAAGATAATAGAAGTTTTCGAAATGTGGTGCTACAGAAGAATGCTGAAGAGTAGATTGGTAGATCATATAAGTAATGGGGAGGTATTGAACAGAATTGGGGAGAAGAGAAATTTGTTGCACAACTTGACTAGAAGAAGGGATCGGTTGGTAGGACATATTCTGAGGCGTCAAGGGGTCACTAATTTAGTATTGGAGGGCAGCGTGGAGGGTAAAAATCGTAGAGGAGGACCAAGAGATGAATACACCAAACAGATTCACAGATTCAGAAGGATGTAGGTTGCAGTAGGCACTGGGAGATGAGGAAGCTTGCACAGGATAGAGTAGCATGGAGAGCTGCATCAAATCGGTCTCAGGACTGAAGACCACAACAACATCTGCGCTAGTACTAGTTTCCGATTCTTGCGTTGATACCAGTTCTATCAAAGGCGAAAAATCTTTACAGATGTCAACTGAGGTACACCATGCTACTTTGGTTTCGCTCAAATGGCTCTAAGCACTATGGGGCTTTACATCTGAGGTCATCATTCCCCTAGACTTAGAACTACTTAAACGTAACTAGCCTGAGGACATCACACACATCCATGCCCGAGGCAGGATTCGAACCTGCGAGCGTAGCAGCAGCGCGGTTCCGGACTGAAACGCCTAGAACCGCTCGGCCACAACGGCCGGCTTTGGTTTCGCTAACACTAGAATCCTATCCTTCAGTTGGCCTATGTAGATGAAGAATAGGACACGTGATATACGTAATATTACGTTCGAAATGACGTTGTAGATGAAGAATAGGACACGTGATATACGTAATATTACGTTCGAAATGACGTTGACCAATGACGTGATATTTTAGTTACCAGGTGTTTTCGAGCCATAGATAATAAATCGGTCATCTTGTGCAACTAAGCGTCATAACAGTAAATAGAAATAAATGACAGATATTGTGTACACTTTTTGTTGATTGTGAGATGATATATGTCCACGATCTGTTTTCTCTCTACTACAATCGTTGGTTGGTTCTCAGCATCCGTCTATGCTTTGAAATCTTTGCTGTGCATCATCTGTGGGAATTTGGGACGTCACTGGTCAAAACCGACGTATTGTATCCAATTCTTCAGTATTCTCATAAAGTCAATATTTGAACATTGTGTTCGGACGGCGTACTCTTAACACACGCTGAGGTCGTCCTTGAAGATTTTCGCTTCAGGGGCTGTAAGCCAAGGTCCAAAGCATATTTCTCCGCCCTCTGTTTCGCCTTTCGCTGCTAGAGACATCATAAGAGCCGATAAAGACTCACAAAGCACTTACATACTCCGCAAACCGAACTGTTTATACGTATCCACGCAACGGTCGGTTCGTGACATCCTCAGACTATGCCAGAGATAGCGGATTCGCGCCAACTACAGAGCACGGATATATACTAAGGGCAGATGGTGCTACAAACCTAACGCTGTGTGTAGCTGTGAACCGACGTCAATCTCTAAAACATTAGCAGAATACTGCTTACGATCGCTTCTTGTTCTTAATTTCTGTCGTGTGCATGCAACATATGCTTTAAATTGAAAATGTTACAGTCTTTTCATGGACACACAAGAAGGTTTAAGATTGATTATTTAACGGTAAGAAAGAGATTTCAGACCAGATTTTAAAATGCAGACCTTCTCGGGAGGAAATGTGAACTATGATTACAATTTACTTGTTGCGAACTGTGTATTAAAACCGAAGAAATTGCCAAAAAATATGAGAAATTGAGGAGATGGGACAAGGATAAATCGAATGAACCGGAGGTTATTGAGTACTACAGATGGATTATTAGGGCCACGCTTGACTGAAACAGGAGAAAGAAATACAGTAGAAACGAATGGGTAGCTTTGAGAGATGAAACCGTGAAGGCACCAGACTATCAAATAGATAAAAAGACAAAGGATAGTAGCTATCCTTTAATATCTTAGGAGATACTGAATTTAATTTATGAAAAAAGAAAACATAAAAAATACGGAAAATGAAGAGGGCGAAAGTGAATACAGACGACTATAAATGAGATTGGCGGGAAGTGCCAAATGGTTAGGCTGGAATGGTTAGAGGACGAATGTAAGTATACAGAAGTATTTAGAACTAGGGCAAACTTAGATACCACCTATACCAAAATGAAAGGGGCATTTTGAAAAAAAAAAAAAAGATTCGCAGCTGTATGAATATCAAGGACCCAGACGGAAAACCAGAACCTAGCAAAGAAGGGAAAGTGAATGTTGGAACAAGTCAATAGAAAGGCTGTACAAGGAAGATGAAGGCAATATTACAGAAAGTGAAGGGGACTTTGATGAAGGTGAAATGGGAGATATGATACTTTGAGAAGAATTCGACAGAGCATTGAATGATCGAAGTCGAAACAAGGTCCTGGAGTGGACGACAACATTCCATCAGAACTGCTGATATCCTTGAGAGAGCCAGCCACGACCGAAGTATTTCAGCTGCTGCACAAGATATTTGAGAGAGGCGAAACTCCCTCAGACTTTAAACTCCAAAGAATGTAGTCGTTGACAGGGGGAGGGGGTTATTAGCTAACTACCTGTTAAGTAAGTCTTGGCTGCAAAATATTGTGTCGAAGTAATTGCAGAAGGAACTTTTAGAAGACGACCTCGGGGAAGATCGGTTGAGTCCGGGAAAATATTCGAATACGCGAGGCAATGCTGATCCTGAGACTAATCTTAGATGACCGAGCGTGGTGGTGCAGTGGTTAGCACACTGAACTCGCATTCGGGAGGACGACGGTTCAATCCCGCGTCCGGCCATTCAGATTTAGGTTTTCCGTGATTTCCCCAAATCGCTTGAGGCAATGCTGCCATGGTTCCTTTGAAGGACACGGCCGAATTCCTTCCTCACCCTTCCCTAATCCGATGGGACCGATGACCCCGATGTTTGGTCCCTTTCTTCCGAATCAACCAACTAATCTTAGATGGTAGCTACGTAAAGGCAAATCTACGTCACGGAATCTGTGGATTTAGGGAAAGCTTTGCCAATGTTGACTGGAATACTCTCTTTGAAATTCTAAAGGTAACAAGTGTAAAAAAACGTATATCTGTTACAAACTACGGCGTTTACACCCTTCATTCAAAATGTAAACGTCACCATGGATATTCGAATTTAGGCTATGACATGTTCGATATGTCTGCCGTCATTGATGATGATGTGGCGCAGACGAATAGTGAAATTCTGCGTGACCCCCTAAAGTCGGAACATCGATACTGTCGATGACCTCCTGAAGGGCTGTTTTCAACCCAGCAATCGTTTTGGGGTTATTGCTGTACAGCGTATATTTAATATAGCCCTACAAAAAGGAGTCGCATGTGTTCAGATCTGACGAATATGGCGGTCAATCGACACACCCGCCATCGGCCTCTGGGTACCCCAGGCCAGAAGGCAGTCCCCAAAGTGTTCCACCAAGACATCAAACACTCTCTTGCCTCGATGGGGTCGAGCTCCGTCTTGCATGAACCACATCTTGTCGAAATCAGGGTTTCTTTGGATAATGGAGATGAAATCACCTTCCAAAACCTTCACCAAATCGTTCGGTATTCACAGTGCCCTGAAGGAATATCGCACCGATTATTCCGTGGCTGTACGCTGTACAGCATATAGTCACCCATTGAAGATGAAGAGACTTCTCGATCGCGAAATGCTGATTCTCAGTTCCCCAAATGCGCCAATTTTGCTTATTGACGAACCCATCCAAATGAAAGTCAGCTTCGTCGCTAACCAATGCACATACTAATTCCCATCATGCCACCCGGACAAACGTGCAGTTTGAACGTCCTAACACAAACAGTTCAGAAGTTATATGACGATTTCATTTCATATAGTTCAATAATTGTCACCTTGTACTTGACTGATTTGAGTGAAAATGAAATTTGTGGCGCAACTTCTTTAAAAGAAGGGATCAGTTGATAGGACACTTTCTGACACAACAAGGAATTACCAATTTAGGAGGGAGACAAAGAGATGAATACAGTAAGCAGATTTAAAGTGATGTAGGTTGTAGTATTTATTCAGAGATGGAAATGTTTTCGGAGGGAAGAAAAGCATGGAAAACTATATCCAACCAGTTTACCGACTGAAGACCCCAACGACAGAAAGGCACTTTCAGAAGTTTCTTCTGGTCTTAAATATTTGATCCACTAATAAGACACATTTTGCGTTGTTGATATAACTTTCATTTTGATAACGTTTCGAATAAGCAACGGCAGAAGTGTTTGATAAGGAAAGGTTGCTCTCGCAGTCAATCATTTTCCTTGATACAAACTGATAAAACTGATCTTATGTCTGTGTTTCCTCCTCGCAAATGCAAATCACATATATAACCCCACCTCTGCTCTGTAATTTAGTAAGCTTTTACCTAAATAAGAGAAAACCCTATCTAGTCCTATTATGGGAAAACCCACGCATAACCATCTTACTAACATTTAGTTTAGTTTCCAACTAAAGTACACTATAGGAGGATACTCCTGTTAATACGAAAAGCTAACCAATAGGGTTACCCTTTTTACAGGAATTGACCATGTGTTGTCTAATGGATAAGTAAATCAGACTATTCAATTCTTTTCCTAAGATTTTACCCAGTGGATAAAGAGAAACGTAGTATGAATAATATTATATTAAAGCCAGGACACCTCAGTTTCAAGTTCATTTAGTGGTTTAAAACATGTACTATAGACGCCAGCCTATCGAGACAATTTAACAGTTAAGTGTTGGTAAAGGAGAAGTATGAGTTGTTGCCTATTGTATTCCTACTGTTTAATTTGGTTCTTCAGATTAAATATTACTCAATGTCTACAATACTTATGCAGGCAGTGGAATTTCTTTTTGACCGCTACACCCTTAAACATTACGTTTTTAAAAGAAAAAAGCCCAATAGATAAGGAAGTTAAAAAAATGTCGCCAGGGGGGAATCTATAGTAAAGCATTTTCTATGATAAACAACTTAAATACTAAAATACTTAGATACTAAAGCATACATATAAAAGAAAATAGCACTTCAACTAATCCACTTAGTAACGAAATGTGATTTCTTTACACTTTAGTCTACTATCAGAATGATTAGTACACCAGTAAATGATCCAAGCTCGCAGTTTTTGTCAAAACACATCCACTAGAAGTTAACGGTTGGAGCAACTAACATAGCGGATGTGGTATTCAAGTTTTTGACGTCATGACAACTTCATTTATTACACGCCCACGCTAGAGAGCCTATATAACTACATTATGGCCTCTATATACGTTCTCTGTCGCCGAAGTTTGTTATGGAGGTTGTAGTGGGGGGAGTGTTGATGAGATTTACTTTATCGAGCAGTAAGGCCCACATATTGTCTAATTTCAGTCCTTCTTCTTTTCTGTTTCTTTTTAGCACATATTTATTAGGTCACTTTCTTGTTTGTAGTACAAGCACTACAATTAGTTTTCAACTAACTTCGCCATGAGTAGAGACCTGAAACTTTGAACATAGCTCAGATATGGATGACAAAGCAATATTAACTCACTTTCCTGTCTTGTTTGTGGCCCTATTTCTCCGTTTTCCTGTTCCGGTTACGCATGGCTCGCGGTATGAACGATTCCCTGTAGGCCGTCGTGAGAGCCAGAATCCAATTTTTTTACCTTCGTGGTCTTTTCAAGAGGTACACGCATGAGGATACAATATATTGGGTGACTAAGGTAAAGAGAAACTGAATTAAACCTAAAATTTACCGCAGGTAAATGTTTGCAATCGATTAAAATGTTACACAAAGAAAGTTATAAAGCAGAAAATAACTATTTAACTAAGAACCTTTTTAATATAAGACATTTTTTAATAAAGCGACAAAAAAGTGAAAAATAAATTCTCCTAGTATCATAGTAATTCATAACCCCACACAGGCAGCCCTGAAAATTTATTGCTATGACAATATTTGTGAAATCTGAAACGAGGAACTTGGGCTGCGAGCAGTAAATAATAGTACAGAATGTAGGGAATATCTGTCGTTGAGAAATATCACATAGCAGTTCGTATCATTTTTAATGCCATAATTTTTTTTCTGACAAATGTTCACTGTACATGCATAAATTATTTATTGTATGCGCCCCCACGATTTTTGCTATAAGTTTTGCAAGTATTGTCGTAGGTATCAAAAATTCACAAACACAAACTTTCAGGACTATCTGTCTGAGGCTAGAAGAAATGATATACTTTTTGGTCTGTTCTAAAACCTGTTATGGTAAAAAGATGTTTTTTAAAATAATTGTTCTTACTCTATAACTAGTGCGGACTTTCTTCCAAAATGTGTCAATACCTTTCGACTTAAATCCTATAAACTGCTGCTGTTTTAATTTAAACGCTGATGGTGTAGTTTTTATTACATACCTACTTTCTATTCTGATTGATCTCGACTGTTAGTATAGAATTCTTCAGTATGTCTGTTGCCGGGTCACGTGGTTTATAAAACAGCAACCATTTCAGTCAACATGTACAGAGGGCTTTACTTGATTCTATAAACCTACTTTCTGTAAAGAATTTCCTATGTGCAGGTATGCTTTGCATACCACAGATTCAATATTTCCCGCTATTCTTATAAGTGCCGTTTTAATAAAAAATCAAGAAATGTGAGTTATCAAGAGATAGTTTCTTTTTCCAGTGTGAGTTTATGATAGCAATGGCGCAGGTCCTGTTTGGCAGGCCGCAAGATGTTGTCTTGACAAAATGTAGCTGCTACTTCAACCTACCAATTAAATAATAAGTTATAATGTATTCTCAGTGGAGAGATGCCACCCTTGTCCGCTTCTTGCCTTATAAGAAATTAATACAATCAACCACTCACATACCAGTAAATAATCAAATGTTTGATTCAGTCGAATTTGTTTCATTCAATTTATCGCTTTACTAGACTTCCAATTGCAAATTACGTACCATTTAGCTTGTCCTCATAGCCTACTGAACACTATAAAAATTACACTAGGTGAGGTGCTTATAAATCGTATTTTTGTTAAGTACCTCTTTCGTTCATTTGATAATAATTCCTTTGTGGCGACGTCCTTGCCGTGCTGTCAAATGAATCAAAAGCCACCCTGCACCACTGCTGTCAATAGTAAAATGCAACATACAGAAAATAGTGAAATGCATTGTTTGATCTCCGAACAGCGTAATAATTGGATTTCGTCTCCCTGTGTTGAGTGTACTTATGACATTGATCTTATTTGACGCAACAGGCTGCTATATAGAATTTTATGATACCTGATAGTGATCAGATAATCGAAACCAGTAGCTAATGAAGATACAGTTTATTGGCAGCTCTTGGTGGGTCTGGAATATGGTTGTGCACGAAAATGGAAAGGTACTACTCTAAAGAGTAAAACTGGTGCTTGGGGAGTCCGTGTACTTCAGTAGTCCACAGGAAATACCGAGCTGTGGAGTGTCTTGGTTGTGGCACTGGACTCACATTCCTTGTGACCGAGACTCAAATCCCTTCCAGCAATCACTTTCATATATTTTCCGAGTATTTACTACATCGATTAAGGTGATTACTGAAATGGTTTCTGGGAAAAAGACTGATTTCCTGCACCATTCTCGTTCTCTCCCAGGCTGAGCTTCTTGTCTAGTTAACTCGCCTTAGTCGAGACGTAAAACTTCCTACTTTCCCTCTTCTCCAAGAGAAACTAACTGTTGTTAGCTGAACATAACTTCTTAGGTGTTTCAAACCACAAAATCACTCGTGATCATTAATATTTATTCTTTTAGTAATGATACGTTTCAGAGATCCAACTTTATCACCGTGTAAGAACTTTGGCTGCTACCTCGTCGACATACCGTTACCAACACAACACCGTCAAATGTTTTACAATTTTGTCTCACTCATAATTCTCATTATACTTCCGAAAATCTAGTCATGAACAATTTCAAGGGGCTATATCACTCAGAGAAGTTAAAATTGAGAACGAGAACTCTGATACTAGGGAAAATAGATAAAAGTTGGTCCTGCGGGTACCGTATCCCAATGTGGGACGTTGCATTAGATCTATTCCAGTTTCACGCCAGAGTTCATCAACCGAAGTCACTGGCGAGTGGCGGCGTGCTAGTCTTTCTTCAACCCAAGACCAAATGTTTTCAGTGGATGAGACATGTGGAGAATGTGCTGGCAAAAGCAAGAAGCGAGCAACCTGTGTATAGACCTGCAATGTCAGACAGACTTCGAAAACGGAACACACACTACGGTTTTAACAAATCAGAAATGTTACAGTTGCTGTAGAAGTTACGAGCTATTTGAAACAGAGGTAATCGTGTTGTCTGCAGATGGCATACGCTCCCGTCTCATTTAGTGGTGCGTCCATATTACCATGACGAATGCGACCGTGCAAGTTAGTTCTCCTTGGAGTGTCAGTGCGGTCTCTGCTATTTCCAACGTCGTGCTGTTCGCAGAGCTGCTACTCGAATGAAAAGCGTTACCGTTGGGCAAATACTGTCAAGCAGTTCTTCACTTGAATGTAGACTTCTTAAAACGTTATTTTAACGCTTCTCTGAGTATTTTAAAAGTATGAACACAGCATTTATTTTACATGTCCTCAACCGCAGCATAAGTTTGTAAGTAGGTAGTTTAGGTTTTGTGTTGGTAACGACATGTAGCGCTCTGTACGAAAATCACTGGCTGTGCTGTGTGAAAGCTGTGGCTGGTTTGCATTGTTGGAGTATATGCTATTGTAGTGTTGGGCAGTTGGCTGTTAACAGCGCGTAACGTTGCGCAGTTGGATGTGAGCCGCCAGTAGTGGTGGATGTGGGGAGAGAGATGGCAGAATTTTGAGAGCGGACGATCTAGACATGTGCCCAACAGAGAGAGTAAATTTGTAATATTGGATATCATGAAATGATATATATATATTATGACTTTTGAACACTATTAAGGTAAATACATTGCTTGTTCTCTATCAAAATCTTTCATTTACTAACTATGCCTATCAGTAGTTAGTCCCTTCAGTAGTTAGAATCTTTTATTTAGCTGGTAGTATTGGCACTCGCTGTATTGCGGTAGTTCGAGTAACGAAGATTTTTGTGAGGTAAGTGATTCATGAAAGGTATAGGTTATTGTTAGTCAGGACCATTCTTTTGTAGTGATTATTAAAAGTCAGATTGCGTTGCGCTAAAAATATTGTGTGTCAGTTTAGTGTTGATCAGAGTAAGTAAAGAGAGTAATGTCTGAGTACGTTCAGTTTTGCTCAGCTGTTTGAAAAGCAAATCATGTAAGAGCTTTATCTGCACAGTCATTCATAAATTTTTCTAAAGGGACGTTTCAAGTTCGATCGTACCATATCTCAAAATCTGAGATTCTGATTTTTTTTTTTCGTCGGAGTTACCAGCATGGCGTACCATTGGGTACCGTCACAAATCAAACACTGCTGAGGAGGCATCAAGTGATACCGGATAAGTGGTTATTGTGCACATAGCCGATGGTGCTAAAGGATTCATCACACAATATGTATGGATACTTTTCTTACTGAAGCAAGCCCATTTCTCAACCGTAGAGCTTGATGTCTATCTACCAACTCACAAAGCCAAACGAAAATTATAACTGTCGTCTTGGACGCCAGTCGCGTAGGGTCGCGCTGAACGGCGTTGCGTGTGGCGTTCCTGACGAAAAAAATGGTCCCACATTCGCTTGACACTCATCGGCTTCCGTCCAATACGAGCAGAAATACCGAGGAACGATAAACGGCGTTCTCAGTAGTCCATATTCACACGCCTGTCGGATCCCGATATGTGCTGGTAGGCGTTTCACCTTCTTAAACATGACATAACGCAATTTTTCTGGCGAACGTACAACACTGAAAGGAGATCTGTTAATGGCAAACTCACTGTATGTTATTTCGTCATGTATAGAAAGTAGATAGCATCACTGATACTTTGTGCGAATGCTCTGAAATGCTGTTCATTTTCGTATTCAAGTATGTAGAATAGTTAACGCAAATTTGACGTTTGTTGGATACCACCTCTATCGTGTTGCAGTTTTAATGGCCAACAGTGTATTAACTCGGAAATACATTATTAATTGTGTTCACTTTCCCTCATCACTGTAGACATCCTCGTTACCAGATTCATGCAGAAAATTTTGGTTAAACCCTACCCTCATATATTTAAGGTTATGGCTGAAGAAACTACAGTTGCTCATATTTTCCTGATATTTATTTATCTAGCAAAACGTTTTCAAGTAGCGACTGGCAAGTCATCATTGGGGCACATTTGAGAAATTTAAAGTGTGTGAGATCTGTGCTGTAATTCCGGTAAATTTTATGTGATGACAACATTTTGAGGTGTATTAAAGATCTAAAGTTCAAATCATTTAAGGAAGAAGAATTTACAGTTGTTGTTTCATACAGAACTGTCTTCCGGAGGCAGCCCATTGCATTAACGGACCATGTGGAAAATTTGGTCGATCTGATGATTTGTCTGCACATAAGGCGGTTCCGCCAGCGAACAGAATTCTTATTTGATGCATTTCTCGTATACGTAAGGGTCTTTGGACTCTTGGAAAACGTGGATTACTTTGTAGTACCTCCCCAAGAACAATATTGTGTACTCGAACGAGTTATTTATTTAAATACGCACATGAAAAAAGTTTTGCATCACCTCGGTTCCGAGATTTCCGGAACCTGTACCGAAAATTCGAATAGAAGTCAACGTAAACATCAATTCCGCCCTTTCTATTGCTCATGAAAACCACACCTTGCGTATTGTACCACCATACAGCGAGACCTTCAGAGGTCGTGGTCCAGATTGCTGTACACACCGGTACCTCTAACACCCAGTAACACGTCCTCTTGCATTGGATTCACGATTGTATTCGTCGTGGCATACTATCCACAACTTCATCAAGGTACTGTTGGTCCACATTGTCCCACTACTCAACGGCGACTCGATGTAGATCCCTCAGAGTGGTTGGTGGGTCACGTCATCCATAAAAAACCCTTTTCAAACTATCCCAATCATATTCGATAGGGTCCATGTCTGGGAAACATGCTGGCCACTCTAGTCGAACGATGTCGTTATCCTGAAGGAAGTCATTCACAAGATGTGCACGGTGGGGGCGTGAATAGTCGTCTGTGAAGAGGAATGCCTCGCCAATATGCTGTCGATATGGTTACACTATCGGTCGAAGGATGTCATTCACGTATCGTACAGCCGTTACGACGCCTCTCATGGCCACCAGTGGCGTACGTCGGTCCCACATAATGCCACCCCAAAACAGCAGGGAACCTCCACTTTGCTGCACCGCTGGACAGTGTGTTTAAGGCGTTCGGCCTGACCGGGTTGCCTCCAAACACCTTTCTGACGATTGACTGGTTGAAGGCATACGCGACATTCATCGGCGAAGAGAACGTCATTTAAATCCGTTGTTGTCCATTCGGCATGTTGTTGGGCCCATCTGTACCACGCTGCATGTTCCCGTGCTTGCAAAGTTGGACCTCGCCATGGACGTCGGGAGTGAAGTTGTGCATCATCCAGCGTCTTGCGCAAAGTTTGAGTCGTAGCACGACGTCCTGTGGCTGCACGAAAAGCATTATTCAACACGATAGCGTTGCTGTCAGGATTCCTCTGAACAATAATCCGTAGGTAGCGGTCATCGACTGCAGTAGTAGCCCTTGGGCTGCCTGAGCGAGGCATGTCATCGATAGTTCCTATCTCTCTGTATCTCCTCCATGTCCGAACATCACTTTGGTTCACTCCGAGACGCCTGGACACTACCCTTGTTGAGACCCTTCCTGGCACAAAGTAACAATACGGACGCGACTGAACCCCGGTATCGACCGTCTGGGCATGGTTGAACTACAGACAACACGAGCCGTGTACCTCCTTCCTGGTGGAATGTGTGGCGTCCCCCATTAACATATCGATCGAGTCAATTACTGATAAAAACTGTGCATGAATAAGCTTTACCCTTATATTGAACGGCAGCCTGCCCTTCAATATACGGAATACTTCACGACTTGAAATGGGTTCCGTCCAGTATCTAGTTTTATTTATATAACGTTCAAAGTATTGCCTTAACGTTTCTTTCTTAGGGTTGTAAAATTCGGGTTGGTAAACTTCCTTCCGCAACCGTTCTTGACGACTCAAGGATCAAATTTCGCCAAGAAAAGCCTTTCAAATTCTGAACACGTATTACATGTTTCACTAATTTCTGCGGCCCATAATGCAGCTTCTCCTGTGATCTTAGACACGATAAATTGTATCTTATCAAATTCAGGCCAGCTGCGCGGAAATATTCTCTTAAACGAGTTTGTGAACACTTTCAGATTGATATTGTTTTTCTCACCAGAGAATGTGGGAAATTGCCTACTCTTAAAGATGCTGTCTTCCACCTTTAGAGAAGAAACACAGCTTCGTTGGACACACGAATCATCTTCTACTTCCCAATGTGAATTTACTTCCGACGGATCACTAGCAAAGGTGTTGGACTGCATACACGGACGCTTCGTCTCGCAGCCGGATTTTATTTAACTACCTACATATTCATTTTCTGGTTTCGCGTCTCTACGTGCTTCAGGTTGGATCCTTGTGAGTGTTATTATTTGTACGAGTTCGTTACCGTGTCGTATCGTTATAGTTTTTGCACCGCCTGACAGCGTTGGTACATCGATTATATCGGCGTTGAGGTGTTAGTAGTTATTTCCTCAGGATAGCTGGGAAGTTTGTGATGTGCGCAGTCCTCTCGTGCCGGGCCCCTGGCCATGTCAGGCGGACCGGCGTCCACCATGGAGAAACTCGCGAAGCAGCCTTCGCGACCCTCCGACTCTTGCACCGCCGCCCTTCGGGGAGAACCGCGTCGGAAACGCCGCTCGTCCCGGCCTCCCGTCGCGCATAATGCTCTGCCCACCTCGCAACGGGCGAAGGATCGCTTGAATCGCTCCAACCGCCACAAATCGCCGGTGGACACCACCGGCACTGAAACCGATCATCATGAAGACTGTCCACCGTCGCGTGTCAGGGTCCGTTCATCCGCGTCGTCGTCGTCGTCCGACGACTCACCTGACCGCCTAATAATTGATCTTTCTCGTAGTGAGGCGGCGAACACATCGGCTCTGTCTGACCACCACCCGGCTGTACCTGCACCTCTTTCTACGCCGTCCCGCCACCGTGGCGAGTCTTCTAGACACCCGGACCCAGTCGGAAAGTCCTCTGGCCGTCGCTCCAGACGCCCCTCCGCCCACGCGGGCTGTGGTGGCAGCGGATCGTGTTCCGATACCCCCCTGCCGGGGGACGCCGCACAGGATGGTCCTGTGGATGAGGAAATGACTCATGCTCCCGACCCTCCTTCTCAAGAGATCCCGTCAAACCCTCTGAAGGGATCGTGTTCCGATACCCCCCTGCCGGGGGACGCCGCACAGGATGGTCCTGTGGATGAGGAAATGACTCATGCTCCCGACCCTCCTTCTCAAGAGATCCCGTCAAGCCCTCTGAAGAAAGAGAGGATACCCCCCATTGTGGTATATAATGTCACTAATTACACGAAACTGAACACTGAGCTCCAGCGGCTCATTGTCGGCCAATTGAGAGCTGTTTACCAAAAAGATCATGTGAAATACCTGCTTGACAGTAGGAACGACTATCTTACCATTCTCGATTTCGTGAAATCAAAGGCGATGCCTTACTTTACCCACCGGACGTCGGGTAATCGCCGCACCAAAATCGTCATCAAGGACTTGCCACCAGAGGTTACGGCAGAGGAGGTCAAGGAGGAACTGCTTCGACTCGATTTCGAAGATCCTTTGGTCCACCAGTATAGCAAGAGGAATCCTGAGACCAGGGCATTGATCCCCTGCCTTACCCACGTCGTCTCCCTTTCCCAGAGGGAGGACACAGAGCGCATTTACCAAATCCGGTATCTTCTGTACACGAAAGTCCGGATTGAATCGTACGAGGGCCGCAACGGGCCAGCCATCTGTCGCAAATGCCAACGTTTACGACATACTGGGAATTACTGCTCCCTGCCGTTGCGGTGTGTTAAGTGTGCTGGCCCACACTCCCTGCTTTGGAGAAACCTACCTGTGCCAGATGTTTGGGAACGACGCACGATCCCCACCACATGGCATCCTGGAGGGGGTGCCCTGTTTACCAGAAGGCATTGAAGTCTTCTCGTCCACCCAAAAAGAAACCAAGAACAAATCGACCTCTCCCACCGCTACGGGACATGACCAACTACCCTGTTTTGCGGGGCCAGCCTGGTGCACTGTCCTCAGCAGCCACTCTGGTACCAGCCACTCAGGCACCAGATGGTTCGGTGGCTCCTGCGCCCCTTCCTGCCCAGACCCCCACGACATCCTTTGCTGCTGCAGCCCGGTCTCCTCCTCATTGTCTGTCTTCCGTGACGGCTCCCACTGCTCACCAACTACAGGAGCCAGCTGCAGCTCCCTCCAGCCCATCTGTGGCTCTGGCTCAGCCCTCTGCCCCTACCCCCACTCTGCCTACTACTACACCTGCTCCTGCGCGCCGTAGGGGCAAGCAGACCACCCGCGACCCTGCCCCAGTGGTGGAGACTGATGCGTCCTTTCGGGCGGACATGCGTGAAATCCTCCAGGTCATCTCCTTTTTCACGAAACCCCACATCCGGGCTGTTATTCGTGACACTGCACAAAAAATCCGTCAGTCGGAGGACGGGCTCTCCAAGGTCATCGCCCTAGTGGAGGGGCTTAGTCAAATATTGTTGTAATGGCGAATGGACCTCCACACCACCACCAGCCCCCTCGGGATCTTGTCACTTGCATTTTTAATGCCAATGGCATAAAACATATGAAGACGGAATTGAACACTTTCCTCCATAACTATCGTGTGGATGTTTTACTGGTCACAGAAACACACCTCAAACCGGCAGACGATTTCCGCCTTCGCAACATGGTGTGTTACCGCTCTGACCGCCTCGACCGCCGTGGTGGAGGCACAGCTGTATTCCTCAACAAAACTCTTGTCCATACCCAAGAGACTCTCCAGCCAATGGAACACATAGAGGCCACAGCAGTTACCATCTCCACACGCCTTGGTGCCATCACCTTTGCAGCAGCGTATTTGAGCCCAAACAAGCCACTGCTGGAAGCAGACCTCCGCACATTGTCATCCTTTGACAGGCTCATCATTGGGGCAGATCTCAATGCTAAGCACCCAGCTGGGCATTCTCGCGTGTCTAACCCCAAAGGCCGGCTCCTCCTTGACCTGGAGGATACTTTAGCACTATCAGTCTATGGCCCCCACGAACCTACCCATATCCCAGTCCGTACTAACTGCCAGCCAGACGTTCTGGATGTGGCCATCTTCAAAAACATCACCGCTCAGTTTTCGCTGGAAGTTCTCCACGAACTGGCCTCTGACCATGAGCCAGTAATCTTGCACCTCACCAATGCTGCCCTTTCATTTGATGCTCGTTCCACTGCGACCCTCACCAATTGGGACAAGTTCACCAGGGTACTTAATAACACCACTCGACACGACCTCGATTTGACAACACCGGCCAATATAGCCTGTGCTGTGGATTACCTTACCGCCAAAATACAGAAAGCAGTGAAACTCTCCACCTCCACTGCACCTTGAAATTTAACACCCCTGGACGACTTGCCCCCTCTGTTACGAGAGCTGAAGGTGCAAAAGAACCGCTACCGCCGGAGGTGGAAGCAGTTTCGTGATCCTCAGGACAAACGCCAAATGAGACGCCTCCTACGCGAATTCAGCCACCGGCTCGCCGAATGGAGGTCTGAACAGTGGGAGGACAGGATGTCCACCTTCCTACTCCACCAAAAATCTGACTGGGCTGTCATTCGCACGCTGCGGCGTTCTAAGCCAGCGACTGCCCATCCTATTCGCACAGCAGCGGGCTTGTCATATGATACCCTGCAAATTGTGGAAACGCTGGCAGATGCGTTCGAGGCCCAAAACCGCCCTCTGGTCCAGGACCTTTCTCCGAACGAACTACAGGAAGAACATGCAGTCCTGACAGCTGTTGCTGCTTTCCGCAACCGCCCACCCCAGTCTGCTCCCCTTCTTACGTCCATGGCAGAAATTCAGCGCATCCTTCGACGGAAACGTGGCCGGTCGGCCCCTGGATTGGACGGAATTTTAAATGAACATCTTTGCCACCTTCCCCGCACACCACTCATCTTGTTCACCAAGATTTTAAACTGTTGTCTCACATTGGCCTTTTCCCCCCTCAGTGGAAACAAGCCAAGCTGATTGCGATCCCCAAGAGGTTCAAAGACCCTACAGTCCCCACCAACAACAGGCCCATCAGCCTCCTAAACACTATGGCGAAGGTCCTTGAATCTGTGATCCTTCACCGACTTTCCCTACCTCTTGCGGCAGCTGGGACGATCCGTCCTGAACAGTTTGGATTCACTTCGCACCTCTCTGCTGAACTTCAGGTCCTACGGATCACTGAACACACCAGCAAAGGCTTCAACACTGCCAAGTCGACAGCTGCCGTTTTTCTGGACTTGCAAAACGCCTACGATAAGATCTGGCAAGACAACCTCGTACACAAGATGCTGACACAGACGCCTATACCGGATATTTATGTCAAGATCGTGGATGACTTTCTCCGTGGTAGGACTTTCCTAGTGGCTCAACGGGGAATGCGTTCTGGCATTCGCCAGTTGTCGGCACGCACTCCGCAAGGATCGGTGCTATCTCCCATCCTATTTAATATCTATGTCAATGATATGCCGGTCATCCCCGAGTGCCACCTTGCACAATACGCTGACGACACAGCGCTATACACCACTGGCCGCATTACTGACGCCGTCGTCGCCCGCCTCCAGCGACAGGTGGACGCCACTATCACCTGGTGCCGGACAAACAAAATAGCTCTCAATGCCGCCAAAACTATGGCAGTTTACTTCACGAAACGGCGCCCAGTCCTCCGCCGCAATATCTCGATTGCAGGTGTGCAGGTGCCCTGGTCCCCGACAACCACCTATCTCGGGGTCCAGATGGACCACAAGTTGCTCTTCCACTGTCATGCGGAGTATGTCACCAACAAGGGGCAAAAGCTAACCAGGGCTCTGTACCCGCTCTTTCGCAGTAGGGAACTTAACCTGCATACCAAGCTCCGCATTTACCGAACAGTTATCCTGCCTGCCCTCACGTATGGATCTGCTGCATGGGCCACGATTAGTGTCACCAGGATGCGGACATTGCAACGCCTGCAGAACAAGGTGCTCAGGTGGAGCCTGCACGCCCCGCCACTCGCGAGAATTGTCACTCTCCACGAGGAAGCGGATATCGTCCCCCTAAAGACGACCATACGCAACAACGCGCGGCGGCTCTATGAGAAAGTGGATGCCTTGCGGGACACTGTCCATGGGTTACGCCACGTTGGGACCACACTTCCACGCCGCTGGCATCGACATCCGGTTCCCTTAACCATCCTAGAGGAAACGGATTCCGACCATGTCTAACGATAGGTCTGGCACGTCCACCACGGACGCATCCTTTGGCGGGACTAGCCCCCATTCTACGTCCAATACTTTCCAATCATACCTGCCCATGTTAGGCTAAATTTTTCTGCCTGACTCATGTAGTACTGTCACCGTCAGAGGGTGGTACGGGACTACAAGTCCCACCGCCACACCTCCAAAGTGAATTGCAGTGACGCAGTCACTGCCCTGTGGAAATTTACTGCCTCACCAACACAGTTAGACCGCAATACACCGGTGATGCTGTATTGTAAAAAAAAAAAAAAAAAAAAAAAAAAAAAAAAAAAAAAAAAAAAAAGCGTCTCTATAAAACTGATACTTGGTTGTTTATTCATCAATAAAATTATTTGCCAAATCATCTAATCCTATACTCTGGGTAATTATACAGTTATCGATCTTATTAACCGTATTCTTTTCAATTTCATTCAAATATTCTGTCATATTACTATAATGATCTGTCAAGGAAGTAACCCTTATCGATACCATATCACACTGTTCCGATAAATTACCAATATTTTCTTGCAATTTATCTATACAATCAGTAATTTTAATTTCCTGTTTTTTCTTGTTTAGTTAATCTACACTCGACATCTTCCAGTTTATTATCCACTTTGACCTTTTGATCGACAATTCTAGCTTCAACATTCTCTATCCGGTTATCTACTTTAACCTGCTGTTCAGCTAGTTCAGAAAATTTGCTATTGAAAGATGCTTGCTGTTCTGACAATTTAATAGCTTACTGTTCGACTACTTCAGAAATTTTACTATTCAAGGTCGCTTGCAGTACTGCTTGCTGTTCGGCTAATTCAGAAAATTTACTATTGAAAGACGTTTGCTGTTCTGAAAATTTAATTTCTAATTTTACTTGTACTTCAGCAAATTTTTCACCCAACATATTCTATTTTGATAACATTACACTGAGTATGTCTACACTTCCAGAGCTGTTCGGTGCGACATTCATTCTACATTCGCGATCTATTCCCTCTCTAACATCAGAATTATTATCTGGTAATTCTACGACTTTATCTTCTGTTCTAAACCCCAATACACTCGGTATCGCTTCTTCATCTGGTTCAGTAAACGTTTCACCTCCTACATTGACAATATTTCTATTACCTTCTTCCAGTTCAGACAAATCTCCTCCCCTGATTCGGATATTCTCTTATCTATATCACTACGCAGTCACAAGTTTCTTTCAGGCATCATGATAACTACAGAACACAAGCACAGTGGAATCTCAACTATAACTACGGTACAAAGTCTACTCTATGATACTCAAAGGATCACTTACTTTGTGGATTGCTTACTTTTCTCTGTAGTTATAAATTTTCGTGGCGTGGCTGTGATCACTGTCGCGTTCTCCGACGCGCTGCGTCGTTCTGCATTTAGCTCACTCGAAGTCCTGGAGCGTTGGCTGCGTTGTGGAGGAGTCAGCCCCCCATGTCGTCTCTGCACTCGTCGTTGAGAAGAAACGTCGGACGGTGTGACGTCCGGCGTCGTTGAGCTCAGTTCTATGAACAAACAATGTTTAGCTGTCGCCCACAAATACCACGTCGTCTTTTCAATGATCCGACTAGCGTCGTCTTCTCGATGAGGCGTCGACTGGCATCGTTAGGCGCTGCGTTGTCTGCCAGATGAGGCGGCAGCTGGCATCGTGGAGCCCCATGTTGCGCGCCAAAATGGTGTGTGGCCTCACCGCACTCCAACCGCGTGGTGATATTGTCGACGCCGTAGAGCTGCTACTGCCACAGCTCTCGCAGTGGAGTTGAGACACGATGCGCGATGACGTAGGTCCCCGTCCGTGAACGGGAGACAGAAATGCGAACTCGTACGATGGAGTCTTCTTCTAATTTAAGATTGAATGATTCATTGCCCGGATATGCAGTACTTGTTAAATCTTATCTCATCCGCATCGTACACACCACCAATCGCGAGGGAACCTTGTAATTATCAATCTTCTCGTACGTTGTTGGCTCGTTGCTATGGAGTTGTTGAACCTGTATGAAGCGAGATCAACAGTCACTCTTTGATCACGTCTGAGTGAACCAGATATAGACTGGGACACTCAGATGTTTAGGACGGGTGGTAGGGACAGAGCATCGAGTGACATTATACTGAGTGCACTATCCGAAAATTACCTCGAGCAATTAAACAGAGAACCGACTCGTGGAGATAACATCTTGGACCTACTGATAACAAACAGACCCGAACTTTTCGACTCCGTATGTGCAGAACAGGGAATCAGTGATCATAAGGCCGTTGCAGCATCCCTGAATATGGAAGTTAATAGGAATACAGAAAAAGGGAGGAAGGTTTATCTGTTTAGCAAGAGTAATAGAAGGCAGACTTCAGACTACCTAACAGATCAAAACGAAAATTTCTGTTCCGACACTGACAATGTTGAGTGTTTATGGAAAAAGTTCAAGGCAATCGTAAAATGCGTTTTAGACAGGTACGTGCCGAGTAAAACTGTGGGGGCGGGAAAAACTCACCGTGGTACAACAACAAAGTTAGGAAACTACTGCGAAAGCAAAGAGAGCTTCACTCCAAGTTTAAACGCAGCCAAAACCTCTCAGACAAACAGAAGCTAAACGATGTCAAAGTTAGCGTAAGGAGGGCTATGCGTGAAGCGTTCAGTGAATTCGAAAGTAAAATTCTATGTACCGACTTGACAGAAAATCCTGGGAAGTTCTGGTCAGTAAGTGGCTCGAAACAGCATATCCAGACACTCCGGGATGATGATGGCATTGAAACAGAGGATGACACGTGTAAAGCTGAAATACTAAACACCTTTTTCCAAAGCTGTTTCACAGAGGAAGACCGCGCGGCAGTTCCTTCTCAAAATCCTCGCACAAACGAAAATATGGCTGACATCGAAATAAGTGTCCAAGGAATAGAAAAGCAACTGGAATCACTCAACAGAGGAAAGTCCACTGGACCTGACGGGATAACAATTCGATTCTACACAGAGTACGCGAAAGAACTTGCCCCCCTTCTAACAGCCGTGTACCGCAAGTCTCTAGAGGATCGGAGGGTTCCAAATGATTGGAAAAGAGCACAGCACAGGTAGTCCCAGTCTTCAAGAAGGGTCGTCGAGCAGATGCGCAAAACTATAGACCTATATCTCTGACGTCGATCTGTTGTAGAATTTTGGAACATGTTTTTTGCTCGAGTATCACGTCGCTTTTGGAAACCCAGAATCTACTCTGTAGGAATGGATTCCGGAAACAGCGATCGTGTGAGACCCAACTCGCTTTATTTGTTCATGAGACCCAGAAAATATTAGATACAGGCTCCCAGGTAGATGCTATTTTTCTTGACTTCCGGAGGCGTTCGATACAGTTCCGCACTGTCGCCTGATGAACAAAGTAAGAGCCTACGGAATATCAGACCAGCTGTGTGGCTGGATTGAAGAGTTTTTAGCAAACAGAACACAGCATGTTGTTATCAATGGAGAGACGTCTACAAACGTTAAAGTAACCTCGGGCATGCCACAGGGGAGTCTTATGGGACCATTGCTTTTCACAATATATATAAATGACCTAGTAGATAGTGTCGGAAGTTCCGTGCGGCTTTTCGCGGATGATGCTGTAGTATACACAGAAGTTGCAGCATTAGAAAATTGTAGCGAAATGCAGGAAGATCTGCAGCGGATAGGCACTTGGTGCAGGGAGTGGCAACTGTCCCTTAACATAGACAAATGTAATGTATTGCGAATACATAGAAAGAAGGATCCTTTATTGTATGATTATATGATAGCGGAACAAACACTGGTAGCAGTTACTTCTGTAAAATATCTGGGAGTATGCGTGCGGAACGATTTGAAGTGGAATGATCATACAAAATTAATTGTTGGTAAGGCGGGTACCAGGTTGAGATTCATTGGGAGAGTGCTTAGAAAATGTAGTCCATCAACAAAGGAGGTGGCTTACAAAACACTCGTTGGACCTATACTTGAGTATTGCTCATCAGTGTGGGATCCGTACCAGATCGGGTTGACGGAGGAGATAGAGAAGATCCAAAGAAGAGCGGCGCGCTTCGTCACAGGGTTATTTGGTAACCGTGATAGCGTTACGGAGATATTTAATAAACTCAAGTGGCAGACTCTGCAAGAGAGGCGCTCTGCATCGCGGTGTAGCTTGCTCGCCAGGTTTCGAGAGGGTGCGTTTCTGGATGAGGTATCCAATATATTGCTTCCCCCTACTTACACCTCCCGAGAAGATCACGAATGTAAAATTAGAGAGATTAGAGCGCGCACGGAGGCTTTCAGACAGTCGTTCTTCCCGCGAACCATACCCGACTGGAACAGGAAAGGGAGGTAATGACAGTGGCACGTAAAGTGCCCTCCGCCACACACCGTTGGGTGGCTTGCGGAGTATAAATGTAGATGTAGATGTAGAACCTACGCCGTAATGTAAAAAAAAAAAGTTCAAAAGTTCTCTTTTCAATTAATGAAGTAGGTATTTTGATATTCAGATTAAATTGTCCCTGCTGAACAGTCGTTGGTTAACTATCATGGATTAAATCACTTAATAATGTAGTCCACGCTTGATATTTCACTTGGAACGAACAGTTTATTGTTCCTTGGCCACTAAATACTATATAACTTTCGCTTCACACGCACACGCAGTTGGTTGGTAAAGTCAGTTCTATTAAAATTAAGTTTCTTGACAATTACGACAACTTGACTCTTAAGCGTAATTGTATTATGTTCGTGGAGTCGTGTAATTGTGTCCTACTCGAGACTAATTGAGTGTAGTTCTTTTATATACTATCCACTCTTCTTTTAGTTCCAACTATTTGAAAGACAAGTCCAATAATCACTAGTTTCGTCAATAAAGTTCAATTAACCCGTTATGTACGGTGAAACGCGTCTATCAGTTTCTGTCTCTGCTTAGAAAATCAGTTTCCGAAGTTAGTGAATCACGTCACGCAAGAAACACTTCTGAACCAAAAAACAATCTCGTCACGTTCCGTACTCTCAATAACTAAGACAAGAATTGTTCTCGCAGGTCTTTACAGGACGAGAGCCAGCAAGCGACTTCTTCTGTGAAAGAGTATTGTAGGCACATTGAATTTCTTCGTTGCGCTTACAACTCTCTTCCACATAAAAATTATCTCTAACTAACATCACCTTGGACTTAGCTTTCAAGATATTAATTGCAATTATCACTTGGATATTTGTCCATTAATTAAATCTGAGGTTTCTTCCTTCTCTTTTCATAAAAAAGACTCTCAGTGATGTATAACGTTGTTGTTATCAAAACTTCTTGGTGTTACCTTATTGGCAAAGATGTCGTATTTGCCAAGATAACTCTTCCCTAATTCATATTATGATATTCTGTCTTAATTGACTTTAAGGGGGTTGTTGGGGTGTTATAAATGACTGGAACTGGTCGGCTGTCGGACCCCCTCCGTCTAATAGGAGCTGCTCATGTATGGTTGTTTACATCTTTCGGCTCGTTGAGTGTCATCTCTGAAAGTCAAAGGGACTTTGTCTGTGATACGGTATCCACAGTCACGTCTATCTTCGGGATTTCTGGGAACTGGGGTGATGCAAAACTTTTTTTTATGTGTACAGTTTCCTCCGAGCCCTTGTCTGCGGTTTTATGGCATCGTTGACAGTTATTTGGAAACAGGATCATTGAATCACCCACTGTAACAGTGATATGGTAGTGCAAAGGATTGCTTGCGTCAACGGGGCGTCACTCACCTCTTGAAAGCCCAGCTCTAGAAGAAATTTTCAGAGTAAACAGGTGTGCTGGGCAATCTCTGTGTACGACGAGGCATACTACTGCGCTATATGGTTGACAACTTTGGATGGATTACGATTTAAAAATTTGGAGACACCAGAAGATTTGAGATAGATTATGTCATGGTAAGACAGTATTTGCGATATTTTGAACAGCAAGACTTTTGTAGAGGCAGGTCAGAATATGGCCATAAGTTATTGGTTGTGAACTGCAGATTAAAGCTGAAGCAACTGCACAATGATAGGAAAGGAAATCAGAGAGATGTGACAAACAGAAGGAATAAGTCGAGGTTTAGAGTGCCAAAGAGAACGTTAGCCAACTGACTAAAACAAGGGAAAGGAACAGAACAGAAGACAAATGGGTAGCTTTGAGAGATGATATAGCAGCGAATCAAATAAGCAAAAACGCAACGTGGGAGGATGTTCTTGGATAAAAAATGAAATACTGAATTTCATCGAAAAAAAGGAAAATATAAGCAACAAATGAAAAAGACAAAATGATGTAATACAAATATTTAATAAGTACCCAACATTATCGGCTGGAGGGTGCTCAATTAATTCAATGTAAAGAAAACTTCTGATACGAAGTTTTTTGTTGCTTTGATCACATGTACGTGCACTGGATTACTAGTTTCGATAGGACTTCAGATCCCTAGAGTTCACGTTACGTAATGATGCTGTGCGACAAACCGCATGTTTGTTTTCACTCCATCGTTACAGACTATAACAAAAACGATAGTAAAACATGAAAAAATCCAGCTGTGTTTCATAGCAAGACAGAGTCTGTAAGTAGGCTGTTTAGGTTTTTATGTTGGTAACGCCATGTAGCGCTCTGTATGAAAATCACTGACTGTGCTGTGTGCAGTCTGTGGCTGGTTGGAATTGTTGCAATATTC
This sequence comes from Schistocerca nitens, assembly GCF_023898315.1. Taxonomy (NCBI): domain Eukaryota; kingdom Metazoa; phylum Arthropoda; class Insecta; order Orthoptera; family Acrididae; genus Schistocerca; species Schistocerca nitens. The sequence goes on along the minus strand of NC_064614.1, from coordinate 277,675,721 downwards.
GCTATTGTAGTGTTGGGCAGTTGGATGTGAACAGCACGTAGCGTTGTGCAGTTGGAGGTGAGCCGCCAGTAGTGGTGGATGTGCGGAGAAAGATGGCAGAGGTTTGAGAGCGGACGATCTGGACGTGTGTCTGTCAGAAAAACAAAATTTGTAAGACTCGATGTCATGAACTGACATATATGTTATGACTTTTGAAGATTATTAAGGTAAATACATTGTTTGTTCTCCACCAAAATCTTTCATTTGCTAACTATGCCTATCAGTAGTTAGTGCCTTCAATAGTTAGAATCTTTTATTTAGCTGGCAGTGTTGGCGCATGCTGTATTACTGTAGTTTGAGTAACGAAGATTTTTGTGGGGTAAGTGATTCATAAAAGGTATAGGTTATTGTTAGTCAGGGTCATTCTTTTGTAGGGATTATGGAAAGTCAGATTGCGTTGCGCTAAAAAAAAAATTGTGTCAGTTTACTGTTGATCAGAACAAGTAAAGAGAGAAATGTCTGAGTACGTTCAGTTTTGCTCAGCTGTATGAAAATCAAATAACGTAAGAGGTTTACCAGCACTGTCATTTTTCTAAGGGGATGTTTCGAATGTCGACCCTTAGCCGAGGATACCTCACTGGAATCTTCTGATTTTTCTTGTAGATTGTGTAACTAGTGTAGCTATTGTTTATTGCTAGCGCGTAATTGTAGAGAGTATCTTCTTTGTAGTTGTAGTTTTTCATTGTACAGTAAAACAGTTGTGGCATGCATGTAGATTTGCACCAAATATTTTGCAGCTATGTTGCAATTAATTACATATTATTTTCAGTTCTATTTTAATGTGTTTTCTTACTTTACTCTTCAAATTGTGCTTTTCTGTGTTATCCTGTGAAATATTGTGACAATTACGGCGTGTGAAAAACGTAATACTAGCTCCAAAGTAAACTCAGGAAGGACAGTGAAGACGAGAGTCGTGTGTTAGCACCACCTTGTAATGAATTAACTAATGTTCACCATAGTAATTTGGTAACTGTGCATAGGGAAATGGACTGGGAGGCAAAAAATGGTCTAGACAGTGAAACAATTAGTAAACAGGGAAGCATTGTCGATCGATCGGTCGGCAACAGCTCGCCCCAGGATTCCGAAATGACAGGACAAAATTTTGCAAATACTCCAGATACAGGTTTTGTGTCCTCAACTTTTTCTCAATTAAGTCAAGACACATCTTCTGCTTTTCAAAATGCGAATGTGGCCGGTGCAAATGCACTGCCGAAAAGCATAGAGGAACGGATTCCAGACACAAATACATTATTATTGCAATTAATGCAACAAATGAAACAAAGTCAGAGACAAACAGAGCAACAGCTTCAAAAGTTAGGGACAATGGAACAACTCCAGAGACAAACACAGTAACAGTTAGACACAATGGAACAAAATCAGAGACAAACACAGCAACAGTTTAAAAAGTTAGACGCAATGGAACAAAATCAAAAACAGTCACAGTAACAAACGGAACAAAATTAGAAACAAATTAAAGAAACACTCCAACAAACACGTGAAGATTTAACTACTGATTTACAAAACATCGAATCGAATATCAAAAAGTCTGTAATGACGTAGAAACACAAATTTGTGAGCGTTTTCAACCTATTTTTTCGCGGCATGGAAATGCATTACAGAATCACGAAGCAGCATAAAAGAACTGCAAACTATTGTTCATGAAAATCACGAGACCTTGCGGGCTAAAATTGACTCAGTTGCATCTACCGATTCGGTTACGCAACTTGCAAAAACTCAGGAAAACTTAAAGGACACAGTAGAAATTCGTCCAGAAAGACACATGGAGGAAATTAGTTCGTTATCAGAGAAACTAGTCGAACTTTCGAATCAGCTAAATAATTTATCTACGAAGGTAGATGATAATCTGAATGTCACAAAACCGGTAGTCTTTAGTGACACAGAAGAGTACGAACAAATTAGGAAATTCAAACAAAATCAGAATCGAATTAATACGCAACGCAAAAGAGAAATCCGGCAAGTACAAGATCAGTTGGCACAAGTAATACAAGAATTACATATTTCAGAGGAGACTCATGCTCCAACATAGGAAGAGGGACTTAGAAATACGGAAAATCCGCAAAATAATAACACAGGGCACTTCGGAAATTATGAAAGAAATTGGCAAGGTGCACCGAATTTTGAGGTGGAACTGCCGACACGACGTAACAACGACCGATATGCGACTCGCCGACACCATGACTTTGACTATAAGCTGTTCATTACTACACGTCAATTCAAAACATTTATTAATTCTGGCAACGACATTCATCCAAAACCGTTGCTTCATCTATTCTCTCATTATTTTCCTCCCAACGGGTCATTAGAGCGCAGATTAGAACTACTTAAACCTAACTAACCTAAGGACATGACACACATCCATGCGACGGTAGCAGCAGCGCGGTTCCGGACTGAAGCGCCTTGAACCGCTTGGCCACAGCGGCCGGCCTAATAATGGAAGCAACTCTGTTTCATTACTGACGTTAGTGTTAACTGTTTGTGAAATGTGTGGAAGTGGCGTGGTCTGTGTTACAGAGATAATGGAGATACATTAATCAGAACTGCCTGTTTAAGTTGGTCATATTTCGAGTGGCTTACCGTGGACCAAGTGGGGACTGAATTGTGCATTGCTCTTCCTACTAAATACAGTGAAGTCTAACTTAGAGTGCCTTTTACTGTAATCATATTAGTAAAAAATTTCCAAGACATTTTAGTGGAATTAATCTAATTTAAACACAGTGCCTCTTCACTGTAATCGTTTCAGTTAAGTATTTGTAAAACGTTTTTGTGGAGATGTTAGTTGATCAGCCCTGAAAATTTTAAGATTGTGTATATACTATGTATTAATCAAGAAGTCAGTAGCCGAATGAATAAGTGCTTAGGTTTATAAGTGCAGAAAGTCTGCATCGAATCTCACTGCCAGTATATTTTTCTTCATTCCCACATCATTCTAGTAATAGATTTATTATGAGTGTGTAACTAGACAGTGTTGAAAATAGGAAATAATATTTCTTTTCGTGCGGAGATTGAATATAAAAATCCTACATACAAGAATTTTCGCTCAAATTAGCATAGCAATTTTATTAATATTATTGCATCTAATTTCGTGAAAAGCATACTGTGTAACCTGTTTGGCACTGCACGATTCTGGATAATACTTTTCACAGGAGCTTGGAAAACAACAGTGCGTTACGCGAATGTAATTAAACCCTAATTTTTGGATGTGCATGGTTTTCCAATATATCTATTGCAAAGAAAAAGAAACTTGGTTTATGTTCATAAACGGTTGTGCTTCATGGCACAATTTCGTCGCGCACCACACATATCTGTTGTTAGAAATACGGGGAAGGAAAAAAAAAAAAAGAAGGTACGCCGGAATCGAGATTCGGTCCAGAGACCTGGAGATTATGGAGCCAGGTGCTTACTCGCTCGACTGCTGACTCCTTGACTACTAGCGACTAACATAAAAAGTATACAGGCACGTCTAAAATGTTCAAACGCGAATTTCTTGGAAACGGTGGAGAGTTACGTCTCTCTGTTTACATAGATTAAGCCGTAGTCTCGAGCTATACACCCTATCAATATGAATCAAATCCGTGATGGGAAATTCGTACGGTGCCTTTATTAGCGGTATCGCTTCGTCTATGATACTCTTGCACTGTGTGTTTCTTTCGTAGAGTGTCTCGTGCCTGAGTGAATACTGGAGCGAGATAGGCGCTTGTCAAGAATATCGATCGAAGCGTCGCTTTAGAGACGCTCAGAACGCCGGCTAACAACTAAGAAGATTTCTAGATAACACGGCGACGGACGAGAATGCCCAGAGACGTGTTATTATTCTCTAGTTTGCTTTTTGAGGGTTGCTGGCCGATGCGATCTCCGGACACCCGAGGCCAATGTGCCTGCCAGTCTGCCTGCATTTACGCCGCCTTGTTTCACACGTATATAGTGTCTCCAACAGTGGAGTTCAGTTCTTACAACAAAGGCTTGGTCATTAGTGCGCTATAGGGAGGGCTGTTCTCGCCCAGATAAGAATCAGCGGGCACGTGGCGCGGTTCATTTACTGCCGCCGGACACATAAAGCTCCCATTGCGAGAGCCCCTTTCTTGCACTCCTTAAGATACGTATCGCGTTTTATGAGTCGTTGTAGTGGCCGCGTGTTTCATTCGCCCTTTTATTGATGCCCATCTCGCAATGTCTAAGACGCCACTGTGCACCTGGCCTCGTACTGGCTCTTCGCAACTTTCCTGCGTTATAGCTATCACCACGACACCAAGTCAGAAGAGTTAAAAACATACTTTTCCCCGACAAGCGGACTCGGGGTAGGTACTCTAAAGCAGCTTAATAAGCTGTTGAGCGGTAGGGCTGGTCCAGGGGGCAATAAAGCAGCGTTCACAGTTCAAAACATGTATAATCTTTTACTGAAATAAAAATCAACAACTTATAAGTCATTAAAACAGCTTTTGAAAACAAGTAACACATTAAACAACTTGTCGAATATTAACTATTAAATGAAATCAGCAACTGACGTCAGGAAAAGAGCATTTAAACGCTTAAGAAACGAAGCAATTTCTCAAACATTAACAGGTATCTGAAGTCAGTCAAGGTGCATATTAACAATCAAAACTTTAACATTTACAAAATTTTTCAGTTCTTTTTAAATATAATATCTTAAATGATTGCCGTCCGCAGCTCGTGGTCGTGCGGTAGCGTTCTCGCTTCCCACGCCCGGGTCCCCGGGTTCGATTTCCGGCGGGGTCAGGATTTTCTCTGCCTCGTGATGACTGGGTGTTGTGCGTTGTCCTTAGGTTAGTTAGGTTTAAGTAGTTCTAAGTTCTAGGGGACTGATGACCATAGATGTTAAGTCCCATAGTGCTCAGAGCCATTTGAACCATTTTTTAAATGATTGCCGAAATACTAAATGTCTTTTTCCAAAGCTGTTTCACAGAGGAAGACTGCACTGTAGTTCCCTCTCTACATTGTCGCACAGATGGCAAATTGGTAGATATCGATATAGACGACAGAGGGATACAGAAACAATTAAAATCGCTCAAAAGAGGAAAGGCCGCTGGACCTGATGGGATACCAGTTCCATTTTACACAGAGTACGCGAAGTAACTTGCCCCCCCCCCCCCCCCCCCCCCTCCTTGCAGCGGTGTACCGTAGGTCTCTAGAAGAGCGTAGCGATCCAAAGGATTGGAATTGGGCACAGGTCATCCCCGTTTTCAAGAAGGGACGTCGAACAGATATGCAGAACTATAGACCTATATCTCTAACGTCGATCAGTTGTAGAATTTTGGAACACGTATTATGTTCGAGTATAATGACTTTTCTGGAGCCTAGAAATTTACTCTGTAGGAATCAGCATGGGTTTCGAAAAAGACGATCGTCTGAAACCCAGCTCACGCTATTCGTCCACGAGAGTCATAGGGCCATAGACACGGGTTCCCAGGTAGATGCTGTGTTTCTTGACTTCCGTAAGGCGTTCGATACAGTTCCCCACAGTCGTTTAATGAACACAGTAAGACCATATGGACTATCAGACCAATTGTGTGATTGGATTGAAGAGTTCGTAGATAACAGAACGCAGCATGTCATTCTCAATTAAGAGAAATCTTACGAAGTAAGAGTGATTTCAGGTGTGCCGCAGGGGAGTGTCGTAGGACCGTTGCTACTCACAATATACATAAATGACCTTGTGGATAACATCGGAAGTTCACTGAGGCTTTTTGCGGATGATGCTGTAGTATACAGAGAGGTTGTAACAATGGAAAATTGAACTGAAATGCAGGAGGATCTGCAACGAATTGACGCATGGCGCAAGAAATGGCAACTGAATCTCAATGAAGACAAGTGTAATGTGCTGCGAATACATAGAAAGAAAGATCCTTTATCATTTAACTACAATATAGCAGGTCAGCAACTGGAAGCACTTAATTCTATAAATTATCTGGGAGTACGCATTAGGAGTGATTTAAAATGAAATGATCATATAAAGTTGATCGTCGGTAAAGCAGATGCCAGACTGAGATTCATTGGAAGAATCCTAAGGAAATGCAATCCGAAAACAAAGGAATTAGGTTACAGTACACTTGTTCGCCCATTGCTTGAATACTGCTCACCAGTGTACCAGATAGGGTTGATAGAAGAGAGAGAAGATTCAATGGAGAGCAGCGCGCTTCGTTACAGGATCATTTAGTAATCGCGAAAGTGTTACAGAGATGATAGATAAACCTCAGTGGAATACTTTGCAGGTGAGACGCTCAATAGCTCGGTACGGGCTTTTGTTGAAGTTTCGAGAACATATCTTCACCGAGGAGTCAAGCAGTTTATTGCTCCCTCCAACGTATATCTCGCGAAGAGACCCTGAGGATAAATTCAGAGAGATTAGAGCCCACGCAGAGGCATACCGACAATCTTTCTTTCCACGAACAATACGAGACTAGAATAGAAGGGAGAACCGATAGAGGTACTCAAAGTACCCTACGCCACACACCGTCAGGTGGCTTGCCGAGTATGGATGTAGATGTAGATGTAGATTTAGTAACTACAGTAGTAGCATAACCAATGCATCACGTCCGTTGGTGCCATAAGTCCAGAAAAAGGAGAAGTTTTACAGACAAAATTCAGCCCCGCGGCAGTTGTGATAACCCGACGGACAGCGTGGGTGGTATGAACTCGCCACCCACGGGTGTGTTGGTGGACTGAGAAGAACCCCTCCAACGTGAACCTCAACACACTAAGAACTAACATTAGACAAGTAGTAATAGTAAACTATTTTACGATGGACAGCACATATTTCACTTTATTAATTTAAGAGCCGAACATAAATAAACAAAGAAAAATATCTGGCCAGTCAACGAATATGTTGACAGGCAACGGTACTAAACATTTGGGTAGCGCTCTGATTACAGGAATGAGAAATGCTAATAAGGCTCGTGTGGCCTAAAAGTTTATTGGCAAACAGTTCCTTAAACTGAAATTTCCTGGCAGATTAAAACTGTGTGCCGGACTGAGACTCGAGCTGGCGACCTTTGCCTTTCGTGGGCAAGTGCTCTACCGTTTGAGCTGCCCAAACACAACTCACTTCCCTTCCTCGAACCTTTACTTCCGTCAGTACCTCGTCTCCTACCTTCGAAACTTCACAGAAGGTATTCTGCGAAACATGCAGAACTAGCACTCCTGGAAGAAAGGAATTGCGGAGACATGGCTTAGGTAGCTCAGATGGTAGAGCACATGCCTGTGAAAGGCAAAGGTCCCGAGCTTGAGTCTCGGTCCGATACACAGTTTTAATCTTCCAGGAAGTTTCATATCAGAGCGAAAATTTTATTCCAGTTGTTTGTACTAATTATGCAGCAGGAACAGTCATTACACAGTGTTTCGAATTGGAGAAAATTCAAAATGGCTGATTTCTAACATGGTTTTCAGTAAAACACTAGCCATAAGTAACATATCGGGCAGCTCTTACTAATGTCGACTGCACTATTTCAACTACCTTTGTTTACAAGGCTGCCCGTAAAACTACAATAGGAAAGTACTTTCTTATCTTAGCAGTATTTACCGCAGAAAATCCTCTAAAATGATTGAGAATTGCTTCTTCCTGTTTGCATAGTCCTAGCTGTCCCATAAATAGCCCGTCAATATGAATCAAATTGGAGAGGGAAGTCCTTATGGCCACTTTGTAAGCTAGACAGACTGAAGATTATGAAATCTATGTTTTGCTGGAAACATGAATGACAGTACAATTGTTAAGTCTTATCTTTTACTGATCAGAGAAATAAATATTTTTTCATGAGACGAGGGACTACTCACTGTAATTCTGATATCCACCAGAGAAAATAATCTCATATTGGATTCCTGATAACATAGACTGTTATTTTAGGCATGATTTTGAGAAATATTTAAATTTTTTCTTTGCAAACTTAAGGCAAAATGTGAAAGGAAATAGTGGACTCGGGCTCTGGTGCGTAATGTGCATCTCACTCCAAACTGTACAGAAGGCAGGGGCTGAAAAACTTGTCTTTTCTTAAATCTAGAGCAGGAATATGAAGAGAACGTAGAGCCTAAGCTGGATATCAATACTTCCTGTTAAGCTTCTTCTACGTTATGCCTGTCCACACTTGAAGCCCTGTGAAATATATCTCTTCTACTAAACAAGTGCACATAGCTCTTAAGGGGGACGTTCATGAAATTTTCCGAAAATATCAATTTTCAATTTATTTTCTGCTTATTAGTTGAACTCGAGTTCCCATAGTTTCAATGATGAAATAGCGTCAGAAGTACCTGAAAAATGGTTAAAGGTATGACGCGACCTTCCTGACACTCCCATTTTTTGAAGAAACATTTCAATAGTAGCGCGGTGAACAACGATTCCGTGAGTTACTTCCAAGCAAACTTGCGAGGGATACATCTAGAAGGTTGTGATGTATAGTATTTTGTTATACAGGTCATCTGTGATTCTGTCCAATATCTTAGGAACAGTAACAAACAAGCTGCGTTATTTATGAAGAAATCAATCTGGTTTTGCTTTGTGCTACAGGCGTAGATTTACACATGTGTTCGATTGTTTCCTCATTCAATTCTGCCACCGTCACAAGGAGTGTATAGAGAACTGGATAAACTACGTTTGCACAAGTTAGTGAATGCAAGACGTTAGCTGCTGGAAAAATCTATAGTCTCGAAGGGACAACACCTACATTCACAAGAAAAGGCTTTCAAATTGTATCCTGGACCTTTTCAAATCCACTTATTGCTTTCTGGCCGGTTCTGAACTTCGAAAGAAGTGTGTTCATAGCACAACCCAGAATCGAAATGACTCTCTAAAATCACTCAATGGAAATGATGCCCCAAAGACATTTTCATCTCCTACAGTTGTCAGAAGTGCAACGTATGACGGAGTTCTTCAATTTAATGATGGGGAAGTAGTAAGGATGAAGGTATTAAAGGGAATGGACTCTAATACAGGAAATTTCGCTCAATACATCTTGAGGAAAATGGATTTACAGCGTCTCTGAGTAACTGAAAAAAAGGTAGTGAAGACCTGGTAAAGGAAAGAATACAGAAAACAAGAAACGAGAAGAGAAGTCTTGAAAGGAAAGATGACCCTAAGTACAAATCTGGGGCCTTCTGAAGAGGTGACATAAGAAAAAACGTTAGAGTGGATTTTAAACTGCATTTCTTGTAAATTATGTTTTTTAAAGTTTATGTACTTTTTTATCAGAATCTATGAAGACTAGAATTATTAAATTTTGAACACTTATTTCTATAAACCCAATAAATGTTCTCTCAAGTGTAAATTTTAAATCCCAAGTGAAAGCCGAGATAGTGGCAAAGCTTTTCAAACTTTGCATGAATTTTATATCACACCTACAGAATTACTATTTAAAAAATTGGCAAAATTCTCTTATTCGACACATTCAAAAAATATATACTAAGAGATTAAACACAGAAAGTTTTGTAGAAATCTCTTGAATTGTTTATGAGAAAAAGCACACATATTAATTTTTTGAAAATAAAATTTTTAAATACTATTTAAAAGTTAAAATTTTTAATCAGAAAACTTAACAGTAAATGCATTAATTTCATGTAAAAGATGCTACAAAATTTCATTGTTATATCTTAAAATTATATATTTGCTGCACCTCTTCAACAGATCTTCAATGTGGGTGTAGGATAGTCAAACGGAGGTGGGAGTTGTGGTACTGTGATTTGCCAGGTTGCTAATGAGACATCACTCAGTTAAGAGTCATTTATTTTCGAGAGTTGTACAATCATTCTGTCTTCTTTCCTAGCCTGCCTAGCATCGGCCATGCTACTACTTGTAGCCCCTTTATAGAAGAGTTTTTTGTCAACTCTGCACTGTAGTCTAATTAATGAATGAGGTGTTCCTGACGTTCTCTCTTGCACTCGATTGTTATTCCACTGCTCAACGTTCCTCCAACTTCTATAATTTTGCTATGTATTAACAAGTATACATATTCCCTTATTTCTCCATTCATGAAATATCTCCGTTTTCCAACTGAAGCTCATTTCACAAATCTTAATCACCTTAAACTACTACACTAATTCCTACTAAATTGTTTACTCTTATTTCGGAGTGCTTAGTTCTGCGATTCTGCTTGATTACTCCGTAGCACTCCCTGTGTGTTACTAAACCAGGTAACAGGTGCCTGATGAACAGGTAATTCTGTGTGTTTTACGGTTCCTTGCTTGCAGTAAAAGCAAATCACACATATGGCGACTATAAACGCTACAGTACTGGTATCTGAAATGATTATATTCATAATCTGGTTGCGCTGCTTCTCGCATTACTTTTGGATGTGTTGCTACATCTTTTCTGCGGAAATCCTACCCATCTGTGACACATTTAGTTGGTCCAATGAGTGAAGGACATCTGAGTTTAAGGTATCATTTCAAAATGTTTGTATCTTTAAAGGGTTCTATGGCCAAAAAAACCAAAAGTTGTTTTAACTGGATCATTGTCGTGATTGTGGAATTGTTGTTGGCAGGCGAAATGTTGTCCCAGCTATGTCACAAACCGTACCATTTATTAGGATTCCACAGTCTTTTAGTTATATTTTTCCTAACAATTCAGAATGATAATCACTAGAGCGTATACCGAATAATGAAATAAAACACTTGGTCCTAATGAATACAGTGTATTAAGTGAACTCTGATCATGTTCAACTACTGGCTTCTTTGCTTTCTAAGAGCTTTTACTCCATGTCAAATGGTTCAAATGGCTCTGACCACTAGGGGACTTAACATCTGAGGTCATCAGTCCCCTAGACTTAGAACATCACACACAGCCATGCCCGGGGCAGGATTCGAACCAGTGACCGTAGCAGCGCGGTTCCGGACCGCGGACCGCTCGGCCACAGCGGCCGGCACTCTGCGCCACCTGTGATTTTGGGATATCTGGCAAAGCACTGCACTGAGGGGTTTGACTCTGCTTACATCAATAATTTTCGTGTATATTTTTGTGTTTAATACCAAACTTCCTTCGATCCATTTGATATTGCGACATTTCCCTGTTAGCTGCCTCCTCTTTTGTTGACATTCAAGTGACATTGTATTCATTGGTATGACCTTTTGCTCAACATCTCTTAATTGTTTCATGAACTTACATAGTGACTCCTCACTAGCATCTAATTTAGGTTTCAGAGCCTTGACACAAAATTGCATCTTTCTATTGTATACTACCATAGCACCTGTACTAGTGTGTATTTTGGAATTATACACTGAGAGAATGCACTGAAGATATGTGTCCCTGCTGTTATGCTGACTATTAACATAATGACTTAATATTTTCGAAATTGTGCAATGAATGCATTCAGTATATCCATTTGCTTGTGGGTGAAACGGAATAGAGTGAAGCTTTTGGATATAAGAATATGATACAACATAAAATTTGTACCCTTCTCTGCAATTATAGTATCAGAATCGCCAGATGTTAGTATCTAGTTATGCACCATCACATTTGTGGCCGCAGTCACTCGGAAGTCTGTAATCATTTCATTGCTATGAACTGGGAGAAGTGGTCTGTTATTATCAGAATATACTTAGTTCTAGCTGATGTCCTACTAAACGGTCTAACAACATCCAAACCAAGCATTTCAGAGGTTTTGTCACTTACGGAAAACTCGATAATGGTGTGCATTGATGACTACGATCTGCTCATTGCACACGTGGCACACAGTCTTAGTTGTTCAACATCTTGCTTGTGGTTTCTCCACCCTATCTTTCTCTGTCTCCCTTGACATGCCAATCAGGTGACCATGTGGTTGCTCCATTACTTCATTTTTGAACATTGTAAGAGTGACCATGTGCAGTCTACACTTCATATTTCTGCAACCAAGCCATTGTGTCACAAACTGTGGCTGCAGCAGTAAAGCCTGACAGTCTATATCAGCTGCTTGTGCCTTTTGCCACTCTGACGAGCTTTTTCCTAGTGACTACAGAGCTTCAAGTTTCCTGTTTAGCATGTCTGCATCGATGTGCACTTTTCCACGTCCGTGCACCACTTGATAACTAAACTCACTTAGCTTCAATGCCAACCATTTCATCTACTGGAGGGGTTTTCAATTCCTACAGGCAATTAAGGGAAGCATGATCAGTAATTACTACCTTAAAGATTTTTCCATATAAACAGTAGTTATAAACAGCAGTGAAGGTATGTAAGACCATAAGCAGTGGCTACAATTTCTTTACTTGTCATTGAATGGTTATGTTCCGCCTTGTTCAAATGCCTCATTCAGTAAGCCACTGGATGTACATTGCCATACATAATTTGTTCTACTTCTGCTATTTTAAATATCAACTTTTATTACATCATCGTCTGACACAGATTCTTCCTTTCATTAGACTCTCTCCTTTTTATTAGACTTTACTTCTGCTAACACGTTATTTGAATGCACTCTGTATTTCAACATAGTCGTAGCTTAATCGTTGATAGCTGATTAGAGGCACCTAACAAACTATATAAGTACCCTTTGATGAACGATGTTGGAGCAGTGTACCAGAAAATATGATGCAGCACGGTGCTATGTAATGTATGCGGCAGCAGCAGCTGTGGCAGCTCCGAAAGCGATGGGTATTGTCCGTCGTAATAGCGCCTTATGGATGGGGGGGGGGGGGGGGGCGAAGGAGGGGGGAGCTGGGGTCGATGAGTCCACGTAGTCACCTGTTGACACATGCAGTACTGTGGTGCTGTGTCGGTTTCTTAGGACAAAATTTACATTTATTTAAAATTCTCTTAACGCTTTATACCCTTTTTTTATATCTACATACACATTTTTTTTCCAAATTTCAGATTTATGCGGAAAGTGTACATTCAGTTTTCTCAAACTTAGTATTTCTCAGATTTACTTCATTATACACTATTATAGGCACAAACTATTAAATCCTAACAATATTTAATTTCTGTGTCATAGGTACAGTTGTGCAATGATTCGTCTGCCAGTACACGGCCAAGCTGCACCCAATATGTATGTGACGCCGGGTAGATAGAGTAGGGAAATATCTCTCTCTCTCTCTCTCTCTCTCTCTCTCTCTCTCTCTCTCTCTCTCTCAGAGCCAGCCAAAGTGTGCCAAGACTTCACGCATGCAGCATGTGCGGACCACACATGCCAAGACCTGGCTCGGTCCTTTTTCGAAATACCCAGAACAGTGTGACATTTCTTTTAGCCTTGGGAGTACGGCATTTTACGGTTTCCACAACTCCTTGAGTTCGGCATAATTTGGTGTCAGGGCAGTTTACCTTAGCTGTTTGCTCGAGGTATGAAAGACGTTGACATTTGCACAAAAAGAGCCAGTCTAGCGATCTATCATTACAATTCTTTAAAATCAATGGGAATGAAAGAGGAGAGGGATGAGAATTCTCAGTTCACGTAAGCGACGACTACTGCATATCTGTCATGACATAACATTACAGTATCATGCAGAAAGAATTTAAATAGTTTGTAACAACAACAACTGTACATATACTAATTTTTTTCTTCTGATTTTCGATAAATTAGTGTAAGCAATGTTTTGATTTCATTTCTTTTCCTTTCGTGTCATTATGTTAAAGAAACTGTAAGCAACTTTCGATGTGAATATTAATATTTATGTCAAATTTCAAGCAATGCTATAACAGAATTGAAGTGTAACCCATGTTGAATCTATTGTAACATGTTTAAAATTGTAATTGTGCGCCTGGTCCATACGTAGGCAATGTATTAGGATAAGTGGAATGTAAAACCTTTGGTGAATACCCTGTCTGTAGGGGAGCGGTAAAAGGTGGATGGCAGGCGAGCACGGGAAAATGCACACGGGCGCGGCACGGCATAACGGGCTCAGTAATGGTCGGAGTTGGGCATCGGTCTGAGAAACACGCTCTGGATCGAGGAGGCTCTCCTGGAAAACGTGATTTCATTGAGCCTCGGATGTGCCGTTTCCGACGACTATACAGCATGGCTATATTCTATAGGCACTAAATTGAAAAGGATTGTGACGCTAAGAAGAAGCAAAGTGCCGATAAATCAAGAGCCACAGCTGTAATTGTATGTGTGCTGTGCGCCTCGTCATCTCGCTGCCCGCCAACCGCCGCATCGACACGAACAGGTTGAATCTTTAGAATTGTATTCGTGTGGACCAGTGTTAATTTTATTCCTGACTGTTCAATAACAACTTAACTTTTACTAGAATTGTCCTATCAATTAATCATCCTCATCACTAACCTAGACAGGGTCCTTTCCACATGTTGTGCAATCCGAGTGTCCCGAAATGAAAATTTAAAGTTTATGTTAATAAGAATTACCTGCAGACCTATCTATGCTAGAAAGATGTTTAAGGAGCTTTATTGTTAATGAAAATATAAGCAAAGAACAAAGGTCTGACAAAGTTGGAAGATAATTTTGGAACTGGTTTAGTAATGAAGCTTAATTTATTTGAAACAAAAATAACGGTAGTTAAATGAGGAAGTAATAAGACAAAAAGAGAAGTAACTCATATATTGTAAATCTTGAGTGCTTAATGCTTCCAATAGTTAATAGTTTCAACACAGTGATCATAACAGTTTCAGGGTCCCCCCCCCCCCCCCTTCACTCTTTTCTTTTCTATTCATTTAAATTCTAAAGTGTACTGAACTGATTTGACCAGCAAAGTTAAAGTCAATATAAAACCTAAATTTATCGGTGTTTTACCCTTATTAAAATTGACATTGTATGTGTGTTTCAAAAGTGCTATTTCTAGGGTAACCTATGCCCGATTTCAGTCGGATCAATAGACAAAACGCAGTTTGTAGTAATCATTATAGTGTAATGTTGTGTATTTCTAGCTTGTCAAAATTAGTACAGAAAAGGAAAATATTAGTTCAGTAGATTTTTATGGTTCTAAAATTTACCATATAATGCAGTATTACTACGTGTTGTTATGCTTGTACGTACATCCACTTGTACAATGAAAAAACTCACTTAATGCCTAATTAGGCTGGCGACCGTATTATTAACAATTGGTAGAATCTGCTGTGTATGTTTCTTGCCCGACCTGACGTGTAGTTGCACTTTATACTTGCTTGACGTATCATTGTTGTTACTGAGTGGGTGTAAGTCTGATTTTGCCTCAATTCAGGTACACGCGGTCAACATATTTACTAAAATCCTTTCTTATAAGGTGAAGCCCGTCAACTTACCATAGTACAGGCTTTAAAGAGTTAACGTACGCCCGATCGTAGACGTTACAAGTGGCTTCCCGGTGACAGGACATCCAGTTGTTGTCGGTCACAAATTAATGTGAATACCGAACAGTGGATGTTCAGTGGCACGAATTGCAATAAAATTCAGTAAAGTAAATAGCAGTGAACGTCAAGTACGGTGGTGTGGTGTAATTTGCATTCAGTATGGACAGGAGCGTAGACACAGTAGATGTGCCGAGCGTAATGGAAAATGCGGCTGGCAGTAGCAGGGGTTTACGCGGCCAAATAACAGATGGCGTTAGCGGAAGACAATTGGCGTACATACAATATCATGAACACGTTAACGAACAGATTGAAATGTCGAGAGTGCCTCGAACACAGCAAGGAATAAAACGAGAAGTAGAGGGTGACTTTGTAGATGATAGTGGGTACGTGAACGAATCCACTGACATGATTGATTCTCCACAGATAAAGAAAGAACCGAAAGAAACTTTTGAAGTAGGATCGGAACACACCGATTCCGTAGAATAGAATTGTGTGAAAATTTTAAGCATGAACGAATTATTTGAACGATTGACCAAACAAATTGCAGGACAGAATGATCAGCTTAAAACACATGTTGATGAGCTCAAAACACAGAATGATCAGCTTCAGACACACGTTGCTGAGCAGCTCAAAACGCAGAATGATCAGCTTCAGAAACAAATCAGTAATCAGGTTAGTCAGCTTAAAACACACGTTGACGAGCAGCTTAAAACACAAAGTAATCAGCTCAAAACACACGTTGACGAGCAGCTTAAAACACAAGTTGGTCAAATTAAAGCACAGGTCGAAGATCAAGGAATTAAAATTAGTAAACAAATAGAACAGGTAAAACAAAAAGTGGGTAATTTAAGTTCTGTGGTAAATACTATGAAATTTGAAATTGACACCATTAGCAAAAATATGGATACTATGCAGGGGGAAATTGGTAACATTAACAGTAGGTTCGATGTTGAAATTCTCAACATCCAAGAGAAAGTACAGCCTCTGGTTGGAACAAAAGTAGACGAAAAAGTTTTCTGTCTTAAAACTGAAATCGTAAACGAATGTCAACACGGAATCTCACAGTTGAAAAAGGCAGTTTCAGACACTGAAAGAGATTTAGGTGAGAAAGTTACCGAATGTGTACAAAAATGTGAACAAAATACTTCGAAAATTCAAGGCAAAATTTTCGATCTAGAGAGTAAAATTAAAGATAGACCTGGTGTTGTCTGTAATGGCGCACGAATTACGAAGCTGTTAGAAGGTGAGGAACGCTTCGATCCCGCCAAGAAACATAACGGATGGCATCCGTTAGATTTCATCAAAAATTGCGAGAGGATATTTCCTGAACACTTGTCTGATCAGGAAAACATAAACGTAGTAATTAGCGCCTTAGCAGGTGACGCTAAGCATTGGGGAATTAATTTGAATACCGAACGAATGACATTCGAAGAATTTAAGCAAAGGTTTACGGAAGAATATTGGTCCGAACAAAAACAGGATCATTTATGGCGCGAGTTTATCGTGGCCAAGCTTCATGATAACAGGGGCAGGAATTCTTTGAAAGATTTCTGCGAATATTGGTACCGGAAGGTAACACATTTAAGAGGAAGAAGATCTGATTCTGAAATAATATGGGAGCTATATAAAAAGCTTCCAGAAGATTCAAAGAGATACGTGGGAAGCAAACATCGCAGCTTCCAAGCATTTCTCGAAAGGGTCGAAGACGAAGACCACTGGCGCGAAAGTCGTGCCAATTATCAAAATTTTGGTAACCGAAATAACCGTAATAATGACGAGAGAAATGACGGCGAAGGGTTTCGCGTCAATATGATACAGAGAGGTAGAGGTAGAGGCAGAGGAAGAGGAAGTTATCCAGGTCGCGGTAGAGGATACACCGCGCAAAATAATAACGACGCGGGAAACTGACTTCCGCGAACGTTGCGGGCCAAACGGAAGCGGACAATATATACCGGCCCCGATTTAAGAAATGTTACCGGAATAACAGTAAAGTTATGAGACAGGTTAGAGACAGGCGTGGAACGACGCAACGTGTCGTTGTGGAGCAAGCGTCAGGTGCGCACACAGATGACTCATCTTCGCTGTGCAGAGTGCTACATGTTAACAGGCGAGTGGAGCATCAGAGGGCAAAGGCCCAGCCTAGCAGAACAGCTGTTCAGAGAGAAGCCGCTAGCAATGCGGCAGCATTAGATATGAACGTTGACGTAAGAACTGGTGAATACATTACGAGTGGTAATTCCGTGGCGAAGGAAATAATAGATGAAACTGTGAATACACAGAGAGGTGCGGTTAGCAGTGTTAGCAATAAAGTAAATGGCGAGAATGAATTAGCGAAAGTAAGTAATTGGCGTGTGCAGATCGACGATTTGTACAAGGGCCTAAAGCAATGTGAGTGGGAGGATTTTAAGAAGGAGTATGAGGCAAAGAAGTTAATTAGTGAAAAAGGAGGTAGTAGGGACGTCGATAAAGTGACGTGGCCCAAATTTGAAGAGGAGAGAGTAAATAGCGCCGCGCAAAGTACGCGTGCTGCCGATAGGACGAAGGTTAATGAGAGGCAGGAATTGGAGGATGAAATCCTTAGTATTGACGAGGAAGTAACTTCTGTTAACAATCCGCCAACAGTACAAGCTGCTACCGAAAGGCACCGTGAGGAAGAGGCAGGTAATTACATGAAGGTAATTGAAGTCCACGAGGATTACACTGAATATGAAGTAACAGTGGATGTGAATAAAGCTGATAATGAGGCCGTTTTGCCAAAAGAGGATATTAAATTAAAATCAAAGCCTGACGAAAATGCAGAGGAAGAACTTAGTGCCTGTCTCAGAAAAGCTTTTGTGTTAGAACCTGAAAGCGATCTAGAATGGTCGGATTCCGACGATAGTTCAGATGACGAATATTTCGGTAATAGTGGAAATAATGGAAATATAGTTAATTGCGATATTGTATGTATTGATGATGAAGTTTCAAAACAAAACCCAGATGTTGAGACTGAACAAAGAAAGAAAGAGCCACCTGACGACTCAGGATCTATGTTACAAAGAGTTCAAGTAATCAATGACTTTGAACTCCCGGAACCAAAGAATAGATGGGGTGAATGTTAAAAGCATATCTTGGGACGATGTTATCGTCGACCCGGATTTGCTTAGGGAAGATCACAACAATGAAAAACATTCGACGGTGAAACAAACTGTAATACCAGTTGAAATTTATAATGTGAAATTGCAAGTACTTCTTGATACTGAATCTCAGATAAGTGCAATCTCCCAGTCGTTTTTCGAACTCATTTGTGATAAACCTGGACTAGTAATTATGTCAGTGACGGGTGTAAAAATTGTTGGTGCTACGGGCAAGACTAGCAAGCTGGTAAAGAACCAGATTTTGGTTGAATTTAGTATAAAAGGACAAAACTTTGCACACGATTTTTTGGTTGTGCCAGACTTGAGTACTGAAATGATTCTGGGAATAGATTGGTTGGATAAAGAAAAGGTTATTATTGATTGTAGACAGGAAGTGATCAAAATTGATAGTACATCTAGGAATTTAGAAGTAAAATTTGAGGAGAATGCGAAGGTGTTCGATTCAGAAATTGATTCTTTATTGTTGGAGATTGACCAAGGGAATGATGGTTTGACAAACAAGTATGAGGTGTACCATGTCCAGAGGTTAATAAATGAAAGTGACAAGCAGGGGCATGATTTTAAAGAAAAGGTGAAAAATTTGAAGGGAATATCTCCCGAACAGAAAACAGAATTGCTTGATATTTTAGATAGTAACAGCACCGTATTTTCGGACAAACCTGGCCTAGTTAAGAACTTTGTATACCAGATTGAGACAATAGAGCATAAACCTTTCTTTGTAAGACCGTTTTCGATACCCATATCAAAGAGGCAGGCTGTTCAAGTGGAAATAGATAAAATGATAGAATGGGGTGTAATCGAACGGAGTAGCAGCGACTATAATAGTCCCCTTATCATCGTGAACAAAAGGGATGGGCGAGTGAGAGTAGTTATCGACGCCAGGAGTTTGAACAAAATTGTAAAGAAGGAAATAGACAGACCTGAAAATCTGGACGAAATGCTCCAAAAATTTTATAACGTGAAGTATTTAACCAGTCTGGATATGACCGCCGGATACTGGCAAATCCCCTTGAGTAAAGAATCCCGTAAATATACCGCTTTTCTATTCGCCGGGAAATGCTATCAGTATAAAGTAGTGCCATTTGGGCTTAGCACTTCTGTGGCAGTATTTATTAGGGCACTGGACTTTGTATTAGGGAGAGAATTGAGTTCCCGGCTAACCATTTATATAGATGATTTACTGATTGCTACAGAAGAATGGCAAGAGCATTGTGAATTATTGCAGAAAGTTTTTGTTGTTCTACAAGCAGGGGGCATGACGCTTAAGTGGAAGAAATGTGAATTTGTGAAGTCAGAAATAAAGTTTCTGGGGCACATTATTACTACGACCGGTATTGGCAAGGACCCGGAAAAGTTAAGTGCAATAGCAGGGTGTCCAGCTCCTAGAAATAGAAAACAGTTGAAAGCCTTTTTAGGTTTATGTGGGTTCTATAGAAAATTCGTCAAGGGGCAAGTTTTTAATAGTCCTCATTTGAATAATCTACTTAAGAAAAATAGTGCTTTTGTGTGGACTGAAGGGTGTATGAGAGATTTCGAAAAATTAAAAAGTGAACTTTTGAATGACAATATTTTGCATCACCCCATACTGTCAAAACCTTTCCACATGAGTACTGACAGCAGTGCTTATGGAATTGGTATAGAAGTTTTCCAAGAAATCTGTGAGGGCAAAGAAATCGAACACAGGACTATCGCATTTGCAAGTAGGACTCTAACAAAATACGAGAGAAACTACACTATATCGGAAAAGGAAGCTTTAGCCATTATATGGGGGTTAAAGAAATTCAGAAATTATCTGTGGGGCCATAAGCTCGTCATACATACTGACCACAAAGCTTTAACTTTTCTTAAAGATTGTCGTTTACTTAATGGTAGGCTAACTCGTTGGGCTTTGTACCTGCAACAATTTGATTACGATATTTGCTATGTTAAGGGTACTGAGAATTATGTGGCAGATGCTTTATCTCGATTGCCTAATGGTATGAGTGAAGTGCCCAATGAAAATGGTGAAGAGGGTACTTTTCAGATAAGGCATATGAAAGAGGTTTCGGGAAAAAGGAAAATTGAGCAAATATGTAAAAATATGAGATACCATCAGAATGAGGATCCGACATGGAAATCTGTGTAGGTATATTTTGACAGTGTGCAGTATCCTCAAATTAAGAAATATTACAAAATTTTTAAAGGCATTTTATATAGGAGGAAAGATTTAGTCACTGAGGAATTGAGAGTATGTTGGCCACACCAGTTTGATACTGATGTCATAGATTATTTTCATTTAGCATTGGGGCATAGTGGACCGAAGAAATGTTTGGATAAATTCAATAATGTAGTAGTGATTGCTGGTAGTGTCAGTAAGAAGGTAAAAGAACGAATTAAATCGTGTGATGTCTGTCAAAGGGCCAAAGTACCGAACAGAACTAATAGAGGTCCAATGCAAAGTACATTACCTGAAGACACCCTAGACTTATTATCGGTAGATTTATATGGTCCCCTCCCAAAGACGTCGGGAAATTGTGCATATATTTTAGTAATTTTGGAAGTATTCTCAAAGTTTGTGAAATTATACCCCTTGAAAAGAGCAACAGCAAAAGCTGTATTTAATAAGATGGTCGAATACTTCAGAACCATCGGGAAACCCAAGGCAGTACTATCTGACAATGGACCCCAGTTCATATCCAAAAATTGTAAAGAAGGAATGGAGCAAATTGGTGTGGAGGTTAAATATATATCAGCATATCATCCTGCTAGCAACCCGGTTGAAAGGTACATGCAAGGGATCGGAAGATTGTGTAGAACGTACTGCAGTCATAACCATAGGGCCTGGGGCAAGTTTATATCGGATTTTGAGAATGTCATGAACACATTACATCATGAAACTACTGGGTTCCCACCGGAAGAAATTTTGTTAGGCGGCAGGAGTAAAAGTTTAATTGAAGAAAAACTAGAGTTTCCACCTTGTACAAGTTTGGGGTTGAGTCAAAAGAAAGAATTAGTCAGAAATAGGGCAAAGCAAAAAGCTGAATCTAGATCTAAAAGACACGATAAAAATCTGAAAGTGTCAAAATTTAAAATTGGAGATTATGTTCTTTTAAAAAACCCACGAAAAGTCTAGTGAACTGAACCATGAAATTTCCAAATTTAAATATATTTATAATGGGCCGTATATAATACAGAACATTCCACACGATAATGCTTACTACCTGATCTACCCAAAATCCAAAAAACCTTTAGGTATAAGAAATGTTGTGGACCTGAAACTGTATGTTCCTAGGAGTGAGTGACATAAGTACACTCAGAAAGTAATTTGCAGTAAATGTGCTGTACCCTATGCTGAAACTAATTTATCCCAAATGTAACAAATCTTTGTAAATGTATGTATACCATTGACAGTGTGCTAATGTAGTTATGTGAGTTTCAGATTACCAAATGCACTATAAATGTAAGAATGTATGGAGAAAAGGACTGAAAAGGAAAGGGTAAATGCTGAAAACCAAAGTGGACAGTATATGAGTCGTAATATAAAGGACTGCCAAACACCAATGAGGGCAGATAAATAGTCAATGGAGAATTGTAAGTGTGATACAGGAGATGTGACAATATGAGGTGACTGCCCAAATCTGAATAATAGGCAGCAAATATGTGTAGTAAATTTTCTGAATATTATTGTGTGTTTTTTTTTTATTAGTAAGTAAGGAAATGGACTGCCATTCAGTGCAAGCAGCAATAAATTGTCCTATAGTGTATACAGATATTTGCATTTGCTTTTATAGTTAAATGTTTGTGTTCCAGATTTTGAAATTATTTCTTTGAGAAATTTAGTAAAAATGAGTAATTTGCTATTTTAATAATGTTGGGATGGGAGGTTGGACTGTGCAAAAGGCACTTAAGTAAATGACAAGTAAATGTTCTTGACATGTTAAAAAGTATAGACCTATATAATGTGAGTGAAAGGAAGTATGTGGTACAAATTTTTTTTGGACATTCACATAAAGATTCAGAACCACTGTATAAATGTAAAATTTAGTGTTCCCATTAAATTTATACTTAGTAAAATTTACTGGAAACAGGGGCATGTGTAACAACAACAACTGTACATATAATAATTTTTTTCTTATGATTTTCGATAAATTAGTGTAAGCAATGTTTTGATTTCATTTCTTTTCCTTTCGTGTCATTATGTTAAAGAAACTGTAAGCAACTTTCGATGTGAATATTAATATTTATGTCAAATTTCAAGCAATGCTATAACAGAATTGAAGTGTAACCCATGTTGAATCTATTGTAGCATGTTTAAAATTGTAATTGTGCGCCTGGTCCATACGTAGGCAATGTATTAGGATAAGTGGAATGTAAAACCTTTGGTGAATACCCTGTCTGTAGGGGAGCGGTAAAAGGTGGATGGCAGGCTAGCGCGGGAAAATGCACACGGGCGCGGCACGGCATAACGGGCTCAGTAATGGTCGGAGTTGGGCATCGGTCTGAGAAACACGCTCTGGATCGAGGAGGCTCTCCTGGAAAACGTGATTTCATTGAGCCTCGGATGTGCCGTTTCCGACGATTATACAGCATGGCTATATTCTATAGGCACTAGATTGAAAAGGATTGCGACGCTAAGAAGAAGCAAAGTGCCGATAAATCAAGAGCCATAGCTGTAATTGTATGTGTGCTGTGCGCCTCGCCATCTCGCTGCCCGCCAACCGCCGCATCGACACGAACAGGTTGAATCTTTAGAATTGTATTCGTGTGGACCAGTGTTAATTTTATTCCTGACTGTTCAATAACAACTTAACTTTTACTAGAATTGTCCTATCAATTAATCATCCTCATCACTAACCTAGACAGGGTCCTTTCCACATGTTGTGCAATCCGAGTGTCCCGAAATGAAAATTTAAAGTTTATGTTAATAAGAATTACCTGCAGACCTATCTATGCTAGAAAGATGTTTAAGGAGCTTTATTGTTAATGAAAATATAAGCAAAGAACAGAGGTCTGACAAAGTTGGAAGATAATTTTGGAATTGGTTTAGTAATGAAGCTTAATTTATTTGAAACAAAAATAACGGTAGTTAAATGAGGAAGTAATAAGACAAAAAGAGAAGTAACTCATATATTGTAAATCTTGAGTGCTTAATGCTTCCAATAGTTAATAGTTTCAACACAGTGATCATAACAGTTTCAGGGTCCCCCCCCCCCCTTCACTCTTTTCTTTTCTATTCATTTAAATTCTAAAGTGTACTGAACTGATTTGACCAGCAAAGTTAAAGTCAATATAAAACCTAAATTTATCGGTGTTTTACCCTTATTAAAATTGACATTGTATGTGTGTTTCAAAAGTGCTATTTCTAGGGTAACCTATGCCCGATTTCAGTCGGATCAATAGACAAAACGCAGTTTGTAGTAATCATTATAGTGTAATGTTGTGTATTTCTAGCTTGTCAAAATTAGTACAGAAAAGGAAAATATTAGTTCAGTAGATTTTTATGGTTCTAAAATTTACCATATAATGCAGTATTACTACGTGTTGTTATGCTTGTACGTACATCCACTTGTACAAGGAAAAAACTCACTTAATGCCTAATTAGGCTGGCGACCGTATTACTAACAATTGGTAGAATCTGCTGTGTATGTTTCTTGCCCGACCTGACGTGTAGTTGCACTTTATACTTGCTTGACGTATCATTGTTGTTACTGAGTGGGTGTAAGTCTGATTTTGCCTCAATTCAGGTACAAGCGGTCAACATATTTACTAAAATCCTTTCTTATAAGGTGAAGCCCGTCAACTTACCATAGTACAGGCTTTAAAGAGTTAACGTACGCCCGAGCGTAGACGTTACAAGTTGACCATGAAAGAGCAAAAAATTAGAGTGATCAACTGACGGGATTCATTGTTCCCCACATCAAGAAATACTTTGTGCTACATTTGCAGATGTACAACACTTGAACTAATTGTTGTTATGAATAGCAAAATTTTTCAATGGAACTGAAAAAAGAATATGGAGACTTTATATATTACCGCGAAATACCTTGGTTAAGTAAAGGTGACCATCTGGGACGATTTTTCGACTTCAAACTCGCTAGTGTTGAATTTATCAAGAAAGAAGATTGCAGGAACGAAAATTAGGGCATCGAGAAAGGATTGCAGACATTTCATTTCAAGTGGACTTGACTGCACACTGCTCACAGTATAATATCGCAAGGTAACTTCTTTCTGGTTTAATGGGGATTCATTTAAAAAGAAAATCGCTTTGTAGCAGGGACAAATTCTGACAAAGGCAGTCAAGTTTCCTAACCTCACTGGTGTTCAATGTAATACAAGGCCCAAATAATTCCTTGTGGCACTGGAATAATTACAAGGATAGTTTTATAAAGTATTTGAAGAACTGTCGGTCTTCCATCTGTTTTCGAGCTTTTTAGAGACCGTTTGCTGTTACATTTGAAAACACTCCTATGCAGATTCCGATGTAGCTGATAGACATGGAAGGTAATTTCCCTTTTAATGACAAATCTTTATACTTTAAAACTGTTCAGGACGTCTACATTGCCTTCCTAAGGTAGAGTTCCTGAGTCTCCATATTGAGGATGGAAATTTTCGATTATGAAACTAATTAAGTCATGATTATCTTGGAACTTGAGTGTAAAGCTCTGTGAATTGTCTGCGTCTGTCCATATACCACCAGTTTACAGGAAATAAAAATATAGTCGTATTATACCTTTAGCACATCAAAACTAATCAAATAAATACCTAAAATGTGTTTTGTTTGTAATCTACACTCATGCTCATAAATTAAGGGTAATGCTGATACATGGTGAAACAACGCTCTGGTGGGCGGTTTGCGGGTTTAAATCACCTCAGGGCATGACCATGTGGTGCATTTGACCTGCGGTCGCCGCACATTGGCGCTGGCAGCAGTCCACATGCGCAGAGATATGTTGGTGCATGTCAGAGTACGGGGCAGCGAGTAAGTGTGCAGACGTTTATAGACGTGCTAATGGTGACTGTATGTTAAAAATGGCTCAAAGAACACATATTGATGACGTTATGAGGGGTAGAATACTAGGGCGACTGGAGGCTGGTCAAACACAGCAGGTCGTAGCACCGGCCCGCCGTGTGCCACAATATATGATCTCAAGACTATGGCAACGATTCCAGCAGACCGGAAACGTGTCCAGGCGCTGCAGTACGGGACGTCCACAGTGTACAACATCACAAGACTACCGATATATCACCATCAGTGCCCGCAGACGGTCACGGAATACTGCAAGTAGCCTTGCTCGGGACCTTACCGCAGCCATTGGAATAGCTGTCTCCAGACACACAGTCTACAGACGACTGAACAGACATGGTTTATTCGCCTGGAGACCTGCAAGGTGCATTCCACTGATGGAAGCGTGTATTCGTCATCGCCATACTGGCGTATCACCTGGTGTGATGGTATGGGGTGCCATTGGTTACACGTCTCGGTCACCTCTTGTTCGCATTGACGGCACTTTGAACAGTGGACGTTACATTTCAGATGTGTTACGACCCGTGGTTCTACCCTTCATTCGATCCCTGCGAAACCCTACATTTCAGCAGGATAACGCACGACTACATGTTGGAGGTCCTTTACGGGCCTTTCTGGATACAGAAAATGTTCGACTGCTTCCCTGGCCAGCACATTATCCAGATCTCTCACCAATTGAAAACGTCCTGTCAATGGTGGCCGAGCAACTGTCTCGTCACAATACGCCAGTCACTACTTTTGATGAACTGTGGTATCGTGCTGAAGTTGCATGAGCAGCTGTACCTATACACGCCATCCAAGCTGTTTGACTCAATGCCCAGGCGTATCAAGACCGTTATTACGGCCAGAGGTGGTTGTTCTGGGTACTGATTTCTCAGGATCTATGCATCCAAATGTAATCACATGTCAGTTCTAGTATAATATATTTGTCCAACGAATTCCCGTTTATCATCTGCGTTTCTTCTTGGTATAGCAATTATAATGGCCAGTAGTGTATTAATACAAGTCGTTGTAGCGGAAGAAATAAGAGGAAGAGGAATGTGACTGGACCCTCAATTAACTGCTCACAGACAGCTGCTGCTGCTGTTGCTGTGGTGGCACGGTCGATAGTATAATGAACACTTGAGTATCCTTATCTGGCACTTCTGCTGGGGCTTGATGAGCTGCTGACATAAAAAAGAAAAAACGAAATGTAAGTATAAACGAATATATTTACAAATGGTGAGTAATAATATTACTGCTAATTAATAGATAAATACTTAACATTCAACATTCTTCTGTATTTTTATTGATCTCTTCTGATAGCGATTTATGTCGATGAATGAGAGCAGGAACAGGGGGGAGGGGGGGATCAATACACAGTGAATAACCTTCCCCAATCCACGTCTTCTGGCCTGCCTCTCTCCTCCCCTCCCCTCCGTTGGGTGACCTTGCCATGTGGCGAAGGGGCCTTCAATATGACAATGGTCAAAAAGTGATGCTGAATCAGCGATTACGGCCAGCTCTCCAGCTGATCCTCTACTCAATTATTTTGAGGCTACTCATTCAACATATTGAAGAGAACATACCAGCAGCAATTTGTGCCCAGCTTGCAACTATTGCAACTCCTTGTTGAGTATTTCCCACATTTAATGGAACTATGCCTGTTGTCTTAATCCCATGGCCATTACGGTTCCTTGAAATGACTGGCAGAGCAGCTTAAAATATCATCATTTTTCACGGTGTTTTAAAGATGCTCTCGTTTTAAAGTTGCTAGTAGAACTAACAATGGTTGACAAACCTTGGTAAAGAATTAAACTTCTCCCATTTAACTGAAAATTGAGAATTCCTTCTATAAGTCAGCTCAGGATTCTGTTACATACAAGTGGTAGCAACTGCTGAAAATGATTATTTATGGCCTGGATGTAGATCCAGATGGTATAAACTATCCAGAGAACTGCAAAATATTCGTATAAGACTCCAAAAAATACTCCCAGTAAGTGGCAACATGATTATATTAGTGACTGACTGTAGAAAAGTTAGAAGATAAGTAACAAAGTTTGAATCAGAATCGAAAAAACTTTGAATTAATGGAATACAAGAAATTTTAATAATGTGAACTACGAAGGAAACCTGCCTACATCAAAGATGTGCGCCACTCCATGATTCTGATGTGGTCAAGGCAATGAAATATTAAATCAACTGAAGAAGAAACTGCGTCACCAGGTCAAATAGTTTGTTGAAGAAGAGCTGGCCAGGATAGCATAAAGGAATTGTCTTTCTATCAGCCACCACACCTCTCTGCGGAAAAAAGTGATAAATTCAGATGATACTTCAGTTCAATAGAACATATGCTCCGTTGCCTTACCGTAATAATTGGAGAAGATGCAGATAACCCTATAATGAATTATGAAAACAACAAGTTCATTGTTGGCGAACTAGGCAAAACTTGTTACAAAACATTAGCAAAAAATTTCTCCTTAAATTACCTGCAAGAGTAAGTTTAGATCCATTAACACGCTGAATATAAACTGGACAAGCTGGTAACAAATAAGAATGACTTATTTTAGAGTAGTCACATTTATGCTGAGACGAATCGATCTGATATAGATGCGGCAACGGTGGCCACCAAGCTAAAACGAGTGAAGCTAGAAAATTACGCAAAAAAATCTGCCTATTCAAGCAAGTGTATAAGGAAGAGGCTACCTCATTTCATACAGTCAAGGAACGTCAATAGGATGTTTGGCTGAAACTTGAAACATAATCAAAGAAGATAAATGTACTTCGTTGGTATACCAGACGTTTCACAAGAAACATTGCTTTCTGCACAACGAATGCAAAGCAGATTATAAATCCGTATATAAGCGAACGCCATTTAAAACTCGCGTGTCTATCAGAGAGCCAGCGAACCTCTCTCAGTATCCTATGCCTTTTCGGTTACGTGTTAAAAGTTCCACGTAGCCAAACATATTGTTGTCGAGCCAGGTATTGAGGAGAGCAGGACTGAAATGCGCCACCTGATCATGTCTTCGAACATCAATGGGATGCGCTCATACTTCGCTTTTATGACGGCCTTGAAACTGCTGGGGAACTGTCAGTAAGGTGTTAATGTCTGGAGTAATGGCAGTTCATTCTCCGTCAAGCGCCGAAGCCAGGGAAGATAGTGACGTCGGAAGCTTAGGATAAACTAACATGGAACTAAAAGTAGAGTGCGCCATCTAGTGACGACTGTTGCACTTCACTACCCTCTCACTGAAAATTACGCTATCTCTCATATATTTTATTTAAACGTTGTTGTAATCTGCTTCTTCTATACTTAGGTGTCACTTTTCACCTTTGTTCCCTGTGTAATTTCATTTTTATTAATAACTGTTGTTATCACAATATACATAGTAGTATGAGAAACAGACCAGTTATTGATGTTCTAGAAGTTTATTTCATCTTCTTCCTTTGTAATACTAATTCTAGAGCCACTACAATGTATTACTTCGGAATGATTTCGATAATCGATTTTTGTTTTTGAATGTTTTGTTAAATTCTGGCCAGCTTCAAACTCTCAGAAGACAAATAGAATTTTCAGACGGTTAAACTGAAAAAAAATTGCTTCCTTCAATACATCTGACAATATCTCGAAGTACTGCACTTTCCAATGAAGTTTTTTAAAATACTTCTTATTACTAATTGTACATCATACGTACATCAGCGACTTTTATGGTAGCTTTGCATCCTGTATATACAGGTTGAGTCACCTAACATTACCGCTGGATATATTTCGTAAACCACATCAAATACTGACGAATCGATTCCACAGACCGAACGTGAGGAAAGGGGCTAGTGTAATTGGTTAATACGAGGCCTGTTCAGAAAGTAAGCTCCGATTGATTGCCAAATTGAAACCACAGTGAACATCAGAAATGTTTTACTTGTAACAATTAGCTACACCTTTCAGCTACTTCTCTACGTAGTCGCCGTTCTGACTTAGACTTTTGTCATAGCGTTGTACCAACTTTTCAATAGCCTCATCATAGAAGGCAGCCGCCAGTGCTTTCCGCCAATTCTCCACGCTGGCCTACACCTCGTTGTCTGTGTCAAAATATTGTCTTCAAAGACAGCGGTTCACGTGACCAGAGATGAAACTCAGGGGGAGACAATTGCGGACTGTATTGTGGGTAATCTCACATTTCCATTTGAAAACGATGCAGGAGCATCTTCATTGCCCCTGCAGAATGCGGCTGAGAATTGTCTTGAAGAAGAAACAGCACGACAGTTATGTAATGTTAGCTGCATAGCTTCAGGCGAAATTTCTCACCAGGCCCTCGTACTTGGCGGCAGACACTATTTTCTAGACATTTTTACGCACTCACTGCGAGCTCAGAAATGAGAAGAGCGACGTGATGCTAACTGGGGTTATACTAGAGACACTACCCAACACATCTGTGCAAAGCTTTATCGGATTTTCATAGTCGTTTCCATTTCGCGACCGATCGGAGCTTACTTTCTGAACGCCCCTCGTACAAACCATAAAAAAATGCACGGAAGTATGTTTTTTAACACAAATCTACATTTTTTTAAATGGAACCCCGTTAGTTTTGTTAGCACATCTGAACATATAAACAAATACGTAATCAGTGCCGTTTGTTGCATTGTAAAATGTTAATTACATCCGGAGATATTGTAACCTAAAGTTGAGGCTTGAGTACCACTCCTCCGCTGTTCGATCGTGTGTATCGGAGAGCACCGAATTACTTAGGCATCCAAAGGGAACGGTGATGGACCTTAGGTACAGAAGAGACTGGATCAGCACATTACGTCCACATGCTAACACCTTTTTATTGGTCTTTTTCACTGACGCATATGTACATTACCATGAGGGGTGAGGTACACGTACACACGTGGTTTCCGTTTTCAATTACGGAGTGGAATAGGGTGTGTTCCGACATGTCAGGCCAGTAGATGTTCAATGTGGTGGCCATCATTTGCTGCACACAATTGCAATCTTTGGCGTTATGAATGTCGTACACGCCGCAGTATATCTGGTGTAATGTCACCGCATGCTGCCACAATACGTTGTTTCATATCCTCTGGGGTTGTAGGCACATCACGGTACACATTCTCCTTTAACGTACCCCACAGAATGACGACCAGAGGTGTAAGATCAGGAGAACGGGCTGGCCAATTTATGCGTCCTCCACGTCCTATGAAACGCCCGTCGAACATCCTGTCAAGGGTCAGCCTAGTGTTAATTGCGGAATGTGCAGGTGCACCATCATGCTGATACCACATACGTCGACGCGTTTCCAGTGGGACATTTTCGAGCAACGTTGGCAGATCTTCTGTAGAAACGCGATGTATGTTGCAGCTGTTTGGGCCCCTGCAATGAAGCGAGGACCAATGAGGTGGTCGCCAATGATTCCGCACCATACATTTACAGTCCACGGTCGCTGTCGCTCTACCTGTCTGAGCCAGCGAGGATTGTCCATGGACCAGTAATGCATGTTCCGTAGATTCAGTGCCCCGTGGTTTGTGAAACACGCTTCATCGGTAAACAGGTAGAACTGCAACGCATTCTCTGTTAATGCCCATTGACAGAATTGCAGTCGATGATTAACGTCATCACCATGTAATTGCTGATGTAGCGACACATGAAACGGGTGAAAGCGGTGACGATGCAGTATGCGCATGACACTACTTTGATTCAGTCCACCAGCTCTCGCAATGACCCGTGTACTCATGTGTGGGTTCATGGCAACAGCAGCTAACACACCAGCTGCACCCGCTTCTCCTGTGACGGGCCTGTTACGGACCCGTTTGCGTGCTACGATCATACCTGTTGCATACAGTTGGCGGTAGATGTTTTGCAATATGCGGCACGTTGGATGCTCTCTGTCCGGGTACCGTTCTGCATACACCCTGCAGGCTTCAGCTGCATTTCGTCGACACTCGCCATAGGTGAGTATCATCTCCGCCTTTTCAGAGTTTAAATACACCATGGTCACAGTTCCTACAACACTACACTATCACAGACGTCTGGTAACACGGTGTACTACAGTTGGTATGCGTGCGGAGACGAATGCAGAATAACAATAGCAGCAAGCGCTACATGCGGACACTGCGACAGCTACACCAAACCACAACAGTGCACTACAGCCACACTCGTAAACATGGTCGTCATCGTAAACATGTCCCTGCAGATGCTGCTCGCCGACCGTGGCCCGTGTTTGTTACAACACGCAACTGAACGTCGGAGGTTTCAAGCGTCAACTTTAGGCTTCAATATCTCCGGATGTAATTAACATTTTACAATGCAGCACACGGCACTGATTACGTATTTGTTTATATGTTCAGATGTGCTAACAAAACTAACGTGGTTCCATTTATAAAAAAGTAGGTTTGTGTTAAAAACATACTTCCGTGCATTTTTGTATGGTATGTATTAAACAATTACACTAGCCCCTCTCCTCCCGTTCGGTCTGTGGAATCCGTTCGTCAGTATTTGATGTGGTTTACGAAATATATCCAGCGGTAACGTTAGGTGACTCACCCTGTATACAGGGTGTTACAAAAAGGTACGGCCAAACTTTCAGGAAACATTCCCCACACACAAAGAAAGGTAATATGTTATGTGGGCATGTGTCCGGAAACGCTTACTTTTCATGTTAGAGCTCCTTTTATTACTTCTCTTCAAATCACATTAATCATGGAATGGAAACACAGCAACAGAACGTACCAACGTGACTTCAAACACTTTGTTACAGGCCATGTTCAAAATGTCCTCCGTTAGTGAGGATACATGCATCCACCCTCCGTCGCATGGAATCCCTGATGCGCTGATGCAGTCCTGGAGAATGGCGTATTGTATCACAGCCGTCCACAATACGAGCACGAAGAGACTCTACATTTGGTACCGGGGTTGCGTAGACAAGAGCTTACAAATCCCCCATAAATGAAAGTCAAGAGGGTTGAGGTCAGGAGAGCGTGGAGGCCATGGAATTGGTCCGCCTCTACCAATCCATCGGTCACCGAATCTGTTGTTGAGAAGCGTACGAACACTTCGACTGAAATGTGCAGGAGCTCCATCGTGCATGAACCACATGTTGTGTCGTACTTGTAAATGCACATGTTCTAGCAGCACAGGTAGAGTATCCCGTATGAAATCATGATAACGTGCTCCATTGAGCGTAGGTGGAAGAACATGGGGCCCAATCAAGACATCACCAACAATGCCTGACCAAACGTTCACAGAAAATCTGTGTTGATGACGTGATTGCACAATTGCGTGCGGATTCTCGTCAGCTCACACATGTTGATTGTGAAAATTTACAATTTGATCACGTTGGAATGAAGCCTCATCCGTAAAGAGAACATTTGCACTGAAATGAGAATTGACACATTGTTGGATGAACGATTCGCAGAAGTGTACCCGTGGAGGCCAATCAGCTGCTGATAGTGCCTGCACACGCTGTACATGGTACGGAAACAACTGGTTCTCCCGTAGCACTCTCCATACAGTGACGTGGCCAACGTTACCTTATACAGCAGCAACTTCTCTGAAGCTGACATTAGGGTTATCGTCAACTGCACGAAGAATTGCCTCGTCCATTGCAGGTGTCCTCGTCGTTCTAGGTCTTCCCCAGTCGCGAGTCATAGGCTGGAATGTTCCGTGCTCCCTGAGACGCCGATCAATTGCTTCGAACGTCTTCCTGTCGCGACACCTTCGTTCTGGAAAGCTGTCTCGATACAAACGTACCACGCCACGGCTATTGCCCCGTGCTGATCCATACATCAAATGGGCATCTGCCAACTCCGCATTTGTAAACATTGCACTGACTGAAAAACCACTTCGTGATGAACAGTAACCTGTTGATGGAACGTACTGATGTGCTTGATGCTAGTACTGTAGAGCAATGAGTCGCATGTCAACACAAGCACCGAAGTCAACATTACCTTCCTTCAATTGGGCCAACTGGCGGTGAATCGATGAAGTACAGTACATACTGACGAACATGGAAATTAAGCGTTTCCGGACACATGTCCACATAACATCTTTTCTTTATTTGTGTGTGAGGAATGTTTCCTGAAAGTTTGGCCGTACCTTTTTGTAACACACTGTATGCGATTAGAGCTATATCGTGATCGCTATATTGTAGCCGAAGCTGGTAATTGTGTCCAAAAACTTTGCTATCACGATAGTTAAATAAAAAATAATTTAAGTCATGTGATATTTCCCCAACTGTCACTTGATGCCGAATTCTATTGAATTACCTCCATATTTGGCCATAAGCAACTTATTTAGAAAGATGTAATGACTCCAATGCAAATTCTAATGGCTTTATGTTGGCACTTATTTAGTTTTGCTTATAGGCTGACTGCCGCCGACTCAAAACAGAGCTACGCATAAACTAAGAGCCCGCACACCAATGCCGATATGCTCAGGGAAGTATTTTGATTCGCGCCTCATTTAACGACCGTCACCTACCGTTACAGACAGATCATTCCCTCGAGATCTACTTACAGTGTGTCTAATATGTGGATCCGAACTTGATCTACTGTGAATGTAGAGATGCAGTGCTCAAGACCTTTGGTTGGTTCAAATGGCTCTGAGCACTATGGGACTCAACATCTTAGGTCATAAGTCCCCCAGAACTTAGAACTACTTAAACCTAACTAACCTAAGGACATCACACACACACACACCCATGCCCGAGGCATAATTCGAACCTGCGACCGTAGCAGTCCCGCGGTTCCGGACTGCAGCGCAAGACCTTTGGCGTACCGTTAAAGTAACATGTAAACGAAAAATAACAGTAGCTTCTTCAATTTCTTGACAACTAAAACGTTTACGATTGTTAATCATCACGTATATTTACTCTGTTTAGACGTACTAGTAGAAATAACCCTTTTTTTCGTTATTTAGAACCGTTTACTTAATACAGTTGATGAGCATTTTTTTAGAATTTTCAGTGCAGTCTCATTTAGCCGCACCACTAATTTGCATATAATATGTTTATCAATACGTGTAGAGATAGTTGTAGTCGTTAGAGTCTTGTCTCTGTCTTGTGATTCCGTTCGTGGTCCGACATCGCATTATAATGAGTCCGTTGTTTATTTTCATCCCGCTGTTGGCAGCACAACAAGCTTTAAATTAAACCCCGTTATAAATGATGAATCCGTTGTCACACCGGCACTGTTGTATTCCGGATTATGTGGATGAGTTAACGTCGCCTTCGCCGAGGCGGTCCGGATTCCAAATCGTTTTTGCGTTGTGAAAACAAATTTTCTAGCTCAAACGAACGTACGCCGCCTCCGCATCTCATTGTGTTGCCCTCCGGTTTAGCTCCGCTCGGCCTTATTTCTCGCGTCACACAACTTCTGGCGCGCACGGGTACACACACACATACACACACATGCATTCACATACACACACACAATTCGATGACGTAGGCTCTCTGGGCACGCATCCATCGAGCGCTGCCGCGCAAATACACTCGCGAGGGGAATGGGGGAGGCCGTGCGAACAGGAGGAGTCGGGACAACGCAAGTTTTCTCATGCATACGCAAACAACGTTCATTTCTCAGCCAAGTTCAAACCAGACTTCCTCGGTAACATCAACATTTGCAAGAGCGCCATCAATAAAAGCTACATTTACCTGACATTTACTCAGGACGCAAAACATTTCTAGTTACACTGCTGAGTTACCCAATGTTCTCTCACCTAATTTAAAGATTTTCTTTTTTCACGTTATGCACGCATACTCTTCGAATCAGGTGGAATCTGCGTCAGTGATAGATGTCAATCAATACATGAACCACCCTGTGTTTTTGGCTTTCAGGAATACGCCTGTCAACTTTACTGTAAAAACGAGACATCCAATAATTCATGAAATTACTGTACATCTTCGGTAAGCAGCATAAGTAAACTAACCGCAGCAAGCAACATGTGGCCCTACTAAACAGGTAGTAGGATCACGAGAAGGAAACATCCGTTTATTTAAAAATCCTTTGTATATCAAGAACACAAATTGAAAACCAAAAGGTAACAAACTACGTCAAACCTTCTGGGTTACCATCCAGTAAGAGAACAACGATTCGGTAACTTTGTTAGGATATCAGCGTACGTCGAAATAGGGAACAAAGTGTTTTAAAAATGACATTTTTGTACCCTGTCCATAGGGAGATACCTTTCTTCCAATTTCGAGGGAAATTTAGTGGCCGGCCGGAGTAGCCGAGCGGTTCTAGGCGCTACAGTCTGGAACCGCGTGACCGTTACGGTCTCAAGTTAGAATCCTGCCTCGTTCATGGATGTGTGTGATGTCCTTAGGTTAGATAGGTTTAAGTAGTTCTAATTCTAGAGGACTGATGACCTCAGAAGTTAAGTCCCACATTGCTCAGAGCCATTTGAACCTTTTTTTTTTATTTAATGATTGCGATATCTTATTCTGTGGCAGAGAGAACACATAAATGTTGACATGTCCTCCTGAAAGTCTCACGGCCAACATAAAAACACGTCGCCCTGAAAACTTATTCAAGAGTCACCCGCTTCTTCTCTGCTTCCCCCGTTTTATTTCTCTCTTCGTAAGAGGTTTCTGATATTTTAGTCTATTTACTTCATTATTAAATGTTACAAACTGCAAAGTGCTGCAAGCAAAAGCTCTATAGATTCTATGTTACAGAACTGCTAAAAATTGCTTTGTAGAAAACATTAGTCACAATTACATAAAGATAAGTGTGTGACAGGAAAAATTGCCAGTGATTAGTTGAAAAATACGTAAATGTAATAAATTTAGTACACAACGACATTATGTTTAAACGAATGTATCTGACATCAGAACAGAAATAAAAACACTTCTGGCTCAAAAGTAGTCTCTAGATCTAATTATGTAAGGAAAAACATATCTATATATTTTGGAATTTGAAGAACAACTCTGTATTTCATTGCATGCCGAAGGACTTTGATCACAACTGCACACCTGTTAGGCACAGAATCCACAAAGCTTTTGTAATAGGGTAAGTGAGAGCTTAGACCAGTCGTCCAATAAGAAAGCAGAAAATTAATTGTTGTTTGAGTAGCTTATACGATCAACACGTCGATCCATCAATCTGAGTGGCTGAAGGTGCGTCTTGAATTATTGTCTTGCTGAAATATCCATTTCCGTGGCACATTATTTCGTCCATATTGAATCATATTCTTTTCTAAATTCTCGCAGTACAGGAAACAATCTATTTTGCCTTCTATTGGACTAGAGGACCAGGCCCACTCCTAGACGAAACATGTCCGCACCGTGACGCTGCTAGCATTGTGTTTAATGGTCGGAATCTGGTACTTATTGTCGTCCCTTTGTTTTTTGGTCGATCTATATACTGCACTCCATCAGAAGAAATTACATTAAATTTTTTCATCATACCATAAAACCTTATGCATATCTATAGCGTTCGAAGTTTGATGTTTCCTTGCAATCGCTATCCTGACTTTCCTATTTTTGAAACTTATGGGTGGTTTACATTATGGTCGTCTACCATTTAAATCATCTGCTACTAGGCTATGTCTTACATATAGACATGTAGATTTAGTTCATGATGCTGTTCCAGATCATCCCTAATTTTTCTAGCCGTTTTTCTTGGAAAAGCAGTTGAATGCTAAGAAATCATTCTGTCCTCCCTCATTGTTGTTTTTTGAGGAAGACCTGACCTTGGCTTATTGGCTACTGTTCCTTCCTGTTTTTGCCATCGACTTCACATACTTATTAGTTGCGTGATATGTAATGGTCAC
This sequence comes from Schistocerca nitens, assembly GCF_023898315.1. Lineage (NCBI taxonomy): Eukaryota > Metazoa > Arthropoda > Insecta > Orthoptera > Acrididae > Schistocerca > Schistocerca nitens. The sequence goes on along the minus strand of NC_064614.1, from coordinate 277,638,582 downwards.
TAGCAACGTTAGATCGATACGTTTTGTTCAAAGCACAGGAAACACCTTCTTCACATCAGACGAGTATTCTTTGTGTTTTAGCACGTTCCTAGTTGTCTGCACAAATAAACACGTTCTGAATACCTTGTTGTTGTTGTGGTCTTCAGTCCTGAGACTGGTTTGATGCAGCTCTCCATGCTACTCTATCCTGTGCAAGCTTCTTCATCTCCCAGTACCTACTGCAACCTACATCCTTCTGAATCTGCTTAGTGTATTGATCTCTTGGTCTCCCTCTACGATTTTTACCCTCCACGCATCCCTCCAATGCTAAATTTGTGATCCCTTGATGCCTTAAAACATGTCCTACCAATCGATCCCTTCTTCTAGTCAAGCTGTGCCACAAACTTCTCTTCTCCCCAATCCTATTCAATACCTCCTCATTAGTTACGTGATCTACCCACCTTATCTTAAACATACTTCTGTAGCACCACATTTCGAAAGCTTCTATTCTCTTCTTGTCCAAACTATTTATTGTCCATGTTTCACTTCCATACATGGCTACACTCCATATAAATACTTTCAGAAACGACTTCCTGACATTTAAATCTATACTCGATGTTAACAAATTTCTCTTCTTCAGAAACGCTTTCCTTGCCATTGCCAGTCTACATTTTATATCCTCTCTACTTCGACCATCATCAGTTATTTTGCTCCCCAAATAGCAAAACTCCTTTACTACTTTAGGTGTCTCATTTCCTAATCTAATTCCCTCAGCATCACCCGACTTAATTCGACTACACTCCATTATCCTCGTTTTGCTTTTGTTGTTGTTCATCTTATATCCTCCTTTCAAGACACTGTCCATTCCGTTCAACTGCTCTTCCAAGTCCTTTGCTGTCTCTGACAGAATTACAATGTCATCGGCGAACCTCAAAGTTTTTACTTCTTCTCCATGAATTTTAATACCTACTCCAAATTTTTCTTTTGTTTCCTTTACTGCTTGCTCAATATACAGATTGAATAACATCGGGGAGAGGCTACAACCCTGTCTCACTCCCTTCCCAACCACTGCTTCCCTTTCATGCCCCTCGACTCTTATAACTGCCATCTGGTTTCTGTACAAATTGTAAATAGCCTTTCGCTCCTTGTATTTTACCCCTGCCACCTTCGGAATTTGAAAGAGAGTATTCCAGTTAACGTTGTCAATGTTAGAAACGTAGGTTTGCCTTTTCTTAATCTTTCTTCTAAGATAAGTCTTAAGGTTAGTATTGCCTCACGTGTTCCAACATTTCTACGGAATCCAAACTGATATTCCCCGAGGTCCGCTTCTACCAGTTTTTACATTCGTCTGTAAAGAATTCGCGTTAGTATTTTACAGCTGTGACTTATTAAACTGATAGTTCGGTAATTTTCACATCTGTCAACACCTGCTTTCTTTGGGATTGGAATTATTATATTCTTCTTGAAGTCTGTGGGTATTTCGCCTGTCTCATACATCTTGCTCACCAGATGGTAGAGTTTTGTCATGACTGGTTCTCCCAAGGCCATCAGTAGTTCTAATGGAATGTTGTCTACTCCCGGGGCCTTGTTTCGACTCAGGTCTTTCAGTGCTCTGTCAAACTCTTCACGCAGTATGTTATCTCCCATTTCATCTTCATCTACATCCTCTTCCATTTCCATAATATTGTCCTCAAGTACATCGCCCTTGTATAAACCCTCTATATACTCCTTCCACCTTTCTGCCTTCGCTTCTTTGCTTAGAACTGGGTTGCCATCTGAGCTCTTGATATTCATACAAGTGGTTCTCTTCTCTCCAAAGGTCTCTTTAATTTTCCTGTAGGCAGTATCTATCTTACCCCTAGTGAGATAAGCCTCTACATCCTTACATTTGTCCTCTAGCCATCCCTGCTTAGCCATTTTGCACTTCCTGTCGATCTCATTTTTGAGACGTTTGTATTCCTTTTTGCCTGCTTCATTTACTGCATTTTTATATTTTCTCCTTTCATCAATTAAATTCAATATTTCTTCTGTTACCCAAGGATTTCTATTAGCCCTCGTCTTTTTACCTACTTGATCCTCTGCTGCCTTCACTACTTCATCCCTCAGAGCTACCCATTCGTCTTCTACTGTATTTCTTTCCCCCATTCCTGTCAATTGTTCCCTTATGCTCTCCCTGAAACTCTCTACAACCTCTGGTTCTTTCAGATTATCCAGGTCCCATCTCCTTAAATTCCCACCTTTTTGCAGTTTCTTCAGTTTCAATCTGCCGTTTATAACCAATTGATTGTGGTCAGAGTCCACATCTGCCCCTGGAAATGTCTTACAATTTAATACCTGGTTCTTAAATCTCTGTCTTACCATTATATAATCTATCTGATACCTTTTAGTATCTCCAGGATTCTTCCAGGTATACAACCGTCTTTTATGATTCTTGAACCAAGTGTTATCTATGATTAAGTTATGCTCTGTGCAAAATTCTACAAGGCGGCTTCCTCTTTCATTTCTTAGCCCCAATCCATATTTACCTACTATGTTTCCTTCTCTCCCTTTTCCTACTGACGAATTCCAGTCACCCATGCATATTAAATTTTCGTCTCCCTTCACTACCTGAATAATTTCTTTTATCTCGTCATACATTTCATCAATTTCTTCATCATCTGCAGAGCTAGTTGGCATATAAACTTGTACTACTGTAGTAGGCATGGGCTTTGTGTCTATCTTGGCCACAATAATGCGTTCACTATGCTGTTTGGAGTTGAATAGACTTGGTGAGAAGAGAAATTTGTGGCACAATTTGACTAGAGGAAGGGATCGGTTGGTAGGGCATATTCTGAGGTATCAAGGGATCACCAATTTAGTACTGGAGGGCAGCGTGGGGGTAAAAATCGTAGAGGGAGACCAAGGGATGAGTTCACTAAACAGATTCAGAAGAGTGTAGGTCGCAGTAGGTACTGGGAGATGAAGACGCTTGCACAGGATAGAGTAGCAGGGAGAGGTGCATCAAACCAGTCTCTGGACTGAAGACCACAACGACCGCATTCTGCTGGCGCCACTAACTATTTGGGATGCCGATATTGATCATGATCGTAAGTCGGGGGCTAGTGCCTTTGCTGGAGGAGAGTGTTGTTGGTTTGGAGGGCCGTGGTACTGACAGTTACCTGGAGGGAGCGTGGCTTGCAAGTTCTTGGTTTAGAGGGACTCTAGCTGTCCGGTACGAACTTCGAGATGCCACAAGTGATTAAATCGGTCGGAGGCAAGCTTTGCTGGCTGAACTAAGAACTGATGGGGGCGAGTTCCGTGAAGAGCAGCGCATGCCACGTGCAACCTTTTCAACAAGTTCCAGGCCAGATCTATAAGCTTAAATTTTACGGCATCTCACCTGTACACACTGGAGGCAAAAATATCCCTGCCTGGAATCCTGGAAGTCATGTCTCCCTCAAAACTGAGCGGAGTTAAGTGTTATGTTTTATTCGCACCTTCTATCGTAATGCCACGTCTGTGCAAATGTGTAATTAGACCTGACATATTAACGCGCCCCCGAATAAATGTGTGGATGGTCATCGATCAGTGTGACTGGTAATAATTTGTTGTTCCATGCCACATTCCGTGCAAGAGTCGGTTTCTCTGCTGTAAATCGAATTGGTGAAACTGAAATTGCAACATAGTCTGTGTCGAAGGCAAGTTACCTTTCGCGGATGGGTGAGCCCTAGTAATTGGATTGGCAGGCGCTGATATTTCACCTTGTCCAGTCTCAAGTAACTTGAAAGACTGTTAAGTTCGTAACTTGTCTGCGTAGTCACTTCCGGAATAAGTTAGTATTGCACACATCCTAGACGTTGTCAACTGTAGCCTTATTTGGGACGATTACAGTATCCTTCTGATGTGTGTTGGCAGGGGTTCTGGTGGCGGACGACGCGTTCCTTTTCCCTGGGCTAGGAGCAGAAACTTGTGTTCTTCTTGCTCTGATGCCCCTTCTGTCGTCTCACAACGTCTACGTTGGCCTGCTATCAGGCCTGTCTACCAGCCGCCTCGTGTTGGCTCAAGTTACGTAAAATTTACATTTGATACGTGCCATCACGGAGACCTGCCAGTTAATTCTGGAGCTCTTAATTTATTCACTATTGTGAATTCAGCAAGCACATAAACTTGAAAGCATGCAGCGCAAGTCCGAAGCTGCTTGACACTGTATTTGCTCTTTAACTACTTGTTTAAACCTTGCATCCGTATTGCGAGTTCTGAAGTGTGTTACGTTTAAAAGTTCTTTACATTGAGTATGAACTGTTGAGTTTTCCTTTCTTTATCCATAGTCTTAGTTAACTCCGTTCATTGTGAAACTTGCCTGCTGGCTGTAATAACTGTAATTTGCCAGCTTCTCTTCTATTTTGGGAACTGTATATCTATTTAAGGGTAATTGTCAGTGTTTCAGCTGATGTGTACCAGCTGTGAGCCACATTTAAATTGTATGTCTTCCCGGCTTTTCTTGTATTTTGGGGGACTGTGTATTTTTTTGTGTAAGGGATTTTATTAGTTTCAGATATTGTGAGGGGCTTTCTAGCAGGCACAGTCAGTGGGGTAATATTTAGCCTTACTGTATTTTGGTGGCCGTAGTGTATGTCTAATGTTTTACCCATGATTGGGAATTGTTAGTGCCCTTAGTGACTGTCATCTGTAATTTACCTTATTGGTAAACTCAGTTTGTTTGAGCCACCTTGCAGTCACGTCTAGTTGGTGTTACTTCTTACTTTTATTTGGATACTTGTGTATATGCCTGGTTTTAAGCCCTCTTCTTAATGGTATAAATTGTTAAAGTTTTTTTATTAGGGAATTGATCCTATTCAAGTTCTTTAAATTGTTGTGAACGTTATTATTCATTTCTGAAAAGGTTTTTAATTTGTAATCGTAATAACTGTGAGCCGTGCTGCTGCTCGCGTTGGTGCTGTTTGTAGGCTTTCGCCCTCTGTGGGAGGCCAGATGGTATCGTTTAGTTGGCATGGTTGCGGTTGTTTGTCTTCTTCTCGTGTTGACTGGCGCCACTCGGTTTCTCAAGCGTTGTCTGTCCGCTAGTGGCAGCAGCAGTGGTCATCGATATGTAGTAACTGTTGCCCTATCTTTGGTGCAACGTTGTTTTTCCGTGTCGTGTGAGTGGGCCAGTTCAGTTGGGGACTCAGTAGGAGCCAGGTCCGCGCAGTGCCAGTCGGGACCGCTGGCGGCACGCACGGACTGCCGGATGGAAGGCCTGTGGTCACGAGGATGCACGAGCTCGTCGTAAACCAGATCCAGCAAGCTTTAAGATGAGTGCATTTCAACCGAAGTAGAGAAACCTCCACCATTGTGATATCTCGAGATTCTCAAGTTACTACGCTTCGTGTTGCTGCTCGTAGTGTCGCCAAGGTGAAGAGCAGCGAGTGGAGTGCTTGGGGAAGGCGGATCTGATTTCCTTTCCTCGACTTCTTATTACTATTTACTGAGTTCAACTTGTTACAATTTCTTAAGTTCAACCAGCGGTAATTTTTCTTACCTGGTGGCCGCTAACGCCCCAGTTACCTGCCCTGGTGGTTAACGTATGTAACGGCAGTGTACGTTTCCTCGCCTTACCGCTGAAGTCCGGTAAGCCGTGCAGTTTTTACAGCTTTCATGACTGTACACCGGTTGGTGATTCTTCTACTCTGGTGGTAGTGGTTCCTTTCTCGCTCTGCGCGCTCTAAGCACATTATTCTGGGGACGTAGTGCAGACTGCCAGTTCCGGCTTTGGCGTATTGTTCCATCGTTGCATTTGGTTTATCGGACGTCAGGTGGCTTCAGCAAGATTATCATCAGTTATTCGTGAGACTACCACTAGTCTGAGTTACCATCTTGTGAAGTGAATGCAACTCTTGGTTGCCTATCTCATCGCTCGTGAAAGTGTTTGTTGCCAGACCTTCTCAGAGGTCGATTCCTGGCGCACCATATGTGGCCCCTTGGTTCTTGTAAGACATGTGTGTTCTAAAAGGAGGTCTGATGGCCAGTAGTTCAGTGTAACGCTACTTCAGCCCACGCCTTCTGCGGGTATAATCTGCCTCAGTACCCTTTAAGGTATGTATGTACTGGTCCTTCTCTTTTATTATTGTATAATTTATTATAATACCATGTAATGCCTACATTAAAGGTTATATATGTCTAGAATAATTCTTGTCGCCTTTTGGAATAAATCTAGCAGTGTAGTGTTCAGTGGATGCTAAGGGTTGTGTTACAAAGTTTACCATCATCTTATTTCACCCGTTTGGTGATCAGTTGCTTGTTTTTAATTAACCTTTGCTATTTTATTTGCTGTCTTACAGCAGGTTTCCAAATTTTTTATGTTATTGCCGTTCGTGGAGTGTAAGGCCTTCAGCCGTAATTGTGGTCATTTGAATTAAAATTCTAATTTGGTATTGTATTTTAGCAGTAAACAATAAAACCTTATTCACTGCCATTCCTGGCGTCTGATGCCTTCTGCTGTGTTTGTGGTGACTTACCTTTAATATTTCAATTCCTGTAAGTTGTGAATTGCAGCGAATTCTTAAACAATTCTTAATTTATTGCCATTCCTTGCATGTAAGGCCTTAAGCCATGATTGTGGTCACTTGACTTAAAATTCTAATTTGATATTTGTATTTACGCAATAAGCCTTTAAAACCTTATTTACTGCCATTTCAGGAGTCTGATGCCTTCTGCTGTGTTTGTGGCGACATGCCTTTAATATTTCAATACCTGTAATTTGTAAGTTGCAGCGAGTCTTAAACTATTCTTTATTTATTGCCATTTCTGGCGTGTAAGGCCTTCTGACCAGTTCACAGTGGCTTGCTTTTAAAACAATATCTGCAGTATCTGTACTTAATGGTGATTTCCTAAATTGTAAATCACTGAAAACACTACTTTTTACACAGTTGTTTTTTCCTTCATTAATGACGTTTGGTATTTTTATTTATTGTTGAGTCTGGAATTATTGGTTTAAAATAAATTGTGTGTAACTGTAAAAGGCAACCAATAGTAACTGATTACGGCCCCGTCCACAATCGTAACCCAATCCTGCCGTCCCTTGACTATCAGGTTTCAAACTGTTGTTAAGGAATTAAGCGTATTCCATTAAGTGACAAATTACGAAATATATGGAGCCACCTTTAATGTGTTTTTCCTTTTAATAATCGCAATCCTTGTTGTGATGTATCAGTGGAAACAACAGATCACCTTCCTGTTGTAAGAACGGCGAAAGAACGGATCAAACAACATTCTGCACATACGAGCGCTGGTCAGTATCCCCTCCAGAAACTACCAAAACTGAAGGAGAGTCGTAGCTTATCGCATCCCAGACCATAAAGGACACAGGTGGTGTCAGAGCGTCTTCGACGATTGCACTCTACGAGACATTGCTCACCAAGTCTACGTCATACACTTCAAACGCAGGAAGAATCATCTTTCATCGCCGAAGACCACGGCGCGCCATTATATTTTCCAAGTGATCCTCTGACGGGACCAATAGAGCAATGACGTCGATGTTGTAGTGTGAGAGCAAGGCGCGCTAGAGCTGTGTATGCCTATAGTCCAACTGCTAATAACCGGTTCACAACTGTTGGTCTTGACTTATCTGGACCCACAAGTCCTATTCTCTGTGCTGTGGTAGCTGCACGATCTGCCACTGCTGTCATTTCTGCTGGAGAGAGTGTGTTCTGTATGGATGTACGGAACATCGTGTACAGATGTGAGAATGTTTACTTCACCACTGATATCAGTATCGTTGCACAACTGACGCAGCACATCCAGCTTGTGTGGCAATTCCCGGAACTCGTAAGGCCACAATTTGACCCCTTTCAAGCAGGCTCCATTGGCTGTAGGAAGCACTTGTGCGTCTCGGTGGCATGATTGGCTACTTGTTTCATCGTCTGCATGCACTGAGCCTTATGGCTGTGAGCACTCCTTATTGAAGGGTAGAGACAGATGGAGCTCTTGTAGCTATGACACTACGCTGAAACCATTATCAGTATACCTGTCACCCAGTTGGCATACGCCGTCATCGGATCCTCCTGAGGGACATAGTGCCAAATTCTGTGCAACTGGCACGTTAAATTCTCGTTTTGTTGTCATAAGTGGCACCTTTACAGCGCAGTGGTACGACGACCATATTCCACACCTTGATTTGTCGTCTCTCCTCACAAGCAATCCTGGCTTCTCATTTCAGGAAGACAGTGCCCACCCGCACTCATTGAATGTTTCTACTGCTTGTCTTCCTGCTTACCAAACCAAGCAGAGTCGGCAGATTTCTTTCCAACAGAGAACATTTGGAGCATTATGGGCAGGGTCCTATAGCCAGCCCGGGTTTCTGACGATCCAAAGCGCGAACTGGACAGAATTTGGCACGATATCTGTCAGGACTACATCCATCAGCTCTACCTATAAATACCAGGGCGAATAACTTGTAGCTGAAGGGCCAGAGGTGGACCAACGCATTATTGACTTCCTGAATTTGTGAAGCTCTCTGTTTTGAAGAAATTATGCAGTTTTTCTGGAACTATAAACCTTGTTTTTCTTGACAGGTTCATCACGTCTACGGATTTCCGTCTCCTTCAGATAATTTATTCGTAGTGCATCGTTTCTTTTGACTTGGAGTGTATTTGGTACGGTGGTTTGCATCCAGCAGTTTTTCGTGATGTGTCTGGGCTATATGAGTCAGGTTTTGTCCTGGCCAGAGCGGCTGAGGTGTCGCAGCGAGCTGTAAGATCAGGCCAGGTTTTGGCGGCAGGCAGCAGCGAAGTGGCTAGTGAGACATTGCGATAACGAGGGAACTCAGGTGGAGTGCCCTCTGAGCGAGTTAAATAGGCTCCAGTGACTTACAATATATGTTTACAATTGTATTATTCACTGAAAATAACTAAAATGGTTTCCTGATCTGTTGTGTGAATCTAAACATAGCTTATGATATCGCAGTAGTGCGCTGACCTCATTGTAAATCAAGGCGTCCTTTTAAACATATAAGTTATAATGTTACTAACCTTTAAAATTATTATTTTCCATAAAACTCATGAGAAGTGTAACATACACGCAAAGTGTAAATGTAATACATCGCTTAAAAGCTCTTGACACCAGCTATGAGGATACCTAATCATTATTAAGTAAATTAGAACAGTTATAAATAATGTAATGAAGAGTATGCAGAAATATGCCATTTGAACATACGTAATTAAAGCTACAGTGAGAATTCCAATGTTTATTTAAGTATAATTTGTCGTTTTATTGTATTTAATGTTGACGTTTAAACTAGCACCAAGCTGCAGTGTAGCGTGTACGAAACTTGGGTTTTGATTAGCACTGCTGGATATGGCGAAAAAATCTGATAATGTTAGTTATTATTACAAGATTTTCATTCAAATGTTTTCTTATGAGATCGCAGATTGGCCGAGAATATTTATCATGTGTTGTAAACTGTATGTATGTAAAGGTTAAGCGCAACTCTATCTAATGGTGAACATATTCTAAGACAGCGTGTTGAATAAAGAAGTAGTAATGCAACAAGGCCATAAATAAGCGTTACGAGCAGTGTAAATGGTTTTTTGTCTATATTTTTTCGAGTAGTCTTGAGTATTGTGTCAGGTTGGGCTACCATAGCGCCGCTAAAGCTGTAGACCAGGCTCGTCCAAAATGTGCCCCTGGGGCGCCAGCGCCGCGATCGCCCGCGGCCTGCGCCCCGGGCGAATTCGTGTTGTCGCAGTGGCCCAGCCGCGCCGCTTAGCTGGCCGTGCAGACCGCCCGCCGAGCCTCGCCATGCCGCTGTACGCAAATATTGCAATAGATACAAATTTATTTTGCCACCACTCATCGCTGTCCTTTTCAGCGGAACTGGGGGAAACGCATCTAAAACCAATATTTTTTGGTAGTTTTTTATTTTAGTTTCAATGAATGAAACAATTAATTGTTAAAGTGATAAAAGTGTTTTAAAAACAGGAATGTACAAAATTAATTGTATGTTCTTTTTCGGCGTGGTACGAGCGGCAAACAGTGGGCAAAGTTTGTGCGCAACTTACAAATGATCGCTGAGAATTGGGAAAGCAGGGAAACCCTTTACTGCTGGGAATCTCATCAAGGATTGCCTGGTCGACTCGGCGGCTTGTATTTGTCCACCAGAGCTCACGGAAAAATTTGGAAAAAAAAGCTCTTGCGCCTCAAACTGTTGCTCACAGAGTCGAAGATATGGTTTCAGATATGGAGCAGCAGTTAATGGAGAGAGCGGCAAACTTCATTTCATTTTCTATCGCTCTTGAAGAGTCCGCGGACGTTGCGGACATATCTCAGCTCGTCATATTCATTCTAGGTGTCGACGACAATCTGCGTGTCACCGAAGAATTTCTCGATCTTATACCATTAAAAGACACAACCACGGGTTTGGATAGTTTTCAAGCCGTGGAAAACGTGTTAGAGTCAATGGGTTTAAAATGGGAACGCCTGACCAGTGTAACAAGGGATGGAGCCCCTGCGCTACGAGGGATACGCACTGCACTTTTGAGTTACGTGAGGTCAAAAATGGCTGAAGTTGGGTGATCCTTATTTGCGATAGTCCATTGTCTGATACACCAGGAGGCACTTCATGCGAAGATTGTCAACATAAAAAAATGTTATCGACATAGTTCTTCGAACGGTGAATTATCTTCGGTCGCATGGACTCACACATCGCCAATTTAAAGAATTTCTTGCTGATATCGAAGCGGAATACCCGGACATCCCCTAACACACCGAAGTAAGATGGCTGAGCAGAGGAAAGGTGCTTCATCGGTTTTTCTCCTTGAAGGGCGAAATAAATACCATTTTGGAATTGAAAGGACGTCCAGAAGAATTACTTTGTGATCTTAAGTGGGTGGCGAATTTGGCTTTTTGAGTGACCTTACTGGTCATTTAAATATTTTGAACATTTCACTCCAACGCGAAAATCACTATGTCGTTGATTTAGTGCAGACGATTCAAGCACTTAAAAAAAAGAAACTTATTATATGGGAAAAACAATTGCGCGAAAAGAATTGTGGACACTTTCCTGCACTACACGGCGTTAAAGAAGATGTGGATTTTTCAGATTATGTTGCAATCATTTGCGATTTACAAGAACGGTTTGAAAACAGATTTTTGGAGATAAGTGAGCTTCAATCGGCCTTAGATATATTTGTTCGCCCGTTATCCCTTCGGCATAGGACGTCTGACAAGTGCTTCAACTAGAGCTGATTGACCTGCAGTGCGATATCCGCCTGGAGGACCGCTTTCTCATGTGTAAAACTTTGAATGACTTTTACAGCTGTCTTCCACGAGAGAAATATCCTCTTTTGCACAAGCACGCGGCCTAAGTTCTCTCAATGTTTGGTTCCACGTATATCTGTGAGCGCTTTTTCTCTCTTTTAAAGCTTGCTAAAACTAAGAACCGTTCATTACTTGGAGATAAAAATTTGACTAATTCTTTGAGGTTATCAGTCTCAGGGAATATTGTACCAAACATTGACAAAACCGTTTCCTCGAAAAAGAAAAAAGTGTAAAATGTTAATTGTCTTCTTTAACAATGTTAACTGTAAGAATTAAAGAGCATTATAAACTTTATTCTATTTTTTAATAAGTTTTCAAACTTGGTCGGTTAAAACTATTACGTACAAAACAGCAGCACACTAAGGATCCGATTTCTAAACTCTGAAAAGGAATACAAAGAGATGTAGCACGAACTATGACGAAAAATATTTACTTGTAACTGCTAACAGTAAGAATGAGACTCTATATCCCTTACATAATGTTATTTCTAAAATAGAATATTTATGACTCTAGTTCATTTAAGAAACAGATATATTTTTTGGAAGACGCGTATTGTAGATATGACGAGTGTGCATGTGCAGTACTAATAGAATGAACCTGTGGGTCAGAAAACAACTAAGATGTTCTTCGATTCTTTTTTGGATATTGTTGTCTAAAGCTTTGCGTAGTAATTCTGCCACATGAACACTAGTTGTTACCTAAACGGTAAATGGTTTTTCTTGTTTTACCGCTCATCGGCCTCTTTTTACAGAGGTGCGCTTCCTCTGTTATTTTGTTTGCGTTGGATCTGACTGCGGGACAGTCCAGGGCAGAACAGTGCTGTGCGGTGTCACTCGCTCCGCAGCTCTCTCTCTCTCTCTCGCTCCTATGGCGACACTAGCAACACACGGTCGCGGAAGGGGCGCTGAAATACACTGCCTTGCGCCCGCGGGGCGCGGGCGCGCCCGCCGAGCGCAATTCTTCGATGAGCCTGCTCTAGACTGAGCTAGTCCAACTTACGATACTTTGATGATCGTGAGTTGAACACTTAAAAATATTCTGGGACTTTGAATTCAGCTGGAACTTAGAAATTTCAAGTCGAGTTCACTGTCCCATTCATTGCATTTGTGCGGTCCTTATTGCGTTTTAGCTGTTTGTAAGCAGCTATGAATCTTGGTAATTTTGTCACATAATAATGATGTTGTGATTTAATTGTGTGATGAAGTTTTAAGATTCTGCTACCTGTTCTTCAAGAATTAATATGTATCTTGTTCCGCTTTCGCTGCTGTCTGTAAGTACACTGCTTGTACCACGTAACTAGATCTGGCTTTGCTATTTCTAACTGTAGTTCAGTTAATTTATCAGTCGACTTGCACCCAACATTCACATATTTTTGTGTAATTATGATGAATAAATTTATGGTGAAAAGTCTAAATACACTCCTGGAAATTGAAATAAGAACACCGTGAATTCACTGTCCCAGGAAGGGGAAACTTTATTGACACATTCCTGGGGTCAGATACATCACATGATCACACTGACAGAACCACAGGCACATAGACACAGGCAACAGAGCATGCACAATGTCGCCACTAGTACAGTGTATATCCACCTTTCGCAGCAATGCAGGCTGCTATTCTCCCATGGAGACGATCGTAGAGATGCTGGATGTAGTCCTGTGGAACGGCTTGCCATGCCATTTCCACCTGGCGCCTCAGTTGGACCAGCGTTCGTGCTGGACGTGCAGACCGCGTGAGACGACGCTTCATCCAGTCCCAAACATGCTCAATGGGGGACAGATCCGGAGATCTTGCTGGCCAGGGTAGTTGACTTACACCTTCTAGAGCACGTTGGGTGGCACGGGATACATGCGGACGTGCATTGTCCTGTTGGAACAGCAAGTTCCCTTGCCGGTCTAGGAATGGTAGAACGATGGGTTCGATGACGGTTTGGATGTACCGTGCACTATTCAGTGTCCCCTCGACGATCACCAGTGGTGTACGGCCAGTGTAGGAGATCGCTCCCCACACCATGATGCCGGGTGTTGGCCCTGTGTGCCTCGGTCGTATGCAGTCCTGATTGTGGCGCTCACCTGCACGGCGCCAAACACGCATACGACCATCATTGGCACCAAGGCAGAAGCGACTCTCATCGCTGAAGACGACACGTCTCCATTCGTCCCTCCATTCACGCCTGTCGCGACACCATTGGAGGCGGGCTGCACGATGTTGGGGCGTGAGCGGAAGACGGCCTAACGGTGTGCGGGACCGTAGCCCAGCTTCATGGAGACGGTTGCGAATGGTCCTCGCCGATACACCAGGAGCAACAGTGTCCCTAATTTGCTGGGGAGTGGCGTTGCGGTCCCCTACGGCACTGCGTAGGATCCTACGGTCTTGGCGTGCATCCGTGCGTCGCTGCGGTCCGGTCCCAGGTCGACGGGCACGTGCACCTTCCGCCGACCACTGGCGACAACATCGATGTACTGTGGAGACCTCACGCCCCACGTGTTGAGCAATTCGGCGGTACGTCCACCCGGCCTCCCGCGTGCCCACTATACGCCCTCGCTCAAAGTCCGTCAACTGCACATACGGTTCACGTCCACGCTGTCGCGGCATGCTACCAGTGTTAAAGACTGCGATGGAGCTCCGTATGCCACGGCAAACTGGCTGACACTGACGGCGGCGGTGCACAAATGCTGCGCAGCTAGCGCCATTCGACGGCCAACACCGCGGTTCCTGGTGTGTCCGCTGTGCCGTGCGTGTGATCATTGCTTGTACAGCCCTCTCGCAGTGTCCGGAGCAAGTATGGTGGGTCTGAAACACCGGTGTCAATGTGTTCTTTTTTCCATTTCCAGGAGTGTAGTTCTTTGTACGGAACATCACTGTCGAATGTAACTTCATTATCGTATATATTTTCCTTTAGTTTCATTGATTTACTTTTTGATTATCTCTTGTTTGGCGTCGCTACAGTCGATGCCAGTAAAACGGCTTCGTGATTACTTAGTTCTTCAATATGTAATTATAAGCAGTATTGCACAGCAACCCCTATTTTTTCAGTGAGCTATGCTGTAACATTAACTCGTACATTTCCCAGGAGGAGTTGTTTATCAAGTCATTAATAAGTTCTCTCTAATAGTGTCAAACAGTCAGTCAACTTTCAAGGTGTCACACAAAACCCGTGAACGAAAAAGAAAACTGTGAATTAAAATAGTCTTTAAAACAAATAATAGAATACTAATGAATTAACTAAACAACATAAGAAAAACTAATAAAGGTAGTTCAGGGATATATGAATTAAAATGCAACAACTGAAAGTCTGAATTCTGGAAAAGATTGCATTAAATTTTGATATTACATATACAGAGCATACAGGAGCAATTAAGAGTGAATGAACGACAGACGCCGGCCGCGGTGGTCTAGCGGTTCTAGGCGCTCAGTCCGGAACCGCGTGACTGCTACGGTCGCAGGTTCGAATCCTGCCTCGGATATGGATGTGTGTGATGTCCTTAGGTTAGTTAGGTTTAGGTAGTTCTAAGTTCTAGGGGACGGATGACCACAGATGTTAAGTCCCATAGTGCTCAGAGCCATTTTTGAACGACAGACACATAATACAAGGAAACGAACGGAGTGCTGGTGTGCACAGACGTGGCTCTTTGGCCCTCTCTGTCTCTCTCTCTCTCTCTTTCTCTCTTTCTTATTCGGAGACACTGACCTGAAGAAAAATTAAGTACCTAAGGGATATCCTTGATAGGATTTATCTAATATAATTGCATAGGCTTCCGCGGCCAAAGTCACTCGACATAAAAGTTTTCTGGGTGTGGTACCGCGTCATAATGTATAAAACTGTTGCTGCTGGAGAAAAACCAACGGTTGCAGCGGCCTTCTTCTGGATCTACTGGTGCGTTCTAACTATACAGTGTGACTTACATTTCGATGTTACTCTTCTCTAGGTATGCCATTACGTCATAATTTTAAAAGTATAGTTCGTTTCATTGGCCACTTACGGAAGAAGGGGGAGCGACGTGTAGACAACCTCCAAGATGGTGCTCCCCGGGCAACGCTGCAGTAAAATGCAACGGCAAAAAGTCTACACAATTCCGGCGACCGGACGCTAAAATGCCTCCCGGCCCACAAGAAGGCAAACGATTCAGAAGCGGAATGACTCCACGAATATGCTGAGAGTGTGCCACTTCAATATAGAAGGCTACACAAGGACGAAAGGAGAAATCCTTGAAAAAATTGTAACAAGAGAAAGAGTAAGTGTCGTACTCTTGCAGGAGACACACCTGACGGATGAAAACATCGAACGATTATGCATACCAGGATTCACCAATGTGGGATACTCAGGACACGACAAACATGGTATGGCGACCCTGGTGAAAAATGAGCTTCTAGGAAACCTCGAGAACAATGTGGAATCGGTTCCACACGCAATAGGCATTAAACTGGGAGAGATGACAATCTAAAATGTCTACAAACCACCTTCGCAGCAATGGCCTATAGGAATCTTACCGCAGGCTAATCATCCAGCAATCTATGCCGGCGACTTTAATTCCCAGCACACCAGATGGGGATATCAGAGATCCACTCCGGAAGGCGTTGGACTAAGTGACTGGGCTGACAACCGGGACCTACACCTCCTGTTTGATCCCAAGGACAGAGCGTCCTTTAATTCAAAAGTATGGGGCACAAAGACGACACCTGACCTGACCTTTGTCACACGCGGCGCAACGGGTGTACCAATGCAAGCTACAAGAAGAGTCCTCGAAGCTTTCCCACGGAGCCAACACCTCCCGATTATTGTGGAGATCGGCCTTTCCATCCCGATCATAAAGAGCCCCCCGATTCCACGGTGGAATCTGAGAAAAGCAGACTGGGGGAAATATAAATCTTTTATTGACAAGACAATAAATCGAATACCACCAAGTCCAGAGAATTACCAAAGGTTTGTAAACCTGATATATAAAGGGGCCCTAAAGGCTATCCCCCGAGGGGCCCGGAGGGAATACATTCCTTGCTGGTCAGAGGAGTGCGAGTCATTGTTAGAGCAGTATGAGAGGAGTAGGGAGGACGAGACTGCAGAACGACTGATCAACACTATGAACGAGGAACGTAGGAACAGGTGGAAGATGGCAATGGAGAATCTGGGCTTTACCCATTCTAGCAGGAAGAGCTGGGGTCTACTACGGAAACTGGGTGGTGCCACAACACCACGAAGATCGGCTGCGGGTGTGGGCCCATCCGAAATAGCGACTGCCATGAAACAGACCTCCAAAATACGCCTGAAGACTGAGGAGAAGGAAAGGATCTCCAGGAACCTAACCAAGGAATTAGCCAATAATCCAACTAATCTAGATATTGTAAAAGCAGTAGACGTCAAGGAGATTACCCAGGCCCTAACACTAATGAAAACAGGGAAAGCAGCCGGACCCGACGAAATCCTCCCAGAATTTCTGAGGGAGCTGGGACCCATTGGGAGGAAATGGATGGCCAAGCTCTTCACGGAATGCATTAAATCAGGTGCACTCCCGAAGTTATGGAAAGAAGCTAAGGTAATAGCGGTACTGAAACCAGGGAAGGATGGAGATAATCCAAAGAACTATAGACCGATCTCACTGATTTGTACCTCTTACAAACTATTTGAGAGAATATTACTGGCCAGACTAGCACCATACATTGAGGCGAGCCTTCCTGACTATCAAGCAGGGTTCCGTGTGGGAAGGAACTGCTGTGAACAAGTTTTGTCCCTTACAACGTATATAGAGAAAGGCTATCAGAACAAGCTGAAAACGGGCCTGCTATTAATAGATCTTACATCAGCCTATGACACTGTCTGGACCGAAGGACTACTGCTCAAGCTTACTCGAATTATCAAATGCAATCAGACGTACACATTACTAAAAAATATGCTGACAGGCAGGAAGATCAAGGTCTATCTCCATGGAAAGAGTAGCAAAAGCATGGTCATAAACAATGGCCTGGCGCCGACCCTTTTTAATTTATACATATCTGATATGCCGAGCACCAGATGATCTGGCCATCGCATACCATAGCAAAAATTTCGAAGATCTTGTAAAAATATTGAACGCGGACCTTGAACACCTACTACCTTAAGTGGCATTTGCATCCCAACCCCAATAAAACGACCAGTACCATAATTCACCTTAATAACAGAACTTCAAGCAGGAAACTACAGCTTTCCCTGAATGACCGGCATATCAGACATGAAGATAAGCCCAAATATCTGGGAGTAAAATTAGACCGTACACTAACGTTTAGCTCCCATCTGGAAGACACCAAACAGAAATTAAAATCTCGAAATGCCATTATGTCTAAACTGGCCGGAACATCATGGGGGTGCGGAGCTAATACACTAAGGACGTCAGCATTAGCCCTCGTGTACAGCGTGGCTGAATATTGTTCACCAGTCTGGGCGAAAAGTGCGCATGTAAATAAAGTAGACACCCAATTGAAAGAGACGATGAGAATTATCTCAGGCACACTTAGGGCTACCCCATGTGACTGGCTCCCAGTCCTTGCCAACATAGAACCCCCTGATATAAGGCGCTCCATTGAGACCTCAAGAATATATAGGAAGATCGTACACAATCCAGAACTCTCTAAACACCAAGACTTATCACCCATCAACAGGCTAAAATCTAGGTCCCCCTTTTGGAAGATTGGCAGGGAATTACAGGACTTCAACCCAAAGCTAGCCTGGGGGGAATCATGGCGCAAAGAGACACACAAGAACCAAAAGCTTATCGATGACCCCAGCAAGAAGATAAATGGTTTTGATCTCCCTCGGAAGCACTAGGTTGCCTTAAATCGCCTTAGAACAAGCGTGGGAAGATGCAAACATCTAATGAATAAGTGGGGACTTGCGGAGAGTCCCGTGTGTGAATGTGGTGAAATCCAGACAATGGACCACCTACTGGTGTGTGAAGTGGTAGGATATAGTGGTGAACTGAAGGACATACATTACTTGCCTGACCTAGCCATAGAGTGGCTCAAAACTATAAGTAGCATTGTGTAGTGTTGTAATTTCCTGGTGGATTCTAATGACACTATAATATTTGCCTTGTGTATGCCGAACGAATAAATAAATACGGAAGAAGGAGAGGGAACTTTATTTTAATAGGTTATTGCGGTGGAGAGAGAGCGTGACCTCTGTTGTCTATTGGCTCTTGAGTTATGTGCCGTGATTGGCGGTCAACGTCGAATGAGAAGTTGACCGCTGTTTACCAAATGCTGGACGTCGGCCGCGCGGTGGTAGTTACTCGCCGTTAGTGCTCGTGCCTCGTGTTGACTCTGCGGTCTGTTGGGCCCTGACTGCTGGCAGCCAAGATGGGGCAAGCCAGAGTACAACCTCTCTATTCATGTTATTAGGGTGTTTAAGTATTTCGATGGCCTAGAGGAATATAGCGCTCGTGTTCCCGAATGCTCGTTGCTATTGGCCTGCCAGTCTCGCCGCTTTATGCCTCTCCACATTCGCATTCCACCTTGTACACGCCTCCAGTGTGTAATGCATCCACCGTGTCCTTAGTGGAGCCAAGCACGTCGTGGATCCTGCGACCACTATAGAAGACAGGCTGCACCCCGACCCGGCGAAGGTGTTTGCCTATTCGATCAGTAACATTTTTCACATAAGGTAAGCGCACTGTTGGCTGCAGTTTGTCAATTTCTTGCTTGTGTTCGTCGACAAAGCTGTGTGGATCGACTTATAGCTGTAGCCATTAGCTAGAAACGTTGTGCGTAGCCTTTTAAGCTCAGGTGTTATGTTTTGAGCTTCACTTAGGGACATTGTCAAAGAACGGATGACAGAGTTCTTCTGCGCTGGGTGGTGGTAGGATTGCGTGTAGACTTGCAATATACTCTGTGTCCCAGTGTGCCATCCGTTGTCCTGTATACTTCGACGTCTAGAAAAGGAATTGCACCATTCTCCTCTACTTCGAGCGTGAACTGTATCTTCCCATGTATGTTGTTCAAATATTCATGAAACGTGTGTAGCTCCGTTTCACGATGAGGCCATATAGCGAACGTGTTGTCCACGTATCTGAACCAGCAATGTGTGCGTAAAGGAGCTGAACCAAGGGCCCTTGCTTCAAAGGCTTCCATGAATATGTCGGCTGCCAGCGGAGATCGGGGAGATCCCATTGCAACGCCGTCTGTCTGCTCATAGCATTTTCATCTACATCTACATCTACATCTACATCTACATGATTACTCTGCAATTCACATTTAAGTGCTTGGTAGAGGGCTCATCGAACCACAATCATACTATCTCTCTACCATTCCACTCCCGAACAGCGCGCGTGAAAAACGAACACCTAAACCTTTCTGTTCGAGCTCTGATTTCTCTTATTTTATTTTGATGATCATTCCTACCTATGTATGCTGGGCTCAACAAAATATTTTCGCATTCGGAAGAGAAAGTTGGTGACTGAAATTTCGTAAATAGATCTCGCCGCGACGAAAAACGTCTTTGCTTTAATGACTTCTATCCCAACTCGCGTATCATATCTGCCACACTCTCTCCCTATTACGTGATAATACAAAACGAGTTGGCCTTTTTTGCACCCTTTCGATGTCCTCTGTCAATCCCACCTGGTAAGGATCCCACACCGCGCAGCAATATTCTAACAGAGGACGAACGAGTGTAGTGTAAGCTGTCTCTTTAGTGGACTTGTTGAATCTTCTAAGTATCCTGCCAATGAAACGCAACCTTTGGCTCGCCTTCCCCACAATATTATCTACGTGGTCTTTCCAACTGAAGTTGTTCGTAATTTTAACACCCAGGTACTTAGTTGAATTGACAGCCTTGAGAATTGTAAAATTAATCGAGTAATCGAATTCCAACGGATTTCTTTTGGAACTCATGTGGATCACCTCACACTTTTCGTTATTTAGCGTCAACTACCACCTGCCACACCATACAGTAATCTTTTCTCAATCGCTTTGCAACTGATACTGGTCTTCGGATGACCTTACTAGACGGTAAATTACGGCATCATGTGCGAACAACCTAAGAGAACTGCTCAAATTGTCACCCAGGTCATTTATATAGATCAGGAACAGCAGAGGTCCCAGGACGCTTCCCTGGGGAACACCTGATATCACTTCAGTTTTACTCGATGATTTGCCGTCTATTACTACGAACTACGACCTTCCTGACAGGAAATTACGAATCCACTCGCACAATTGAGACCACACCCCATAGGCCCGCAGCTTGATTAGAAGTCGCTTGTGAGGAACGGTGTCAAAAGCTTTCCGGAAATCTAGAAATACGGAATCAACTTGAGATCCCCTGTCGATAGCGGCCATTACTTCGTGCGAATAAAGAGCTAGCTGCGTTGCACAAGAACGATGTTTTCTGAAACCATGCTGATTACGTATCAATAGATCGTTCCCTTCGAGGTGATTCATAATGTTTGAATACGGTATATGCTCCAAAACCCTACCGCAAACCGACGTCAATGATATAGGTCTGTAGTTCGATGGATTACTCCTCCTACTACTACCCTTCTTACACACTTGTGCGACCTGCGCAATTTTACAATCTGTAGGGACAGATGTATCGGTGAGCGAGCGGTTGTATATGATTGATAAGTAGGGAGCTATTGTATCAGCGTAATCTGAAAGGAACCTAATCGGTATACAATCTGGACCGGTATACAATCTGGACTTCCTTGCCATTTGAAGTGTGTAGAAGTCAGGCACAACTCAGCTCAAATTATGATTTAATAGCATACGCAGTGAACATTAACAACAAAATGTAAGGGAAACTGCATAGTTAGAACGAACCAGTAGACCCAGAAGAAGGCCGCTGAAACCGTGGCCGAAACATTGGTTTTTCTCCAACAGCAGTAGTTTTATAAATTATGACTCGATACCACAGCCAGAAAACTTTTATGTAGACAGGCTTTATCTTATTTGAAAAGAAAGTTCGACAACATAAAATGGCGCAAGGTATTTGAAATTATTAGAAAACTGGAATAAGAGAGAGAGGAATGTACAATACGTAGAAGAACAAGGAGGCAATAGAGAGAATAAAAAAGAACGAACTTCTCTGTTTAGAAAGGAAACGATAATGCCGGAAATGAAAATGCACTAGCTTAATAAACATTTCAAACAACCAGCAACAAATAAGGCTTTTCCCGAAACAATAGGTTCCATATCATACAACAGTTCAAAACTGGTAGCGTTGTAAGCAGTCGAAATTCTCTTCGTAAGTGGCGACAGAGTCTACTTGGAGAGCTGGAAAAGAAAGAGAGACAAATTATTAGAAGAATATTGAGATCTCATTACTAGGGCAAAATTTCTTTAAAAAGTCAACATAGAAGTTTCTCAGAGAAGTAAACAAATTCACACAAACTATCCACGGAAAACAGACACGACTTTATGGTCATAGCAAACCAATGGACGGATATAGGCTTCCTACTTCTCTTGTGGAATACAAAGTCGAAAACTCTAATGCCTTCATTTATAAGCGGCAAATAACACAAGCTCAAAGATGGTAAAGACAGAAATGACCCCTGCTAAAAGATAGAAACGTGGCAGTTCGATACCAATGACCCAAAACAAGACTCGATTTACCCTGGACGCAGAAAAACAACAGATTCAGTCATAAAGTATGGCTGCTTGGTTGATTTGCGAGAGGTGGCCAGTAGCGAGGTCATCGATCCCATAAGATTAGGGAAGCATGGGGAAAGAAGTCACCCGTGCTCTTTCAAAGGAAAATCCCAACAACTGTCTAAAACGATTTAGGGAAATCATGGAAAAGCTAAATCAGGACGGCCGGACGCATGTTTGAACCATCGTTCTCCAGAATGTGAGTACAGTGTGCTAATAACTGCGCTCACTCGCTCGGTCATGAGGCACGAAGGAGTTTTTGGACGCAAAAAGAGAGATTTTCATTGTCAAATGCAGCAACGCCTAGCGTGGTTTAGTCGGCATCGGTAAATAACAATAGTAATAAAACACCACTCCTAATTGTAATAATAGTAATAAGATGAAAGATCCGTGTATGATCTGTTGTGTCAAGTTTTTGCCAAGTTAACTTCGGTTTACAAATCGTTAGCACTTAACACTTTCGTTGCATTTAGTAAATCGTGCGTGGATGAAGAGTAAGCAGTTGAGTGTGTGTTAATCAGCCACAGTTTTTCTCTCTTTTTTTTTTTGCCACTTATGTCTGTTCAGTAAATGATATACACGAATACATCCAGATTACTTAAGTGTCTGTGTTTTCTCTACCTTCCCCAACTTGTTTATGATGTTTTAATGTCGTATTCCTGTATTTCTTTTCTTTCCCATTCCTCCACTCTTTGAATGACAGAGTGAGTGAATGAGTCTGGGCATTATATCTTCAAAGTGTTTGGTTGTGGGTGTAGTTTTTGTCCCTTGTGTAAAATTAGTGTGAAGCAAAGGTAACTAGCCCACTATGGTGGAAGCGCTATTGTGTTTAAGTTGCCACGGAGTGGGAAGGGTTTCTCTGTCAGCTTTCGCTTCCTGTGTAGACCCCTATTTTGAAAGCGTGCTAGGCACTCGTCCCTGTTATCTAGATGAGGTAGGTTGGTCTCGAGACTATCTTTAGTATGATGACTCAGACTGTGTAAATTTCAGCCTAGCTGAACCATTACTCCATATATTTTACAGCGTTAGCTCTTGGTAGTCATACGATACAGTTGATTCAACACAAGGGAGGGCTTGGATTTTTGATATTATCCGATATTTTTAGGAGTTTGTTCAGCCAACTTAGGAATGTGGAAGCTTGTTGGACGAACTATGTTTGACTTAGGCTAGTCCACTTCTTTTCTCAGTGTGAAAATTGCGTGTGCATGTGTTCCTTGCGATATAATTCTTCCTTTTTCAGTGGTTCCCTTTATTGTGCAATTTATACTTGTTTCGCACGTGTGCCTTTGTCTGTTCGATTCCAAGTGCCCGTGTATGGTTTACAAATCTTACTTTTTCAGTTAATCGTTGAAATTTATTAAGTAATAGTACCCCTGACTCAGTTCAATCTACCATTTTTGATTAATTCAAGTTATCAGTCGGGTTTTATGGAATTTAATTTCCTTCCAACATTATTCCATGACGACTCAACACAGAATAAATATAACGTTAATCAGAACTATGCATCGACATCTTTCTTTTAAAAATAATGAGTACAATAATAGTTTATTCAATTCTCCCTAAATATTGTGCCCACAGAGACCTGGCATTTCAGGTACATAATGTTCATTATATCAATAATTCTAAAATAACACACACACACACACACACACACACACACACACACACACACGTGCGCGTAGGGTGAGAGAGAGAGAGACAAGTTCATAACTGAATTTGATGACAGTGCTTGACAGAATATGACAATTATATGAAAAAGGAAAACGCTTCCTAATGTTCTGCAAAATTATATTTCCGAGTATTTGGTCACGAACAGGTTTTCGGCTTCTCAGGCCATGTTCAGCTGACAACTAAGTGTCGCAAACAGTGGTAAACATGAGATGCAACTTACACAGATATTATTTGTAACAGTGATACAAACATACAAACATGACAAAGAGTCCACACAAGGAATTATTACAATTCCTACATTAATAAAAAAGGGTAAACGAAGTTTTTATTTGGATATACGTACAACAAATGATGAGAACCAAAATGAATTTACAGTTTGAATCTAAAATCAATCTGTAATCTTTCTACTACAAAGCTTCACGTCATTGTGATTGAAGTTTATTAGCTCAAAATACACATTACGTTTAATTCAAAAGCATAATTGTCCTGTCAGAGAGCTCATTGTCCTGATGAAAGCCTATCTCGTAGTGTTACCTCTGAATATTCGTGGCTCATAGCACTCACTGCACTTCTCCGTCACGCTCGCTCATCGGCTATACAAGTATTAACCCCGACCCGTCACTTGCGAGCGAAATTCCTTACATTTCAATATGTGTTGTTGCTGTGGTGTTCAGTCCAAAGACTGGTTCAATGCAGCTCTCCATGCTACTCTATCCTGTGGAAGCCTCTTCATCTCCCTGAATAACTACTGAAACCTAAATCCTTCTGAATCTGCTTACAGTATTTATCTCTTTCTCTCCCTCTACGATTTAACCCCCACAGAGGCACACACATCCCTTCAATACTAAACTGGTGAGCCCTTGATATCTCAGAAAGTGTCACATAAAGCGATGTCTTCTTCTAGTGAAATTGTGTCCATCTAATATTCAGCATTCTTCTGTAGTACCACATTTCAAAAGCTTCAAATCTCTTCTTGTTCAAATGTTTATCATCCATGTTTCACTTCGGTACATGGCTACGATCCATATAAATACCTTCAGAAAAGGCTTCCTAACACTTAAATTTATACTCAACGTCATCAAATTTCGTTTCTTCAGAAATGTTTTCCTTGCCATTGCCATTCTACATTTTATGTTCTCTGTACTTAGGCTGTCATCAGTTATTTCGCTGCCCAAATAGTGGAACTCATTTTCTACTTTAAGTACCTCATTTCCTAATATAATTATCTCGCTATCACCTGATTTAATTCGACTACAATCCAGTAGCCTTGTTCTCCTTTTGTTGATGCTCATCTTATACCGCCCCTTTCAAGACACTATCTACTCCGTCCATCTGCTCTTCCAAGTCCTTAGCTGTCTGTGACAGAATTATAATGTCATCGCCAAACCTCAAAGTTTTTAATCTCTTCTCCTTGGACCTTAATTTCTACTTTATATTTTTCTGTGGTTTCCACTACTTGTCTTGTGACAGCCAGAGCGAGAGCACCAGCAGCAGCGAGTACTGTTTGTATAAAGCGTTTATTTTGCATTTTGTTTACGACCTTCCACTAAGGAAGGGATTCTATTTGTGTTTATCTGCTCTGCATAGTAACTAACAGTTCTTGATAAAACTTCACGTAGTTTTCGTGTTAGATTTCTTAGTGTTTTCTTGATCGTTTAGAACAGAAAGCGCCCTAAAACCGTCTTTTGTTTGTTTCGCGGCCGTTAGCCACTAGTCACTTGAATCAGCAGTTGTCTTGTAACAGCCAGAGCGAGAGCACCAGCAGCAGCGAGTACTGTTTGTATAAAGCGTTTATTTTGCATTTTGTTTACGACCTTCCACTAAGGAAGGGATTCTATTTGTGTTTATCTGCTCTGCATAGTAACTAACAGTTCTTGATAAAACTTTACGTAGTTTTCGTGTTAGATTTCTTAGTGTTTTCTTGATCGTTTAGAACAGAAAGCGCCCTAAAACCGTCTTTTGTTTGTTTCGCGGCCGTTAGCCACTAGTCACTTGAATCAGCAGTTGTCTTGTGACAGCCAGAGCGAGAGCACCAGCAGCAGCGAGTACTGTTTGTATAAAGCGTTTTTGTACTTATTTGCTGCGCTTAGCCTTTAAATAGTTTTTCTGGGAAAACCTAGCGTAGTTTTCGCGTCTCGTATTTCAGTGAGTGTTTCTTGATTATCAGAGTAGCTCATCAGAAGATTATCTTGGGAATTTGTCACCGTATAGAGTAGGGTAAACATAGTCATGTGTAGGGACTGTGGTTGTTGTGAGCGGACGCAAGGAGAATTGGCCACTCTTCGGGGGCAGGTGGAGGCTTTGTCTGTTAGGCTCATCGAGCTCGAGGCGCAGGCGTCGGCTCGTAGTGGCGTTGGGGCAACTGTGGTGAGACCTATGCCTACTTCGGTGGCCTTGGAATCACATGGAACCCCTGATGTCGCTGCGTCTTCCGGCAGTGAGCATCTTACCGGTCAGCCATCACTCCAGGGTGAATGGCGGACAGTGGTGGGCTCGCGCGTGCCTGGCCGAAAGGCGAAGGTGGGATCTGGCCGCGTGGCGGCTGCCTTACCCCTTTCCAACAGGTACGGGGTGCTTCCTAGTGGTGATGACATCGTTTCCGAGCCACCACAGGATGCCTCGCCTGTTGGGCCAGTGGCCGATTCTCCGGCAAGGTCCCGACAGTCACAGAGGGCGGGCCTATTAGTTATAGGGAGCTCCAACGTTAGGCGGGTTATGGAGCCCCTCAGGAAAATAGCGGGTAGGTCGGGGAAGAATGCCAGTGTGCACTCGGTGTGCTTGCCGGGGGGTCTCGTCCGTAATGTGGAGGAGGCCCTTCCGGCAGCTATTGAACGCACTGGGTGTGACCGGCTGCAGATAGTAGCACATGTCGGAACGAATGACGCCTGCCGCTTGGGTTCTGAGGCCATCCTTGGTTCCTTCCGGCGACTGGCTGATTTGGTGAAGACAACCAGCATCGCACGCGGAGTGCAAGCTGAGCTTAATATCTGCAGCATAGTGCCCAGAGTCGATCGCGGTCCTCTGGTTTGGAGCCGTGTGGAGGGTCTAAACCAGAGGCTCAGACGACTCTGCGACTATAATGGTTGCAAATTCATCGACCTCCGTTATTGGGTGGAGAACTGTAGGGCCCCCCTAGACAGGTCAGGCGTGCACTACACACCGGAAGCAGCTACTACTGACGGCTTACCAGAGAGATCATTATCATCGTTGATAAAGAACGTCCGTCCTCAGAGACCAAAAACAGGAAAAGTTAACGTAATATTGGTAAACTGCAGGAGTATCCAGGGCAAGGTTCCTGAATTAGTATCTCTTATTGAAGGAAATAGTGCGCATATAGTATTAGGAACGGAAAGTTGGTTAAAACCGGAAGTGAACAGTAACGAAATCCTAGACACAGAATGGAATATATACCGCAAGGATAGGATAAACGCCAATGGTGGAGGAGTATTTATAGCAGTAAAGAATTCAATAATATCCAGTGAAGTTATTAGCGAATGCGAATGTGAAATAATCTGGGTTAAGTTAAGTATCAAAGGATAGGATAAACGCCAATGGTGGAGGAGTATTTATAGCAGTAAAGAATTCAATAATATCCAGTGAAGTTATTAGCGAATGCGAATGTGAAATAATCTGGGTTAAGTTAAGTATCAAAGGTGGGTCAGATATGATAGTCGGATGCTTCTATAGACCACCTGCGTCAGCAACCGTAGTAGTTGAGCGCCTCAGAGAGAACCTGCAGAACGTCGTGAAGAAGTTTCGTGATCATACTATTGTAATAGGGGGAGACTTCAATCTACCAGGTATAGAATGGGATAGTCACACAATCAGAACTGGAGCCAGGGACAGAGACTCTTGTGACATTATCCTGACTGCCTTGTCCGAGAATTACTTCGAGCAGATAGTTAGAGAACCAACTCGTGAAGCTAACGTTTTAGACCTCATAGCAACAAATAGACCGGAACTTTCCGACTCCGTGAATGTAGAAGAGGGTATCAGTGATCATAAGTCAGTGGTTGCATCAATGACTACAAGTGTAATAAGAAATGCCAAGAAAGGAAGGAAAATATATTTGCTTAACAAGAGTGATAGGGCACAAATCGCAGAATATCTGAGTGACCACCATCAAACGTTCATTTCTGAGGAAGAGGATGTGGAACAAAAATGGAAAAAATTCAGAAACATCGTCCAGTACGCCTTAGATAAGTTCGTACCGACTAAGGTCCAAAGCGAGGGGAAAGATCCACCGTGGTATAACAATCATGTACGAAAGGTACTACGGAAACAAAGAAAGCTTCATCATAGGTTTAAGAGTAGTCGAATCGTAGCTGATAAGGAAAAGCTGAACGAAGCGAAAAAGAGCGTAAAGAGAGCAATGAGAGAAGCATTCAACGAATTCGAACATAAAACATTGGCAAACAATCTAAACAAGAACCCTAAAAAGTTTTGGTCATATGTAAAATCGGTAAGCGGATCTAAATCCCCTATTCAGTCACTCGTTGACCACGATGGCACCGAAACAGAGGACGACCGAAGAAAGGCAGAAATACTGAATTCAGTGTTCCGAAACTGTTTCACTGCGGAAAATCGTAACACGGTCCCTGACTTCAGCCGTCGCACGGACGCCAAAATGGAAAATATTGAAATAAACGATATCGGAATTGAAAAACAACTGCTATCACTTAGTAGCGGAAAAGCATCCGGACCAGACGAGATACCCTTAAGATTCTACAGTGATTATGCTAAAGAACTTGCCCCCTTTCTATCAGCAATTTATCGTAGATCTCTGGAAGAACGTAAAGTACCTAGCGACTGGAAGAAAGCGCAGGTCGTTCCCATTTTCAAGAAGGGTCATAAATCAGATGCGAATAATTATAGGCTATTTCGCTTACGTCAATCTGTTGTAGAATAATGGAACATGTTTTGTGTTCTCGTATTATGACGTTCTTAGATAATACAAATCTCCTTCATCATAACCAACATGGATTCCGCAAACAGAGATCATGTGAAACTCAGCTCGTCCTATTTGCCCAAGAAATTCACAGTGCCGTAGACACTGGCGAGCAGATTGATGCCGTATTCCTGGACTTCAGGAAGGCATTTGATACGGTTCCGCACTTACGTTTAGTGAAAAAAATACGAGCTTACGGAATATCGGACCAGGTTTGTGATTGGATTCAGGATTTCCTAGAAGAAAGAACACAACATGTCATTCTTAACGGTTCAAAATCTGCAGATGTAGAGGTAATTTCGGGAGTACCGCAAGGAAGCGTGATAGGACCTTTATTGTTTACAATATACATAAATGACTTAGTTGACAACATCGGTAGCTCCGTGAGGCTATTTGCAGATGACACGGTTGTCTACAAGAAAGTAGCAACATCAGAAGACTCGTACGTACTCCAGGAAGACCTGCAGAGGATTAATGAATGGTGCGACAGCTGGCAGCTTTCCCTAAACGTAGATAAATGTAATATAATGCGCATACATAGGGGCAGAAATCCATTCCAGTACGATTATGCCATAGGTGGTAAATCATTGGAAGCGGTAACGACCGTAAAATACTTAGGAGTTACTATCCGGAGCGATCTGAAGTGGAATGATCACATAAAACAAATAGTGGGAAAAGCAGGCGCCAGGTTGAGATTCATAGGAAGAATTCTAAGAAAATGTGACTCATCGACGAAAGAAGTAGCTTACAAAACGCTTGTTCGTCCGATTCTTGAGTATTGCTCATCAGTATGGGACCCTTACCAGGTTGGATTAATAGAAGAGATAGACATGATCCAGCGAAAAGCAGCGCGATTCGTCATGGGGACATTTAGTCAGCGCGAGAGCGTTACGGAGATGCTGAACAAGCTCCAGTGGCGGACACTTCAAGAAAGGCGTTACGCAATACGGAGAGGTTTATTATCGAAATTACGAGAGAGCACATTCCGGGAAGAGATGGGCAACATATTACTACCGCCCACATATATCTCGCGTAATGATCACAACGAAAAGATCCGAGAAATTAGAGCAAATACGGAGACTTACAAGCAGTCGTTCTTCCCACGCACAATTCGTGAAGGGAACAGGGAAGGGGGGATCAGATAGTGGTACAATAAGTACCCTCCGCCACACACCGTAAGGTGGCTCGCGGAGTATAGATGTAGATGTAGATGTACTGTGTGCTCAATGTACAGTTTGAATAACATTATGGACAGGCTACAATCCTGTTCCAGTCTCTTCTCATCCCTGCTTCACTTTCATTCTCCTCAATTCTTACGACAGCCGTCTGGATGCTGTAATCTGTAGCCTTTGGCTTCCTGTATTTTACCCCTTCTACTTTCAGAATTTCAAAGAGAGTTTTACGGTCGACATTGTCAACAGTTTTCTGTAAGTCTACAAATGCTATAAACACAGGTTTGCCTTTCCTTAACCTATGTTCTAAGATACGTCATAGGGTCAGCACTGCATCGCGTGTTCCTACATTTCTCACAAATCCAAACTGATCTTTCCCGAGGCCGATTTTTATCAGTTTCTCCATTCTTCTGTAAAGACTGGTGTTAGTATTTTGCAACCATGACTTTTTAGGTTGATAGTTGGGTAATTTTCACACTTGTCAACACCTACTTTCTTTTGAATTGGAATTATTATAATGTTCTTTAAGTTTGTTGGTATATCGTCCGTCTGATCTACCTTGCTCACCAGGTGGAAGACTTTGTCATGGCTGGCTCTTCCGAGGCTATCAGTAGTTCTGACAGAACATAATCTACTTCCAGGATCTTGTTTCGACATATGTCTTTCAGAGTTCTGTCCAATTGTTCACACAGTACCATATCCCCCACATCATCTTCATGTACGTCCTCTTCCATTTCCAAGTTCATCTCCCATGGATAGACCCTCCACACACTTCTTCCCTTGTTCTTTCCCTTCTTTGCTTAGGACTGGTTTTCTTGATATTCATACAGCTACTTCTTTTCTCGGAAGCGAAGGTCTCTTCAATTTTCTTTTTCCCCAGTGAAATATCCTTCTAAATCCTTACATTGTCATCAAGGAACTCCTGTTTGGCCATTTAGCACTTTCTGACAATTTCATTTTTTAGATGTTTATATTCTCCTTCGCCTGCTTCGTTTGCTACATTTTATATTTTCTCCTTTAATCAATTAAATTCAAATCTCCTACGTTATCCAAAGATTTCTACTAAGAATGTACAATTCTTAAACATTCATACATTTTGTAAAATAACCGTACAAGATATATTACAATATGTAATTTTATATTTTATGTATGAAGATAGCACTTGTGTTTCTGAAATTAGCAATCACGATAACATTTGTCTGTGATCTTGACTTCGAGCATTTTTAATCCTTAAAATATACATAAAAAGTACTTTAGTGGTAAATGAAATTTAAATCATTCCTTCCCCTTCACGCAGTAGCTGATTTGCCATGTCTTCTTGAAAATGAATCAACGCTTTAATGCTCACATTATTGTCAAGTATGAAACATTTATCATCTTTTGCTGATAATTATAATTTACATTGCCCTTCAGTGGAAACTATATGTAGCTTAGACCGAATTATGTACTGAACAACCAATTTATCAACATCATTTAATACACATTTCCAGAAGTAACCAAGAATTTTTAGCTCTGTACATTAGACCCAGCGTTTCCGTTTCAAGTGTTTACGTTTTTACTCTCAATCCTATGAATTCTGCAAGGATTTCCACTGATACTTCATGTTTAATTAAAACCAGTTTCTTTTTATTAAAGCATATGACGTTATAAATGTTGTTATTCTGGTGACCTGAAGTATTAGGCCACAAATGCGTAACACATTTAATAAAATTGATGTATTATGTAAGGAAACACTTCTATAACATGTTAGGGCCTACGAGTCTCATAAGGAAGAATGATCAATTGCACCTCCTGTTTTATGGAGAAAAAACACACTCGCAAGGTATCATCCCCAGCAATCGATACCACCCGAAAATTTGGGTCCTAATACTGATAGTAAGCAGTTACGACCTTCTTAAAGCACAGTTTTCAAACTTTCTCGTGCACAAGTTGTTTGTCACTCGCTCCATCCCACTGCATCCGCCAAACGCCGGAGCGCGAGGTATTGTACCGAGGAACGACAATCAGAGCCCTTGTATTCGCGGGATGTTGAAGGCGAGAAAATAGGAGGCAGGAGGTGGACACATTTGTTCAATCTTTTTTCATATCTTGTTAGATAACAATACATTATATGTCAGCCTCATGAAAACATATATTATTTTAACAATATTTTCGCACTGATATTCTGCAGCTATATGTACTCCTCAAAATAAAATTAATAAACGTAAGTAACTGAAGAATTATTGCGAAATGGAGTTAATGATTTTCGATTTACAAATTTAGTCACGCCAATCACGATGAAGAACAGCGCATCTCCTGCAGATGTGTTTCCTTTAACAGTTCCAAATTAAAAGTCGATCTTAGTAATCAAATAGCGCTACACTTCTTCTTTAATGAGCCACTAATTCGTTTCATTTATTTACACTGTATTTTTGGATCACAACATAAAAATGTTAAAAGCCTCCATCTGCAGATCCAGATTAGAAACCACGTTTATTTTTTTTTTTTTGGTAATCAGTCTAATGACTGGTTTAATGCGGCCCGCCACGAATTCCTTTCCTGTGCTAACCTCTTCATCTCAGAGTAGCACTTGCAACCTACGTCCTCAATTATTTGCTTGACGTATTCCAATCTCTGTCTTCCTCTACAGTTTTTGCCCTCTACAGCTCCCTCTAGTACCATGGAAGTCATTCCCTCACGTCTTAGCAGATGTCCTATCAACCTGTCCCTTCTCCTTATCAGTGTTTTCCGCATATTCCTTTCCTCTCCGATTCTGCGTAGAACCTCCTCATTCCTTATCAGTCCACCTAATTTTCAACATTCGTCTATAGCACCACATCTCAAATGCTTCGATTCTCTTCTGTTCCGGTTTTCCCACAGTCCATGTTTCACTACCATAGAATTCTGTACTCCAGACGTACATCCTCAGAAATTTCTTCCTCAAATTAAGGCCGGTATTTGATATTAGTAGACTTCTCTTGGCCAGAAACGCCTTTTTTGCCACAGCGAGTCTGCTTTTGATGTCCTCCTTGCTCCGTCCGTCATTGGTTATTTTACTGCCTAGGTAGCAGAATTCCTTAACTTCATTGACTTCGTGACCATCAATCCTGATGTTAAGTTTCTCGCTGTTCTCATTTCTACTACTTCTCATTACCTTCGTCTTTCTCCGATTTACTCTCAAACCAAACTGTGTACTCATTAGACTGTTCATTCCGTTCAGCAGATCATTTAATTCTTCTTCACTTTCACTCAGGATAGCAATGTCATCAGCGAATCGTATCATTCATATCCTTCCACCATGTATTTTAATTTCACTCCTGAACCTTTCTTTTATTTCCGTCATTGCTTCCTCGATGTACAGATTGAAAAGTAGGGGCGAAAGGCTACAGCCTTGTCTTACACCCTTCTTAATACGAGCACTTAGTTCTTGATCGTCCACGCTTATTATTCCCTCTTGGTTGTTGTACATATTGTATATGACCCGTCTCTCCCTATAGCTTACCCCTACTTTTTTCAGAATCTCGAACAGCTTGCACCATTTTATATTGTCGAACGCTTTTTCCAGGTCGACAAATCCTATGAAAGTGTCTTGATTTTTCTTTAGCCTTGCTTCCATTATTAGCCGTAACGTCACAATTGCCTCTCTCGTCCCTTTACTTTTCCTAAAGCCAAACTGATCGTTACCTAGCGCATTCTCAATTTTCTTTTCCATTCTTCTGTATATTATTCTTGTAAGCAGCTTCGATGCATGAGCTGTTAAGCTGATTGTGCGATAATTCTCGCACTTGTCAGCTCTTGCCGTCTTCGGAATTGTGTGGATGATGCCTTTCCGAAAGTCACATGGTATGTCGCCAGACTCATATATTCTACACACCTACGTGAATAGTCGTTCTGTTGCCACTTCCCCCAATGATTTTAGAAATTCTGATGGAATGTTATCTATCCCTTCTGCCTTATTTGACCGTAAGTCCTCCAAAGCTGTTTTAAATCCCGATTCTAATACTGGATCCCCTATCTTTTCTAAATCGACTCCTGTTTCTTCTTCTATCACATCAAACAAATCTTCACCCTCATAGAGGCTTTCAATATATTCTTTCCACCTTCCTGCTCTCTCCTCTGCATTTAACAGTGGAATTCCCTTTGCACTCTTAATGTTACCACCGTTGCTTTTAATGTCTCCAAAGGTTGTTTTGACTTTCCTGTATGCTGAGTCTGTCCTTCCGACAATCATATCTTTTTCGATGTCTTCACATTTTTCCTGCAGCCATTTCGTCTTAGCTTCCCTGCACTTCCTATTTATTTCATTCCTCAGCGATTTGTATTTCTGTATTCCTGATTTTCTCGGAACATGTTTGTACTTCCTCCTTTCATCAATCAACTGAAGTATTTCTTATGTTACCCTTGGTTTCATCGCAGCTACCTTCTTTGTACCTATGTTTACCTTCCCAACTTCTGTGATGGCCCTTTTTAGAGATGTCCATTCCTCTTCAACTGTACTGCCTACTGCGCTATTCCTTACTGCTGTATCTATAGCGTTATAGAACTTCAAACGTATCTCGTCATTCCTTAGTACTTCCGTATCACACTTCTTTGCGTATTGATTCTTCCTGACTAATGTTTTGAACTTCAGCCTACTCTTCATCACTACTATATTGTAATCTGAGTCTATATCTGGTCCTTAGTACTCCTTACAATCCAGTATCTGATTTCGGAATCTCTGTCTGATCATGATGTAATCTAATTGAAATCTTCCCGTATCTCCCGGCCTTTGACAAGTATACCTCCTCCTCTTGTGATTCTTGAACAGGGTATTCGCTATTACTAGCTGAAACTTGTTACAGAACTCAATTAGTCTTTCTCCTCTTTCATTCCTCGTCCCAAGCCCATATTCTCCTGTAACCTTTTCTTCTACTCCTTCTCCTACAACTGCATTCCAGTCGCCCATGACTATTAGATTTTCGTCCCCCTTTACATACTGCATTACCCTTTCAATATCCTCATACACTTTCTCTATCTGTTCATCTTCAGCTTGCGACGTCGGCATGTATACCTGAACTATCGTTGTCGGTGTTGGTCTGCTGTCGATTCTGATTAGAACAACCCGGTCACTGAACTGTTCACAGTAACACACCCTGTGCCCTACCTTCCTATTCATAACGAATCCTACACCTGTTATACTATTTTCTGCTGCTGTTGATATTACCCGATACTCATCTGACCAGAAATCCTTGTGTTCCTTCCACTTCACTTCACTGACCCCTACTATATCTAGACTGAGCCTTTGCATTTCCCTTTTCAGATTTTCTAGTTTCCCTACCACGTTCAAGCTTCTGACATTCCACGCCCCGACTCGTAGAACGTTATCTTTTCGTTGATTATTCAATGTTTTTCTCATGGTAACCTCCCCCTTGGCAGTCCTCTCCCAGAGATCCGAATGGGGGACTATTCCGAAATCTTCTGCCAATGGAGAGATCATCATGACACTTCTTCAATTACAGGCCACATGTCCTGTGGATACACGTTATGTGTCTTTAATGCAGTGGTTTCCATTGCCTTCTGCATCCTCATGGTTGATCATTGCTGATTCTTCCGCCTTTAGGGGCAATTTCCCACCCCTAGGACAAGAGAGTGCCCTGAACCTCTATCCGCTCCTCCGCCCTCTTTGACAATGGCGTTGGCAGAATGAGGCTGACTTCTTATGCCGGAAGTCTTCGGCCGCCAATGCTGATTATTTATCAAACTTTAGGCAGTGGCGGGGATCGAACCCGGGACCGAAGACGTTTTGATTATGAATCAAAGACGCTACCCCCCTTTTTTTGTTTTTTTTTGTTTTTTTTGTCTTTTTTTCTTGGAACTAAAAAAACAAGTGCCACCGCCACTTTTAATCCCATAACAAAAAAAAATCTGGGCCACTTCAGGCGTTGGCTCCTGACTAAACCTACCCCAGAGTGCTGCCTATATACCAGGGGAAATATGGGAAATCAAGGTTAGGGCTATTCTTACAAACAAAACAAAATCTTCCTTTTTCTGAATTTTATTTAATTTTTTTTTGTTTTATATTTATTTATTTAATTTTTGTTTGTTGTATTTTTTTTTTTTTTTTTTGTGTAATCAAAGGCCTTCTGCGCCCCGCTGGTAATATGTTGAGTCACGTCTTCTCGAAATTGATGTGTTCCGTTCAATTGTTCAGAAATGTTCATTGGTTCAAACAGGAAACCTTCTTCTCTCTTGGCTTAACACATTCCAGCTGCGAGGCGGCTCGTGGAAAGCACTCCCAAGGAAGTTCGAGAAAAATTATCTGTATTTTGGGTGACGGACAACGACATAATGACGGTCATTGAGGTATGTCCAAAAATCGAGTACAGAGTCTACAGTTTGTCCAAATAAGTAGTGAATGGCATGTCCGCGAATCCAATTCACAGCATTGGTCTTTGTCCGAGGAAAATATTCACGTTCCGGAAATAATAATGAAAGAGGAGTAATCCGATCCGGAATGTCCCGCGTTAGAAAAGCCACAATACGTCGAACCAAGTGCCAAACCTCCGCCGCCGGTCCGCAAACAAACCGATGTTCATCATTGTCTGGCACTCCACACGTGGAGCATAGAGGTGATTGGGCGAGGTGGATACGATGAAGGCGAAATTGGTTGATTTGCTTACCATTGACAGTTAGGTACCAGACAGATTGAACATTCGTGTCAAGGTAACAGGCGAACACCGCGCGCCATACATGACGCCAGTCAACCTGGGGGAACTTTTGTTCAATCGGGTTAGGTGGACGACCTAATTGGAGGACATTGTATACTGCCTTTGTCTTGAGTAAAAGCTGTCTTGGTAAGGTGAGGCGTAGATAACTGAGTTCCAGAAAGAAGTACCGGATATAATGGAACTGGGCCGGAACATCCGAGATCATCACTGGGGCTGACAGTGAGACCGGCGAGTATGCCGACAGGAGGAGACCAGTGAGGTTCGTTGGGCAACGTGTCCATACCGTCATCTGGGAGCTGATAAATAGGGCGCGAGCTCTATCCGGCACGTGAAACAGACCTATCCCACCTCGT
This sequence comes from Schistocerca nitens, assembly GCF_023898315.1. NCBI lineage: Eukaryota > Metazoa > Arthropoda > Insecta > Orthoptera > Acrididae > Schistocerca > Schistocerca nitens. The sequence continues at coordinate 277,601,871 of NC_064614.1, read as the reverse complement.
TCACGGGGAAGAGTAAGGGTTGTATAGTTAACTTTGAACAACATCCCAGAGTTGACGAAAGATGCCATCGCTGCCAACATGCGACGTGCCACAGTAAGCGGGAAAGGTAGAACTTGCGCTACATGGGGAACTCGGGATGCGATATATGTATTGACATATCGAGCTCGTTGGAGAATATCTAGGGATCGAAGGCGATGGTCCATAAGACCTGCTCTGATCATTAAAAGGAGGCGTCGGCAGTTGATGGTGGCTGAACGCCGGAGATCAGATGAAAAATCTATTCCCAAACAACGAATGGTATCAACGATGGTGAGAGGTGTAACGCACTCCACGGGAAGTCCCGTGCCAATGAACATAACTTGTGACTTACGTACGTTTAAAGAGCTACCCGATGCCTCACCATAAGTCGCTACCCACGTCAAAACAGCTCGAACCTCGTCGTCATTACGTAAACAGAGAACTACATCGTCAGCATAGGCCGTGCAACAGAATCGGTAGCGATCTATGGACAACCCTACCAAACGTTGTCTTAGTCCACATAGCAAGGATTCCAAGGAAAAGGCGTACAAAATTGCTGATAGAGGGCAACCTTGACGTACAGATCGACCTATTATTATCGGTGGAGTGAGTCTGCCATTGTACATAATCCTGAATGAGGCACCCCGCAGAAGGCGCATCACTACCGTGATAACGGCGACTGGGAAACCCATATGGTGGAGAACGGCCGTAAGGAACGAATGGTCAACCCTATCAAAAGCTTGACTAAAGTCCAAAGACGCAAGTGCCCCAGAGAGGCGTTGTGCCTGGGTAACGGCGATCATATCCCTGTAGCGGCATAAAGCCGTGCGAATATTATTATCTCCTCCCAAAGATGCTTGGTCTGGCGACACAACATATCGGGCAACGGTTTTAAGTCGTGCTGCCAAAAGGCGAGTGAAGATTTTCATATCACTGTTAAGGAGGGTGAGGGGCCGATAATCACTGATATTGTTGCCACCGTGCGGTTTATGTACAGGAATAATAATTCCTTCCATGAAAGCGACCGGCACGGGTACTTCCGGAGACATCAGTTCCCGACAGATGGAGGTGAAGGTGGGCTCTAACAAATTACGGAAGGTGCGATAAAATTCGAGGGGAAGACCGTCGGGTCCTGGGGAGCGATTGATGGTTCCTGCCCGGATCGCATCGCGGACTTCCTCATCAGTCACCTCCGACATCAAGTCAATCGCCGCATCTCCTGGGATACCACCGAAGTTGAGCTGTGAGACTTCCTCGATCAACTCTGGGAAATGTGGAATTGCGGCGTAGAGCTGCCGGTAGTGGGCGTGAAGCATATTCCCTATTGCAGATTGGGTTACGTAGCGACGCCCTTCTTGATCCGTTAGGACGTGAATCAATTTTCGGCGTCGATTTTGTCGTTCTTGGATGATATGGTACATCGACGGATGTTCATGAGGCATGCGATCAGCAGTACGAGATCGTACTATCGCTCCTTCCAAATGCCGTCGCATGAGATTGGAGATTTGGGCCTTAGCTTGGTTCATCCTTGTATGGCGCTCAGGGGAGGCTGGCATCGTGGAGCATTCTCGTAGGATCCTGTAGTAAAAGTCCATAGTGCTCTTCCTCCAGGCGACAACATCTTTGCCATACCGGATTAAAGTTTTTCGAAGAGCAGGTTTTGCACACTGGATCCACCAGGATATGGTAGACGGATACATGGGTCGGCGTCTATTACATGTAATCCAAGTGTCTTCTGTTAGAAGTCGACAGTCAGGTGAATTAAGAAGTGCCGTGATCAGTTTCCATAAACCACGTCCGTGCCATACTGCCTGTCTTGTGAGAAGAATATCACAGAAGTAAGCCTCATGGTCTGAGAAAGCAACAGGCCAGATTTCAGCCTGTCGAGTGTGTTGAATTAGGGATCGCGAGATGTAGATGCGATCCAGTCGGCTAGAGGAGTGCGCAGTGTAGTACGTAAAGCCCAAAAGATCACCGTGAACATGTCTCCACGTGTCGACAAATTGTAGCCGCGTGACGACTGTTTCCAGAGCTGCGCATGGTGAGTGACGCGGCAATTGATCCTGAGGTCGCTGGGTGCAGTTGAAGTCTCCACCCATGACCCAGTCATCGTGTGGTCCCATAAAAAGGGGTGTGACTTCATTCGCGAAGAAGGCATTGCGTTCACGACGGTAGCTGGAGCCCGACGGCGCATAAATGTTGACGATGCGTACACCAAAGAGAGTAAGGGCCATACCTCTGCCGCTGGGGAGGTATAGGACATCTTCAGCAGGAAGACCTTCGCGTAAGATGATGGCAACACCACTACCGGTGTCCGAAGCGGGAGAAAGATGCACCGTGAAGCCATGTGGTGGTGAAAGATCTGCGACATGCACTTCCTGAAAAAGCGCAATATCTATGTCCGCATCATAAATCATATCGCGGAGCAGCGCTAGTTTGTGGGGCGCATGAATGGTCGCGAGGTTAATCGTTGCGACACGATAATGCTGGTGTTGGAGTCCCACAGGCACAGGTGGGGCTTCTTCTTCAGGAGCGAGAGGTCGTCGATCTTGCCGGTCCGCTGAAGAGGCTGCTATTGTGGAGAGTTTGCGGGCGCGGGCGCAACCGATGGGGGTGAACCCATCATCAGCAGCGTCCACCCCAGTCCCTTCGATCTCCACGTCGTCTGCCCAGGAGACTGATACTGCGGTAGGGCATCGGCTGTGCACGTCATCCACGTGGAGAGGAGACGTAGTTTTCGTCTCATCGGATAGGCTCTCTTCAACGTCGACCTGTGGGGGCGACGGCGTCAGTAAGGAGGCGTGTTCGTTGCCAGTGGTCGCCTGTGGCGGGTCTTTCGCATCAGACTTTTGGTCATCAAAGAGCGGTTTGTCGTCCATCTTCGGGTCTGCATCCCTGGTATCCATCCGTAGAATGGATTCATCAGGGGGTGTACGGCTACGTTTCTTTCTCTTTCGTGTCGATCCTTGTTTTCTAACATGTCGTTCAGAGTCCGATTGCGGGTGGCTTTCGTCTGACTCTGGACCAGTCTGAAGGAAAGCAGAAGTAGGTACCACTCCCGGATCAACGTCCATCTCAGTAGCATTTTCAGTCACAGTGCTGCGATGATTCGGCAGGTCAGGATCTGGCGTCTGGGGCACCTCAGAAGGAATCTCGGGAGCGGTTGCTTCTACCTGATCAGACGACGTCAACGGAGCAGGAAGACTCTGTGGAGACGTGCTACCTTCCTGGGCAACCTTGGCGTATGTGACAGGGATCTGAGTCATCACCGCTGGGGACGCGTCCTCGCCGACCGGCGTCTGGATCAGGCGGCGTCGCATGCAGGCGGAGCGGACGTGGCCCTCTTGTCCACAACCCGCACATGTTCGGGGTTGGCCGTCGTACATGACAATGGCACGCACACCGCCAATGGTCAGGTATGATGGAATATGTTTTTTTCAATTCAATTTTGACCTGACGCACACCATTAAGGACATGGTAGGTCGTGAAGGTTTGCCATTTTTCCTCTACGTAACCGATGACGTTACCGTATGGTTGTAACGCAGAGATAACTTCGTCCTTCGGCACTTCAAAAGGTAGTGCAAACACCCTAATCGTGCGTTGACCGTACTCTGCGAGTTCAAGTGTTACAGCTCCGACGTGACCATCAGAGTATTTGAACTTAAGTCCATTGGCATGGCGGCGAATAACATCTTACCACACCTCGGTGTTTGTCATTTTAATATGAACGACACTACTCGTGATCGAAAAATGGATTCCGATAACGTGGTTAGGATCCAAACGAAATTCTTCACGTATGAACGTTTCAACTTCATGTGCACGAGGTCGCGCATGTTCAGCTGGGAAGGAAACTTTAAGGGTCGCACGGCGGTAAGCGCTCGACATGTTGTTCACGGTGGACGGACACAAGCCTTGAAGCTACGACGCGGAAGTAAACAACGCCTGCAGCGGAGCACTGGCCGGCGCGCGGGGCCGTCCGCACGCTGCCACGGCTGAGAGCCGACTGTGCTCTCGTAGAACGTTATCTTTTCGTTGATTATTCAATGTTTTTCTCATGGTAACCTCCCCCTTGGCAGTCCTCTCCCAGAGATCCGAATGGGGGACTATTCCGAAATCTTCTGCCAATGGAGAGATCATCATGACACTTCTTCAATTACAGGCCACATGTCCTGTGGATACACGTTATGTGTCTTTAATGCTGTGGTTTCCATTGCCTTCTGCATCCTCATGGTTGGTCATTGCTGATTCTTCCGCCTTTAGGGGCAATTTCCCACCCCTAGGACAAGAGAGTGCCCTGAACCTCTATCCGCTCCTCCGCCCTCTTTGACAAGGGCGTTGGCAGAATGAGGCTGACTTCTTATGCCGGAAGTCTTCGGCCGCCAATGCTGATTATTTATCAAAATTTAGGCAGTGGCGGGGATCGAACCCGGGACCGAAGACGTTTTGATTATGAATCAAAGACGCTACCCCTTTTTTTTTTTTTTTTTTTTTTTTTGTAATCTCATTTTGTTCGTTATTGTTCGTTTTAAATGTTCGTGGCGGACGTCACCTGACGCCCATTGAAGTTCGTTTTTGATCCATTCACTCAGTTTTTTTATTACAGAGGGCAGCTAACCCTCTCACCGAACACGCTGAGCTACCGTGCCGGCTGTCCTAGACCACGGGTCTCCATGAAACCACGTAATTTGAGACAATGATCAAGGCATTTTACCTATGTCAACACATTATTTCAGAAAACTCCTAATGCATTGGACAGTACTTCGCGTTCAGGCATCAGGCATGTACGATGGGGCAGAGCGAGTGACAAACATCCTGTGCCATCTGAAGTTTAAAAACTGTACATTCGGGAAGTCATAACTGGGTACTATTAAAACAATGGCCTTAAGTTTTGCACGAGATCGATTTCTGGGGCTGATGTCTTCTAAATGAGCTTTTTCTCCTTGAAATAGAGGGTCTAGTGGTTGATGTTGCGTTGCCAATGGTTCTCTTGTTATTTGTACTTATCATGCCTATCTGAACCTAACTGGCAGACAAGTTAAGTGTATCTTTATTACAACTTGTAAGGCACACTAACACACAGTTACCATGACTACGGGATGAAAATCCTGTCATGTCACCAGCTCATTCATGTTGTATGAAGATGTGTGATTGGATGCTTCATTGTTATGGCAGTAAAATACTGAGAAATTATTGGGAGACGTAAATATGCATAACAGCTTATAAGCTCTTTGACTGGCCTACTTTCAAGAAAGGGCTGTGACTTATGAAGAGGTTGAGAAATGTTACCGGATGAGCTGATGCAGTGTGAAATGTTGATTTGTGATTGGGGGAGCTAACTAAATATGTGTGTAACACACCTGGCTAACAAGAAGGTCTCTGCCTGTCTGCAAAAACAAGGGACTCTTCTCTGGAAGGGGGAGCAGAGGGGGTTTAGTGGGAGGGAAGTAAAGGGTGAAGGTACAGGTTCGAGTGGCGGAATGGGTGAGAAAGGGTGCGGAGAGCGGCGGAGGGATGGAGGAGGGCAGGTGGATTTAGGGGATCAGAGGGAGTAGGGAAGGGGGATGAGAAGGGAACAAGGGAGGTGTGGGGTGATGAGGTTGATATTTTATTAAGTCACCATTGAATTCGTACTCCCGTGGTACAGAGATCACTTGTAAGGGAAATTCTTTTTATTAATTACAAAATGTGCGCACAGAGATATAAAGGTCAAAGATTAATTAACATATCATTTTTACGTTTGTTATACTCTGTTTATGTAGTTGTGTGTTCAGACTTTTCTTTCGTACAGCAGGACACAGTGTTATGTGTATATGATTTAGTGTAATTCGTAGGTTCCGAAACATTCTGCATCATAGAAAGAAGGTCAACAACTAATCTTTTGTGTGTGTTTTTCCTCATTGATTAGAAAAGGTGACTCGTGATGTCTGAACAACCGAAACTTGATATTATTGGTGGTACTTGCGTCCCACCGCACTACGTTCTTGGAGTAGCAAGGGCCTTGTTACGAGCTGACAGACAGGCATAGCTAGACGCGCGATGGTTTGACAGGTGACGCAGTACTACATGAGTCCTGACACAGATGTGCGTACCTCGCGAGGATATCGTGTGTGGAGCTGTCTGTTTCACCAGCAGACAGCATTTCAACGTCTGCTATTGGCGGAATATGCAGGTCAGGAAGTAAATCGGCTATCAGGTGGGCAGCCGTTGCTGGAACTTCCAAATGACGGAAGCTATCTTCACAAAGCAAGTATCATCTGGGTGCGCTTTAAGGGCGCTATGAGAGAACACCTGCAGTGTCTCCACTGCAGCATTTAAACTTGAGTTATTTACCGAAATGCTGATACTGATGATTAAAAATCTAATTTTAGTGTAGAATAAATTCCATAATAATAAGTACAGAGGTAGTTTCAGATAATGCGCCACAATAACTGTCCGTAGACGTTTGATTCTCATAATTCTAAAAAATGGGTAATTTGTCCATTTATTTGAATAAGAGAAAAATATTCCAAAACCGTTCGTGCATTTTAACAGTTCAAATGAATCAGTGCACAAACGCGTTTCATGTGAAGTGATTAGATAGTAATATGGATAGTTCGTGTAATTTGTTGCTTTTTCAACAGCACAGCCACGCTATATAAAGGGCAGCGATCGTGCCAGCCTGGGAAATTCGCTTTGAGTGATATGTGAGTGGTTGCTGATGTACAGTCGTGGACAAAACGAGCGAGACCCCTCGCCTTTTCGTTATGCTGATCCGCACGGCTTTAAAGTCTGCTACACAGCATAACAGGCAAGGCGACGAAGTGCTACCAACATACTATGCGCAGGCGTGAAATTGACAAACTATCTGAACTTTTTTAGACTGTATTCCATAATTTGTAAGACTATATTAATGCTGATTAGTGTGTTAAATACAACACGTAAACATAAGACAGAACTGAAAGAAGAAACGCTAATTTGTATGAAACGGACGAATAAAAATGAATTTCAGCTTATCCAGATAACAGACAAAGAACCCCAGACCGTTACGAATTAGCAAAATATTATCCGCATTCGCCCGCGAAACGGTCTGTGTCAACGTTCAGACCAGTCATACTGGATTACCATTGCTGACCTACCATGAAAGTGTGCAAATTTAGCAATGCGTGAAGATTCATAACGAAATTCACTTAAACATCATTCAGTGCCACACTTAAGTCAATTCCATTATTGACAGAAGCGGAAAAAGGAGGCAGTATCATGTATGAAATTCTACAAGAGTGTCATATTGACATCCACAGAGCGCCAGTACAGAATAAAGGTAGCGATAAATCGTATTGGGTGCGCGAGAATTTCTTAAAATTGCTTTACTGATATTCTACCTGCCTCCATAGAGATTAGAACCGAAAACAAACCAGACCTTCCTTTCACTATGCTAGCAGACAACCTAGGCAAACAGCCCTCTATTATTACCCCAGACATGAACAAGCCGGCAATTTCGCAATAAAAATCTGCAGTTTCTGTTGCATAGAGCTTTCTGGACTCAAAAACATGAATTTTCTTCCTTTATGTCACCACTTATGCGACAATCATTCGGGATGATTATCGAAATAACAAATTACTGTTATTAGAGAGTAAATTTTGTAGGATAATTCTGCACCACCCCAGGAAATAAACGGCTACATAGCTGCCAAACGTATTCTGCATTGTTTCGAATTCTCCACTAGACTCGCCACAGCCAGAAAACGTTCATTACCAGAAGTGTTTCTTAAGCTAGCTAGCAATGAGAATGTTCGTACTTCTAAAACGCGGTGGCATTAATACTGGGATGTGAATTACCACGTGTATAGGCAAATACATTCTATTTGCATTCCTGTAAACGTGATTTGGATCGAAAACGTAGCTACGACTAATATGCTTATGTATCGACAGCAACTAGAACATTTCGAATAAAGAGTAGCGGGTGTTATTTATGCGGCCCTCATCTTCAGTGTTTTCGTTGTTAGGATTTCGTCACCTAAACCGGTAAAAACGGAACCCTACTAGTCTCACTTTCTTGACCGTCTATCGGTCTACCCAACCCTTAAAACCCGTTTACCTCCAGAACGGGTGGACATAATAAGCGGAAATGTATCGCACTTCTTGCTGTAACCGGTCCCTTGCTGGTGTAAAAAAGTGAGCTTCTATGTCAACGCAATCAAAAGATACGACGGTTTATGTAAAGAAAATTTACGCGAAAGGTCAAAAAATGGCTTCAAGAACTATGCGACCTAACTGCTTAGGTCATCAGCCCCTAGACCTAGAACTACTTAAACCTAGCTAGCCTAAGGGCATCACAGACATCTATGCCCGAGGTAGAATTCCAACCTGCGACTGAAGCAGCCGTGCGGTTCGTCACTGAAGCGCCTGGAACCGCTCGGCCACCGCAACGCGGCGAAACCCTACTCACCTCATGTATAATGATAATATATACTGTCTAGTGAGGATAAACTGTATTCTCCAGCAACTCAGATCGTTTGATCACGGAACTTTTACGAAGCTACATTCAAACTTTGTCGAAGTCGTCTGCAATATCCATTACAAACACCCTAGGAACTTCGTATGCGATATCCACTTCTGAATACGCTGGCAGATAATGCAGTACTATAACAAGTAGGTGGGAACTTATTGTTATTGGTCCATGCATGACACTTTATTTCAATATCACTTTAACGCGCCTAGGTGTTCGTATATGGCTGAAATTAATGAACAAAAAGTAAATAAACAGTAAACAACTTCGATGTTCAGATCAAGTGAAAGTCACATGTCGTAATTACAACATAATTTCGTTGTTACATCTACATGACTACATCAACAGGATTTCTTTGCAATCCGGACTTACGTGCCTGGCAGAAGGTTCGGATTATTTCTCTACCGTCCCACTCATTAACAGTGTGCGGGAAAAGGGACTACTTAAATCTTTTCTTGCGAGCCTTGAATTACATTATTACTATGGTTTCTTCTTGTGTAAGTACCCTAGGAAATAATGTTTTGGCATTCAGAACATATGGTGGTGATTGAAATTTCGTGAAAAGATCTCGTGGTAACGAAAAACGCATATGTTTTCATGAATGTTACCCCAACTCGATTATCAAATCTGGGATCCTCTCTCCCCTATTTCGTGACATTACAAAGCGTGCTACCGTTCCTTGGACGTTTTTGCGTGCACAGTCAATCACGTCTGTCAAGGATATTATAGCAGTGGACGGACAAACGTAGTGTAGGCAGTGTTTTCAGTTGGCCTGTTGCGTATTCTTAGTGTGCGGCCAATAAAACGCAGTCATTCGTTTGCCTTCCCCACAAAAGTATGTTTTCGATCTTTCCAGTTTAAGTTTTACTGGGTACTGAGATGAACTGACAGTGCTTCGACTTGTGTTTTGTCATGTAACCGAAAGTTAATTATTGTTATTGGACGCAGCTTTCGTGTTTAATGTATTCCTCAGTCAACAACAGTAGACTCCTCGTACACCACACATAACTGTTTCAAAGTATTAAATTGTTACTGATCTTACCATGTTGCAGTGGTCATCTTAACTTGCCGTTTTGAAAAAAAGGAAAATATTTTAGCGAAATGTAGCAACTAAGAAGCGGAGTATCCAAACAAACAAACGTTTCCGGTTTAAGTAGTTGCAGTAGGTCTACTACACAGTAACGTAAATTAGGAGCAAAGTCCATAAGTAGATCCTCATCAGGAAAACCAGCCCTCATAATGCAAAGTGCAACTACAACAAAGAAAGTTTCCAAACATGTCAATGAGTAGTCGAGGAAAGTGGACGCATTCTGTCTACTGAATCCCAACGCACGCAATTTACGAGGGGGCACGCCAAGTGTCAGACCCCGATCTTGCTTTTAACTACGCTCATTGAAAGAGGGGACAAAATAAGCTTAAACTCTACCGCTTCTGAGAAAACGACGGTCAAAGTGTTCAATGCGTTGTTGCTATAGTGTAGATACCGCTTAGCGGTTAAGGATTCAACTGAAGCGGTGGCTCTGCGGCTACCATAGCGACTTCGGAACTTTGCGCTGCGAGTTCGAAACCCGGTTTTTCCTTTTTTCCCCCCTCACTCTCTGAATTATCTACGAATGTTTATTCCAATTTATGATGAAACACTGTTGTCGTTATTCGTCAGTTAATTTACTGTGTAAAGAAATAAGTTAAAAAGGGAACACACAGTGCGTAGTGGGGCGATCACTCTGTTGTAGAAATAATTCAGAAGCCAAGATCGCTTAAATACTGTCTACTGGATAACCGGTTTCAACACACTAAAGGTGCCATTATCGGATCTAAATGTAGATTAACATTGATAAACCATTTGGATATAACGATACATGAGGCAGACGAGATGATTTTATATCAGCTTGTCTCATTCGTTTATTATTTTTTTAATTCATTAATTACACATAAAGTTAATTGTCGAGTAATGACAACATTATTTCAACATAAATTAGAAAAAAAACATTCGAAGATAATTCTGATAGAGAGGCAGGAAAATAAAATAATTAAAAAACCCAATATGGTCTCGAACACGGGAATCAATGCTAAGAAGGAACGACGGTAGCCACTGAGCCACCGCTTCAATTGCGTTCTCGGCTGCAGAATGTATCTACACTAGAGCAACAGCGCGTTGATAACTTTGGCCGTCGTTTTCTCGGAAACGGTCGAGTGTCTGCAGATAAGCCGAAACACAAGTTCGCTTATTTTGTCCTCTCCTTCACTGACAAGGGGAGGCCGCCAATTGTGAAATTCAGATTCGATTCATACTGCGCATAATAAAAGCTCATGGCCAGAGGTGTAATGTGGCAAAGCACCAAGATGCACTTCTCAGCCGTTGTCGAGAAAATCGACAGTTAGAAGAAACCGCTGCGGTGAAATACTCTCTACGATTCATAATTTTCTACAGCGTCGTGGCGCAGCGGTAAGCGCTCGAGTTCGTAATCCGAAGGTCGGCGGATCGAATCTCGCTCCATGCAAGTTTTTTTTTTTAGTATTTGTTTTTTGTAATTCAAATGTGTGTGTAAACACACACACACACACACACACACACACACACACACACACACACATATATATATATATATATATATATATATATATATATATATATATATATATAATTCCCGGCAACAGATTGCAACAATTATGCATATAATAAGTTGTTGAAAGTCGTTTGTCGTGGAAAAACTGGCGACTTCGAACATCATTATGTTTTCCGCAAACAAATTTGTATTTCACAAATGTTATTAATTGTCTTCATAATGTTAACCACGTATAGATAGCGGAAGACGTAGAAACGATATTCCGAAACGAATACGTATAGCGTAAGTCAAACGTTCGAATTAGAATAGAAACCCCACGAACACAAATTTGCTGTGGCAGGTATGAAATATAAACTCCGTTAATCGCTCGTTACACTTGAAGGACAGATGTTGAATGGGCCGAAACGAGCCGCCGCATAAGAGCGTAGTTGCCTGCTAACTTCGAAAGAAGGTAGATGCGGTCCCTAGCACAACTTATAACACCGTCGAAAATCAGTGCGGACGTGAGAGCTTTGGTACACCCTGTTAAACAAACGGTAAAATGGAGGCGGTACAATTGGAGAGCGATCCGCCTTCACCAACATGCATAAGCAATTCATTAATAGTTTATATATATATTTGAATTACAAAAAAATAATAATAATAAAAAATGTTGCATGGCGTGAGATTCGATCCGGCGACCTTCGGATTACGAACTCGAGCGCTTACCGCTGCGCCACGACGCTGTAGAAAATTATTAATCGTAGAGAGTATTTCACCGCAACGGTTTCTTCTAACTGTCGATTTTCTCGACAACAGCTGAGAAGTGCATCTTGGTGCTTTGCCACATTACACCTCTGGCCATGAGCTTTTATTATGCGCAGTATGAATCGAATCTGAATTTCACATTTGGCGGCCTCCCCTTGTGAGCAAAGTTTCGGGACAATCAGCCTATGACACTTGGCGAGTTCCCCTCGCTCGTCGAGTCGCTTCTTACGCCCGGCGAGAATTCTGTATGCCTCCGAGTAAACTGCGCCACCTGGAAACACGGCGAGCGGGGATAAACACGTTTTCCTTCTTATAAGGCAACCCTCTACAGATAAAATTCATGAAGTGTTCTTCAGGTTGCCTCAGATATTTCAGATATGTTTCTTGCGTCAGGCCTGCCGCATGTGCAAAACGTAAACATTTCATTTCATGTAATATTTATCAGGATAAGACATGACAAGAGTGGACCAGTCCCTTCTGAGAAAAATTAGAGATTTTAAGTTGCTCCACTATGTAATGACACGGGTATGGGCTTGCGATCTCTCTTTTATGCCATCGATTTCCGTGTTACACATACTTGGCCACTGCGTTGTGGCTGCCATCGTGGAGGAGGCAGTCTGTTTCCTGCCAGCGCTGTTTCCGCAGCCAATATTAACCGCGACGAATCATTCAGTCAACGCTAAATGGCCCATCTGGCTGAGGCAGACAAGGGCGCTATAATAGAACTCCATGCAGAGGGATCTTCAAATGCCGACATAGCAAGAACTATGGGTCTTCACAAGTCGACGGTAGCCAGGTGGATCAGACGAAAGGAAGAGAGTGGTAACTTGAATGGGAGGCCTCATGGCCGTCGCCGCAAAACAACAGCAGCTCAGGATCAGCAGATACGCCGTTTCAGTGAGAACCACCCATTTGTCAACGCACGACAAATTCAGCAAACTTTGGGTGGGTTAGCAGTAAGACCGTCACTCCTCGTGTAAGGGAAGGTGGACTGAGAGCAAGAAGCGCTGCTGTGAAAGAGACATTGACTGTTTCCCAAAGAGAAGCTTGCCTTGCTTTTGCTACTGAAAATGGCGACAAACCTCTCCAGTTTTGGAGGCGAGTGATTTTCACGCACCAAAAAGTTTTCTCTACGGCATCATCCGGAAAAGTACTAGTTTACCGGCCTAAATGTGCTAGGTATAATCGAAAATATATTTACAGTTGCCGGAGGAGTGGCAGGTTGTCGGTGCCGGCCGGTGTGGCCGTGCGGTTCGAGGCGCTTCAGTCTGGAACCGCGTGACCGCTACGGTCGCAGGTTCGAATCCTGCCTCGCGCATGGATGTGTGTGATGTCCTTAGGTTAGTTAGGTTTAAGTAGTTCTACGTTCTAGGGGACTGATGACCATAGATGTTAAGTCCCACAGTGCTCAGAGCCATTTGTAGTCGGTAACGGTATGGGCGTGGATATCGGCCGAAGGGTGTGGGCTCCTGTGGGAAGTGGAAGGAAGATTCGATGCGCGCAATTACATATCAATTCTGGAGAACGTGATGTTGCCTGCTGTGGCAGCAAGATTTGGCGATGATCAGATCATGTTCCAACAAGATCGCTCGTCTATTCATATGGCACGTGTGGTTAAGAGGCGGGTCGACGACCATAGTAATATTACTGTAACGGAATGGCCACCTAAAGGAGCTGACACGAATCCCATTGAGAATATCTGGGCAGAAATGGTCAGAGTAATACGAGAAAAGGGCAGTCACCGTCGACTCGCCGACAGCTTTCTGATGTGATTCATGACGCTTGGAATGAGTTACTTGAATCTCCTAGTTATGTGGCTCGAGTTGTGGGCTCAATGCCCAACAGACTTCGAGCTGTTGTGGAAGCCAAAGGAGGCTTCACCAATCAGCTGTTTCAAGCTTTGTTTCTTTCTTCTTCGTCTTTTTTTTTTTTTTTACTTACAGACGTATATTTTATATAATTTCAAGGAAACGCAGTAAATGGAATGTGGACTGATTTTTGAGGCTTCATTTTGTGACGGCTAAACAGTGCTGCATCATGGGACCCGCTATTTGTCCACATGTGGCTGAACATCAGAGGTGTAAAAAATTTTGAGGTGCCGAAGTTCTCTGGAAGAATAACGTCTTTTAGACAAGGAGATGATTTTTAGTTCATTTCATTTTAACCATTCACACTATGATTTGACATTCTAATCTTTGATTTCATTTTATTATTATGTATCTTTTCTCCAGTGAAAGTCAACGGTAGTAAGTTTCAAGATATGAAGAATAACTGGAAGTTTCTAATTTGTGGAAAGCGTATTTAACAGTTAATATTTTCGACAAATCTGTAGTTATAGGACATATTAAGAAGCGAGTCAAAAATGGCATTGTGGAATGATCAGGTTGGTCTCTAAAGGGTAACGACGATAAAATAGCAAATATGAAACTATGGGTAACAACTATTGTTGATGGTGAGGAGCCATAATCGATATGTCACTTTTCCGTAATTGTATTTCTGAAGTTTATCGTCAATCCTAGGACTGACACCGATACTCTGTTTTACGTAAAGAATACAACCTTCAAAATTTATTTAGCAGCGCAGAATATTAAATCACAGTTTATAGATCAGGAACCTAATCCAACTGCCTTTAATTTTATTTTCACGGATGACATTGAGACAGTAAATAACAAGAGAAATAAGAAAACTCTCAGAATCAATATAGAGAATTCAAGTATCATGTGAATTCAAAAGTTTGCTATAATAGCGATTAATTGCTTTTTACAGACCCCTTCATGCCTACGTTTTCCGTCAGACAGACAATGTTTGAAACTAGGACTAACGAGGTAAACAATTTTTCCACAAATTGTCAAATTGGAAGTCGGAGAGCCAGTTACATAAATTACGATGACAACAAACGTTTTTCAAGTAAACTGATCACAGGAGGCATCCAACGCATTTATTGTGAGTTACATGCACAGTATGTAAACTGGCAACGCCACCAACACACAATACCACTAACAAGGGAACATCCCCATCGCACCGCCCTCAGATTTAGTTATAAGTTGATACAGGGGATAGGCCTTGAAAAACTGAACACAGATCAATCGAGAAAACAGGAAGAAGTTGTGTGGAAGTATGAAAAAAATAAGCAAAATATACAAACTGAGTAGTCCATGCGCAAGATAGGCAACATCAAGGATAGGGTGAGCTCAGGAGCGCCGTGATCCCGTGGTTAGCGCACGCAGCTGCGGAACGAGAGGTCCTTCCGTCAAATTTTCCCAGGAGTGAAAAGTTTAATTTTTATTTTCAGACAATTATTATCTGTCCGTCCGTCCGTCCGATGCGAGGTAACCGCGCCGTAGTATGATGACGCTACACCTAAAAAACATCGAAAGACATGACGTCAGTCGACTATAGCGCACGGAAGAGAGAGTATTCCTGCTAATGAGGCTCCCTGGCTGGCAGTTAACTGTTCGCTACTTTGGACGAGAGTGCATTAAATACGTGCGATGCATTGCGTGGGCAATATGAATCCAGCAAATATAGCTCGTGACTCCAATAACAATGTCAATGAATATTTTCCGAACTGTAAGGCATCGGAAAGTTCCTTAAGGGATCGAACGATTGTCGAACATTTGTATGATTATTTCCTACATTTGTTGAATAACAGTACGTGTGGTGATGATTGTCTGAAAATAAAAAAAATCAAACAACTAACCCGAGGGAAGCCTTAAACCAACGACCTCTCGTTCTGCAGCTCCTCACGCTAACCACGCGACCACTGCGCTCCCGTGCTCAAGCTATCCTTGATGTTGCTTATCATGCACACGGACTACTCAGTTTGTTTGGTTTGAATATTTTTTTCATAGGTCCACACAACTTCTTCCTGTTTTTCGAATGATCTGTGTTCAGTTTTCAAGGCCTATCCACTGTGTCAACTTATAACTAAATCTGAGGAGGGTGCGATGGGGAGGTTCCCTTGTTAGCTATGAAACAACTGTAGCAAAACGGAGCATCCTCGTTATCCATGTGATGGATAAGACGACTAATTCGCAACATAAATGTCAATGTAAGCATCAGTTTCTGTTGGAACGTGCTTCCCGGACCAAATAACATACATTTCCTACGTCTTCAATGCGAATCATGTAGCAAATGTAATTTAAAGGACATAAAAATATCGAGTGAATTTACTAAAATAATTATGAACCACTTGAATTTGCATTCAACAGGCAATGTTCAGAAGTCTGGTGTAGGAGTACTGCATGCTCTAATTCGAAACAACAAAAATCAACAGAGTAACTATTATTGAACGTCATCAGGTCACTCATCGAGCATTCCTATGCAGTACTGTTACTGGTGACGTGTTATGATGCCTTTATCGTTAACTTCCTAAGAAGAAATGAAAGGCTGAGCCCCACCAAAAGACGTAAACTCGAGGAAAGAGTTGCGTGAACATATTATTTTACATCTGATAAATCCAAAAGTGTGTTTTGGGCTACGAATTCTGCCCCCAGGGTGTGTGTGCAACAACTGAGACACCTTTCGGTCACAGTGTAAGAAAATCGAGCAACAAAACTACATCACCTGTGCTACTGCATGATAACGCACTATGTTGATTTGAGAAACAAAACTATCCAGGAGATTGATAGGAAAGTCGTCTCTCAGGCACATTTGTATTGATAGGGAAGTCCTCTCTCAAGCACTTGTCCCTCTCGTCATATATTTGTAAAATTTTACCTTTCCCACTCTAGATCGATCAACCGTCAAGGCAATTCATTTCTAGACGAAAATACTTTTAAAACTACTCTTGTTTATTGACATCGTTAGAACAAGTAGGTTTCTACAGGCGTAGAATTTGTAAACAACTTTAGCATTGTCATATCGTTTTAGATATCGTGAAAGAAAATTCTGCTGCTAATTAATTTCTCTTTGATAATTACTGTTGCGTTTAGTAAACTAATGGAAAATGCAATTAAAATATTCACTGTACTAATACAAACTAAAGTCAGCTTAATACAGAAACATCACGACGGCAGTCTATCTTAATAAAGCATTAAGTTACTGTGAGACAATTGGGCTTATTTTAACACGAATTAGTAGGATATTACAGACTTTACACTTAGAAAAGATCTGTATTTATTTCATTTCCTGTACCATTCGTAAGTGTTATGAAAATGGGGCTTTTCATAGATAAAATTATGTATTCACAACAACAAAAAAATGTCGGCAGAAAACAAAAGTGGCATTATGAATCTGGCAGTACCGTAAGGTTTTCACTCTGACACTAAGAGTTACTGAAAGTAGCAAGAAGAATTTTGCTCGAGCGTTGTCTTACGATTCCCTTATTAAGTTTTTATCTGCCTGCTTGTAGCTGTGCTACAAAAGAATTAAAAATCTGGCTTTCAGCAAGTCTCGAAAGGCGAACAAAAGCAGCTTGCACCTGGTTACTAAGCATGTTACCTGGGGACTGGTTTTTTCTTAAAGCGGGAAGACATCCTTTTGTGGTTCAATTGGCAAATGTCAGTCAGACGTGTGACGTTAGTCTAAGCGTTTCGGTGTGTTGAATTTGTACCAATGATTTTTCTACACGTTTTTTCTGTCCCAAATAGAGTTGAAGTCTCCCATTAGTATTTTCACGTCATCTTGGTGAATTTTGCTCATGGTATTTTCGAGTGTGTTCCAGAATGTTTCAACATTGTCGGTGTTTTTCTTATTTTCGATGTTGGTGGGTTCAAATGGTTCAAATGGCTCTGAGCACTATGGGACTTAACTGCTGTGGTCATCAGTCCCATAGAACTTAGAACTAGTTAAACCTAACTAACCTAAGGACATCGCACACATCCATGCCCGAGGCAGGATGCGAACCTGCGACCGTAGCGGTCGCGCGGTTCCAGACTGTAGCGCCTAGAACCTCTCGAACACTCCGGCCGTCGATGTTGGTGGGGACACGTGCATTGATGAGTGTATATGTTTTACTGGGGCTCTGAATGACCGTAGTCATAAGTCGCTTGTTGACGGGCCAGCCGCGGTGGCCGAGCGGTTCTTGGCTCTTCAGTCCGGAACCGCGCGACTGCTACGGTCGCAGGTTCGAATCCAGCCTTGGGCATGAATTTGTGTGATGTCCTTAGATTAGCTAGGTATAAGTAGTTCTAAGTTCTAGGAGACTGATGACCTCCACTGTTAAGTTCCATAGTGCTCAGAGCCATTGGAACCTTTTGATTGTCGATCGGTGTGATTTCTTTGACAGAGTTGATAGATCGGTGTTCGAGAAATGCAATGCCGAAGATTGGTACGCCTTTCGTTACCTTTTGTTGTATTCTGCTCTTGAAGATGCAATGGTTTCCCTAATGCACGGTTTCATTGTCAGTTAGTCGTGGTTCTTGAAGTGCAAGGATGAGAATTTTTTGTCGGTCCATTTCTTTTGTGAGATTATTTAGTTTTCGTGTTTGGATCAAGGTATCGATGTTTACTTTTAAATGCATGTTTTTTGCTTGTAGGGAAATTTACCAGAGATCTTCGATATTCTCTGTCGTGCTAACCTGGACTCCCCAGAATCCGAAAATCCAACTGCCGCCTGTCGACAGCCGGGTTGTGTACCACCTGGGATAAAGTTGACTTTGCTTGCATAGTTTACGTTTGCTTGTGTTTCATTGGTTGTGCTTGGGTGATACCAGGACCGGACAGGACCAGAGGGTGTTGAAGCCTTTGAAAGCAAATATTTTCAGCCAAGCTCATTGAGCTAACACGGTGACCAGAGTAACGGTGATTTTCACTCAGACGTGTCTGGATTTTGCGTTCAACGGATTGAGTAGCCGTTCAGGATTGTGTTAGTATTTGGTTCACCCCTAGTATTTGATTTCCTCGGTACCACCCATATGGGGGAGGGTTTCCACTATCCGCCACACGCGATTATTATTATTATTATTATTATTGTCATTATGTCTCAGCAAATCCCATATGGTGTATCTTCCCACCACTGAAATAGATGTGTATTGTTCGATTCAGTATTTCCATCACATAAATGTGGTTTATAATTACGTTACATTGCTACTAGTAGACATATTTCTCACTTTTTCTTAGACAGTTGCTACCTGTTACTCCATCATAGGAATTTATGTGCGAAGCATTGTTGAAATACAGACGTTCAAATTATCCGATTTCTGTAATTTCATTTCGATACCAGATCGTTCTAATCGGATTCAGCCAGGTAGTCTTAATGTGGATATCCGACCACGACTGTCATCATATGATAGACTGTGTAAACCACATTCTTTATCGGACTGTTGAATATAGATCACTTATCTATGACAGGACCTGAATTCTTAAACACTGTGGAAAATAATAATCCGATGTGCTTATTACAAATACGTTATTCCAATATAAATATGTGAACTAACGAGATAACAGTTTATTTACAGGAGCAGAACTAATGTTCAAATGTTCAAATGTGTGTGAAATCGTATGGGACTTAACTGCTAAGGTCATCAGTACCTAAGCTTACACACTACTTAACCTAAATCATCCTAAGGACAAACACACACACCCATGCCCGAGGGAGGACTCGAACCTCCGCCGGGATCAGCCACGCAGCTCATGACTGCAGCGCCCCTGACCGCTCGGCTAATCCCGCGCGGCTCCTAAAAGTATACTCGTCCACAAAACCCATGTGGACAATTATCTGATAACCGGTCAAGCTTTGCTTTGTCGCAGCTCTTTAGGACAAAAGAATGGACAGCTCCCTGCTTTTTGCGTTTCCGATAGCGCCTACGATAAGAATCTGGTGTCATATTATGTTTCAGAGCCGTAAACTGTTTATTTTTTCACCTCATACTAAAACAAAAGCTATGATATGAGACGAGGAAATGACTTATATGCTTCTCAGGAACTTAAGTTTTTCGCGTTAATTTTCTCACTTCATTCTAAAACAAGGACGTTAATATGAGAAGAGGAAATGAAATATACGCTTCCAAGACATATTATTTCCTTGTGTGCTACTACTGCATACATGAAAGCCCTGCAGTTAATTTTTGTATGTTGGATAAATTTTGATATCACCTCACATTCCTTTGTGAGAAGGTTCCTATTTTCTTAGGATTCAAATAGAGTGGACATTTCATCACTGGTTAATATTCTCATGACTAATGACATGATACCCGTTGCAATTGCTCCATGGCACCTGTGAGTAGAGTCTCACGTTGGTTACTATAAGAACATGCAGGCAGTGATATCCGCTCACTGCAGTCAGAGCCAAGGTGATTTCTTTCTGTTTATGGCGAAGCGTCTGCTGCAGTGTCCACGCTCAGCCAACATAAACAAATCGCGGCGGCCTTGGGCAGTGCTGATCGCTGCGCTTGTCGCAGGCCTCGACAACAAGAGCGCACTCTCTGCTAACGATACTATGGAGTTAATACATCTTACTTAACGTAATATGCAGGACGTGGGTTAGGTGAAAATTCAGTTTGTAACTTCCCATCGCATTAACATACTTTACAGTCATATTTGATGCCCGGTTGTCTGTCTGATGTTAATAGTATTGATTCAGATTGTGCATTAACACGAAAACTCACTCACACACACACACACACACACACACACACACACACACACACACGCACGCACACACTCATTGATTCCAGTGAGGGTGACAACTACTGTGTGTTGAACAACACATGCACCAGTCAGTTCCTCAGTTGGCGTCGAGTGGATGAGTTTTTTCAATTACCTTGCATTGCAAGAATTGTATGTAAGAGCCTGAAAGTAAATGGACTTGTATCCTAAAGAGCTGCGACAAAGCAAAGCTTGACCGATTATCAGATAATTGTCCACATGGGTTTTGTGGACGAGTATACTTTTAGGAGCCGCGCGGGATTAGCCGAGCGGTCAGGGGCGCTGCAGTCATGAGCTGCGTGGCTGATCCCGGCGGAGGTTCGAGTCCTCCCTCGGGCATGGGTGTGTGTGTTTGTCCTTAGGATGATTTAGGTTAAGTAGTGTGTAAGCTTAGGTACTGATGACCTTAGCAGTTAAGTCCCATACGATTTCACACACATTTGAACATTTGAACATTAGTTCTGCTCCTGTAAATAAACTGTTATCTCGTTAGTTCACATATTTATATTGGAATAACGTATTTGTAATAAGCACATCGGATTATTATTTTCCACAGTGTTTAAGAATTCAGGTCCTGTCATAGATAAGTGATCTATATTCAACAGTCCGATAAAGAATGTGGTTTACACAGTCTATCATATGATGACAGTCGTGGTCGGATATCCACATTAAGACTACCTGGCTGAATCCGATTAGAACGATCTGGTATCGAAATGAAATTACAGAAATCGGATAATTTGAACGTCTGTATTTCAACAATGCTTCGCACATAAATTCCTATGATGGAGTAACAGGTAGCAACTGTCTAAGAAAAAGTGAGAAATATGTCTACTAGTAGCAATGTAACGTAATTATAAACCACATTTATGTGATGGAAATACTGAATCGAACAATACACATCTATTTCAGTGGTGGGAAGATACACCATATGGGATTTGCTGAGACATAATGACAATAATAATAATAATAATAATAATCGCGTGTGGCGGATAGTGGAAACCCTCCCCCATATGGGTGGTACCGAGGAAATCAAATACTAGGGGTGAACCAAATACTAACACAATCCTGAACGGCTACTCAATCCGTTGAACGCAAAATCCAGACACGTCTGAGTGAAAATCACCGTTACTCTGGTCACCGTGTTAGCTCAATGAGCTTGGCTGAAAATATTTGCTTTCAAAGGCTTCAACACCCTCTGGTCCTGTCCGGTCCTGGTATCACCCAAGCACAACCAATGAAACACAAGCAAACGTAAACTATGCAAGCAAAGTCAACTTTATCCCAGGTGGTACACAACCCGGCTGTCGACAGGCGGCAGTTGGATTTTCGGATTCTGGGGAGTCCAGGTTAGCACGACAGAGAATATCGAAGATCTCTGGTAAATTTCCCTACAAGCAAAAAACATGCATTTAAAAGTAAACATCGATACCTTGATCCAAACACGAAAACTAAATAATCTCACAAAAGAAATGGACCGACAAAAAATTCTCATCCTTGCACTTCAAGAACCACGACTAACTGACAATGAAACCGTGCATTAGGGAAACCATTGCATCTTCAAGAGCAGAATACAACAAAAGGTAACGAAAGGCGTACCAATCTTCGGCATTGCATTTCTCGAACACCGATCTATCAACTCTGTCAAAGAAATCACACCGATCGACAATCAAAAGGTTCCAATGGCTCTGAGCACTATGGAACTTAACAGTGGAGGTCATCAGTCTCCTAGAACTTAGAACTACTTATACCTAGCTAATCTAAGGACATCACACAAATTCATGCCCAAGGCTGGATTCGAACCTGCGACCGTAGCAGTCGCGCGGTTCCGGACTGAAGAGCCAAGAACCGCTCGGCCACCGCGGCTGGCCCGTCAACAAGCGACTTATGACTACGGTCATTCAGAGCCCCAGTAAAACATATACACTCATCAATGCACGTGTCCCCACCAACATCGACGGCCGGAGTGTTCGAGAGGTTCTAGGCGCTACAGCCTGGAACCGCGCGACCGCTACGGTCGCAGGTTCGCATCCTGCCTCGGGCATGGATGTGTGCGATGTCCTTAGGTTAGTTAGGTTTAACTAGTTCTAAGTTCTATGGGACTGATGACCACAGCAGTTAAGTCCCATAGTGCTCAGAGCCATTTGAACCATTTGAACCCACCAACATCGAAAATAAGAAAAACACCGACAATGTTGAAACATTCTGGAACACACTCGAAAATACCATGAGCAAAATTCACCAAGATGACGTGAAAATACTAATGGGAGACTTCAACTCTATTTGGGACAGAAAAAACGTGTAGAAAAATCATTGGTACAAATTCAACACACCGAAACGCTTAGACTAACGTCACACGTCTGACTGACATTTGCCAATTGAACCACAAAAGGATGTCTTCCCGCTTTAAGAAAAAACCAGTCCCCAGGTAACATGCTTAGTAACCAGGTGCAAGCTGCTTTTGTTCGCCTTTCGAGACTTGCTGAAAGCCAGATTTTTAATTCTTTTGTAGCACAGCTACAAGCAGGCAGATAAAAACTTAATAAGGGAATCGTAAGACAACGCTCGAGCAAAATTCTTCTTGCTACTTTCAGTAACTCTTAGTGTCAGAGTGAAAACCTTACGGTACTGCCAGATTCATAATGCCACTTTTGTTTTCTGCCGACATTTTTTTGTTGTTGTGAATACATAATTTTATCTATGAAAAGCCCCATTTTCATAACACTTACGAATGGTACAGGAAATGAAATAAATACAGATCTTTTCTAAGTGTAAAGTCTGTAATATCCTACTAATTCGTGTTAAAATAAGCCCAATTGTCTCACAGTAACTTAATGCTTTATTAAGATAGACTGCCGTCGTGATGTTTCTGTATTAAGCTGACTTTAGTTTGTATTAGTACAGTGAATATTTTAATTGCATTTTCCATTAGTTTACTAAACGCAACAGTAATTATCAAAGAGAAATTAATTAGCAGCAGAATTTTCTTTCACGATATCTAAAACGATATGACAATGCTAAAGTTGTTTACAAATTCTACGCCTGTAGAAACCTACTTGTTCTAACGATGTCAATAAACAAGAGTAGTTTTAAAAGTATTTTCGTCTAGAAATGAATTGCCTTGACGGTTGATCGATCTAGAGTGGGAAAGGTAAAATTTTACAAATATATGACGAGAGGGACAAGTGCTTGAGAGAGGACTTCCCTATCAATACAAATGTGCCTGAGAGACGACTTTCCTATCAATCTCCTGGATAGTTTTGTTTCTCAAATCAACATAGTGCGTTATCATGCAGTAGCACAGGTGATGTAGTTTTGTTGCTCGATTTTCTTACACTGTGACCGAAAGGTGTCTCAGTTGTTGGCAACAAATTCCAGCTGTGTTGCACACACCCTGGGGGCAGAATTCGTAGCCCAAAACACACTTTTGGATTTATCAGATGTAAAATAATATGTTCACGCAACTCTTTCCTCGAGTTTACGTCTTTTGGTGGGGCTCAGCCTTTCATTTCTTCTTAGGAAGTTAACGATAAAGGCATCATAACACGTCACCAGTAACAGTACTGCATAGGAATGCTCGATGAGTGACCTGATGACGTTCAATAATAGTTACTCTGTTGATTTTTGTTGTTTCGAATTAGAGCATGCAGTACTCCTACACCAGACTTCTGAACATTGCCTGTTGAATGCAAATTCAAGTGGTTCATAATTATTTTAGTAAATTCACTCGATATTTTTATGTCCTTTAAATTACATTTGCTACATGATTCGCATTGAAGACGTAGGAAATGTATGTTATTTGGTCCGGGAAGCACGTTCCAACAGAAACTGATGCTTACATTGACATTTATGTTGCGAATTAGTCGTCTTATCCATCACATGGATAACGAGGATGCTCCGTTTTGCTACAGTTGTTTCATAGCTAACAAGGGAACCTCCCCATCGCACCCTCCTCAGATTTAGTTATAAGTTGACACAGTGGATAGGCCTTGAAAACTGAACACAGATCATTCGAAAAACAGGAAGAAGTTGTGTGGACCTATGAAAAAAATATTCAAACCAAACAAACTGAGTAGTCCGTGTGCATGATAAGCAACATCAAGGATAGCTTGAGCACGGGAGCGCAGTGGTCGCGTGGTTAGCGTGAGGAGCTGCAGAACGAGAGGTCGTTGGTTTAAGGCTTCCCTCGGGTTAGTTGTTTGATTTTTTTTATTTTCAGACAATCATCACCACACGTACTGTTATTCAACAAATGTAGGAAATAATCATACAAATGTTCGACAATCGTTCGATCCCTTAAGGAACTTTCCGATGCCTTACAGTTCGGAAAATATTCATTGACATTGTTATTGGAGTCACGAGCTATATTTGCTGGATTCATATTGCCCACGCAATGCATCGCACGTATTTAATGCACTCTCGTCCAAAGTAGCGAACAGTTAACTGCCAGCCAGGGAGCCTCATTAGCAGGAATACTCTCTCTTCCGTGCGCTATAGTCGACTGACGTCATGTCTTTCGATGTTTTTTAGGTGTAGCGTCATCATACTACGGCGCGGTTACCTCGCATCGGACGGACGGACGGACAGATAATAATTGTCTGAAAATAAAAATTAAACTTTTCACTCCTGGGAAAATTTGACGGAAGGACCTCTCGTTCCGCAGCTGCGTGCGCTAACCACGGGATCACGGCGCTCCTGAGCTCACCCTATCCTTGATGTTGCCTATCTTGCGCATGGACTACTCAGTTTGTATATTTTGCTTATTTTTTTCATACTTCCACACAACTTCTTCCTGTTTTCTCGATTGATCTGTGTTCAGTTTTTCAAGGCCTATCCCCTGTATCAACTTATAACTAAATCTGAGGGCGGTGCGATGGGGATGTTCCCTTGTTAGTGGTATTGTGTGTTGGTGGCGTTGCCAGTTTACATACTGTGCATGTAACTCACAATAAATGCGTTGGATGCCTCCTGTGATCAGTTTACTTGAAAAACGTTTGTTGTCATCGTAATTTATGTAACTGGCTCTCCGACTTCCAATTTGACAATTTGTGGAAAAATTGTTTACCTCGTTAGTCCTAGTTTCAAACATTGTCTGTCTGACGGAAAACGTAGGCATGAAGGGGTCTGTAAAAAGCAATTGATCGCTATTATAGCAAACTTTTGAATTCACATGATACTTGAATTCTCTATATTGATTCTGAGAGTTTTCTTATTTCTCTTGTTATTTACTGTCTCAATGTCATCCGTGAAAATAAAATTAAAGGCAGTTGGATTAGGTTCCTGATCTATAAACTGTGATTTAATATTCTGCGCTGCTAAATAAATTTTGAAGGTTGTATTCTTTACGTAAAACAGAGTATCGGTGTCAGTCCTAGGATTGACGATAAACTTCAGAAATACAATTACGGAAAAGTGACATATCGATTATGGCTCCTCACCATCAACAATAGTTGTTACCCATAGTTTCATATTTGCTATTTTATCGTCGTTACCCTTTAGAGACCAACCTGATCATTCCACAATGCCATTTTTGACTCGCTTCTTAATATGTCCTATAACTACAGATTTGTCGAAAATATTAACTGTTAAATACGCTTTCCACAAATTAGAAACTTCCAGTTATTCTTCATATCTTGAAACTTACTACCGTTGACTTTCACTGGAGAAAAGATACATAATAATAAAATGAAATCAAAGATTAGAATGTCAAATCATAGTGTGAATGGTTAAAATGAAATGAACTAAAAATCATCTCCTTGTCTAAAAGACGTTATTCTTCCAGAGAACTTCGGCACCTCAAAATTTTTTACACCTCTGATGTTCAGCCACATGTGGACAAATAGCGGGTCCCATGATGCAGCACTGTTTAGCCGTCACAAAATGAAGCCTCAAAAATCAGTCCACATTCCATTTACTGCGTTTCCTTGAAATTATATAAAATATACGTCTGTAAGTAAAAAAAAAAAAAAAGACGAAGAAGAAAGAAACAAAGCTTGAAACAGCTGATTGGTGAAGCCTCCTTTGGCTTCCACAACAGCTCGAAGTCTGTTGGGCATTGAGCCCACAACTCGAGCCACATAACTAGGAGATTCAAGTAACTCATTCCAAGCGTCATGAATCACATCAGAAAGCTGTCGGCGAGTCGACGGTGACTGCCCTTTTCTCGTATTACTCTGACCATTTCTGCCCAGATATTCTCAATGGGATTCGTGTCAGCTCCTTTAGGTGGCCATTCCGTTACAGTAATATTACTATGGTCGTCGACCCGCCTCTTAACCACACGTGCCATATGAATAGACGAGCGATCTTGTTGGAACATGATCTGATCATCGCCAAATCTTGCTGCCACAGCAGGCAACATCACGTTCTCCAGAATTGATATGTAATTGCGCGCATCGAATCTTCCTTCCACTTCCCACAGGAGCCCACTCCCTTCGGCCGATATCCACGCCCATACCGTTACCGACTACAAATGGCTCTGAGCACTGTGGGACTTAACATCTGTGGTCATCAGTCCCCTAGAGCGTAGAACTACTTAAACCTAACTAACCTAAGGACATCACACACATCCATGCGCGAGGCAGGATTCGAACCTGCGACCGTAGCGGTCACGCGGTTCCAGACTGAAGCGCCTCGAACCGCACGGCCACAACGGCCGGCACCGACAACCTGCCACTCCTTCGGCAACTGTAAATATATTTTCGATTATACCTAGCACATTTAGGCCGGTAAACTAGTACTTTTCCGGATGATGCCGTAGAGAAAACTTTTTGGTGCGTGAAAATCACTCACCTCCAAAACTGGAGAGGTTTGTCGCCATTTTCAGTAGCAAAAGCAAGGCAAGCTTCTCTTTGGGAAACAGTCAATGTCTCTTTCACAGCAGCGCTTCTTGCTCTCAGTCCACCTTCCCTTACACGAGGAGTGACGGTCTTACTGCTAACATTGAGACCCAAAGTTTGCTGAATTTGTCGTGCGTTGACAAATGGGTGGTTCTCACTGAAACGGCGTATCTGCTGATCCTGAGCTGCTGTTGTTTTGCGGCGACGGCCATGAGGCCTCCCATTCAAGTTACCACTCTCTTCCTTTCGTCTGATCCACCTGGCTACCGTCGACTTGTGAAGACCCATAGTTCTTGCTATGTCGGCATTTGAAGATCCCTCTGCATGGAGTTCTATTATAGCGCCCTTGTCTGCCTCAGCCAGATGGGCCATTTAGCGTTGACTGAATGATTCGTGCCGGCCGAAGTGGCCGTGCGGTTAAAGGCGCTGCAGTCTGGAACCGCAAGACCGCTACGATCGCAGGTTCGAATCCTGCCTCGGGCATGGATGTTTGTGATGTCCTTAGGTTAGTTAGGTTTAACTAGTTCTAAGTTCTAGGGGACTAATGACCTCAGCAGTTGAGTCCCATAGTGCTCAGAACCATTTGAACCATTTTTTTTGAATGATTCGTCGCGGTTAATATTGGCTGCGGAAACAGCGCTGGCAGGAAACAGACTGCCTCCTCCACGATGGCAGCCACAACGCAGTGGCCAAGTATGTGTAACACGGAAATCGATGGCATAAAAGAGAGATCGCAAGCCCATACCCGTGTCATTACATAGTGGAGCAACTTAAAATCTCTAATTTTTCTCAGAAGGGACTGGTCCACTCTTGTCATGTCTTATCCTGATAAATATTACATGAAATGAAATGTTTACGTTTTGCACATGCGGCAGGCCTGACGCAAGAAACATATCTGAAATATCTGAGGCAACCTGAAGAACACTTCATGAATTTTATCTGTAGAGGGTTGCCTTATAAGAAGGAAAACGTGTTTATCCCCGCTCGCCGTGTTTCCAGGTGGCGCAGTTTACTCGGAGGCATACATAATTCTCGCCGGGCGTAAGAAGCGACTCGACGAGCGAGGGGAACTCGCCAAGTGTCATAGGCTGATTGTCCCGAAACTTTGCTCACAAGGGGAGGCCGCCAAATGTGAAATTCAGATTCGATTCATACTGCGCATAATAAAAGCTCATGGCCAGAGGTGTAATGTGGCAAAGCACCAAGATGCACTTCTCAGCTGTTGTCGAGAAAATCGACAGTTAGAAGAAACCGTTGCGGTGAAATACTCTCTACGATTAATAATTTTCTACAGCGTCGTGGCGCAGCGGTAAGCGCTCGAGTTCGTAATCCGAAGGTCGCCGGATCGAATCTCACGCCATGCAACATTTTTTATTATTATTATTTTTTTGTAATTCAAATATATATATAAACTATTAATGAATTGCTTATGCATGTTGGTGAAGGCGGATCGCTCTCCAATTGTACCGCCTCCATTTTACCGTTTGTTTAACAGGGTGTACCAAAGCTCTCACGTCCGCACTGATTTTCGACGGTGTTATAAGTTGTGCTAGGGACCGCATCTACCTTCTTTCGAAGTTAGCAGGCAACTACGCTGTTATGCGGCGGCTCGTTTCGGCCCATTCAACATCTGTCCTTCAAGTGTAACGAGCGATTAACGGAGTTTATATTTCATACCTGCCACAGCAAATTTGTGTTCGTGGGGTTTCTATTCTAATTCGAACGTTTGACTTACGCTATACGTATTCGTTTCGGAATATCGTTTCTACGTCTTCCGCTAACTATAAGTGGTTAACATTATGAAGACAATTAATAACATTTGTGAAATACAAATTTGTTTGCGGAAAACAGAATGATGTTCGAAGTCGCCAGTTTTTCCACGACAAACGACTTTCAACAACTTATTATATGCATAATTGTTGCAATCTGTTGCCGGGAATTATATATATATATATATATATATATATATATATATATATATATATATATGTGTGTGTGTGTGTGTGTGTGTGTGTGTGTTTATACACACATTTGAATTACAAAAAACAAATACTAAAAAAAAAAATTGCATGGAGCGAGATCCGATCCGCCGACCTTCGGATTACGAACTCGAGCGCTTACCGCTGCGCCACGACGCTGTAGAAAATTATGAATCGTAGAGAGTATTTCACCGCAGCGGTTTCTTCTAACTGTCGATTTTCTCGACAACGGCTGAGAAGTGCATCTTGGTGCTTTGCCACATTACACCTCTGGCCATGAGCTTTTATTATGCGCAGTATGAATCGAATCTGAATTTCACAATTGGCGGCCTCCCCTTGTCAGTGAAGGAGAGGACAAAATAAGCGAACTTGTGTTTCGGCTTATCTGCAGACACTCGACCGTTTCCGAGAAAACGACGGCCAAAGTTATCAACGCGCTGTTGCTCTAGTGTAGATACATTCTGCAGCCGAGAACGCAATTGAAGCGGTGGCTCAGTGGCTACCGTCGTTCCTTCTTAGCATTGATTCCCGTGTTCGAGACCATATTGGGTTTTTTAATTATTTTATTTTCCTGCCTCTCTATCAGAATTATCTTCGAATGTTTTTTTTCTAATTTATGTTGAAATAATGTTGTCATTACTCGACAATTAACTTTATGTGTAATTAATGAATTAAAAAAATAATAAACGAATGAGACAAGCTGATATAAAATCATCTCGTCTGCCTCATGTATCGTTATATCCAAATGGTTTATCAATGTTAATCTACATTTAGATCCGATAATGGCACCTTTAGTGTGTTGAAACCGGTTATCCAGTAGACAGTATTTAAGCGATCATGGCTTCTGAATTATTTCTACAACAGAGTGATCGCCCCACTACGCACTGTGTGTTCCCTTTTTAACTTATTTCTTTACACAGTAAATTAACTGACGAATAACGACAACAGTGTTTCATCATAAATTGGAATAAACATTCGTAGATAATTCAGAGAGTGAGGGGGGAAAAAAGGAAAAACCGGGTTTCGAACTCGCAGCGCAAAGTTCCGAAGTCGCTATGGTAGCCGCAGAGCCACCGCTTCAGTTGAATCCTTAACCGCTAAGCGGTATCTACACTATAGCAACAACGCATTGAACACTTTGACCGTCGTTTTCTCAGAAGCGGTAGAGTTTAAGCTTATTTTGTCCCCTCTTTCAATGAGCGTAGTTAAAAGCAAGATCGGGGTCTGACACTTGGCGTGCCCCCTCGTAAATTGCGTGCGTTGGGATTCAGTAGACAGAATGCGTCCACTTTCCTCGACTACTCATTGACATGTTTGGAAACTTTCTTTGTTGTAGTTGCACTTTGCATTATGAGGGCTGGTTTTCCTGATGAGGATCTACTTATGGACTTTGCTCCTAATTTACGTTACTGTGTAGTAGACCTACTGCAACTACTTAAACCGGAAACGTTTGTTTGTTTGGATACTCCGCTTCTTAGTTGCTACATTTCGCTAAAATATTTTCCTTTTTTTCAAAACGGCAAGTTAAGATGACCACTGCAACATGGTAAGATCAGTAACAATTTAATACTTTGAAACAGTTATGTGTGGTGTACGAGGAGTCTACTGTTGTTGACTGAGGAATACATTAAACACGAAAGCTGCGTCCAATAACAATAATTAACTTTCGGTTACATGACAAAACACAAGTCGAAGCACTGTCAGTTCATCTCAGTACCCAGTAAAACTTAAACTGGAAAGATCGAAAACATACTTTTGTGGGGAAGGCAAACGAATGACTGCGTTTTATTGGCCGCACACTAAGAATACGCAACAGGCCAACTGAAAACACTGCCTACACTACGTTTGTCCGTCCACTGCTATAATATCCTTGACAGACGTGATTGACTGTGCACGCAAAAACGTCCAAGGAACGGTAGCACGCTTTGTAATGTCACGAAATAGGGGAGAGAGGATCCCAGATTTGATAATCGAGTTGGGGTAACATTCATGAAAACATATGCGTTTTTCGTTACCACGAGATCTTTTCACGAAATTTCAATCACCACCATATGTTCTGAATGCCAAAACATTATTTCCTAGGGTACTTACACAAGAAGAAACCATAGTAATAATGTAATTCAAGGCTCGCAAGAAAAGATTTAAGTAGTCCCTTTTCCCGCACACTGTTAATGAGTGGGACGGTAGAGAAATAATCCGAACCTTCTGCCAGGCACGTAAGTCCGGATTGCAAAGAAATCCTGTTGATGTAGTCATGTAGATGTAACAACGAAATTATGTTGTAATTACGACATGTGACTTTCACTTGATCTGAACATCGAAGTTGTTTACTGTTTATTTACTTTTTGTTCATTAATTTCAGCCATATACGAACACCTAGGCGCGTTAAAGTGATATTGAAATAAAGTGTCATGCATGGACCAATAACAATAAGTTCCCACCTACTTGTTATAGTACTGCATTATCTGCCAGCGTATTCAGAAGTGGATATCGCATACGAAGTTCCTAGGGTGTTTGTAATGGATATTGCAGACGACTTCGACAAAGTTTGAATGTAGCTTCGTAAAAGTTCCGTGATCAAACGATCTGAGTTGCTGGAGAATACAGTTTATCCTCACTAGACAGTATATATTATCATTATACATGAGGTGAGTAGGGTTTCGCCGCGTTGCGGTGGCCGAGCGGTTCCAGGCGCTTCAGTGACGAACCGCACGGCTGCTTCAGTCGCAGGTTGGAATTCTACCTCGGGCATAGATGTCTGTGATGCCCTTAGGCTAGCTAGGTTTAAGTAGTTCTAGGTCTAGGGGCTGATGACCTAAGCAGTTAGGTCGCATAGTTCTTGAAGCCATTTTTTGACCTTTCGCGTAAATTTTCTTTACATAAACCGTCGTATCTTTTGATTGCGTTGACATAGAAGCTCACTTTTTTACACCAGCAAGGGACCGGTTACAGCAAGAAGTGCGATACATTTCCGCTTATTATGTCCACCCGTTCTGGAGGTAAACGGGTTTTAAGGGTTGGGTAGACCGATAGACGGTCAAGAAAGTGAGACTAGTAGGGTTCCGTTTTTACCGGTTTAGGTGACGAAATCCTAACAACGAAAACACTGAAGATGAGGGCCGCATAAATAACACCCGCTACTCTTTATTCGAAATGTTCTAGTTGCTGTCGATACATAAGCATATTAGTCGTAGCTACGTTTTCGATCCAAATCACGTTTACAGGAATGCAAATAGAATGTATTTGCCTATACACGTGGTAATTCACATCCCAGTATTAATGCCACCGCGTTTTAGAAGTACGAACATTCTCATTGCTAGCTAGCTTAAGAAACACTTCTGGTAATGAACGTTTTCTGGCTGTGGCGAGTCTAGTGGAGAATTCGAAACAATGCAGAATACGTTTGGCAGCTATGTAGCCGTTTATTTCCTGGGGTGGTGCAGAATTATCCTACAAAATTTACTCTCTAATAACAGTAATTTGTTATTTCGATAATCATCCCGAATGATTGTCGCATAAGTGGTGACATAAAGGAAGAAAATTCATGTTTTTGAGTCCAGAAAGCTCTATGCAACAGAAACTGCAGATTTTTATTGCGAAATTGCCGGCTTGTTCATGTCTGGGGTAATAATAGAGGGCTGTTTGCCTAGGTTGTCTGCTAGCATAGTGAAAGGAAGGTCTGGTTTGTTTTCGGTTCTAATCTCTATGGAGGCAGGTAGAATATCAGTAAAGCAATTTTAAGAAATTCTCGCGCACCCAATACGATTTATCGCTACCTTTATTCTGTACTGGCGCTCTGTGGATGTCAATATGACACTCTTGTAGAATTTCATACATGATACTGCCTCCTTTTTCCGCTTCTGTCAATAATGGAATTGACTTAAGTGTGGCACTGAATGATGTTTAAGTGAATTTCGTTATGAATCTTCACGCATTGCTAAATTTGCACACTTTCATGGTAGGTCAGCAATGGTAATCCAGTATGACTGGTCTGAACGTTGACACAGACCGTTTCGCGGGCGAATGCGGATAATATTTTGCTAATTCGTAACGGTCTGGGGTTCTTTGTCTGTTATCTGGATAAGCTGAAATTCATTTTTATTCGTCCGTTTCATACAAATTAGCGTTTCTTCTTTCAGTTCTGTCTTATGTTTACGTGTTGTATTTAACACACTAATCAGCATTAATATAGTCTTACAAATTATGGAATACAGTCTAAAAAAGTTCAGATAGTTTGTCAATTTCACGCCTGCGCATAGTATGTTGGTAGCACTTCGTCGCCTTGCCTGTTATGCTGTGTAGCAGACTTTAAAGCCGTGCGGATCAGCATAACGAAAAGGCGAGGGGTCTCGCTCGTTTTGTCCACGACTGTACATTGTGTAAGTAATGTGTAAGCTATTAAAAATCTTTCTGGCGACACGTCGTGCTGAATTTCTGCAGGACTTCTCGAACTTCGAGAAGTTTTTGGCTGCAACGTTGGCGGGATTTACCACTGAATACCTCACAGGCGTCAGACTTGAAAAAAATCTATGTTGGTTAAGTATCTTAACTCAGGATTTCGGTGTCGTGTTTAAAGTTATGAAGTTTCATTTTAGGTTCATGGACTTGGAAAAGTTATACACAGTCAATATCTTGAACTTCAACTTTGAACAGCAGTATGGTGGGAGGGCTGAGTGTATTCTGGATTTGTTGTTGTTACACTCGCAGTATTAAGGAAACATTTAATGAATAAATTATTGCTGACTTTTTGTCTTTGCTTGTTCACACAAATCTGATTAATTTTGAGGGTATTTCAGATTCCCTCGGTGTATGAGACGTACAAATACTAGGAGGTAAAAAATGTACAGAAATATGGATACAAAGTTCAATGACTATACCAGGAGTACCCAAACTTTCCCTATGACGGAAAACTTTGAGAATTCTGGTACTTTGATGAAACACCTTAATCACCTTGTTTATTTTTGAAGGTTAATAATATTTTTTAAAAAATGAGGAAAGCTTGTTTTATTCAGCGATTACTTCAATATTGAACAGTAATAATAACACACAGATCATAATAGATTTTTAGAAGTATAATTAGAATTCAAAAGACTGAAAGAAAGGTTTTTTTGTTTCACTGTGGGCTACACAATCACTGTCTTAGAAAGGAACAGTGAATCTCTTCAGATTGCCTGTTGGCTACCGCGCGGACATCACGAGATCATTGATGCAAGTCTCCTCACAAGTGTGTTCATTAATCTTTGAGGGGATCGAATCTGTAAATCTGAATGAGGATCAAACGTCAGCTGTTCCTGTCATGGATGATCCAGTTGCGAGGGGGTTGCGGAAAGCATTCCTGAGAAAGATAGAGAAATATTTTGGTACTTACAGTTATTGACAACTGCCCTATATCGGTCGGTAAGGTATTGCCAGAAAACTAGAGCTAATTTCCCACCGCTACCAAACAGGTAGCAGACAGTGTGCCTGCTAATCCAAGTCATTGAGTGGGTCTTCGCCTGCAGGAAAGACTCCGCATCCGAGAAGGAAAGCATTTGTGTGGTGATGCTGTCAGGGATCATGCGTGTGATAATAGATAACTCTCGCGGATCAAACGCCAAACATCGCTCGCTTCGCTGCAGACAAGTCGATGATCCTTGTCGTCTTGCATGCCCAAACGTGGTACGTAATGGCAATGCCGCCAGATGTATCCGATAGAACGCCACTGGCATACCTGCTTCACGTCAACTGTCACGTACCAGGCAGATTGTACATCTGACGTAAGAGTAGGGGCGTGCACTGCCCACTGGACGAGCGGGTGTTTTCCTTCAATCACATTATGGGGAAGCTGCTGTTACATCGAGGCATATATTACCTTGGACGTCGGTAGACGAGGAGGAGAAGCGCCGTCCAGAAGTAGCTTTATTCAAAAAACAAAAAGCTCAAGTAGAAAAAGCGAGTTCGGACGTATGTCGGGGGCAATGAGCGAGCTCGGGTTAGGGGCCCTCAGCAATAGGCTTAGTACACAAGTCGGAGTAAGGCTACCCATCTTGACAAGCGTTCTTACAAAGAGGACTGTAACTCGATGTTCGTCGTGACAAAGACTGAGGCCTCCTTAGACCTTCAGGATGGCGAGGGACTCGTAGCTAACTTTAAATAACATTCCTTCGCTGACAAAGGAATCCAGTGCAGCCAACATGGGACTGGCCATTCACGATGGAATAGTAAAGGTCTGGACTACCAGCGGGATTCGCGACGAGACATAAACATTGGCATGCCAGGTCCGCTGTGGCATGTCCAGAATTTAGAGTCGAAGATCAATGAGCTCCGTCCGGATCTGGCGTAGTAGACACCTACTGTTAAGGGACACAGATCGCCGCAAGTGGGCCATACGATCAATGCCCAGACATCTTATCACGTCGTAGATACGCAGAGGAGCGACACATTCATCGGGCAGCCCACGTATTAGAGGCAGCACATGAGATTTGCGAATCTCAATGACGTTGCTTGAAGTAGCGTAGGTTTTCACCTGCCCCAGTGCTGCTTGAACATCGTTGGCGTTGAGCAGGAGGAGGACCAGATCGTGAGGATAGAAGGAACTCTGGACAGCGCGCAGTATGCCTACATATTGGAAAATGTGATGCTTCCGTCAGTGCGAATGCTGTACGCAGAAGGGGACGTCACATTGGAAGAGGACCATTCTCCCATTCACAAGTCTGCATTTGTTCAGCAGCGGCTCTCCACGACTGGCGTCAACGTCATGGACTGGCCGCCACGGGCGGCTGATATGAACTCCATGGAAAACATGTGGGCTGATGTCGCCAGAACATTAACAGAGAACTGGCCACGAAACCAACCAACTACTGAGGACGCTCTTTGGGACTGCGTCCTGGCAGCCTGGGAAGAAGTTGCTTCTTCAGGCTGTTACGTCCGCCGGCTTATACATTCTATGCCAAGACGCGTGATAGAAGTACAAAATAATGAAGGATTCTGGATAAAATATTAGAGTTCTTAAAATGTTTCGTTATGTCTTCTTTTCCGTCATTTCTCCTCATTGAGAGCTACTGGAAGATCGCGTGGCAACACAAAAGATACAATATGGGTTAGCTTTCCTTTGACTTGCCCTTTTAATTCAAGTGGGTTTCTTTTGAATATACTGTTTGTTAAGTATGCTATTTTGATTTCATTTATACCCTGTCTACATACAAACTAATCAGCGTCGATGGACTCTGTCACAGTAGTTTTTGTTATTTCAAATACGTCTCTCTTTTCCCCTCCATCCATGAATACACCCTCTGTCCTCCACACAATACGCCAACGATTTCATATTATGTTTACTCGCCTCCCGGGATTAGCCGAGCGGTCTAAAACGCTGCAGTCATGGACTGTGAGCCTGGTCCCGCCGGACGTTGGAGACCTCCCTCGGGCATGGGTGTGTGTGTTTGGCCTTAGTATAATTTAGGTTAAGTGGTGTGTAAGATTAGGGACTGATGACCTTAGCAGTTAAGTCCCATAAGTTTTCACACACATTTGAACATTTATGTCTACTCGTTGTTAATATCTCTTCTATTCTCTCTCACTCTCTCTCTCTCTCTCTCTCTCTCTCTCTCTCTCTGATACTATCGCTGCAAGTGCCCTTCTATTACACTCCCCCAAAACTTTGCAAACAAATATAGCAGTTTCCAATGACGCTACATTTTCTCTTTTAATTGCTGCTGTCTTTACTCTCTATCATTCCTCTCACCTCCTATGAAACCGTATTCTTTGATCTTCCCTTCCCTATAACCCATTCTTCGTTCTAAGAACAGTCCTTCCTTATCTCTCGGTCGTAAGATAAAACTAACTGTGGCACACATCTAAGTAAGCACTACTTTGCAAGCATTTCACGCTTATATTTTGCACTTCTGCACTTCTGTCGATTCCCAGATCCCGCCCTCCTTCATCTTACGCGTCCCTTGACATCTGCATCTGCATCTACATCTAAATGAATACTCTGCAATTCATAATTATTTGCTTGGCAGGGGGTTCTGTGGTGGGGTGGATTAATCTTGTATTGGTGTGTAAAACGTGTAGGTTCACATCTCACGACAGGCGTAGATTTTTAACACACACAAGTAGCTCTTCTTCACCCCTAGTAACGCCAAGTGCAGAACGCCAGTAAGCTCCGTAGTTCAATATCCGCAGTGAAGGTAACATCCCTTCGCTGCCGACTGGGCATTCGTTTGAGCTGTGACAGATGGAGAAACCCCGTAAGGCAGAGACTCTGTCACCTGCAAGCAGTCGTAAACTAGAAAACGTATTTCATTTAATGAACCAATGGCCATGTAAGTTCACAAGGCTCTTACTTTATTTGAAACAGAGACGTTGAAAATTGTGGTGCTGAACTCTTCTAGGCGTCCTCGAAAGGCACCTATCTGGTTTCGAATCCTGATCAGCACAAAATATTCATTATTTCATTTCAAGCCCTAGCATGTGCACTCCTAACTACTGGTGAAAAATAGTTGCATTTTCAACGTCTCTTCGTGCGTTGTCAGCTGTAACGTGTTCGTTTCAACGCACAGCCCCATGATGAGCTTTTTATCACAACATGACAAGTTAAAACGTTTCCTTACATCTTTTGAAGTTCAAACATTCCTCTCCATCCTACTGGTGAAAACGGATTTGGGTTTGACGTTGTGTTCGTTGTGATCACCAACGACGACATGTTGTGGATTCAACTTCTAGCGAGGAGTATTTTCCATCACATCATTGAAAGTACAAACATGCCATTCCTAGCTATTATTGGAAAATAATTTAATAGTTAAAGTTTCTTCATGACCACGTGTGCGGGGTTTGAATTCATTCAGCACAGAACTTTTCGTCGCCTGTTGTCTAGCTAAACATGTGCCCATCTCGCTACTGGTGAACCAACAACAGCTATTTATCGTCTGTTCCTGGCTCGAAAACGACAGTGCAAGATGCTGGATTCGAATCCCAGTCAGGCAAAAACAATACTATCGTCAATTAAGGTTCCAGCATTTCGCTATTGGTGAAAACATTTGATATATAACTTCTGACTTTATGTACAGTCGTCCTCAAAAGTATCCGAACGACCCGAATTGCGTTTCACCTGATTCCCATGCGACCTACATAACGCAGCTGTCTAGGAGGTCCTCTAATCGCCCCTTGGTACAGTCGTTTGACTATTGAAAACGGTTCCAACAAATCACCACTAGAAAACACTGCTCTGTATCGCAATAACTCGAGATGTAAAGTAATACCACGATACTACAGATATCAGGGAACACCTCATCACAGATAAGACTGCCCTTAAGGCTTGTAAGCTCACATTTATTACAATAAATGACATATATGAAATGTCAGCAGTCTCAATATTACGTCAGATAGGTAATGCACGTAGTAAGTTCGTCGTATTCATGATTTCCTCTTCAAAGTAACATACCATTCTTTTTATTTAACACAAAATGTCATTAAAAATTTACGTTATTCACGAGCAGCTAGTTGAGAATATGTGTGAACTTCAAATGACACGACAAACCGCCTCGTTCTGCATGTGGATTCAAACCCAGGTCATGCAGACTAGACCGCGGTGGCCGTGCAGTTCTAGGCACTTCAAATGGCTCTGAGCACTATGGGACTTAACTTCTGAGGTCATCAGTCCCCTAGAACTTAGAACTACTTAAACCTAACTAACCAAAGGACACCACACACATCCATGCCCGAGGAAGGATTCTAACTCGCGACCGTAGCGGTCGCGCGGCTCCAGACTGTAGCGCCTAGAACTGCTCGGCCACTCCGGCCGGTCTAGGCAGTTCAGTCCGGAACCGCGTGACTGCTACGGTCGCAAGGTTCGAATCCTGCCTCGGGCATGGATGTGTGTGATGTCCTTAGGTTAGTTAGGTTTAAGTAGTTCTAGGTTGTAGGGGACTGATGACCTAAGATGTTGAGTCCCATAGTGCTCAGAGCCATTTGAACCAATCATGTAGGCTAAGATTTCGTGGCTGACGGAAATTAACAGCCATTCCTGACTAGGCATAAAGAGAGTGATATACCTCATTTTTGGACAGTATCAGTTAGCAAATATCAACTTTAAATTACATAACGTAAACATTTTTAACGGACGCGAATTACTACCCAGCATCTATTGTCCCTGTTAACGAACTACGAAACTACGAGAGATGTGAAATATTGCTACTTCACAAGTAACTTACTTGAAATGCAGTGAGGTAAAGCTTTGTGTAGGACAGGGATTCGAACACAGAACCTAATCGGATTGTTATCGAAGCACAATCAACTTTGACATATCGGATTTTCTCGGCGGTAGCTAGATGTATTAAATGAAATGACGAGACGAAACATTAATTTTTTCCTTCGCAGGACCCCAACCCGGCACATATCGCTGTTATATTCTAGAGAAAAGGAAAGTTGAGTATGGGTTTGTTACACCAGCAGCGACATGTGAGCATGTTTGAACTAGAAATAATATGACAAAGAGTTCAGTGCTGACTATGAATCGAACCCCACACGTATCGTTGTTGACTACACACAAAAAGACGTCAGCTAAAGAATTTTTCTCCACCAGCAGATCGGAATAACATCCTTCTTGAACTTACAGTGATTTCGCAAATAGTTCTGTGTCTCACTGGAAGTCAAAAACGTAAGATATCGTTAGTGTTGACAACGAATGAAAATGCATTAAAAATAAAAATAATTATCCACCAGCAGCTAGGTGTTCTCATGCTAGAGCTTCATAATACACAGTGAAAAGTTTAGTGCTGGGCCAGAATTCTAACCCATTCATGCGTAATATGTGGAGATGTTGAGGAATCTGCAGTTTTGAACAAACAACAAGTTGTAGTCGAGCTGCACTGTCACGAAGGGATGAAATTCCACGTTAAGGACGGTCTGAGTTGCATTACCAGTTCAGAACCAATTTTATCGACATACAGAAGCTCAAATAAAAGATGGAATAAGAGTCCTGTGACCATACACGGGGTTTGTTTCGTCACTATAAATAAATAACTACTATAAGAAAGGTTACTGGTGATATGGTTTCTACATGTCGCTACTCCTTACTTTATTGTGGTTCCTCCTAACATCTACTTGGTAGAGAAGGAATATCATGTTTAATGTGATTTTCAGACCACAATGCCATTATACTTTCTTCACTTGGCGTAGCCAGAAGAGAATAGAATCTGCCTCTCCCTATAAAGAAACATCGGCAGAAGTTGGAATCGTACCGAGACCAACATCATATGAAACTATCATCAGTCCAACAGACCACAAAATCCTCTTCTCTACGACTCATTTCTCTATCATAACACCGTTGCGGCATACAAGATGAGACTCCCTGTAGTGGTTTGCAGGATGTTCAGTACATTCATTTACTTTGTTGACCGAATCGCCATGAACTAGCTGCCTTGGCTACCCAGTGCATACATTCGACTCTGTTTTGTAATCACCGAAGTAAAATAACATAACTGCCACCTAGACAGAACTGCCAACATTGTAGGATGCAGAAATTTAAACAGGAAGTGTTCCTTTCCATTTGAGCTACTCTACTGCGCTAACTGTTTGTTGAAGCCATTGTGCAGCGCAAAAGAAAGGCTGTAACTGTCTGTCTCTCTGAAGTCTATATCCGGCCATATGGATTATCTCACAGAACTGTGGAATGCCGCAGTTCTGGAGGAACTGTCGTTCACTTCCAGAGGTGCTGTAGCTACGTCACAGCTAGTAGCGTAACGGTAAGCGTCGCATGTTCTATTACATTCGCTACTACATTTTTTTTAAAAGGCAATTCTGCTGTCTGCTGAAGTTAACAATCTAATCGAACTTTGAACGTAATTCTCTTCACTTCTCAACCCAAAATAGTCGCATGTTGAAAAAATGTTAACTTCTGCGTCATTTTGTTCTTTTCAGGTTTAATAGACGGCCGGGCAGCAGATGCGCTCGAAGCTTTTGTATTATGTATGGGGAGAGCGCATCGTGCCCAAATAGTCAGAAAAGTATTTTCTACATTAACTGTCGTCTGGTAGTGGCATTTTAGTCTTCTTCAAACCTCGTTTGACAGCTTTAACTCAGAACAAGTTTTCTACATACATGTAATCAATAAACTGCATGTGCATTGTCAGACTGTTATAGATAACATCAGAGAATTCGCATATACCGTTGATGATTAATTTCTCTCTCATGTTTAGTACTGTTTTAACAACACTAAAAGAAACCTTACGAAAACTGTGCACTGTATTGTAAGAAATGAAATAAAACTACTCACGATAACCTTACGACGAAAGTCTGTTTTAACAAAACTGAGTATCTGTACCCAAGCGTGCCTCTATCTGCACGAATTAGTAAAACACTATTCACTTAGATTTCGATTGGGTCTGTGTTTAAATGGTATGCTATTTCATACTCAACAGGTATGCAAATGTGGCATTTCATAAACAAAGTTACGTATTCCTAGAAACCCATAATTTGCTTGTCAGCAGCGGAAAGAGGCGTTACCAGTTGTGCAGCATTGTAAGTTTTTCACCATTGCACTTTGAGCTGGAAGTATTTTCTTGCGATTTGCTAATCAATTTATTTCCTTCATACTTATCACCCTGGCATGGGAGTCTTAAGTGAAGAACATTATTGAATTTCGAATCGTTGACGGTCGATTCGAATTTCTTAAGAAGCGCTTGTATTGTATAGCAGCTTGGCAGTCAGAAAGCCGAGATCTACGACCATTAACACAACTTACTGAGTCGAGCTGCCAAGGGGATTTGATGTTTGAAGGTTTTCTTCTGATTTTGTTACAGAATTTTTTCTGGGAATTTGCAGCTCCATGAAATAATACACAAAAAAAGCTCGCACGCGCTGCCCCTACCAGGGTTAGAACTGATGATTTTCTTATCCTTTGGAACACTAGACACGGGCTGTACCACGGGGCTACGGACACACTGCTGCAAGCACGCCACTCTCGTCATGGTATTGGTCGCTCAGCCTCATAACACATCGTGAAAGATATTAAAAGTTGTCACTTATGTGAAGAATAGCATTTCTTTAGCCAAAAAAAATTCTGTCTCAGTGTCTTAGTTTACGTGAGGATTATATACCACGAGTCATTCAAATGGAAAGGGAATATCAAGTGAATTTAGCGAGTCACTTCAGTACCATACGCGGAAGTGATGGCACTGTCACAGTGTTGCCAAATATTTGTGACGATGTTGCCAATTCTCAGCTGTGCTAGGAACAGCTCTGTAGCGTTATAGGAGGAGAATCCTGTGCTCGTGTCATAGGAGGATACGGAGAGGAGGCGCAGGGTTTGGTTAATAAGCAGCGTTTTCTCCTACCAGCTGTGTGAAATATTCAGGTGTGTAATCTTCCATCACGATTACAGTTTCCCACAAAATATATACGAATAAAACACTTACCTTGTTACTTTGTTACAAAAGATTATTTCAGTACAATAAATCAACTTTGCCAACATGTCACGAAAAGTAAGATAACAAACACTTTGCACCACGAAATCGATTGCATCTATGTGCAGTCTTGTGATCATACAAGTAGAATTTCATGAATTGCACGAGAATGTAGAAAAATGTTGGTGCGAATGGAAGCTGTAAGAAACTCAGTTACCTAATTATTCTGTACCACATAATAATCAATTCATCCAGATCTATACAAATAATGTATACTAACCAGCGTTTTCATTGCTTTCGGAATGTTTCCCTCTTGTTTAGTCTTCTTATGATGAACTGGATCCACACCCAGGAGTCTGATTTTTTCTTTGTGTCCTTCCATCTACTATCTTTGTGTGTTATTTTTCGGTGTTCAAAAAGCATAATATTATGCCATCTCCCACGAGGTATTAAAATGAGGTCGCAAAAATGCTAACGGCCGGCTGGAGTGGCCGAGCGGTTCTGGGCGCTACAGTCTGGAGCCGCACGACCGCTACAGTCGCAGGTTCGAATCCTGCCTCGGGCATGGTTGTATGTGATGTCTTTAGGTTAGTTAGGTTTAAGTAGTTCTAAGTTCTAGGGGACTTATGACCACAGCAGTTGAGTCCCATAGTGCTCAGAGCCATTTGAACCATTTGAACCAAAAGGCTAACGAATTATAATCAAAATACAGTGAGACGCCAATTTGTCTGTCGTCATGGTGTTAAGTGGACAGAAATAGTTGGGTGTTATTGTCGTATTTTCTTATTGAGATTTTCATATTACCCTGACACAAGATGCCGAGATAAATGTGTATATTCTCCGTGACGAAACATCCCACATTCCATTTATCCTGATCCATTCGTTACATGCATCGGCGGCAATGAGTGATAGGAAAGCTGTTGTGGGCTGACGAATAACAATAACAAAGGTAGTAATTACAAATCAATAATCAAGGATGTTTACTGCATTAGAGACGATTAACAAAATAACCAAGAATGGCTGAGTGTTTAATTGGCGCACTGAGTAGGTGTTCTTGCCACTTTGTTACTGAATTCTGTTCTAGTTGTTTGCAGAGAGAAAACAAAGAACCCTGTAGCCATACATATCGCTAGTACAACGAGTTATTACCTATCAACTATCCTTGCTTTACATCACGAGACGAACATGGCGTCACTGAGTTGATATTTGAAATACATTTCTGTTTTCTCTCTCTGTCTCTCTCTCTCTTTTTATTTTTATTTTAATTTTTTGAGGAAAGCATCGAGAAGCGCGATAATAAGCAAGTAGGCATATAACCTGTTTGTAGTTATTTTCATCGCGATACATAATGCAAAAATACAACTTTTAAGTGTGTTATTGCGTAATTCCAGTTATTGACAGTCTATTCGTGAGCTTGCTCGCATTCAGTGGGGTGAAACCTATCACAGAAGCAAGCACAACACAAATATTTCTTGCACCATGCGCAACACATAAACGAAATCTCGCTGCACTGACGTGTTGTCCGATATATTGCACGGAAAACATATCTGCCGGCCGCGGTGGTCTCGCAGTTCTAGGCGCGCAGTCCGGAGCCGTGCGACTGCTACGGTCGCAGGTTCGAATCCTGCCTCGGGCATGGATGTGTGTGCTGTCCTTAGGTTAGTTAGGTTTAAGTAGTTCTAAGTTCTAGGGGACTTATGACCACAGCAGTTGAGTCCCATAGTGCTCAGAGCCATTTGAACCATTTGAAAACATATCTGATTCATGTTGCTAAATACAGCTCTATCAGATATCAATTTGGAAGCGTACCAAGTGTATAAAAGTATATCTTGAAATACGCAGAAAGGCCCATAGAGGTATTCGACTGA
The DNA here is from genome assembly GCF_023898315.1 of Schistocerca nitens. Lineage (NCBI taxonomy): Eukaryota > Metazoa > Arthropoda > Insecta > Orthoptera > Acrididae > Schistocerca > Schistocerca nitens. The sequence goes on along the minus strand of NC_064614.1, from coordinate 277,557,403 downwards.
AACATAGCCATGACCAAAATTGTAACTGGGGTCTACAGCATCGTCGTCTACCACCTTGACAACTCGAACGGTGACAGTGCTCGGCCGGTTACTTACGTTTACTGGTATCAAACCTACAGCATGAAAACACAAAAATGTTAATAACCCTAAGATCATTAGTTTTGTAACCCATAGAAAGTAAAGCAGTCATCAGTCGCAAGAGTGGTTTGAACACCACAGTGCTTTAATAGGCACGGACTTGTTGGAGGTGGTCTGCTGTTGCTTTCATCCGACCTTTGAGTTGACTTACCTAGCCAGTTAATAGGGGAACGTACAGTTTTACGTGGCTTTCGGACCACAGTGCAACTCGGCATTTTTCACATCAACAAACACTGCCCCAGGGAAAATATGTGTAAAACGGCACATAAAAGTCGTGGGACTGGTGAGGGATCGAACCTGAGACCTTCGTATCCATAGTCTTGCTCTTCACCACCTTGCCACCATGCAGTCAACACTGTGGTTTCTGCTTGCCATTAAAATTAAGGATCTCTCGTATGTGCCTGCGTTGTCACTTGCGTGTCCCTTAGGAGACCTTACCTTTGGGATTACCCTCGTATACGTGTGTGTAAACGCCTTCCAATGCCCACTCAAGGAAGACAAGAATACCTAGTCTAGCTTCAATATTACAAATATGCCTCCGTTTGTGGATGAACGCAGACTTAGGTTGATAATCATTTTGAATATTTATCAGTACTGTACCCATTGGTTTGAAACTCGTTTTCTACCAATGATTCCCACAGCTACAGGGACACTACTTTAACACCTCTTACACAAAATACTTACGCAGTGCTATCAGACGAAGAGATCAACCTGACACAAACTGTGGGAACGACTGAAGAAGAAACTAAATTCCTTCAGCTACGCCAATGTTTAAAGAAATCGTGTTAACGGCACTAAATCGTGATTTGTAAATCGTTTACCAGCCGTACTCTGCCGCATTTCGCTGGTTCGAAGGCAAAAAGCTTACTGACAAGTTTCACAGAAGGAAAAGGGGGACGAAATGTCTCCTACTCGAAGGTCATGTTGTTTTACTTAAATGATTACAAAATCGGGTAAAACGAACAATGAGGTTGTGAGTATAAGCACATTACTGTTGTCAATATGATGTTGCACCGCCCAGGGCCTGTAATGATAAAGGGCCCGTTTAGGTCAGGCATATTGTACACAGAAGTGGAAGAGAGCACCACTAAATTCTACAATCCGTATGCATTGCATACACACAGAAATTACTGTTACAGTGTACTTATGGAGCCCAATGAGTGAATTGCATATTTTCCGGTGAGAAAGAGCAATGGCAAACAGTCTTCGCTACATTAGGTTACTTAAACTGGCGTCGCTTTGAGCTAGAATTTATGGCCAGCGACTAAGTGCAAGGACAGTGAGTCGGATGCGGGTTTTGCAACTGTGAAATATTTTTCCTTACATTATGGAAGCGAATATTAAATTTGAACTAATATTGCGAAAATTTTGGACTTGGACAGCTTAGAATGAAAATCTTTCTGTTTATTGCAAAGGAAAACAATTGATTTTCTGAAACATTCTTTGTCATACACAACTTGAAACAGATCACGTCGACCAAATCATATGGAAGAACCGACAGCGACGTATATTGGAAGGCAGTAATATCCCTTGGCTTTTGGTTTGGCAGTATTCGACAACCACTTCTAGGCGCAAGTAAATGAAGAAAGGCAGAGCGTTTTCATTATCAAGTAACGTCTTCATCAATAACTTTAGTTTTAATGTGATCTACGAGTAATTGCTGATGCTTGATATTAACATGAAAAGGATTCCGTAGACAGGGAAAGAACTTGTTCTTGGGTAACTACTTCTATAATGACCAAAAGGACTTAAATGATCTTCAAGCACATGTGTTCCAGCAGCGGTATGAAGAAAATGATAGTAATAATGACGGTGATAATAGAATTATCCGGTAACTTCACACTTCACAGTGGGTTTTCTGGAACTAGGAAATTTCCTGAATTAGTGAAAATTTCAAAATGGCTTCAAATCGAGGGTATGGCGCCTAGAAGAGTCTTTACATCCTGCTGACATGAGAATAGCATAATCTTCACGTCAGAAGCTTGCTTCTTCTTAACCATTTAATAGACTCGGGTTTTTTCCACCGTTTAGTAAGCTAAGCACATCATCCGTTACAGCACACTCCTGGGGCTGTTAAATGTGGCCACAATGCTCTGGTGGAACGAACTATCACAGGTGCAACGCGTGGGTTCAGGCATTTACTTTTAAGAGGCACAAACTGATTTACTTTACCTCTGGTAACCTCAAGAGGAAGCTGTTATAGCTCAGAATCCCCATTAAACATCACGTTCCTTCATTCTAGACTGGGCAGAGCCGGTTTACGCTGGAAAATGACGTAAGTGGAGGTCAGGGTAAACAGAAATACTGTCACCAGTAAACTTACTTACATTAGAAAATTTTATTTTATTTGATGAAATGATAGCCGTCTAAAGGAACAGGGCTCTTATTTTACTTGTACTTGATTGAACTAGAGACGTTGAAAAATTTGGTGCTGGACTGTGATTCGAATTGGTATCTCCTCTTTAGAGGATCTGAATCTCTCGGAACAGTATAGTTCAATCATTTCATTCCTTTTCCTAAGACTGCAGTCTTCTCTAGGTCTCCTCCAAAGGTAAAAATGTAGGTCCGAGTCCTGATCCAGTACAAAAATATTCATAATTTCATTTCAAGCCCGATCACGTGCACACCGGCCTGCTAGTGAAAATTAACGTGCATTTTTAATGTCTGTTCATGTTGCCAACAATTTCTGGACAAACACGCACACATCTTACTATTGGTGAGTAAGCAATTGATACTTAAGCAATATTCGTGGATAATAAAGAAGAACGATAGGAGTGCGGTTCGATTGTCGCCCAGGCACAAAAATTTGTGTCCTTATTTTAGATTAGCAGCTGGCAAGAAGAACCGGTACGTAACATTTGATTTTACTTAGTTAACAATCCGATTACGACTTCGGTTCGTATCTCCGTCGCAGAACTTCAGATGATGCGCTTCCTCTTTAAATTCATACACACTTCGTTACTTCTGAATTGAGGTATATCAGACATCTTTCATGGTTAGTTAACAGGGATGAAAGGGTCTTGATAGGAGTCCCGGTTTATTACAAAAACTGTCGTCTTTTATTTTCAAGTTTAAATTTGGTTACTGATATAGGCGAAAATTTCGGTACTTCATGACTCTTCATGGATAGTCAGCAATATGATATGCTAAGATTAGATTAGATTAATACTTGTTCCGTAGATCATGAATACGACATTTCGTAATGATGTGGAACGAGTCATTTTAATTAAAGATTTCTTTACATACCAGTATTCAATTTCTTTACAACAATTTTTTACCCTCTCTCTCTCCCTCCTCTCTCTCTCTCTCTCTCTCTCTCTCTCTCTCTCTCTCTCTCTCTCTCTCTCACACACACACACACACACAACACACACACACATACACACACACACACACACACACACACACACACACACATTCTCTTTTTATTCTTATTTGTTTGTTGTGCTCGACTATCGCTATCGGCGAGGCACGAAAACGTCTGTGAATGAGTTTCTTAGTTTTGAGTACAGTTACGAAAGAAATATAAAAACAACTATGAGAGTTACTGATTTATGATGCTTAGTAGCAGTCAGTTCTGAGTTTTATTAGCAACTAAGCTCCAGTCCCCAAACCTAGTTACAGAAATGCGAATCAGACGCATTATGTATTCCAGGCCGCAGCAGCCGCGTCTTTGAGGCGCCAGCTGTGGTCACTACCCAGCCCGCTGTAGGATCACATCGGTTCGTCTTGTTCCTGCTGGTAATGTAACTGAGATTTGGCAACAACGCAAGGTCTGTTTGGCAACTCTGTAATCGACGAGTTACTTCCTAGTGTGCACGGAATTAAGCCTCAAAGTTCACTTGATTTCTCGTGTCATTTCCCTTGAATAACCTGAGTTTTTATCGCTTGAGGTGTAACAGAAGATTGTAAATTTACGGATTTCAGCCCAGAAAAGTCATTGAACGTGGCAATCGCAACTAATCACGTCCTGTAAATAGCGGTTTATGAGTTCTAGCTACTATTTGCCTCGTAAGAGGAAGGCGTAAACCATAACTATCCGCTAGCTCTGTGGTAACGTGATGACATGTGAGAACGCGACTGTTATAGTTCGCAGTTCCAGCATCGCTGAATGTAACGTTTTTATCCCGTCTGTGTAAGAGCTGCAAGAAGTCATATCAAACATCGATAAGCAAATCGTAAGAAAATACTTTCAGCCCATAGTGTAATGGTGAAAAACTTACAATGCTGCACAATAGGTAACGCCTCTTTCCGCTGCTGACAAGCAAATTATGGGTTTCTAGGAATACGTAACTTTACTTATGAAATGCCACGTTTGCATACCTGTTAAGTATGAAATAGCATACCATTTAAACACAGACCCAATCGAAATCCAAGTGAATAGTGTTTTACTAATTCGTGCAGATAGAGGCACAGTTGTATACAGATACTGTTTTGTTAAAACAGACTTTCGTCGTAAGGTTATCGTGGGTAGTTTTATTTCATTTCTTACAATACAGTGCACAGTTTTCGTAAGGTTTCTTTTAGTGTTGTTAAAACAGTACTAAACATGAGAGAGAAATTAATCATCAACGGTATATGCGAATTCTCTGATGTTATCTATAACAGTCTGACAATGCACATGCAGTTTATTGATTACATGTATGTAGAAAACTTGTTCTGAGCTAAAGCTGTCAAACGAGGTTTGAAGAAGACTAAAATGCCACTACTGGACGACAGCTAATGTAGAAAATACTTTTCTGACTATTTGGGCACGATGCGCTCTCCCCATACATAATACAAAAGCTTCGAGCGCATCTGCTGCCCGGCCGTCTATTAAACCTGAAAAGAACAAAATGACGCAGAAGTTAACATTTTTTCAACATGCGACTATTTTGGGTTGAGAAGTGAAGAGAATTACGTTCAAAGTTCGATTAGATTGTTAACTTCAGCAGACAGCAGAATTGCCTTTTAAAAAAAATGTAGTAGCGAATGTAATAGAACATGCGACGCTTACCGTTACGCTACTAGCTGTGACGTAGCTACAGCACCTCTGGAAGTGAACGACAGTTCCTCCAGAACTGCGGCATTCCACAGTTCTGTGAGATAATCCATATGGCCGGATATAGACTTCAGAGAGACAGACAGTTACAGCCTTTCTTTTGCACTGCACAATGGTTTCAACAAACAGATAGCGCAATAGAGTAGCTCAAATGGAAAGGAACACTTCCTGTTTAAATTTCTGCATCCTACACTGTTGGCAGTTCTGTGTAGGTGGCAGTTACGTTATTTTACTTCGGTGATTACAAAACAGAGTCGAATGTATGCACTGGGTAGCCAAGGCAGCTAGTTCATGGCGATTAGGTTAACCATGTAAATGAATGTACTGAACATCCTGCAAACCACTACAGGGAGTCTCATCTTGTGTGCCGCAACGGTGTTATGATAGAGAAATGAGTCGTAGAGAAGAGGATTTTGTGGTCTGTTGGACTGATGATAGTTTCATATGATGTTGGTCTCGGTACGATTCCAACTTCTGCCGATGTTTCTTTATAGGGAGAGGCAGATTCTATTCTCTTCTGGCTACGCCAAGTGAAGAAGATATAATGGCATTCTGGTTTGAAAATCACATTAAACATGATATTCCTTCTCTACCAAGTAGACGTTAGGTGGAACCACAAGAAAGTAAGGAGTGGCGGCATGTAGGAAGTCTTTCACCAGTAACCTTTCTTATACTAGTTATTTATTTCTAGTGACGAAACAAACCATGTGTATAGTCACGGGACACTTATTCCATCTTTTATTTGAGCTTCTGTATGTCGCTAAAATTGGTTCTGAACTGGGAATGCAACTCAGACCGCCCTTAACGTGGAATTTGATCCCTTCGTGACAATACAGCTTGACTATAACTTGTTGTTTGTTCAAAACTGCAGATTCCTCAACATCTCCACATATTGCGCATAAATGGGTTGGAATCCTGGCCCAGCACTAAACTTTTCACTATGTATTATCAAGCTCCAGCATGAGAACACCTATCTGCTGGTGTATAATAATTTTTATTTTTAATGCATTTTCATTCGTTGTCAACACTAACGATATCTGACGTTTTTGACTCCCAGTGAGAGACAGAACTATTTGCGAAATCACTGTAACTTCAAGGATGTTATTCCGTTCTGCTGGTGGAGAAAAATTCTTTAGCTGACGTCTTTTTGTGTGTAGTCAACAACGATATGTGTGGGGTTCGGTCTGAAGCCGAGCGATCGCTACGGTCGCAGGGTCGAATCCTGCCTCGGTCATGGATGTGTGTGATGTCCTTAGGTTAGTTAGGTTTAATTAGTTCTAAGTTCTAGGTGACTGATGACCTCAGAAGTTAAGTCGCATAGTGCTCAGAACCATTTGAACCATTTTGTGGGGTTCGATTCCTAGTCAACACTGAACTCTTTGTCATATTATTTCTAGTTCAAACATGCTCACATGTCGCTGCTGGTGTAACCAACCCATACTCAACTTTCCTTTTCTCTAGAATATAACAGCAATAAGTGCCGGGTTGGAGGTCTGGGAAGGAAAAAATTAATGTTTCGTCTCGTCATTTCATTTAATACATCTAGCTACTGCCGAGAAAATCCGATATGTCAAAGTTGATTGTGCTTCGATAACAATCCGATTAGGTTCTGTGTTCGAATCCCTGTCCTACACAAAGCTTTACCTCACTGCATTTCAAGTAAGTTACTTGTGAAGAAGCTGTATTTAACAACTCTCGTAGTTCGTTAATAGGGACAATAGATGCTGGGTAGGAATTCGCGACCGTTAAAAATGTTTACGTTATGTAATTTAAAGTTGATATTTGTTAACTGATACTGTCTAAAATCGAGGTATATCACTCTCTTTATGCCTAGTCAGGTATGACTGTCAATTTCTGTCAGTCACGAAATCTTAGTTTGCAAGACCTGGGTTTGAATTCATATGCAGAACGAGTCGGTTCGTCGTGTCATTTGAAGTTCATACATATTCTCAACTAGCTGATCGAGTATAACGTAAATTTTTAATGACATTTTGTGTTAAGTAACAAGTGTGGTATGCTACTTTGAAGAGGAAATCATGAATGCGACGAACTTACTACGTGCATTACGTATTTCACGTAATAATGAGAGTGCTAACATTTCAGGTATGTCAGTTATTGCAAATAAATGCGAGCTTACAAGCCTTAAGGACAGTCTTATCTGTGATGAGGTGTTCCCTGATAATTTTTGTATCGTGGTATTACTTTACATCCTGAGTTATTGCGATACAGAGCGGTGTTTTCTAGTGGTGACTTGTTGGAACCATTTTTAATAGTCAAACGACTGTATCAAGGAGCGATTAGAGGACCTGCTAGACAGCTGCGTTATGTGGGTTGCATGGGAATCAGGCGAAATGCAATCCAGGTCGTTCGGATAATTTGGAGCATGACTGTACTTCGTTAACAATCCGATTAGTTGATGGGTTCGCATCCCTGTCACAAGCTTTACATGATGGCATTTCAATTTTAAACATGAGCATACCTTGTTCCTAGTAAATGACACCATATTAAACGTCTTTGTGGGGAGTTCCCTGGAAGGTAACTGTTATGACAGGATTCCCAGTTCAGAACAAACATTTTCGTCTTTTGTTTTCAGGATCTGAATTGATAACTGATGCTGGTGCAAACGTCTATACTTCACATCTGTTTGTGCCTAGTGATATGGTCTCAATAAGGCACAAACAAAGCTTAGGTTAGTTAGCAATGGCTATAGGTGCTGGGTTTGAATACAGGTCCAGAACGACGACGTTGGTCATGTCATTTAAAGTTCAAATTTGTGTACACGTAGCTGTTGATGTGTTACGAGAACAATGATATTACTGGTGATTCGCTGTTAATGTTGAGATTTCTTTAGAGTGCTTGTTGCCGTTAATCGCGTTTTGCTACTGGTTCGTCTAATATCCAGTTTCCAGAGCCACTCCCGTTGAGCGACCTTCAGCACGTGGATGGAAAACCTATTAGAGAGTGAAAAACTTTTTTCCAATAGCCGTACAGCTTTGTAACTCCATATATTGTCTCAAGTATTTAATTTTGACTAAGGATTACTGTACGATATACGTAAAATAATCCGTTTTCTCAAAACTTTTGGAATATCGCTAGTTGTAATTAAGGTTAGTTTATGAGTGTTATGCGGTGTTTCATCGCTATGAACGTGTTTTCTAATATGTTTTGTATGACGATATTAGTTGACGATTAGACTGACTGCCATAAAGACCTTTGGTCTCTTAGTAGTCTCTTGCGGTACCCATTGTGTGTAGTCAAACGACTGTACCCCACGGAGTTTTGATGTTTAGAGGACCTGCAACACACCTACGTTATGTTGGTTGTATTCGGCAGTGACCCACTTTTTTTGCTGTCTAGTGTACATTCCAAGCGTTTGCATATATGCAGGGTACGTTAAATGCATTTTGAGCAGTGTATATAAGTGAATGGAGAGATTGCACTTAATTGTATGGGAAAGGTGTACAAATAGGAATTATTACAAATTTTAATGGTTTTGATTGCAGTTAAGTGTAATTTCGAATTATTATTAGTAGCTATTGAAACAGTTCACACCCAATAATTAATTTCTGTTCTTGTGTAGTCTTAATATAGTTTTTGAGAACCTTGTAGTTATAATAAAATTTTTATGTTCCTTTGTGTATTAGTCTCAAAAATTTTCTAATAATCATCATAATGTAGGTAATTATTTCTATGTCTTCATCGTAATTATCACCGTGCGTCCTTGTGCACCACCTATCGGTTGTGACTGGGAAACCACGTTGGATGCGGCAAGCAGGACCAGCGATAAATCTCCTGCTGGTCTTAGACGCTAAGGTCTTGTACACATTGTTACACAGCCGATCGAATTTGTACCTAGAAAGAGACCACAGACCATCGGGCGATTTTATGCTTAGACAGTTAAGAGGCTTTATTGTCTAGAGACATGCTTTTGCAACAAAACCTCAGAAGATGTGATTCAATTGTTGAAGAAATTAGGAGAAATTAACGGAAAGGGAAGGGATTAGTGATATCAGCTGCATCAGGATTTGGTGCGGCATCAGCAGCGACGAGTGGAAAAGTGTCCCATACCGGGATTCGAACCCTTGAGACTTATGAGACAGTTGCGTCAACCATCTGGGACACAACGTTTATCGTAACTGCGCGGACTATCTCGGTACGCCTCATGGCCGACCCACATTTCCACCAAGCTCCATATACCCGCAGCTCCTATCCATTTCCTCCTTGCTCCCTACCGCAGGACGGGGCGTACTTGTGCATCCGCTCTAAAGAAAGAGGATCCATTGCGCATCTAGGCGAATCAGTTACATGAATCTCTGGTGTCTGCTCTTCAGGTCACGTCCGAAAGAATAGACGCACGCATTCATAACATCTCAGTTTTAGTCTCCCGTTTAAAATGAGAGACATGAGACAGTTCTTAGACAATGTTGCGCAACATTTCCTTTTTCAGACGTGTTGGTAGACATGGCCACAAGCTATTCTCTGTGCGCCTTGGAAAACTATTCGATGGCTTTTTACTATTTTTGTTTTTCTTAGTGTTAAACATCACATATCAAGATGTGGCCAGCGGAGAATGTGTTGCAGCCAACTGAAGATTTTCACGCAGTACCATGTTCGTGGGGAATTTAGTAATTTCGAATGTAAAAATCGCAGTAAGAAGGAGTTGGTTACCGAAGAGCTGGCCATCAAATATGAAGTGTCAGTGAGTGTTGACGGAAAGAAAATCCACAACTGAAAACAGATTCAATGGGGGCATACCTAAAATTAATCAGATGAAGAATAGTGGGGCATCTCGTGTAAACTACGTTTGGTTCACACACGAACACTTGCAAATTCTCCTGCATGGTTCAGAATCAAGAGGCAGAGGAAAAACTGACTATGATGAGGAAACAATCAATGAATCAGGAGGAACTGAAGACAATGTAAATACTTTGGGAACATCGTTTTGAATTAAAAGCAATCTTGAGTGCTAGTGCAACCAAGGTTCTTTTCGATTCAAATACTCTATATACAGTTGGTGTACCAGACTGTCTAATGGAGCGGAAGATAATTAACGATAAATATACATTCTATTACTTATACTTGAATACAGAGCTGAAAACAACGTTATTAAAATACAATGAGCTGCTCCATGACCTATCGATAAATCGTAGCCAAAGACTCTGCTGCGCGGAACGGGTCAGCGAGCGGGCGCGCTTCGGCTGGAAAAGGCAGAGTATGAAGCTGGTTGGGACATCTGGTTGACTCTGTTCACAAGGGTCTGGTCTATCTGCATTAGCTTCGGCTGTTGGAGGCGTGACCTATTGGAAATACGGCCACTGATTTTCCTGCCGCCGACGCCACCCAGATCAGCTGTCTTCAACGCCGACTAAGGATCCGGTGAGGATATGCTTCGTGTGGAATTATTCGAACTACAGTTCTGTTTCTGTGCTGCATTTACGAGGTGGTCGATGCAGTTTAATTCGAAGGCTAGTTCATTGCTCTACAGTAACGGTTCCGTTCAGAATCATAACGGTCGCTAGTTGTACTGTCGGTAAGCGATATCTGACCAGTTTCTGTAGAGTGGGTTTGCTCTGCCTCTCTGTACTGTAAGTGTTCCCGTATTAGCGGTAATTGTGTGCATTCCGATGTATTCTACGTTTGATAGATCATAATGCCCGTCCCTAGCTAACCTGCGGGTCCTGGTCATTTTAACGTTGCTGGTTATTTTCTGTGTAAGAGATTAGTGCTGTGGATATTGATTTTACTATTGTATTTATGCATCTTAAACTGCGAACCGAGTGGGCATACTTGCTTGCGACTGCTCTGTTATCTAACTTGCTTCCTTTTCGTTGGAAGGTTAATGTGCACATTAGCCGGTATAATAGTAACCCATTCGTCCTGGGAGGCGTTTGTTCAGTATTCAAAAACAGTGCGAGCCAGACCACTTAAATTTTCTGGAACTTCCTGCTGCTTTTGTGCCTCCTCGTCTCTAGTGTTAAATTTTCTCATTAGTAGAACCTGACCTCTTCCTGGAGCTCCTCACGAGTCATTTACTTTGCTGGGGGTAGGAGAGGCAAAAAACATCTTAATACTAATTATTGAAAATGGTTCAAATGGCTCTGAGCACTATGGCACTTAACTGCTGAGGTCATCAGTCCCATAGAACTTAGAACTACTTAAACCTAACTAACCTAAGGACATCACACACATCCATGCCCGAGACAGGATTCGGAACTGCGACCGCAGCGATCGCGCGGTTCCAGACTGTAGGGCCTAGAACCGCTCGGCCACACCAGCCGGCACTAATTATTGATTGTGTTCTCAGCTCTCACACCTGAAGATTTTGTTTAATCGATCTGTCCTAAGCTGAACTCGCGTCCTATATCATGATCGGAGCCTTGAATTGGTATTTAATTGTTATGTGTATTTCTGACAGACTATTTTGTGTGTTGTGTACATGTTCTACTTCCTGTGCTCAGCCTAGAGGTCAGTGAGGCAGTTGGGTTCGCCAGTCGGTGCCGGACGTGGCAGTATATTGCCGCCTGTGAGGCTAAGGCGGTTTGCTGATGCTGCTGTATTTATGATGTCGCTGTTATTCTGTAATTCTCTTGTTGGCAAAATTTTATTTTAACTTTGTTACAGCTCTTGGAGCATTTGATCTTTTTGCCCTTTTTGGGCTTCTGATTTTGCAAATTTAATTATCAGTTCTGTAAAGTCTAAAATCTGCTTAATGATCCTTGTTAAATTACATTCAGTCTGGGTGTTGGTTTGTCATTAGCACTTCCGAATAATCGTTCAATTGTTATTTCAACACTGTAGCGACACTTAAAATCTCTTGGTTTTTTTAACCGAAATATTGTTATCACTACCAAAATCGTTTTGAATATTCTCTGAAGTAGCATCTGACTCTTGTTATGTAGTTTTAAATAGTCTCATCTATTTCACAAATGGTGCTTAATGTTCATTTGGGTCCAGCGCTTCCAACCCTTGAGGAATCAAGAAAGCGTATCATAAAATAATTAAAATTAGTAATACCAATATCTCATACGTAGAAAATATTGTTCAAGGTGCTTGAAAAAACGTTTTCAATGTGACTGTTCTAAATGCTGTAAGCTAGCTGGACTCATAACTTAGTAAACATCATATTTCCTTCGAACCTCTCCCTCAGGATCAAGGAAAAAAAAGTCTTGGGAATTCATTCCGAATTTCATGCAAGTTTGCTGTTGACTTTCGGGATAGATTTTACAGGTCGATCAAAGTACTATTCTCATATGGACCCTTCCTTCAGGACTCCTCAATCACAAATCAAAAATTCCAACTACAATGCTCTTACTTCTCGATACACTGCTTCTGCACAAAAAACTGTGCAGGTAAATAGAAGAAAAAACAATGACATCCGATTTTTCTGGAGCGAAAGGTACTAGTTTTAATAGTAATCTACATTTTGATGATATGCTACAGAAAACATTTTAATTATTCTTCGTGCTGTACACCCTCTGTAGTTGTAAACCTTTTCTGATTACGATGGTACTGGCATCTGACCTGGGTATTGCTTTATCATGTAAGCCTTACAAATGAGATGGATAGGTTATTCTGAGTAACGCTTCACTAGATGGCAGATTTAGAGGCTGTTCACCTACCTTTTCATAGAATGAGGTGTGCTTATGTACACCACAATCTGCATGCAACATCAGCGCCAATGAAGTAATTATTGTCTACAGCTTAAAGCAGCGCAATGTTGAATGTGTCTTTGTAATTAAAAAACAAGTTAAACTATATTCTGGAGCCAATATCTGATTGCATTTGTCATCGACACTGCCTAAGCAATGAGGAATATTCAATATAGTAATAAATACATCAGCAATGCCTATGCAGTCAATTTCTGCTTTTGACACGTATAACAACAAAAGGATATTTAGTTAATACTTATAGATAATATTATGAAGGTGGCGTGAAGTATCGGTTCAGTATTACATCTCATCATCACATTACAATAGTGAACGATGACAGTAGATATTAAGTTTCTATTTTCATGGCAGCAGTAACACAGCATGGAAACCTTGAAAACGAGAGCTACAAGGAGTAGCGAGCGGCGCACCACAGCTTAAAATGCCATCTCTATCAAATAAACGTTGAAAAAAAAAAAAAGAAAAGAAAACGTGTCTCCCATATCCAGGAAGCAATAAGCTCTATGAAACCGCTTGCCGAATCCGGAGACGAATACATATTGCTTGGTGAACTAATGACAAACAGAGGAACCGCTGTCGATCAAAATTGAGGGTATCTCTTCCTCAGCACAACATACACACTGCTATACATAGTTATGAAAATATTAATGTAGGCTGGGCAAATTCCGAGCGTACTTTCTACGGCAACGTCCTCTCCACTTCTGGCGAGTCCAACAATTCAGCAAGTTGTTACAGCTGTACTTTTTCACTTGCATTTGAAGGAAGGCATGAAAGCACGGATCATAGTGTTTCTGAGAATATTTATACCAACGTCTACGCTTTGGATTGAAATACTCGCAAAGTTTGTAGGCGTATTATTACTTGATTAATTAATAACTAATTATACATTTTTGGTGCCATAAGTAAATGTCAATTACCATTTCTATATTTTTCATACTCCAAATATTAGCACCGAGCAAGGTGGCGCAGTGGTAGCACACTGGACTCGCATTCGGGAGGACGACGGTTCAATCCCGCGTCCGGCCATCCTGATTTAGGTTTTCTGTGATTTCCCTAAATCACTCCAGGCAAATGCTGGGATAGTTCCTCTGAAAGGGCACGGCCAACTTCCTTCTCTAATCCGATGAGACCGATGGCCTTGCTGTTTGGTCTCTTCCCCCAAACAACCCCAACCACAACTCCAAATATTATATATAAATGTTTTTATGTAATTAGTTTATAATTATTTCTACAGAACTTCACGAAACCGTACAGAGGTTCAGGTTGGTAGGCGATTCTCCCTTGGCAGACAGCGCAGTGTCACTGCCAGTCTCAGAGAAGGTGGAATGATTTCACTGAATCTATTTTCTTTTTTCTTTATTTTTCCACCTAGGATCTGAAGCAGTCCTTTAGTCATTACCATCGCAGCAGAACCCATTATCCTAAGAAGGTTAGCCATATTTAGCAACGAACGAGGAATTTAATATAAGTATGGTAGGCATTTTAGTATTTCGGTTTTTTTAACTTTCGTAAAAATGTATTTTTTAAGTATTGTTACGTTTTCACATTATCTGAAAGGCCATTTTTCTCTTTGTTTCCATAGATCTGAGGATGGTTGCTAGTCAGTCGAAACTGGTCATCACCAATTCAAATTTATAATAAATAATACAGGTTACTATGTGTCCCTCACCCTGAAAATGTCAGATCTTTCAAATTTAGATAATAACGCCATCTTACAGAGAAATTGAAGTATTTTTATGAAGTAAGGTTTGTTTTCCGTAAAAATCATCGAGGTGCTCGAAAATACGTGCTAAAGGTTTGATATACTGGAGAGAGCAGATCAAGCTCCAATTTATATTTTTTCTTCCCCTTGTATCTTTCATGTTATAATGCTGGAGCTTCATGTTACTTATGCTGGCTGACCAGACATCCCGGTCTTGCTGGGACGGTCCCAGTTTTCACATAAATGCTGTGGTGCCCCGACTAAATCATTAGGGACACATAACTGCCTTGGTTTTTAATCGAGAAACAAACTGCGTGCAATAATATGTTTCATTTAACTAAATACTTGTGGAAAAAAAATTTTCTAGAAGTACAAGAACGCTATAGATATACGTGTTTTCACAGTATATAGGCCTACCGAATTTGGTTTAACTCATCTTATGCCGAAACAAAGAGCAAGAGATGCATGGAAAAGAAAGCAGGTAGTACTTACGCCCACTTCTAACTTTCAGACCTCCTACTTTATGGCCCTGAAGACAAATAGAAACAAAACCGAAGGGGTGTTAAGGAGCACCACTTAACTTCAATAATTGCCCCTAACGGAATTACAGACACATGGAAGTTAATTTTGTGAAGAATATGGGCGATGCGTGGTGTTAGCAGTGCTTATAGAATACTGTGTCATGAATGCACGCTTTCCGTAACGATCTGAAATATTAAACTTTAATAGAAATGTATCTGACCACTAATTAGTAATACTGCATAATTTTTAGGGTTAACATATTATACGTATGTACTTAGTGTCCAAGGATAGCACAAAATATATCCAGGCTACTACAGTAAATAAGTATGTATGTCCCCTTTATTTCTGAAGAAAAGAATTGTAGTTATAGGGTTTAAAATATCACGATGATTGACAAGAAAGGTACGAATAGGTGTAGTAATGAAGTTAAGCGTTAAGTATCCCAGTCTTTTCTCTCTGAAACGTGATAATCGTAATTGTTTTGGCTTTCCAACAATGTAAATTAACACAATGTAAATTAACATTGAAGGTTGCATTATTGAGTATTACAGCAAAGACCGACATAAAATTACGCCACATTGCGCGTCTAGAGTAGGCTGGATAAGGAGTTTTTGAGTTGAACATAAAGAGTCGTTCGTGTGTTACTGGTACCGACAATGTGCATAAAATTATTCCTTAAGTGAACTGAAACCGCCAGAAATGTCGGGGAATGAAGATGAACATTTCACTCCTGTGCAGAATACATGTATAGTGGAACGTCGCATAGCAACCTTAATTCGTTCCACAATGTTACTCGTAGCGCGAAAGACTCCTTAAGCGAAACAATTTATCCCATATAAATTAATGCAAAATACGATAATGTGTTCCATGCAGAAAAAGTACTAAAAGCTTTATCTTTTTCATGCCATTTATCCAAAGAAAATTATGCACACTGTATTATGTACATTATTATTCGCGAAACATAACTACCTATAGTCATTTGTTTCTGCCGACGCTTGAACATTTGGCAAAAATGGGACACAGCATTATTGTCAAATAAACTCTTAGCACACGTGGCCACTGCTTTATTGGGGTGACAATTTTCAATGTACGATGCAGCCAATTCCCATGATTTTAGTGTTTCTCTTATTGCGCCAGAAGATTGCTGCTTTGCTGTTAGCGCTTCCTCCTCCTCCTCCTCCTCCTCCTCCTCTAAAGAACTCCTCTCCGTAGCTTCCTGCTGTGAAACGATTTGCAACTCCATGAGCTCTTCGGTGATTATTTCTTGGCTGTGATCTTCTACAAGCTCATCGATATTATTGTTATCAACTTCTAGTCCCACGATATTGGCCAAGGACACAATCTCATTGACTGCAGACTTCGCAGGTACTGACTCAAATACCTGAGTCACAAGCGACAACGCACTTCGGCCAAAGCTTATGCTAAGCAGAAGTTAGAGTTCTCTTGGTAACCCATTCCCACGCCTTTTCGGTCACCTTGAAGCAGCCAGCGATGTTGAAGTTTATTTCTAAAACTCTCTTGGTAGCTCCAGTCAAATCCAAGCAATTTTTCGAAGAGTGCTTTAGTGCGGAGCTTTTTAAAAGTTAGAAATAATCTGCTGGTTCATAGGCTGCAGTGATCGAGTGTTGCTGGGAGGCAGAAATTGGATCTTGATGAATGGAAATTCTTCAAGGAGGTGGTCTTGTAGGCCTAGATGACGGGCAGAGGCGCTGTCCATAACTAGCAAGACCTGGAGTGCCAGATTAATCTAAAACAAATATTTTTTCACGAAAAGGCGAAACACTTCATTTATCGAATCACAAAGAAGATCACATGTCACATAAGCCTTGGTGTTGACCTCCACATCACATTTAACCCTAGGTCGCCCAAGCCTTTTTCTCTAACTTGGATGCCTAAGGGTGGGGCGGGGTTCGGCGAGCCCACAGGTATTAAATAAGTTTATGCACGAAAAATTACAACTTTCAAAATGGTTTATGTCTTTTAACTAAGGCATCGGTTTAATAATGTTGTTAATTGTTGTAAATATTGGATTGAGTGAATAAAAAATTGACATATTACAAATACGAAATACAGATGTGTTCATATACAATAGACTACTATGAGTCCTCAACTTCAAGGCAAGAGACACACTGCACAACTTTCTCTGAATGTGTGTTACACACATGATTATGACACTGTCCACAATCTGCTTCTTTGTTTTAGCTTTTCTTACACAAATATGGCACCGACCTTTCCCTGCAGGAGGCTGACGTGCTTCTGTTGTCACTTCTTTGATTATCTTTTGTAGAATAGTCTCCATTGCTTGGACAATTTGGTTAAATAAACCTCTTGCATTGGCACTTCTTTCTTCTACCTGCAATTTCACTAGTTCCATCCCAGCTTGCAGAAGATAAAGTTTCCGTTTGTTGTGTTTCTTGTCATTCCATATTGGATGTTGCTGGATGAATATGGTGTTGCATTGATAGCACAAATGTCGATGAGGGAGTAAAATACAGATAGAGGCCATCTCTTTGTTCCTCTCTTGCAGGTGTACATACGCGCCATTTGATCAACGGTAACAATTCCACGTGATGGGAACTGCACTAACTCACTGCAAGTTTACAAGATAAATAACAGCTGAATGACATCAACAATCACTTCCTCTGAAAGTAAACCGATTGTTGTGCATATCAAGAACACCAACCAACAAGAAACTAACTGGAATTGTTGTCGAGATGAGAAATATGAAATCCTACTAAGGGAAATTTTCTATAGCATGGAAGCCTAAGGGGGGGTGGGGTTGTTGGAACCATAATTAGTTTATTTATTTTTTCTTTCAAAGCAGGAATTTTCTAACAAATATATTGACACTAACGTTTCATAAAATAGCCAACAAACAATAACTGAAAGGGAATATGTAGTATGAAAGTTACTTGGGCAAAAGCAGGGGACATAAAAAAATTATGGGTTCAACGAATCCCCCCCCCCCCACCCGCCCCTCCTTAGGCGTCCTAGGGTTAACCTGCTCTTCTGGACGTTACACTTCTTGAAGATTCGTGGAGTTTCTGAATGGTATACAAGCTGCTGTTTAATTTTCAAATCGCCGCTTGTATTGGCCCAGAATAACAGTGTGATACAGTCTTTCACTGGCTTGTGTGTTATAAAGGTACCCTTCACCAAGTTCTTCCAGAATAGACCCGTCTCTTCTCAATTAAAAACCTTTTGAGGCGGACAACCCTCGGAATCTACGATAATCCTGAAGTTACTGATGAAATTCTCTGCTACCCTTGTGCCGGAGCTGGCTGCTTCGTAGTGCCTCACAACGCTGTGGATGCTCGTTCTTCTCTTAAACTTCTTCCCTTAAACACTTCTTCGGCCGCTGATGATCCTGGCGTCTTCTTAATGAGGTCGGCGAAAATCATTCTCGCCTTCTTACAGATAATGTTCTCATTGATAGTGTCGCCTTGTAATTGCTTTTCATTTATCCACATAAGGAGCAGCCTGTCGACATAGTCCAGAATACGAAACTGTGCTTATGTACTCTTGTCACTCCCTTTTAAGCATCTGTCTCCTTAATATTTCCTTGTTCTTGAGGACAGTGGAAATAGTTGATCTAGATCGACTGTATGTGCGTGCTGAATCAGCAACGCTCACACAACGTTCGCGTTTTCCAATGATTTTATACTTCGTTTCTTAGGTAATTTTCTTTCTCTAGTGGTCATCTTCTTGCTACTTTATCTTCGGGGACACTTCTACGAAGGTTATTAAAATCTGCACTAAAAACACTGTGTCAACAAAAGTTTAGAAAAACGTGTGATCACAAGCTGGACTAAGATGGTAGCAGAAATAGCGCTACACACAGGCTGCAGGATGTATTAAAGACACTGTTCATCTGCCGCTGCCGACAATGAAAGGTGTTCCCGACTGTGAAAGCTCTTCATATTGACGAACGTTTCCCCCGTCACACTAAATCGCCGTCACTCGTTATGCGAAACATCGCTCGTTAAGCGAGTAATTTTTTAAAATTTGTTTTGCTCGCTATACGAACTGCGCGTTATGGGAGATGATTGTTAAGAGAGGTTCCATTGTAGAAGGAAAAGAGAAGTGTGGGATCGTATTTCTGATTCTTCGAAAGATTACGGGCCATACGTCACGTCACAGGCGACGATTGTTAAGTTCTTACGATTGAAAGATTTCCAGAAGGTTCCATTTACTGAAAAGAACAACTTAACAAATGAATTCAATAAATGGCTTCCTACAACATACAAATCTCTCAGCAGACGAGTGTTATCAGTGCAAATCCTGTGATGCGAAGAAGAACAAAGACAAGTAAATTTGAAGTTACATGTCATGATTTCTTCCTGTCGTATGTCTATAAGCCGGGTATTAATAGATGTACAAATACAGGATATTCTGACATGTCAATCAGTATTCTTGACATTGCATAGTTTCACCAGAAGATGTCCTGTCACTATTAAAAGGGCATTTGCTACTACAGAGAAAATACGTCTGGAGACCAGAGGAAAACCTAATAATAGAAAAAACAAACTTAAAGGAGTGTATTGACGTATGCGGTTACTGAGAGGCCGCAAAGCACATTATAGCATTCGTCATAGCAAACAATTATATTTATGATCAGAACTTAATATTCGAAAGTTATATTCAGAGAAAAATCCTCAGAACTGTCATACGAAAAATAGGACTAACATGAAACTTCCTGGCAGATTAAAACTGTGTGCCAGACCGAGACACTCCGCTGAGTGAAGACCTCATTCTGGAACATCGACCGAATTTTGTGACTGACATAAGTTTTGGTACCCCGGAATTGGCACATGTTCAGTGTCTGACAAATTTAAAGTCGGGCCTTACGAACCGAAGGGCAAGGTGTGTGTTGGCGGATGACTGGAGGCATGAGACTGCTAATGCTAGGAAGAAACCAGAACCATTTATCACTATGCACTGCAAGAAGGTTATGTTTTATGGATGGGACAACTTCTCAGTAGCTACTACACAAAGAAAAATCATTTTGCCCAGTGATCCGTCGCAGAATACCACATCCATGAAAATTCTAAACTGGTATTACTGGCAGAGTTATATAGCAGACGCTACGAAAGCTACGCAGTGAGATTATTACATTTTATTAATATACCTTCACATAATTGAATGCATCATTTAGAGTCTTGAATATTAATCTTTCATCATTACATTTAGAACGAGATTATCACTCTGCAGTGGAGTGTGGGCTGACGTGAAACTTCCTGGCAAATTTAAACAGTGTGCTAGACCGAGACTCTAAACTCGGAACCTTTGCCTTTCGCAGGAAAGTGCTCTGTCACTGGCAGATTAAAGCTGTGAGGGTGGGTTCTGAGCAGTTGACAAAACACTTGCCAGCGAAAGGCGAAGTTCCCGATTTAGAATCTCTGTTCGGCTCACAGTTTCAATCTGTCAGGAAGTTTCTTCATTACATTAATTTGTTTTAGGATGTTCAAAAGTAATGCGAAGACAATTAGTGCGGCGGAAATTATACGCCTCAACACCTGCAGGTGACGCCATTATGTATCAACAGGGTAAAATTAACTAATTTTCAAATAATGAAACAGTTCTGCAATTATGTTGGACAGGAGTATTCTGTCTCATTACCAGCGGAAGGATAGTGAGTAAATGACGGTGTTCAGCTGAAGTGTCACAAAAGAGTTATTACTGTTTGAACTCGTCGTCATCATCATCATGAGATTGAAAAGCTTCCAGCCACAAGCTGGGTCTGTTCGGAACATAAACGTCGTCGTCTAGTCCTGTTTTCCCGCCATCTTTCTATATTCTCTGTGATCCAGTCCTCCATCTTTTTCAACTTCCGCCTCCACACCTTTCAATCCTCTATTCCTTGGTCTTCCTCTGGGTCGTTTCCTTCGTATTTCCTTTTCATGTATCTTCTTTCGAATCCTCTCGTTGTCCGCTCTCTTTAAGTTCGCATGCCATCTTAGCCTTGATGCTTCTGATCTGCTTTGCAAGGGTTCCCTCTTTCACTGTTTCCCTTATCCTTTCCTTCACATCCTATTCGGCTTCTTACTTCTGCCCTAATTCCGAGGAAATTTATTTCACATGCCTGTAGGCTGCTTACCTCTCTTTACTTCATTACCCATGTTTCAGATGCATAGGTCAGTGAAGAGATTCTATATACTACTTCTTTGCTTTTGTGTGGAATGTCTTTGTTCCAAACCAGGTTCACAGCATTTTTTCCAATTTCCTCTGTCACACATCCCAAATACTTGACATTTTCAGCTCCACTCCCTATTCCTTTAGTTGGTCTAGCTTTACTTCTAGTTATAACCAGGCTCCTACACTTCTTTACACTAAAATTCATGCCATAATGTTTCTCAGTTTCTTCCCAAACTTCCAGCTGTTTCCGAATCTGCTACTCCCTGTTTCTCTGGGTCAACTATGAACACCGTAACTTTCATCTTTTCTTCTCCAGTTTTTTCTGCCACCTTATCATCCCATCCAAGACCATAGTGAAGAGGAGAGGTGACAATGCAGTATCCTGTTTCACTCCACTTGTTTGCTGGAATGAATTCGTCCTTTCAGTTACCACTTTCATACAACTCAGATTTCCACAGCACATCTCCTCCAATGTGCTTTTTGTATCTTCTTCCACTCCCTACTTTTCTAGTCCTTCCCAGACCTTTCTTCTACAGAAGCTTTCAAATACGTAATCTGTATCAAGAAAGACTATAAGTGAGACTATATCAAATACGCAAAGAGGAATTACAATAAAATAAAATAAAATGTTTGGATGAAAGTAGTGTTGGGTGACAAAGAGGCTTATATAGCTTTTTCAAACTGGAATTTATTTGGACTTTGGTTGCTCCTATTTTGGATATATACTCATTGTATTGCAGTTTCCATTGTAGCTGTCTACGGTTTAAAGTGAATAATATTATTTTATTAGTAAGAAATCAGTATTATTTACTTTTCCTTATGTCAGTTGCCATTAGCTACACACAGAACTGAGCACTGAGTGATTACACTTTAAAACCGTTTTCTCAAATTCTTATGAACTGTACCTTGGTAGTTATTCTCGTGTACCCTTCAAATAGGATTTATGTTTGAAACTACACTCCTGGAAATGGAAAAAAGAACACATTGACACCGGTGTGTCAGACCCACCATACTTGCTCCGGACACTGCGAGAGGGCTGTACAAGCAATGATCACACGCACGGCACAGCGGACACACCAGGAACCGCGGTGTTGGCCGTCGAATGGCGCTAGCTGCGCAGCATTTGTGCACCGCCGCCGTCAGTGTCAGCCAGTTTGCCGTGGCATACGGAGCTCCATCGCAGTCTTTAACAGTGGTAGCATGCCGCGACAGCGTGGACGTGAACCGTATGTGCAGTTGACGGACTTTGAGCGAGGGCGTATAGTGGGCATGCGGGAGGCCGGGTGGACGTACCGCCGAATTGCTCAACACGTGGGGCGTGAGGTCTCCACAGTACATCGATGTTGTCGCCAGTGGTCGGCGGAAGGTGCACGTGCCCGTCGACCTGGGACCGGACCGCAGCGACGCACGGATGCACGCCAAGACCGTAGGATCCCACGCAGTGCCATAGGGGACCGCACCGCCACTTCCCAGCAAATTAGGGACACTGCTGCTCCTGGGGTATCGGCGAGGACCATTCGCAACCGTCTCCATGAAGCTGGGCTACGGTCCCGCACACCGTTAGGCCGTCTTCCGCTCACGCCCCAACATCGTGCAGCCCGCCTCCAGTGGTGTCGCGACAGGCGTGAATGGAGGGACGAATGGAGACGTGTCGTCTTCAGCGATGAGAGTCGCTTCTGCCTTGGTGCCAATGATGGTCGTATGCGTGTTTGGCGCCGTGCAGGTGAGCGCCACAATCAGGACTGCATACGACCGAGGCACACAGGGCCAACACCCGGCATCATGGTGTGGGGAGCGATCTCCTACACTGGCCGTACACCACTGGTGATCGTCGAGGGGACACTGAATAGTGCACGGTACATCCAAACCGTCATCGAACCCATCGTTCTACCATTCCTAGACCGGCAAGGGAACTTACTGTTCCAACAGGACAATGCACGTCCGCATGTATCCCGTGCCACCCAACGTGCTCTAGAAGGTGTAAGTCAACTACCCTGGCCAGCAAGATCTCCGGATCTGTCCCCCATTGAGCATGTTTGGGACTGGATGAAGCGTCGTCTCACGCGGTCTGCACGTCCAGCACGAACGCTGGTCCAACTGAGGTGCCAGGTGGAAATGGCATGGCAAGCCGTTCCACAGGACTACATCCAGCATCTCTACGATCGTCTCCATGGGAGAATAGCAGCCTGCATTGCTGCGAAAGGTGGATATACACTGTAGTAGTGCCGACATTGTGCATGCTCTGTTGCCTGTGTCTATGTGCGTGTGGTTCTGTCAGTGTGATCATGTGATGTATCTGACCCCAGGAATGTGTCAATAAAGTTTCCCCTTCCTGGGACAATGAATTCACGGTGTTCTTATTTCAATTTCCAGGAGTGTATTTCCGTTAAAGGAAGATAAGTGGAAAGGGGTGGGGGGGGGGTGGGGCTGGTGGTTAAGCGGTCTTGTGAAGGGTCGTGTGACAGATTCTGTGAGCCGTTTCATTAAAGGTGATTTAACTTCGTCGAACCAGTGTAGTATGAGCGTTACAGCTAATTTTTATGAAGGGAATGATACAGTGACTTGAAGAAAGTCACGGGGTGGCGATAAGCTCATTTACAGATTGTGGTAGTAGCACGTGCAGAAGGTATAAAAGGCAGTGCATTGGCGGATCTGTCATTTGTATTCAGGTGATTCATCTGAAAAGGTTTTCGACGTGATTATTACTGCACAACGGGAATTAACAGAGTTTAAACGCGAAATGGTAGTTGGAGCTAGACTCACGGGACATACAATTTCGGAAATTGCTAAGGAATTCAATATTATGAGATCCACAATGTCAACAGTGTGCCGGGAATGCCGCATTACTTCTCACCGCTGACAACGCAGTGGTCGACGGCCTTAACTGAACGACCGAGAGCAGCGACGTTTGCGTAGAGTTATCAATGCTAACAGACAAGCAACGAAACGTGAAAAACCACAGAAATCCCCATACGACGTTGTACGGATGTATTCATTAGGGCAGAGCGACGAAATTTGGCATTAATGGACTACGGCAGCAGACGACTAACGCGAGTTCTTTGCTAACAACACGACAATGCTTCCAGCGTCTCGCCTGGGCTCGTGACCAAATCGGTTGGACCATAGACGACTCGGAAACCGTGGCCTGGTCAAATGAGCCCCAATTGCAGTTGGTAAGAGCTGATGGTAGGGTTTCAGTGTGAAGCAGACCACACGAAGCCACGGACCAAGTTGTCAATAAGACACTGTGCAAGTGGGTGGTGACTCCACAATGGACTGGGTCCTCTCATCCAACTGAACTGATCATTGACTGGAAATGGTTATGTTTGGCTACTTGGAGACCATTTTCAGCCATTCATTTCTTGTTTGAATATAATGATGGAATTTTTATGGACGACAATGTGCCATGTTACCGGTCCACAGTTGTTCGCGATTGGTTTGAATTACGTTCTGGACAACTCGAGAGAATGATTTGGACAACCAGATCGTCAGACATGAATCCCGTCAAACATTTATGGGATATAATCTAGAGGTAAGTTCGTGCACAAAATCCTGCGCCGTGAGTATTTCCGCGATGATGGATGGCTGTAGAGACAGCATGACTCAATTGTTTCTGCCTGACTCGATGAGTCCAAGTCACATACAGTTGGTGCACTACATCAGGCAAAAGTAAGTCTGACACGATATTTGCAGTTATCCCATGACTTGTGTCTCCTCATCATATTGCGTTCCCAGTGGATTGATATTCAGTGTAGTCTTAGCCTCTTAAGATGCTGTTGGCCTGTCGATCTATCTTTTATTCAAGGCGAATCTACTTATCGTCACCGTATGAAATAATTTTAAGAACCTTAGGTATCAAAGAATTTGTCCTATAAGGGGCGGAAAGTAATATATCTTCAAATTTGAAGCCATTTTGACTATTTTTCGACCGACTGTCTCAAGAAACATGTAAAGTTTTTTTTTTTTTTTAATTACCGCTAACAGTCACAAACTTAGTCAACTGTTGTATTACTTATTTATTTAGCGACATGTTTCGAGGGAATACCTCATCTTCAGGCTAAATGGCATTGCAAAAACAACTTTACAATAAGATCATATTGATGTTGCATAGTCTTTTCGTAAATGCTGTGGTCACCATGTGGAAGAAGAGAGAACTTAGTAAGAGGCGATGTCACTTGGGAAGCTGGACTGATGTCCGCACGAAAATGTTTTGTAATGGTCACGCACTTTGTTCTTTTGGCGTGGCAGTCTCGTTGTGATGCGCTGAGGTGTTTCCATTTCCGTGGCTCTCTTGGCTCTCTTGGTCACTGTCCACAAATTGTCACTAACATATCAGTAACTTAGAAACACGATCACAAACAGTTCAGTGGTGCAGTGGACAAGAGGGCGGTCGAAATACAACTGATTTCGATTTGACTACCGATCTTTGTGGTGTCAGTTGTTTACATGTCTTCTGCACGTCTTGCCATCGTATTACAGATGTAGGTTGACGAAATACGTAACAAATTCAGCACCTGTTACAATATTATTGAACACATAATGATATACACTATTTATTTTACATATTTCTAAGCTATTGCTGGGCTACAGTCCGACGACTGTCATGTTATCTATCTTTTATTCTAGGAGTACTAAAGTGAAATTGGATATTATTGAACGCACAATGATATACACTATTTATTTTACATATTTCTAAGCTATTGCTGGGCTACAGTCCTACGACTGTCATGTTATCTATCTTTTATTCTAAGAGTACTAAAGTGAAATTGGAAAAGAAATGTGAATTTTTTAAGTCTGCCAATTCATTCAGGATATCGTTACTCCAGATGTGGCCATGGATGAAGATTTCCATTTCTTCCAAGATGTCCATTTTCCAGCTCTTTTCTAAATTATGTATTACTTTCAGATCGTTGTCTATTGTACCACTGTGTCATGTTTCATTTATATGTTTCGCTATAGCTGATTTATTCGGTTTGCCAAGTCTGAAACAGTCAATGTGTTCTTTAAAGCAGGCTTTAAAATTTCTTCCCGTTTGGCCAATGTAATATTTGTTGCAATGACTGCATGTAATTTTATAAATTCCTGCTTTGTTAAGTTTCTGTGTGGGATGAAACATATGTATTAGTTTCTTTTTTAAGTTGTTGTTAGTGGCAAAGGTGATCCTGATGTCTGTTTTTTTAAACAGCTTGGTTATTTTGTCTGAATTACACCTAAATATGTACTTGGGTTTTTGGATGTTGTGTGAGGAAGCTGTGTCACATTGTTTGTTGTTATTTTTAGATGTGCGTTGTATAGTGTGTCTATTTCATGTTCGTGATAGCCATTATTATGTGCAATGTATTTGGTAGTGTTCATTTCTGTCTGATAGTCGGGAGCATTAAGTGGAAATTTCTGTGCTCTGTTTAAGGAGGATCTGAATGCAGCTTGTTTATGTGAGCTGGGATGTGTGAAAGATTTATTAATGTCTGTGTCTGTATATGTTGATTTTCTGTATACATTGATATTAAGCGTTTGGTCTGTGTTACTTATTGTCATGTCTAGAAAATTAATTTTGTTAACTTTCTCATGTTCTATGGTGAACTGGATGTTGTGTAAATTATTGAATCTGTTTCACAGAGTTTCTCTTTCACCATCAGTTCCATTGTGTACAATGAATGTGTCATCAACATACATCCAGTGATGTATTATTTTCTGGATTATTGTGCCTTTGTCGTTGAGAAGTTTATTTTCAGGATGGTTAGTGAAAATCTCTGCAGTGATTCCACTTAGAGGACTTCCCATTGCTAACCCTAGATCTTGTTTGTATATTTCGCCATTAAATGCCATGAAATAGTTGATTTAATAGAATTGCTAGAGCTTGTTCTTTCACACAATTACTTCACATTTATTTTTTAAAATAAACTTTACATAATATATCTTCATCACATGTCGGTCAGATGAAATTTTCTGCTTGCTCTCGGAACTTTGACTTCAAGATTTA
The DNA here is from genome assembly GCF_023898315.1 of Schistocerca nitens. Classification (NCBI taxonomy): domain Eukaryota; kingdom Metazoa; phylum Arthropoda; class Insecta; order Orthoptera; family Acrididae; genus Schistocerca; species Schistocerca nitens. Next base: position 277,530,218 of record NC_064614.1, on the reverse strand, counting down.
CGAGGAGTGAATCGTAAGGCCTTTCGGACTCTGAACTCCGACTTGTTGCTCGCAGACAAAGTCCGGGGAATCGCCACCAGCGCGCCACCTGGCGCTACAGGCCATTCGATAGCGCGGCTGAAGCGGGGCGGGGATTATGCGGCCTGTTTAGTGCGCTGGCCTTCCGCAGCCGGCGGCGCGTTATCTGTGGGCTGGCAGGCGGCCCCGCGACCTATTGTGAGCGCCCAACTTGCCGCCATTGTCACCGTAATGAGGCGGCTCCGGCCGGCCGCCATTGTCGGCCCCGACAAGAAACGGTCAGCCCCGGCGGCGGCAGCTGCAGGCACAGCCGCGGTCCACCACAGCCACCTGCCGCCAGCGCCGTCAAAGCTCTGCGCTGGCCAGCAAGCCGGTAATTCCCGCAAGTCCACTGACAGCTGAGCAGCGATCAGCATTGCGTCCAGGTACTTCAGGCAACTTAGATGGTCGCGTGCGGAGAGTGAGATGAAAGCTGACCAGATTTTAAAGAGAAAAAGCGAGACACTTGTGTTTATACTAACTTCATTACCAAATTTACGCTTATCTCTCTTGCTATTTATCATGATTTTTTTTAAATCGAAAAAAGGCCTATGACGATGCAGCAGCTGAAGAAACCATAGGAAGAATGTGTCGTTTCGTGAATTGAAACGGAACATGTAGGCAAATTACACATACATAAAATTTGCTAGGTAGTTAGGTACAATGTTTTAATCCTACATGCAATCCGTCATCAGATATAAATTATACGTTTCCTAATAAAATTTAAGATTTCGTTTGGATGAAGAGTATTCAAATGTTCAAATGTGTTTGAAATCCTATGGGACTCAACTGCCAAGATCATCAGTCCTTTAGCTTACACACTCCTTAACCTAAATCATCCTAAGGACAAACACACACACACACACACACCCATTCCCCAGGCAGGACTCGAACCTCCGCCGGGACCACCCGCACATTCCATGACTGCACGCCTTAGACGAAGACTATTAGGGCACCGTCCATTCTGGCCAAAAAATATTCAATAAGCACTGCTGACACACGCCGCAGTGCTAACATTCATCACAAAATTAGCTTCTATATGGCTGCAGTCAAAGTAGGAGAAACGCTTTAACTGAGGCGGGGATAAGTAATATCTGCTTTTATTTTCAATATATCTCTTATTCTTTCTTTAGGCATACAACCGAGTTAAACCAGATGCCGCGGCTCTATAGAGGCTATTGCGAAAATACATATTTTTATAACGTTCTACTTCTACGCAACTTGCTTTTTCACAGATATTTAATTAAATGAGAAATATTGTTACAATCATTTTGTTTCTCTATTAAAAACCAGGACAATTATTTGTCCTAGATGGTTTTCTCGGGACGCCGCGCAGTTTCGCAGGAGAAACTGCCTCCGTCAACAATGGCTGTGGGTTCGGGCGGTATTGGCAAGCTGTAGCTGTGTGTATGCGGGGCGCCTTGCGCACCCTACACTGTCCAACAGGTGGCAGACAGGTCACGTAATGACTGTGACCCACTATCCCACATCGATTGCCAGCAAGCTGTTTCCGAAGAATGGTGCTGGCCCGATGTTGAGGATGCTCTGAGTCCCATGGTTTCATGTCAGAATGTCTTGGGGCAGAATCGAACTGTAGATGGTGCCCAATCATCACAGATCCATGGTGATAGAGCTGCAACACTAACAGAAGCGACTTTAGAGTAAAATGGATAGATATTAATATGTTTTCAAGCATTTCGGCAGCCACCAGTGTCCAAAGGCTTCTGCCCCCTTCTGCTTAGGTACTCCAGTGTCAACCATTTCCACATCTTGCCAGGCTGGTTCGCCACAAAAAAAAAATGTTCAAATGGCTCTGAGCACTATGGGGCTTAACATCTTAGGTCATCAGTCCCCTAGAACTTAGAACTACTTAAACCTAACTAATCTAAGGACATCACACACATCCATGCCTGAGGCAGGATTCGAACCTGCGACCGTAGCAGTAGGCTTTGGACTGCAGCGCCTAGAACCGCACGGCCACCGCGGCCGTCTGGTTTGCCACACAACGTTGCTACGACTGTGTCGTATTTTGGTTAGTAAGGCATAAAATGTGCACTTGTCTATGGCTGGTGTTACTACAAATCACTTACTACTTTCCCTGTTTCTAACCGAATATGGTCAGTGAGCTACAATTGTGACAGTCAAAGTAATCATTTTGGATAATGTGCAACAGGATTAATTTCCTTCTGCGTCTACTTCATTAGTATACTTTTGTTAGGTTTTCTTCTTTTGGAGTGTGTGTGTATGGGGGGAGGGGGGGAATTAATAAGTTTACTGATAGTTCTGCGATCTTCAAGGGTTACTACAATCTCCAGATTACATCTGCATATTAGTAATACATCTTGAATGTATGCATTGGTACAGACAGACAAATAACTATCAAGTTGAATAAGTTGTCTCATCTCTGCAAATTGTCTAAACATGAGACATTCTGTACACAATGATGGCATGTACAGGAAATTCTTCCTAAAGGAAAATAAATATGCAGTAATCAACATCTTGCTGAGGGAAAGGCAAGGGAACTTTAGGTGTATTAAACATTAACAATGAGTATTAGAAAAGTTGTGACATAGCTTTATAGTTATTTCTTTCTCAAAGTTAGCTGATTACTTACTTAGTTACTTATTCCATAGATCATTTGAATGATTCCTTTAAAGATATGGAATGTGTCAGTTTGCAGGATGTGTATCCATGATTAGTGTTAATGTTAATGAACACATCATTATTTTGGCAGAATGTCAAGTCAGACAACTAAATCAAGGAACATTTACAATAAATCGATCTGAATTATTCTTTGGTCAATGCTAAGAAATATGTGGAGCAAACCATAGATTTATACCAATTACAGTTGTAAGAACTTCAGTGAAGTTATTCATCAAATGATTATCTAAGATATTTTAAGGAGTCAGTTAAAATATAATATTAATATGTCAGTCTAAAGTAATTAGTACACCCTGAAAAATCAGGTAGTAATAGTAAATTAATGCCTTCATCTGATGGGGAGCTATAAATATAAGTCCCTCAAATTTCGCCACTTATTAGATTCTCCCTGTTTATTACAGTATCAGCCACTTTAATTTTATTTAACGAAATAAACTTTTTCTCTTTTAAACCTAACCTTATTAAAAGAGCAGGAAAAGGAGCGATTGAAATAAGAAGCCTTGTCTGAAAACTTGTTCTCAACATTTTACCCATCAACTGACATCTCTAATTTATCATTAAATTGAACTAGAACATTCTTAGGAGTACCATTAATCCCATTGCTATTTTGGTTTACACCATCACAGACTAATATTATCTAAAATAAACTAAATCTAACTTTACATAAGAATCTCAAAACCTTATTAGCGTCAATATCATTTAAGGGAACAACATTCATCTTCTCAGTTTTCATAATATTATTCAATAATTTCATAGGATTATGTCCATATAATTTCACCTAAGAAGGCATCTAGTATTAATATTTGCAGTAGATTTACCTGTACGATTAAGATTTATGCTCTTTGTATGAATTAATCACAGCATACATGTTTACATACCTTGTGTCTCAAGGTACTCCAACTGCACTAACATCATTTTTGGTTTTAACTGAGACCATTAGAAATGTTACTGCATCAGGAACATTAGCAGTACAGTTAGCCACATATATAATAGATGGACACCTGTTGCTAATATTATTAGGAAACACAGGACCTTCAATAACAATAAATTTGATCTCTTTACTAATAACTGGACAAATGGTTTTCCTGGTACTAGAATCAGCACTGCTATAATTCAAGCTTATATTTCTCCATCTTGAGAAACATTTTCTGGAGGAGTATATTAAACTTTTGTTAACAACTCACTGAAATGTCCCATTCACCAAGTGGATTACAGACTTTGACCATACACAGGAGCAATTGGGGCAATAGTTCTAGTACCAGGATGGGCAAAATGATTTCACTTACACAGTATTAACCTATTAATCATTGCATTTGGAATTACACTATTCACAATAATCCAATGATGGTAAGATATAATCTGAGAAGGAACATGTTAAGAACTACATACAGGACTTGCCCCACTTGGATTATGATGGGGAATAACTTTATCTATTGCATCAAAAGTCCAATTTTTCATACATGTCTTCTGAGACCTATTCAGCTGAGGACTGGCATCAAAAACTGAATTAGAAGTACTATGAGCATCAATAGGAATCCAATCTTTTAACCCTAAAAAATTTCATCTTCTTGATACAGCAGTTCTTTTTGCTTCAGGAGTAACAATAACATGAGTACACCACAGACTTATAGAAACTAACCACAGCCAAGCATTAAAAGGACGATTCTTCAGAGTACTGCCAGAATTTTAGTTTTATCTATAAGAATTTTTATCAGATTTATTATTCTAATAATTGTTATAACCCTTGCAACATCCTATCAAAAAATTAATTAATGATGAAGAAAAATGATCACTATTTGAATGTGGATTTGATCCAAAAAGATCAGCTCTAAAACCATCCTCCCCTCAATTTCTCCTAATAGATAGAATTTTTTAAATCTTTGATCTAGAAATTACATTAATTCTATCAAGTGTAATAATTATAAAAACATCAAACATTATAATCTAAAAAGTATCAAAAATTTTGTAGTCCTTTTAGGAGGATTATATGATGAATGAAATCAAGGATATCTACAATGAGCAGGATAAAGGATTGTAGTTAACTATAACATTTGGACTGCATTCAAATGTATTGATATACTGAATCAACCTTACACTGAATAAGAACCCAATTATTGCTGTCAGATTCGACATGGAAGACTGGTAGATATTTTACCCTTACTCTATATTAACTGAATCTAAAAAGAGATGTATTACTGTTAATCACATAATTCAACTATAAGCTCCAATTAAGGAAATCGAAAGCCATTGTGAAAACTGCAAACTTTTATATTAGCAGTTAAATTTCGTTAACATTTCTAATATTTATATAGTTGAAATATTTCATTACATTTTCACTGTAAAAATGATATAACTATGTTTATAAATATTAAATAAAATTAAAAACATTTCCCTAACATCTTTAGTGTTACACTCTAATTTTAAGGTATTTAGGTATAAAATAACAATACTGTTAGAATAAACATCCAAAAAATAAAAGTTAATAGATAAATCTTTAAAACTAGATCATATTCAACCTGACTATAACCAATGAAATAAGTAAATAATCTGTATAAATCCTGAATGTGTAATAACTCCCTTCAACCATAACTGAGAGACTTTTGTGAGTAACAACCTTATTTAAAAGGTAATATCAAACAAATTTAGTTGACAAAAAAGGTATAAATCGTACAGAACTGGCATATGTAATATACAATGACATATTCAATAGGAATAACTTATGAGAAAAATCAAACTTAGAAATAAGATAACCCAAATAAAAGCCTAAGACAATGAGAGAAATTGATAAAAACTTCAAATCATAAAATAAAGATATCATGTGAGGAATTTGAAAAATCAATCTAGTTAAAAGTCTACCACTGATAGCAGCAATGAACAATAAACCAATTATCTTAAAGAAAATATAATAACACTTAATGTCAAAAGGTCTTGATTAAAAATTATTGTCATCAGATATTGAATAATAAAATAAACTAAAAGAATTAGAAGCTGTTCAACCAGTATGAGAAAATAAAGGAAAAATTAAAAAAAATTATTTCATCTTAAACAAACTGTCTTAAAAAACTAAATCCTTTGAATAAATTCCAGCCCAAAATGTATAAAACAGGAAGACAAACTGGAAACATTAAAACAAAGAGAAATTACAGGCATAAAATTCATAACAGAACCAATGAAATGAATACCCTGAGAATCCTTTAAGTTGTGAATTATTGAACCTAACCTATAACTAATATCACATTAAATGATACACGTGGCAAAAAATGAAAAAAACGAGCTTTGGGTAACCTATTGCCAAATTTCGTATTATTAAACCAATTTGCCTTACAGTAGAAAAAGCAATATTCATTTTCTACTCAAACTCTAAATTAGTCCCATATCCAGTCATAAATATAGATATGCAACCAATTAATTGTTAGACTCAGCCAAGATACTAAGTGTCTAGTATAGGACTAAAATGAATTAACAAAAAAACACCAGCAGCAAAAAGAATTGAGGAATGAACTAACACAGAAGTAGAAGCAGGAGGAGCCACAGTTACATAAAGTCAAGAAGAAAAAGGAATCTGAGCTCTTTTAGTCATTTCTGCCAGAATAATTAATATAGTACTAAGCTTTATCTCAAATGAATTTGAGATAAAATCATAGAAATAAATATAATCTCACATACCAGAATTTACTATTCAAGCAATTGAAATCAAAATAGCAACCACCAATATGATTACACAAAGCAGTCAACATACTCGCAATATGAGACTTCACATTTCGATAATAAATAACTAAACAGTAAGACACAAAACCCAAAAACTCCGAGCTTAATAAAATTCTAATAAAATTTGGACTAATAATTAAAAGACCTATTGAAAGAATAAACATGAAACCAATAATAACAAACTTATTCATATTTTCTTCACCAGACATATAATCCTCTCTATAATAAATCACCAAAGAGAAATATGTATGACAAAAGACATAAAAATAAGAGATACCCAGTCCAAAACTAAACTTATTACAACTCTGGGACCATTTAAATAGCGAAGTTACCATTAAACAAAAACGTTATAATCAATTATTAAGCAATAAATATCAACAGTAAAAATTATAATTCTAGAGAAAAATAAAGGATAAAACGTAATAAACATATCGAAAATAAATCCTTGGCACAAGGTGAAAAACTTCATATCACTGATCCCACAAAACAATATTTTTAATCAAAATACTTAAGAAAATTTAAGTAAAGAAATACTCGCCCTTTAAACAAGCTAATCAGTGTAAAAGTAAAAGATGGTACTCACGAAAATAACTAAGAAAACAACTACAAATACGAGAACAATAAGGACCACATTGAGAATAAAAATTGATATATTGAAACGTCACTTTTGACAAATTATAAATGACTGTGCTGGTAAACCTCTTCCATTTTTTATATTCAAACAGCTGAGCAAAACTGAAAGTATTCACACATTTCGCTCTTTACCTATTCTGATCATCAGTAAACTGGCACGCGATATTTTTAGTGCAACACAGTCTGACTTTCAATAGTGGCTACAAAAGAATGGCCCTGACTAACAATAGCCTACACCTTTCATGAATCACTTACCTCACAAAAATGTTTGTTACTCGAACTACTGCAATACACTGAGCGCCAATACTGCCAGCTAAATAAAAGATTGTAACTACTGAAGGCACTAACTACTGATATGCATAGTTAGCAAATCAAAGATTTCGATAGAGAACAAACACTGTATTTACCTTAATAATGTTCAAAAATCACACACACACACACACACACACACACACAAACACACACACAAACACACACACACACACACACACACACACACACACACACACATATATATATATATATATATATATATATATAAATTCCTGACATCCATCTTTACAAATATCCTTTTTCTGGTGGACACACGTCCAGATCGTCTGCTTATAGTAACCTCTCAAAACTCTGGCATCCCTCTATCTACATCCACCACTGCTGGCGGCTCACCTCCAACTGCCCAACGCTATGCGATGTTCACATCCAACTGCCCAACACTACATAAGTGAATATTCCAACAATGAGTCCACCCAGCCACACACCTAAACAGCCTACCCCCATGTTCCCCATAAGAAATTGTACAAATTGTTTTGGGCAGTGGCCAATACATATTTGCTAAATTTTTTATATTAACACTAATAAATATATCAAATACCCAAACTTATTCATATACTGTTCGTCAAAAGTAAACATTGTCCTCACAGTCCATAAAGACAGTCCTTATCATTTATCACAGTAGTACAAAATATGAACAGTAAAAGAAATTGCACACAGAAGTAGTGGATTTCCATGCAGTCTTGCAGAAGTAGTGTTGTCCTTCCAACAGAAAGACAGTGTTGACTCTTGACACACAGACAGGTAAGGGCCCACAGCAGAGTTAGCAAACCTACTGCAGACTCAGTCGGAGTTTTGAAGAATGTTGGTAGGTAGGTTATCACAGAGCAGACCAACTGTAGTCCTGGTAGACATTATGGTATTGGTGGGCCACCAAAGAAGCAGACCTACTGCACTCCTTTTAGAGATAATGGTATTGTTGGGCCATCAAAGGTGCAGACCCACTGTAGTCCTTGTAGAGATAGCTAATAGCCATCTGTTGCGATTGTGTAGGTGCACAATCACCATCGAAGCGACTTAAGGATAATATAGCAAGTCCATAAACCACCAATTGTGCACTGACAAACTTTTCGGAATGTTGTTAGAATCAGCAGTGCTGTTAACCAGTCCCTTGCGGAATTATCAACTCACGTGCAAACACTAACAGTCCTTTTTTTAACTTCTCACATATTGTGCGTATACGATGACAAAGAGAAACGTGAGCAGTGAAATGAAACTTAGTTTGAAGAGCTGGTGTCTATACAATTATAAATTTACAGCAAAGAATACAAAGGTGCAAAATACATCATTAAAGGACATAATAATACAGATAACATTTGTAGTAATATGGGCTTTACGAATGAATAGAAATAAACACATACACCAGTGTCACAGGAATTTAGAAATAAGTAAATAAATGAGAATATTCAGACATTAATTTGACATATGACCATTAAAGGAAAACATAACAGAGTAAATATCCAAACATTTTTCCTAAGTATTTGAGGATAAGAGTATTCCTCATCGTAGTGAATGTAGCCTAGTATTGGAATAATTCTACAACATAACTCTTATCAGATAAACACATAAAGACAGGAATAACACAAATACACCAGGGTACCCAAACACATAGCGGAATAACACAAAATGAAAGAACAGGGTTTGTTTTCAGTGTAACATTTAGTACTGCAGTCCAACCCAAAAGATCATTCCATAGATCTTTCCTCTTATTTCAACATTTGTTGCTGCAAAAAACGTCCTATCAAAACATGCTTTCTATATTTATAAGTTTACATATTTCTTACCTCATCATTTGTTTTCCATTATCTTACCTCACCATTTGTTTCCAAGAAAATTCTACCTAAATCTGTTGCCCCTAAACCCTACTTTTTTGTTCATATCATCTTTCAAAACAATTATTCTTCATTATTCACTACTTTTGGCCAAAAAATTTTCTTATACCTCGTCAGTGCATTTCTTCCAGTTCATCACAACTCATTCTCTTAAATAGCCTACCCCCTCTTAAGCTAACTTAAATCTACTGATCTCAGATATATATACTAGGCAATGAGGCAATGCAGCAGCACAAAACAATTAACAAAAACAGCAATGACAAAAAAAAAATGCAAATTGGCAAAGCAAGCAGCAATAAATATAAATCAGCACAGCATATGCAACATTACAACCTACATAAGCCAATATGCAGCTACAAGAAAAATAAATCAGTAGTAAATCTGGTTTATCAGAGTAATGCAAAGTAAAATTCAGTAGCACTGTGCCTGGTGGCAAATGCAATAACTTATACCTAAACACGGCAAAGCTCAACCAGAAAAATATTACAGTAAAGATGGGAAATGTCTAATACCTGTGTCAGATTATAACACTAGAGTGATACATCACAATAACTTACTCTACCAGACAAGTTACCAAGTCAATTATGAACGTGTCGTATGTGAAATGTTTTCTACAAAGAAATGTCAATAGCTAAGTTAACAGCCTCTTTTTCCTGCACCTGTGCCTCTGAAAGGCACACACTAATGGCTTTTTTCCAGGCGACTGTCGTGCAGTTGGTCTTCCACAGCGGTTTTGATCCATTGCCTCTCACAGAAACCTAGATGTCACATGATGTAAATCATGTTGCTGCTGCTACTACAACACACACAGTGGAAGATCTTATAGAAAAGACAGTCACAACATATGGAAACTGGAAGAGTTTTGTGGCACTATTGAGCGTTTCCAAACTATTGTCCAAAGGTGAATGACGACCTCTACATTTAAACTCATGTTTCACAGTGACGGAATAGTTGAGGGCTCTGTGTTCTGTTTCAATTGATTCCTCATAGGCCAGTCATCTACATGATCACTGTTTCAGTGCTACCCATCCCCAGAAGGTGCTGAACCCCCCCCCCCCCCCAGATCAAGACTCTTTCTTCATCTCATACAAGTGATGTGGTAACAAACAGTGTACTAGTGAACAGATGGAATGGAAAACACACCATCGATGATCTGTGATAATAAGCATCACATCTGATATTATGATCAATTTTAGCAATTTTAGCGTATTTTCAGCACTGGCCAATAATGCGGCAGCATTCTTCCCATTTTCTGCATCATCACTAAACTGCCCATGCACTACTTTGTGACTAACATTGTGAATGTACATAGATGACAGTACAACACGTCAATTCGTTGTTAATTATCGAACATGTACATCAAAGTATACCAGACAGCGATCTACATATGTGTATACTTTACAATCTTTCTGTATCTGGATGGGAAACACATGACATTCTGGCATTCTTAGGATAAAATTAGAGACCAAAAGATCTCCTCACATTGTCGTTAACCAACGCTCCCTGCAACAATGGCACCAACGTAATCTGCAGCTGACCAGAGGTAGACCGCTGCATTCCACATTTGTGAAGGAACTGTGCGAACCGAGTCCATAACTGCTGTCCCACACCCATCCAAGAACACAATATTTCTACAGATGCGCGAATGTCGACGAGGTTAGTACCTCTTATCAGGGTATAGCTTATAGATAATAAACTGTTTTGATGATATAACAGATGGTTAAGAACAAGAGACGCGTTATTTTTATGCTCGATGGAGCTCCAAATGGATAGAGTTTGAGGCATTTTACGTAAATCAACTGTGCTATCAATTCTAAAGTATTGTTCTCGTGTGTGGAGTTAGTACCAAGACGGTATTGGTAAGAGAGAACATAAACACATGCATCCCTAAGACTATACAGTTCTGCACTTAAAACACTCTATAACGTTAGAGTGGTGCAGTTTCATATCCATTAGTCTTGGGGAATGCAATGCTGTTACTATCCAAGTGTAAGAAGTATATCTCCAGTGCATGACATACATTCTACTTGTAGGTTTCTCTACGATCAACTATGGTGGCAAACTGTAAAATGAAAAAACTACATCCTCCACTGTTCACGTCCAATCACGCTTCAGAAATTATACTACGCTGGCATCCGCCAAGCAGATGTAAGCATTGGGATTGTAGTACCTCACAAACACCTGTCGCTAGCTTATAATTACTATAGTTATGAAACTGAAGACTCGATTTTATGCCCATGATGTGGCAGAGGAATGGAGTACATCATTGAAACAGGATGGACATGTTTCATCACAGATGAGATGGAAGTCCTGTGATAATTGAGAGGTTTGGTATTAACGATCACAAGTAGATACTGCTCTAAGTCGCACACAGCTGTCTATGACCCAAATGGAGGCTATGCAATGCAACTGATGCACCCCAACAGGACAATGGGATAAAAATGGTTAAATGGCCTACAGCAAAAACTACCTCTCTTTCTAGAATGCATCATCAGTCTACCACTAAATCGTACCTCATTACAACTCCATCTCAACCTCTCACTCCATCCACTTTACACCATCTTATAACGTAGATACAAGTAATTTTAGAGGCAGATGGTACAATTTTTCAGAAAAGCATCAGAAAGCACTCAACTCGCTTGTATTACTTTTACCTCAGTAGAGATACAGCAGAATGTTGCCTCGGCGAAGAAAGTGACTGTTTCCCTGGTTCCAGGTGCTTCCATGTCAATGTTTTCTAGTATACCTCTTGCTGTCGCATACTCGTTCCCATGCACTAAATTGTTCCGCACCAAGCAGAAGACATACCAGTACTCCCGGAATTTCTCCGCATTTCGACGTATTTTACCTCAATTTATATGTATATTCCGTCATTTTTTGTAATTTATCGATTTTATGTCACTTCTACCCATGCAACTATGACATCACATCTCATTCAGTATTTTGAAATTGCTCCTGAACCAGTTACCAACAGCTAGCGCAAATGTAATATTTTCCTGTTGGAGAAGTATAGTATAGCACTGCACTCAAATGCATCCAGTCACCTCCAACCACATCTACTGGGCAGCGACTTTATTGAAAGTGCGTTTAGAGCCATATTCAGTTGGATTTAGTAACTCTTGAAGCAGCTCATGTTCAAGCGTATTTCCCACAAAAGCTAGCAAAGCTTCTCAGGGAGGGTGGTAATTAATTGATTTGTGGCAAGGTATTATGGGACCAAACTGCAGAGGTCATCGGTCCCTAAGCTCACACACTACTTAATCTAACTTCAACTACTAAGGACAACACACATACACCTGTGCCCAAGGGAGGACTAGAACCTCTGACAGGGGGAGCCGCGCAGACCATGACAAGGCGCCTCAGACCTTAGGGACAGTTTCACAAGTTTGTTGTGATCTGTTTTTAGAGTCCTCATTCGAGTGTGGCGGTATACATCGCTAAATTGAGACAAACTATTGTGCATCGCTGTTTTTTAAAGTGGTTTTACAGACGTGTTCAATTGGATTTAATAACTCCTACAGCAGTTTGTGCTCGAAGAGACGTGTACAACCCAAAAATGCGCGCGAGGTGTCAGTGGGACAGTTGCACAACTGTGTCGCTGTATTTCTCTTTTAGAGTCCGTGTTTGAGTGTGGCGGAATAAAACGTGTAATTGTTTATTTTCATGTCATCTCCAAAGCTCTCTCTCTGTCTCTCTCTCTGTCTGTCTCTCTCTCTCTCTCCTCATCTATCTATCTATCTTTTTGTACAGTGGTAAATTTAGTCAGATGGAAAGGGAGGGAGGCTGCGGGTATTTCCAACATAACAGGAAGTGTTTAGCGGCTATCATATGACCGTATGCCATAAGCTGCCATGCTCCCTGGCCATGGTGTGAGTGGGCACAGAGACTGGAGGCAGGGGGCCTGGCTTGTTGCCTGTCTTCCAGCGAGGGGGCAGAGACAGCGAGTGGCTTTCTGTGCAGTCCACTGGACAGGGGACAGTGGGTGGTGTGTGCTTCATGAAGATTTTTAATGGTGTAATTACATGTGACGTGTGGTCAGAATGAAAAAAAAGTGATCCATGTAATTATTTTTTACAAGACCTTGCATCTTCGCAACCAGCAGAGAATGAAATCTGGCACCTGAAAACTGAATTTTTATGAATAAACGATATACCCTTGAATTTCTTATTGTGAGATCCTTACTTTCCACCATAGAGCCGCCAATATCCACGTAGGGAAGGCGAGGGGGAGGGGATTTGATCAGTTTAATTAAGTAAATCAAATTGATAACAGTGGAAGGGGATAATTTGAATAACTCAGACCTTAAAAGTGTACCTGTATTAGCGAAGGAGGTGGGGGGCTTACGGTTTGGATGTTTGCCGAGGGGTTCGCAGGAGGAGAGTAAGGGTAGGGGCGGGGGAACAGGGACCTGTCAATCAAAAGGAAAGGTTATCCCCAAGGTGTCATAACCTGTCAATTGAAAGAGAATTATATTTTTACCCCTGAGTGCATACTTGCCCCTGATGTAGACAACCTGCAGTAACGAAGGGCTCGTGCCTCCTTTGTCCCACTACTCCCATGCTTTATAGCCCATGACGATGTTTGATAAAAATGTTATGATCAGCCTCATAAGGCGCAAGGAATTCCGCACAGATGGTCCTTCAATATTCTTTATGGTCTACAGTTAGGTGGCGAGGAACCCACTGGGTACGCAGCTCTGAGTATCCCAACTGGTGGACGAGTGTGTCAGCTCTACCAACAGAGAGGTCCAGTTGTGCAGCGACCTATCCGATTGTGATCGTCGATCACAGCGAGTGAGATAGTCTGCACGATCCAACATAGCAACAATCACACCTCTTAGATCGGACAGGTTTGCACAGCCTTGTTGCGATGATAACAGACACCTCGCCCACCGTCTTGCAGTCCTTTTTTTCACTGCCAGGTCTCCTTAGAAAGTCTGCAAGCGCCTGTGAATATCGCAGATATTCTGGTTTTACATCAAAAGAAATTCAGTGACGGCTCCCTGCTTGAAACTCACCTCCGTTACGGATACCATTTTGAAGGGTACGTATAGCTCCGCCACGTATCGGATTTCCATGAATCGGGAATATTCCACAATGCCTCACAACAAATTTCGGAGTTTTTCGACCAAAATTGGCTGAGAAAAAAAAGTGTTGCATTACGTATTGAACGCTCCTCGTAGCACTCGTAGTAGATTTATGCAGTAAAACGACTCCCTTGTCATCATGGGTCAAATGTTGATTTTGCATACTCTACAATATTTACAAGGTGAGCATGTACAAAGTGTAGCACGAAAAAAGCTCAACTTGAAGTACAATCCTCTGTTTTAACGTTTGGTCTGTTGGGGTATAGTAATCGTCAGAGAAGATTGACTTCAAAGATGGCGGCTCGCGATAATTACCGTTGTCAGCTAACTGAGGAAATTGACATGGTGCTCACAAAGTAATTATTTTTAGCAGTTCTTTGAGAGCCGCAAGTAATTCGGCGAGCTGCCAGCCCCACGCCGCTTCGCCTCGCCGGTCGCTGCCCGCCGGAGCGAGAAGTTACCCCGGGTAATTGCTGGACCGAGCCGAGCCCAGCCCCGGCGTTCTCCCGCCCGTGTGGCTTTTGGCAGGCGCCAGCTCTCGCACCGACCTATTACTTAATTAAAAATCACGGAAATGAGCCGTAATTATCTGTGCGCGCTCAACTGCTTTAATCAGGAAACAGTTACCTCTTGCGCGCTAAACGACTTAATGCTACGTGCTTTTCATTTTCCACCCCGATAGTCATCGGTCTGAGGGAAAATGCCTTAAGATCACGTAAATGCCTTGTTACGGTCATTCATTCGCTATCTCTGTGCACAGTGAACGTTGCGATTCAATGGCAAGGCTATCTTTCTTGATTAAATTAGAATGTACCCGATCCTTCTTGACTGATAGCAACATTTTGCGTCGTAAGGGCTTCGGTCCTTAAAATAGAGCAATGCTATGTGCTGCACCACAAAACTAATCATCTGCGAAACAATTATCTACTTAGCATATGAGCTGTAAGTAATGCATTCTAAGACAAAAAAAACGATACTTCACGAAGGAGTTACTCATATTTGTCACAAATTAATATTCAGGCAGGAATCTGTGGACAATGCAAGACTGTAAACTTTGGAGGCTGACGGATGATTGAGTGATCCTGTAGCGCAGTTTCACTGTGAAGCTGGATAGGATACTAAACAGGGAACAGTCCCCTAGAACTTAGAACTACTTAAACCTAACTAACCTAAGGACATCACACACATCCATGCCCGAGGCAGGATTCGAACCTGCGACCGTAGCGGCCACGCGGTTCCAGACTGTAGCGAAACAGGGAACATGTCGATACCAGGGCATAAACCAATTGCGATAGTAGCATAAACCATTTGGATAGTAGCTGTGCCTCGTACACAGCTACGTGCACAATATAGGCAGATGTTAGCATTTGATAGATGATGTGTAGTTTGGCCCAAAGACGCTGGTCAGAGTAATTGACGAGTCGCTCGAAATTTGAAGAGGAGCGATGCCACTGTTCGATGATACTGGTAGGAATGTGTGAACCACGGCCGAAGGCAGCGTGAAGATTAAAGCGGTCGACTTAGACAGAACGTGAGGACTCTGCAGATGTCAGTGAGGGGCTCAGAACCAAAGATTCATCATTTTCACCTATCGAACGTCCAACTGGCGCTTCTGTGACCAGAAGGCACATTAATAGGAGGTTCACAGTAATGGGGCTGAGCTCATGGCGCCCCCTTGAGCCGACTGCCATTGACGTCTGTACACTAACAAGTCCGTTTGTAGTAGTGTAGGGCACATGTGGCCTGGAATCACATTGGCTGGAGTACAATTGAGCCCCGATGAAGAGGTTTTTAGGGATGTCCCAGACAGCGGATGGACTGTCGCCCATCATAAGACCAGCGTTCAGCAATATACATGCCAAGGGTTTATAGAGTGTCGTTATGAATATTCTGAGTCTACAAGACTACCTGCGGTATGATATACTGATGACAGCTGCGCTGTCAACTGAAATCTAGGACTGAAATTTTTTTTACGAATGGTGCTGACCTTCTTTCTGTCCTGGATTACACCACCGTCGTGAGGAACAACTATTCAGATGGAATATAGCGTAATGATTATCCACTTTTACTGTTGTGGAAGGATTTTTTACAGCTTGAAACGGAAAATGTAAGATCAGTTGACCTTAATGTACACTAGTTTGAATGGGCGAATATGAACACCAATGAAGTCTATTTTATAACAAATGAAATCTATTTATGTTAGATGGTACTGCGGAAATCAGAGTAGCAAATCAGCTGTACGTAATTAACAATTACTTCTAAAGTAAATATCCATTTTAGGTTTAGGAAGTCTGCACTCATGGAAAATGTCGCAACACCAACACACAATTAAGGAAGAGTAATTAAACTTCGGGAATAAATTTATCTAGGTACCATATTTAAGTGATTAACATCATAAGAACACAAGTTAATGTAAACAAGAGAGAAGCCATTGCAAGTATCAAATGCTGGTACGTTAATAACGGCTGTAACCACCAGAATGTTGAATCGAAACACGCAAACACACATGCATTATCCAGAATGAGATTTTCACTCTGCAGCAGAGTGTGCGCTGATATGAAACTTCCTGGCAGATTAAAACTGAGTGCTGGGGCGATACTCGAGTCTCGGTCCGGCACACAATTTTAATCTGCCAGGAAATTTCATTCATGCATTGTGTTGTACAGGTGCCAGACGTCAGTTTCTGGAATGAATTTCCATGCTTGTTGCACTTAGTAGGTCAAAACAGGGACGGTCAATGCTGTTTGCCGATGATGCTGGAATTGACGCCCGAAGACGTCCAATATGTTTTCGACTGGAGGCACATATGGTGATGGAGGCCAAGGCAATATCTCGAAAATATGTATAGCATGTTGGGTTACAGCAGCGGTATGTGGATGAGCGTTCATGAATGGCAGCACACTAGGTAGAATCACCAGAGTGACGCACAGTTTTGCAGGTAGGATGCATGGGATAACCGCGAGAGTGTTGCTGCTGTCTTGCGAAATCGCACCCTAGACCACAACTTCAGGTTTAGGTCCATTGCGTCCAGACACAGAGAGGTCGGATGCAGGTCCTCATCTGGCCTCCTTTTAACCCACACGCAACCATCAATGGCACCGAGAGAGAAATATGTTACATCAGAAAACACAACAGACTTCCATCCTGCCCTCACACCAGTGAAGTCGCAAATGCTGGTGGTTTGAGGTCAGTGGAATTGCACGCTATAGATACATCCAGCTTCTCGTAGCCCTATTACAAGACTTAGTTGAAACTCAGTGAGGTGTTGACGTCTTTGTCGCCTTGAAGGCATTCTTGGCTAACATCAGCTCACCACGTCTAATCTCAAACTAAGCGAGGTAGCACTAGCACTGGAGAGAACGGCCGTTCAAACCCGCGTCAGGCCATGCAGATTTATGTTTACCGTGATTCTCCTTAATAGTTGCTGGAATGCTGGAACGGTTCCTTTGAAAGGGGACGGCCAATATCCTTCTCCGTCCTTCCCTAGTCAGAGCTTGTGCTCCGCCTCTAATGGCGTCGTTGTCTAGGGGACATAAAATATTAATCTCCTCTTCCTCATCCGCCAATCTCGACAGTAAATAAAGCTCACAACCGTCACAACGTGTATATAAACCAACCTTCATTTCCATCCTCATAGTGGTGCTACTATCGCCACTGTTATTCAAAATATTATTCACCCCACCTGTCAATGACCAAATTTTCAATTTTCTTGTTCTCAACGAATGCAGATCAATGTCATCTTGTTTCCCAGTGAACAATGCGAAGGAAACTGCATGCAGTAGGCTTCTGGATTCGAGTACCTTGTGAAACACCTTTACTCATAGTAGCAAATAAATTTCGTTTGGCGAGAATATTCGCCTCGTTCCGTTCCAAGTCACCATCCCGGCATTAACGCTAATCGATTTAGGGAAAGCTTGGAAACCAAGGTCTGCATATTTCTACATAGATATAAAAACTGTCAAATAAGAACCCAGTATCTTGAAAACGAATCGTCCACGCTCCGTTCCGTGTGATATCAAATATTTCCACTTGAATTCATCTGTACGTTACAAATAATTTATTGTTTCCTTTTTTGTTAACTATTACGTGAGTCTGACATATACAACGAACACGCACATTCATTTTATTTGCTTATGGAGGAGAACACGAAATTTCCCCTGTGAATGTGTAACAATAAATGTAAAATTAATAAGTGGTCCGAACTGACTGAAGGTGGATACAATTAAAATACTTCCAATCAGCGGCAAAAAGAAAGCTAAGATGCTACAGTCAAATAAACATTTATTTGTATAGAAAAGTCTACGTTCTCAGACAAAGAAGATGTAAACGAAAGATAGAGATGTTTTAATAAATACGTATAAGATCAGACAAAGGCTAACTTAGATGCAGAAGAAATAAAGACCTCAAGTATTTAGAAGGAAGAACACTTGTGATAATACAGCAAAATATTGTTCATTCAGGTAAGATGAGAAAATATAAATCCACCAACGGACTTTTCAGTCATGTTTAGAAGAGTGAATAAAGCAAGAGGAAGTAGACAGAAGGAATTAAGAAAGTTAAGGAATAAAAAATATAACAGAAGATATGTACTCAAGTTCCAGAAGAAGGTGCCCAATAATACGACTGTTGGTCGTAAGAGGGAGAAGACAAATGAAAGAATGATTTACTGAACTACGAGAAATCAAGAAATGAAGTAGATAGGAGAATAAAATGATTGTCTGTGGTAAATTCACTATATCTCTACTTTGGTAAGCCAAAAAAGTTTACAACTCTAAAAGATTAAGACTCTTAGATTTAACGGACTTAACAATCTAAAATTGGGTTGGTTATGATTTAATACCTTAATTTTCTCGTTTTCTCACATCCATAGTATCTTGAGTGCAGACCAGCGCTTTGCTTTATAGATTCGTCCATTCTGCATTTCCCTTACAGTATTATTTCTCTGTAACTCTAACTTCATAAGTGCCCAAATTAACTGCGATATGCTTAAAGGAGTCCCCAAGGGGACATTGGAATAACTGGGGAACTTAACCACTGATTTGGTTGAGAAGCGTCAGGAGGAGTCAAATCATCAGGTTGGGTTTCACATCGCTTCCCTATAAATATTAGTCCCAGTTCTTAGAATATTAATTCACCATGGAGGTAAAGAATTAAATATTTAATTCAAGCAAATATCCTCTGAGACCCTACACAGATATGGCATAACATGATAAATCACTTAAACAATTAAGAGAGAAATGCATTAGAGCTGCTAAGTAGAAAATGCTGAAGCAAATTTATTGAGTTCCACTGGTAACATCCGCAACGAAAATTGTATTTTGAGTTTCATTTATCTTTGCAAAATAACATCGTACTTCAATTTCGTTTATTATTCCGTTAATGGTAGGAAGTGAAAGTTTTGAGGTTTACACACGTCTTTAGTTACTCTTATATAAATCGGTGAGCCGTTTCCATAGCTTACCTTCACACAGTCAGAGCAGGGAATCCGTTTGAAGTGGAAAGGCTTTACAAATTTCCAAGTTTAATTAATACTCGAAGCTAAATACATTGCTCCTGCCGAAAACATTCTCATTTAATCATGAGAATGTGTGATATTAATTACACCACATTCCGGTCCTTCTGTGGCTATAATGAACTGTACAATTTCTATGGCAATGCTCTGCTTGAATTCCTAATTTAATTATCCACAGTAATTAATTCTGTGAATGCTTCGTGCTACTTCGTTTCCAGTTGCTTGATTTGTGTGGGGCGAGAACATACTCGTAAACCACTGTTCAACCAAACACAGG
This sequence comes from Schistocerca nitens, assembly GCF_023898315.1. Classification (NCBI taxonomy): domain Eukaryota; kingdom Metazoa; phylum Arthropoda; class Insecta; order Orthoptera; family Acrididae; genus Schistocerca; species Schistocerca nitens. The sequence goes on along the minus strand of NC_064614.1, from coordinate 277,510,122 downwards.
AGTTCCGTTATTTGCAAGAAGGTAAACATAAAGGAAGCACAACGCCACCCGCTGCAAGACAAGTGTTTTTTCTGTTCTGCTTAATTTCTGGAACGGGCAGGTCAGTTCTCAAGGTACATATATAGCGCTGCGCAGTTTATTTCAGGATTTTTATCATTTACTGGCACGTTAGCTGTCATGTCTACGGAAAGAAACTTTTCTCATGGATTGCGAAAGACAAATATAATTTTACGAAATTCCCATAATACTTTCAAGTGTGACGTACAGAGGAGGAGCACTGCCATATGTCTAAACCTACAATGGCGCAATATTCATCCTCCGTTGGCCATTGTCAACAGTGCCCTCATAATAACAATTATATTTTGTTATTACCCATCTTACGTGAAAAAAATGAAGTATCAGAAATAGTTTCTACTTATTCTTCTGTTTCAACATGTTGTGATAGGCCTTTCGACATAGCCCTAGCTTCGACCGATCGCTCACAGTCGTCTGCATTTATTTCACAAATGTTTATTTCTGTCTTTGGGAGAACTCATAGCTTTTTCTCTGATTTTTGTCTTTTATTGTGTTACCAGACTCCTGACGTATGATACAGCCCACCATTAATTTCTCTCTTCATCTCCGAGTAGCACTTGACCACTCCGTCTTAAATTATCTATTGTATATATTCCAGTTTTTGCTCTCATTCTTCCCTCGAGTATCATGGATGTTGTCCCCTGATATCGTAATACATTTCCTAATCTCCCTTCCTTTCTTCTAGTCAGTGTTTTCCCAGTGTTCCTTGCTTATCGATTGTGTGGAGAACCTCCCCATTTCTTATCAATCTATAAAATTTTACTTTGAGTCTCTTCTTTTCTGACTTTCCAACAGTATGTATTTCACTACCACACAATGCAGTATCCGTAACGTACATTCTCGGAAATTTCTTCTTTTTCTCCTTCTTTCTAGTGTGGAATCAAAAACACATCCTTTGGGAAGACTATTTTTCATTTTGCACTAATGAATTTTGATGTTTTGAAAACTAAAATAGCATTATCTGTTGCTGAGCAGCTTTTCAGTGATTTTCATAAATCTTTAATCTTCGGTTGTGTTGCACATTGCAAGGAGACGTTTCCTAACGTTTACCATGTCATAGGCCGACTAAGTCAAAAAAGGCAACCCAAATGACAACACCTTTCTCAAAGCCATCCTTGATATTTACTTGACATCTTGTGCATGAGGTTCAGCTTAAAACCAACATGTTTTATTACAAAAACAATGTTTAAAACCTGAAGAGGACAGCTAAGACTGTTGAAACCGGATGTTTTGACAAAAAAACAATTGTGCGACTTTGGCATTTGAATGGCTTATAACCAATAAAAGAGATCGCCCTTCAATTCTCTCATAATGAGAAAATTCAGTGCTGAGTAACATTCAGTATCCGCCTTGTGCAAGACTGCCCAGGTCCGAAGCCGACTTGTTCACTAATGAGTTTATCTTCTGTGAGTGGGATGAGCCAGGCTAGAAGAATTTGTTGAAACTGCTTGAACAGATGGCAGAGCAAACACACTGATTAATATTTTTTGGAGTTTTCTGGTGATTCTTTGAACTTGGTCAGAGCGACAACGTGAGTTTCTTTCCAGGGCTTTAGAATGTTGAACTTTTCCGGGCAGTTGTTGAACATTTCGCAGAGCCAATGTTTTGTGAAAGTGTCTTAGCAACTCCACGAGTACTTTTTCTACCCCAACATCTTTGCTATCCTTCAGTGCTCGCATACCATTAGTGATTTCTTGCGTAGTGATGGGGTGGCTGACACTGTCAGTTTCTGGTTTTATACAGCGTGTTACCTTATCAACAGTGTTAGTCTTAGTCACTATGACTATGAAGATATCATCATCGTTATAAAATAAGCGAAACCAGAGCCTGTATGGAGTGGAGTGGTTCATAAATAGCTTGAAACTGATTCGTTGACCTTCTGCCATGCAACTAATTGTGGTTTGCAGTGTAGTCGTGTAGATTCAGAGGTAGTAATAGAGGCCTATGTTTTCTACAGGTGAAAGGTGTTTACATCACGTGAAATGACAGTTTGTTTGAAATGCTTGTCACTATGAGCGGCCTTGCATGCCAGAACACGTGAGTTATACATATTCCTTGGCTACCATAGATTGTATTGTTTGCATGACACGAAAGAGCCAGTGAATCGGTTGCAGAGTGTCAGTGCTGAGTCGTCGCTGAGTGAGGAGCATTAATGAGTGACGTGACGTACACAAAAAGGATTTTATTTGTAACGCCCCTTGAGGTAGAATAGAGGACAGAGGACTATTTGCAGATGATTTTATAGAGAGACGACTTTTGTGGAAAAAGGTAATATGCGTTCAGTTTTACCTTAGTGGCTGGAAGCGCTAGGCAAGTAATTATTATAACGAGTACAGTTTGTTTAAGAATATCTATGATTTTTGTATTTAAGGCGAATTGTCAGTCATGTTTTCAGAACCTTTATTATTACTCATCCTCCACTTTCAGTTAAAAGTATTTTATTAGGTAAGCAAATGGTAAATTTTATGTAATTTAAAGACTATTTACACTGATCAGCCAGAACATTATGACCACAGACCTACTACCGATATAAACTCGTCCAGGCGATAGCAGCGTAACCTGGAGGGGAATGACTGCTAGTCCGACACACGCACAGTGCATGTAGCATCAGTGAGCGTGCTGTTCGGTGTAGAATGGGGAAGGCGAGCGATCTATCTGAGTTTGATCGAGGACAGTTTGTGATGGCCCGGATGCTCGGCACGAGCATTTCAGAAACTGCCCGACTTGTCGGGTGTTCAAGGAGTACTGTGGTGAGTATCTTCAAGACGTGGTGAAACCAAGGTGAAACCATGTCCAGACGTCTTGGTGTTGGCCGGCACCCACGGACGTCGTTGGCTGGGCAGACAGATAAAACAGGACAGGTGGCGGACCGGGGCGGAACTAACATTCAGGACGGAGTACACTCGTGTCTGACCACACAGTGCACCGAACACGAAGGACCCCAGTAGCCGACGGCCCATGCATGTGCCAATGTTAACAGCCCAACATCGCATCTGCGACTGAAATGGATACGCGAACCATCAGCATTGGCCGTTGGCGCAGTGGCATAGATTTGCATGTTCTGATGAATACCGATACCTTATTCATCTGGCCGATGGGAGGGCTGGAAACCGTCGACTTCGAGAGACACAGGTCTCGGACACCTGTACTGCGGGTTGGAGACAAGCTGGCAGCGGCTCAATTGTGCTCTGGAGAATATTCACATGGCCATCCAGTGTAGCTCGTGCAAGGCACCATGACGGCCTCGGAGTAACGTATACTGGCTTCAGACGGTGTACAACGGCCACGGAGTATCGTACACTGCTTTATGATGATCATGTTTCCCGATGCAATCGTATTTTTCATTAAGATAATGAGCCATGTAAAAGCCAAGGAGACTGATGGAGTAGTTCGAGGATCACAGTGGCGAGCTGCAATTGATGTTCTGGCTCCCATAACTTGCCAGATCTGAACCGGTCGACAACATGTGGGATGTGATTGAATGTGCCATCAGAGCTCATGCTTCCCCGCCCCCCAATCTCACGACTTTAGGTAATTAGGTTACTTATGTATGGCGATGTGAAGGCAACTCCCTCCAGCGAGCTACGAAGGCCTCACTGCCTCCATGCCACGAAGCGTTACCGCTGTTATCCGTGGCAAAGGTGGATATACCTGCTACTAGGTAGATGGTCGTAACGTCCTTGCTTATCAGTGTAGCCGACCGGGGTGGCTTAGCGGTTCTAGGCGCTACAGTCTGGAACCGCGCGACCGCTACGGTCGCAGGTTCTAATTCTGCCTCGATCATGGCTGTGTATGATGTCCTTAGGTTAGTAGGTTAGTTAGGTTTAAATAGTTCTAAGTTCTAGGGGGCTGATGACCTCAGATGTTAAGTACCATAGTGCTCAGAGCCATTTGAACCATTAGATCAGTGAATAAGAGTTAATTTTTATGGTGTAGGACAATGATAACAAAAAAATCATAGTTCATGTCAGTATGAATAACTTCGGCGTTACAAAAAAAAAATGAGCTATAAAATTTGAACACACACTTTTATTCATTTACAAACATTTCACTGACATTTATCTGTGTTGACTGAATGAAAAGTGTAACTTTACTGCACTATCACGCCTTGCAATTTTACAAGGATGGCTAGCTGCATTTTTGGAAAAACTAAAAAATTCACATTGGCAAAAGCTGCCTTGAATTTTCACTACCGTCGCGGTTCAAAAATGGTTCAAATGGCTCTGAGCACTATGGGACTTAACATCTGAGATCAACAGTCCCCTAGAACTTGGAACTACTTAAACCTAACTAACCTAAGAACATCACACACATCCATGCCCGAGGTAGGATTCGAACCTGCGACCGTAGTGGTCACGCGGTTCCAGACTGTAGCGCCTAGAGCCGCTCGGCCATTCTGGCCGGCCTTACCGACGTAGTGATGTATTTCTGGATTCTGAAGTTCAGCGTTTCGTATTACAGAGTGGAACTGAGTGACCCGTTGTACAGGTAAGAAACAACTATAGATCCTAATCGAACTTTCTCTGATGAAATTAGGAACAGTCTTCATTTGCAAAATTTTCATATAAATTTACTAGATGCATATTTCTAACAGGGCACAGTTTCAATACTCAATAGTTATCCATTGTATCTTAATTGGTATCACAGAAATTGAAAGTAATTCACATAGTTAATATTCGTATTGAAAAGTAGGGTAGCTACGACTATCCTACATCAGAATACAAAGCCGACAAAGTAATTAAAGTTTAAAAGTACTTGTTTTCACATTGCTAGAGAGTGGTTTTGACACACACAGATTCCAGTTACCAAGTTCAGGCGTAAAAGTTTCACAGGTACACTTATCTTTTCCAGGAACGCCTTCTTTGCCTGTTCTATTCTGTTTAGTATGCCATCCTTTATTTGTCCTTCATGTGCTATTCTGCTTCCCCTTAACTTCGACTACTTCTTTGTTAAGGATCTTTATGTTAAGCTTATCGCCAATGTCATTTCTGCTACTCTTCAGTGTTTCCGTCTTTCTTCAGAGTGGGAGGGCTGTGTTGCTTCAGGGACATCACTCAGCAGTGGGTTTTGGATCTTGCGTTCTGGATTCAGGACCCGGAGGGCATCCAGTGTACTATTTTCACTACCCTATGTCTCCTCTGCGTTAAACAGTGGTATTCCCATTGCCAAGGACATAGCCAGGATTTTGTCTAAGGGGAGAATGTACGGTTTGATATAAGAACTCTAAGCAGCTCTCGCTTGACACCACTGAAGTCGGAAATGGCGATGGTTTGGGGTCTGTGAAATGCACGCTACAAGGCGTGTGTCTCGGAGCTGTACTTGAAGCAACAGTTCATTGTGTCACTGTGGTGCCAACTACTGCTCAGAATGCTGCTTCAGACGCAGTGCGATGCGCCAGAAACTATAACAGCCAAATTTATTTATAAAACAAAACGGAATATACAGTTACTATGAGATACAGTTTTGAAATTTGAACATAGGTTCACACATTGATTCCAACTGTACTTCATTACCTAACTGAGTTTGTATATATCCCTGATAATATGATTATACAGCCTTTGTTGCTAATTAATTCCGCTTCGATGTACAACATACATTGTGGTTTGTATGACTGTTATTTACGTATACGTTAGAATTGTGACGGTTGGACTCACTGTTCCAGTGATATTACGAATAAAACATTTCACCATGAACGTAAAAAAGGAAGAGAGATGGCGCTTTAAGCTTACGCTGTACGTTATTTTGAAGTCAAAAGTAGGCGGAGCCAGCCACGAGTTTAAATAGTCCGAAATATTTGCAAACTGTTGTTTACGACTGCTTGCTGTTCGTTATTTCTGTCGTTTGCAGGCAACAACTGTTTTAAATATTTAAAACTACAATGCTTGCATGAATTACATAGTGTCAGGAAGGTCATTTCGAACGGTTTTTCCGTTCATGAAAGTATATTTCCTCCAGTAATAGTACACATTTGTCCTCGTTATTTTAACTTGTTTTTTGTTGATATATTTCGGAAAACCAAGAAGAGGAAAGAAGTGATATGAAAAGCATGTTTTCGTAACCCATTTAATTCCTATTCTACTTTATTTGTATCGATAGCAAATGAAGGAGAAATTCGGAAACCAATGCTTGTTTGTTTACTGGTTCTGTTTCTTGTTCGTTAGATTTTCAGCTTTAAATTCGTGTGCACAACATTTTTAATGTTCTCTTTGCAAAGAACTTACCTACTAGTTCTTTACTAGCACATAAACATATGCAGTGAGGAAAGAAGCGAGGCATGCTATGGTGCCATGTATAAGTAAAAACAATGAACTTTTATTGAAATGTCAAAGAAGCAGCACTGCGTAGAGGCGTACCTCCATGCAGAATAGAGTGTTTTATTGGATGTCAGTACATTAGTTCCACTTGTGTTTACACACCTTTTGTCTTTAAAATGTTACCTATGATACTTCATTCAGTATGTGACCAATTATAGCAGTTTACAGGGTGATTCAACGGTATAATTTTTAAACATGTTCCACCACTGTGCAATACTATAAAGGTGATTAAGGAAATGATCTCAAACGCTTAGATCACGTAATATGGGTAATGTGCTTTAACATGCGTGTTACTCCTGTTTAGTAATGGTAGCCCAACCCATATAACATGTAGGCCTACATTTCCAGCACTAGATTATCTGCTTGATTTCTTGGAATATTTCTCGCCAGTAACTCTGTCAGTTTTCCAGGGACAACTGAACATATCACAATTGGAATGTACGTCTACTTTGTTCATCTGCTTCATCTTACAATTGAATTTCATTTAGAGGTTTTCAGAGTATAACAAGAAGTCTGAATATGTTAGCACCAATGTTTTCTACTGAAGAAGACGAACCCACAAACTAATAAATACAAAGAAGTAGTATACACCTAGCTGCGTGTGTCAGATCGAATATTTTTTGAAATTCCATCCATCTCAAAGATATACACTACTGGCCATTAAAATTGCCACACCAAGAAGAAATGCAGAAGATAAAGGGGTATTCATTGGACAAAAATATTGTACTAGAACTGACATGTTATTACATTTTCACCCAATTTGGGTGCATAGATCCAGAGAAATCAGTACCCAGAACAACCACCTCTGGCCGTAATAACTGTCTTGATACACCTGGGCATTGAGTCAAACAGAGCTTGGATGGCGTGTACAGGTACAGCTGCCCATTCAGCTTCAACACGATACTACAGTTCATCAAGAGTAGTGACTGGCGTATTGTGACGAGCCAGTTGCTTGGCCACCATTGACCAGGCGTTTTCAATTGGTGAGAGATCTGGAGAATGTGCTGACCAGGGCAGCAGTCGAACATTTTCTGAATCCAGAAAGGCCCGTACAGGACCTGCAACATGCGGTCATGCATTATCCTGCTGAAATGTAGGGTTTCGCAGGGATCGAATGAAGGATAGAGCCACGGGTCGTAACACATCTGAAATGTAACGTCCACTGCTCATAGTGCCGTCAATGCGAACAAGAGGTGACCGAGACGTGTAACCAATGCCAACCCATACCATCACGCCGGGTGATACGCCAGTATGGCGATGATGAATACACGCTTCCAATGTGCGTTCACCCTGATGTCGCCAAACATGGATGCGCCCATCATGATGCTGTAAACAGAACCTGGATTCATCCGAAAAAATGATGTTTCGCGATTCGTGCACCCAGGTTCGTTGTTGAGTACACCATCGCAGGTGCTCCTGTCTGTGGTGCAGCGTCAAGGGTAACCGCAGCTATGGTCTCCGAGTTGATAGTGCATGCTGCTGCAAACGTTGTCGAACTGTTCGTGCAGATGGTTGATGTCTTGCAAACGTCCCCATCTGTTAACTTAGGGATAGAGACGTGGCTGCACGATCCGTTACAGCCATGCGGATGAGATGCCTGTCATCTCGACTGCTAGTGATACGAGGCCGTTGGGATCCAGCACGGCGTTCCGTATTACCCTCCTGAACCCACCCGATTCCATATTCTGTTAACAGTCATTGGATATCGACCAAAGCGAGCAGAAATGTCGCGATGCGATAAACCGCAATCGCGATAGGCTACAATCCGACCTTTATCAAAGTGGAAAACGTGATGGTACGCATTTCTCTTCCTCACACGAGGCATCACAACAACATTTCACCAGGCAACGCCGATCAACTGCTGTCGGTGTATGAGAAATCGGTTGGAAACTTTCCTCAAGTTAGCACGTTGTAGGTGTCGCCACCGGCGCCAACCTTGTGTGAATGCTCTAAAAAGCTAATCATTTGCATATAACAGCATCTTCTTCCTGTCGGTTAAATTTCGCGTCTGTAGCAGGTCATCGTCGTGGTTTGGCAATTTTAATGTCAAATGTCCAATATTTACGCAACGAGAAACAACTTACTACAAAATTCAGTAATACGATTACCACATGATACTCAGCGTTATCAATGGGTTGCGCCATTTTCTTTTGGGGTTCTATACTATTGTGGAGCGCAAATTTCAATGTTTAAGAGAACTGCAGATTGTCGAGCGCAAATTCCATTGCGTACGATAACTAAAATACGTACCTCCAAAAATAAAAATTAAAAACAAAAATTAGTAAAACCCACATAATATTTTTTTCGAGGCTCCTTGGCTACCTCTCGCAGACTTCATTCGCTCCGTCGCGACTTCCGCGAGACAGTGTGCGAAAGGCCTAAAAAGAAACCACCTGGCAGCAGTTGTAGTCAGTAAAATGTGCGCTTTTAAACGTTGTCTCGCCAGTGTTTCTCAACGGCTGAAAACCTCGGCATAGTGGCGCACTCCCAAAAGCCGCTGGGACTCCTAAGATTGTTAAGTGAAGTCGTGCCGACCCGCGACGTCACAAAGCTGCGAGGCCCAGCAGGTGGCTCTGGCTGCGCCCTCGTCAGAGGTGTTAGTTTATGCCAGCGAGGGAAAGAGAGGTTTGGAAAGTCTGGCAGCCGGCGCTGGCGCGCGGCCGGGCTTTCTGCACAAAGCCAAACAAGCTGGGAGGCGGCGGCGACAGCGCCGGCTCTTACCGGAATTAAATAAACCGACGCGGCGGCGGCTGCTGAGCCAGCGGCGACGTGACCCGGGCGCCGAGGAGCAAGCCTCGACCTCGGCCGCCCGCCAGCTGCTCGTTATCCCCGGCATGGTGTCCTGCAGCTGGCTGCCGGCTTGCACGACCACAATGAATCCCTTCGACTCCCTGTTATGCAATCAGGAATAAATGTCCTCTCGCATTAATTCGTCAGTTTGTACCAACGGTTTGATTCCGCAATGTCGTGTAAACTTCGTAAAGAGAACGTACTGATCAACATTCGAACCTGTGAAATGAAAGGGAGTAATAAATTAGAACCTCTGAAATCAAAGTTAGTTTTACACTGACGTGGTAAAAGTCATAAGATAGCGATATGAACATAAAGAAATGGTGGTAGTATCGCGCTTACACGGTATAAAAGGGCAATGCATTGGCGGAGCTGTCTTTTGTACTCAGATGATTCACGCGAAAAGGTTTCCGATGGGATTGAGGCAGCATCTCGAGAACTAACAGACTTTGAACGCAGAACAGGAGCTGGAGCTGTTGACTCAGGGATCGAGACGTGGCTGCACGATCCGTTACAGCCATGCGGATAAGATGCCTGTCATCTCGATTTCCAGTGATACGAGGCCGTTGGGATCTAGCACAGCGTTCCGTATTACCCTCCTGAACCCACCAATTCCATATTCTGCTAACAGTCGTTAGATCTCGACCAACGCGAGCAGCAATGTCGCGATACGATAAACCGCAATTGCGATAGGCTACAATGCGAATATCAAAGTCTGAAACGTGATGGTACGCATTTCTCCTCCTTACACGAGGCATCACAACAACGTTTCAGCAGGCAACGCCGATCAACTGCTGTGTGTGTATGAGAAATCGGTTGGAAACTTTCCTCATGTCGTCACGTTGTAGGTTTTGCCACCGGCGCCAAACTTGTGTGAATGCTCTGAAAACCTGATCATTTGCATATCACAGCACCTTCTTCCTGTCGGTTAAATTTCGCGTCTGTAGCACGTCATCTTCGTGGTTCAGCAATTTTAATTGCCAGTAGTGTAGAAATAAGTTTGAACCTCTGAAATCAGTGATAGTTATACACTGACGTGACAAAAGTCAAAAGATAGCGATATGAACATAAACAAATGGCGGTGTACCGCGCTTACATGGTATACAAGGGCAGTGCATTGGCGGAGCAGTGGTTTGTACTCAGGTGATTCATGTGGAAAGGTTTCCGACGTGTTTGAGGCCGCACCTCGAGAAATAACAGACTTTGAACGCAGAATGGTAGCTGGAGCTAGGTGCATGGAACATTGCATTTCGTAAATCGTTAGGGAATTCAATATTCCGAGATCCACAGCCCCAAGAGTCTGCTGACAACACCAAATTTCAGGCATTACCTCCCATCACGGACCACGCAGAGGCCGACGGCCTTCACTTAACGACCGGGAGCTGCGGCACTAGCGTAGAGTTGTCAGTGATTACAGACAAGACGATTGGAAAACCGTGGTCAGGAGAGATGACTCCTGATTTCAGTTGTTGCGAGCCAGGTTTCGAGTGTAGCGCTGGTCCCACGAAACCGTGGATCGTAGTTGTCAACAAAGCACAATACAAGTTGGCGGTGGCTCCATTATGCTGTGGTTTCTGTTCATATGGAATGGACTGCGTCCTCTGGTCCAAATGAAAAGCTCATTGACTGCAAATTCTTATTTCTGGCTACTTGGGAGACCATTTCCAGCCATTCATCGACTTCATGTTCCTAAACCATGATGTTATATCACTGAGCCCAAATTTTCCCCGACTGTTTCGAAGAACATACTGGACAATTCGAGCGAATGACCTGGCTTCCCACATCACCCGACATCTACAGGATATAATCGATAGGTCATTTCGTGTGCAAAATTCTGCACTTGCAGCACTTCCGATGCTATCGACGTCTAAGGAGTGCATGGTGCAGCATGGCCCAGTATTTCGGCAGGAGACTTCCAATCACTTGTTCTACATCTACATCTACATTTATACTCCGCAAGCCACCCAAAGGTGTGTGGCGGAGGGCACTTTACGTGCCACTGTCATTACCTCCCTTTCCTGTTCCAGTCGCGTATGGTTCGCGGGAAGAACGACTGTCTGAAAGCCTCCGTGCGCGCTCTAATCTCTCTAATTTTACATTCGTGATCTCCTCGGGAGGTATAGGTAGAGGGAAGCAATATATTCGATACCTCATCCAGGAACGCACCCTCTCGAAACCTGGCGAGCAAGCTACACCGCGATGCAGAGCGCCTCTCTTGCAGAGTCTGCCACTTGAGTTTATTAAACATCTCCGTAACGCTACCACGGTTACCAAATAACCCTGTGACGAAACGCGCCGCTCTTCTTTGGATCTTCTCTATCTCCTCCGTCAACCCGATCTGGTACGGATCCCACACTGATGAGCAATACTCAAGTATAGGTCGAACGAGTGATTTGTAAGCCACCTCCTTTGTTAATGGACTACATTTTCTAAGCACTCTCCCAATGAATCTCAACCTGGTACCCGCCTTACCAGCAATTAATTTTATATGATCATTCCACTTCAAATCGTTCCGCACGCATACTCCCAGATATTTTACAGAAGTAACTGCTACCAGTGTTTGTTCCGCTATCATATAATCGTACAATAAAGGATCCTTCTTTCTATGTATTCGCAATACATTACATTTGTCTATGTTAAGGGTCAGTTGCCACTCCCTGCATTAAGTGCCTATCCGCTGCAGATCTTCCTGCATTTCGCTACAATTTTCCAATGCTGCAATTTCTCTGTATACTACAGCATCATCCGCGAAAAGCCGCATGGAACTTCCGACACTATCTACTAGGTCATTTATATATATTGTGAAAAGCAATGGACCCATAACACTCCCCTGTGGCACGCCAGAGGTTACTTTAACGTCTGTAGACGTCTCTCCATTGATAACAACATGCTGTGTTCTGTTTGCTAAAAACTCTTCAATCCAGCCACACAGCTGGTCTGATATTCCGTAGGCTCTTACTTTGTTTATCAGGCGACAGTGCGGAACTGTATCGAACGCCTTCCGGAAGTCAAGAAAAATAGCATCTACCTGGGAGCCTGTATCTAATATTTTCTGGGTCTCATGAACAAATAACGCGAGTTGGGTCTCACACGATCGCTGTTTCCGGAATCCATGTTGATTCCTACATAGTAGATTCTGGGTTTCCAAAAACGACATGATACTCGAGCAAAAAACATATTCTAAAATTCTACAACAGATCGACGTCAGAGATATAGGTCTATAGTTTTGCGCATCTGCTCGACGACCCTTCTTGAAGACTTGGACTATCTGTGCTCTTTTCCAATCATTTGGAACCCTCCGATCCTCTAGAGACTTGCGGTACACGGCTGTTAGAAGGGGGGCAAGTTCTTTCGCATACTCTGTGTAGAATCGAATTGGTATCCCGTGAGGTCCAGTGGACTTTCCTCTGTTGAGTGATTCCAGTTGCTTTTCTATTCCTTGGACACTTATTTCGATGTCAGCCATTTTTTCGTTTGTGCGAGGATTTAGAGAAGGAACTGCAGTGCGGTCTTCCTCTGTGAAACAGCTTTGGAAAAAGGTGTTTAGTATTTCAGCTTTACGCGTGTCATCCTCTGTTTCAATGCCATCATCATCCCGGAGTGTCTGGATATGCTGTTTCGAGCCACTTACTGATTTAACGTAAGACCAGAACTTCCTAGGATTTTCTGTCAAGTCGGTACATAGAATTTTACTTTCGAATTCACTGAACGCTTCTCGCATAGCCCTCCTTACGCTAACTTTGACATCGCTTAGCTTCTGTTTGTCTGAGAGGTTTTGGCTGCGTTTAAACTTGGAGTGAAGCTCTCTTTGCTTTCGCAGTAGTTTCCTAACTTCGTTGTTGTACCACGGTGGGTTTTTCCCGTCCCTCACAGTTTTACTTGGCACGTGCCTGTCTAAAACGCATTTTACGATTGCCTTGAACTTTTTCCATAAACACTCAACATTGTCAGTGTCGGAACAGAAATTTTCTTTTTGATCTGTTAGGTAGTCTGAAATCTGCCTTCTATTACTCTTGCTAAACAGATAAACCTTCCTCCCTTTTTTTATATTCCTATTAACTTCCATATTCAGGGATGCTGCAACGGCCTTATGATCACTGATTCCCTGTTCTGCACTTACAGAGTCGAAAAGTTCGGGTCTGTTTGTTATCAGTAGGTCCAAGATGTTATCTCCACGAGTCGGTTCTCTGTTTAATTGCTCGAGGTAATTTTCGGATAGTACACTCAGTATAATGTCACTCGATGCTCTGTCCCTACCACCCGTCCTAAACATCTGAGTGTCCCAGTCTATATCTGGTAAATTGAAATCTCCACCTAAGACTATAACATGCTGAGGAAATTTATGTGAAATGTATTCCAAATTTTCTCTCAGTTGTTCTGCCACTAACGCTGCTGAGTCGGGAGGTCGGTAAAAGGAGCCAATTATTAACCTAGCTCGGTTGTAGAGTGTAACCTACACCCATAATAATTCACAGGAACTATCCACTTCTACTTCACTACAGGATAAACTACTACTAACAGCGACGAACACTCCACCACCGGTTGCATGCAATCTATCCTTTCTAAACACCGTCTGTACCTTTGTAAAAATTTCGGCAGAATTTATTTCTGGCTTCTTGTTGAGTCTATGCCGCATCGAATTGCTGCACTACGCTGGCAAAAGGAGATCTGACACGATATAAGGAGGTGTCTGTCCCTTGGCATTTGTTGAAGATGGTTCAAATGGCTCTGAGCACTAAGGGACTTAACATCTGAGGTCATCAGTCCCCTAGAACTTAGAAATACTTAAACCTAACTAACCTAAGGACATCGCACACATCCATGCCCGAGGCAGGATTCGAACCTGCGACCGTAGCGGTCGAGTGGTTTTGGACTGAAGCGCCTAGACCCGCTCGGCCACACCGACCGGCCTGACTTTTGTCTCCTGAGTTTGAATTCGTCGCTCCTTGGTGATTCTTCCGTAGATACAGAACACGCGTATGAAGAATATTACGAGTGTTCATCAGCGATTTTAAAGATAATTATCTGACTGCTAATTAGGTGGCTATATCGCTACTAGCGAGGGCCAGTTATTAATAATTCCATGTTGCTCAACGGCATGGTGCAGCACTTTCAATTTGGCATCGTATCGACGACTTACGTGACCATAGCCTACCCCGGTAATGCTATCAGGAAAAGAGGATTTACAGTTTGACGTGAAACCCAAACCAAGTGTCGTTCGTGGGGAATCTTCCCGTCACTGGCAGTTCAAGCCTAGGTTAAAGGCAACAGGGAAAATCTGTGACCCGACAGAGATTTGATCACATGACCTTCCAGTTCGATGCACTGTCTCAACCACTAGGCCACTAGGACAGTCAATAAGAAGAACAATAATAATAAAACTAATAATAATAATGATAATAAAGGTTATTCCATTCCATGATAAGCCTATACGTACAGCAACCGTTTTTCATGGTTGTCCAAAGAAATAATCTCGGTTACAAAGTTAGTTTCGCTAGAAATAACACACTTTGGTTGGTTTGGCTTCACGAGATTTATCCAAAAAGAAAAGAAAAACAAGGGCACAGTAATTAAAAAATATAATCCTAGGGCTTTGTTGTAAGCTAAGCTTGGCGCAGCTTAGAACCATGCCCTACAATTATAGCTACTTTTGTATGACTGTGCCCCTGCTTTTCTTTTTAGATAAAATCTCATGAAACATTAATCAGGCAAAACCTGTTATTTGTAATAAAAATAACTCTGGAATTGAAACTGCTTCTTTATATAATAATAACAATAATAATAGTAACCACTACTCCATTATACCAGTCTAGGTGGATTTAAAACAAGCACTGAGAGATCAAAGAAACGCAAGAGAGTGTGAGGTATAACACGATGCATGGAAAACAAAAAGTTCATGTTCAGATATAAAAATTTAAGGAATCACAAAACAATGATCAGGATGGAGCTATGTATGCACGCGAACTTTAATGCTAAAAACAAAAAAAAACAAAAAAATGCCGATCCGAAAAACTTCCTGAAAGAAGAATGAAGGTTGAAGAAAAGTCGTGGCACAAAAAGGAAAGAAAAGAAGCACAGGACAGACGCAGGATGAAAGCCTCTAAAATAACAAAGCAAATGTCTAACACAGTTGTAAGAATTATAAAGGGAAAACAAATTTCACGGACTAGTCGAAAGACTTCTAGTAGTGAGGCCATAAATAAAATCATGGAACACTTCCTGGAAGACTAAAGAATATACCATGGATGTCTTCAATTAAAACGTCCCGAGGGATGGATGGTCCCTAGACTTGCCTGCTATGACCCTTGATTTGTCATCCATGGAGAATGTGTGGAATGCAATGGGACACTAAGACATCCTTACCAGCCCACAGCCAGCAACACTGAACAACTGACACATTATGGGCTTCAGGCATGACAGTTCCACAATATAATATTTGGAGGCTGTTAGTTTCCCTAAAATAAAGAACAGAAGACAATATTTGGGCCCGTGCCGTCACGTAGGTGACAGAAATCAGTACCGAATAGAATGAAAGCTTTGTCATTTGATATCCGACGTTTCATACTCACTAGGCAGCTAAGTTGGCGCACCTTCAAGGTTTTGGAGATATTTTTGAGTAGAACATGTAATCTATAGGTTTTTTTAACTCTAACGAATGTGTCCGAAATATTGGAGGTAATGGATATTTTGCATACTCCTGAATTGTTGTAAACTGCCTAATGGTATTTCGTTTTTTAACACATTTTTATTAGGTCGCTGTCTGTTCGTTCGGTACAAACTGCACTTGATTTTAAACTTACTTCCCGATGAGCTAGAGACATGAATCTTTCAAAATAGCTCATAACTGCATGACAATGAAATATTAATCTGGTTTTGTGTCTAATATGCGGCGGAGGGTACTCTGTATACCCCTACTAGTTCCCCCTGTTCCGTTCGACTTACGAATGTTTCGTGGTAGGGACGTTAGATGATACGTCTCGGTGTGAGCTCGATACTCTCTTTTACCTTCGAAGTCTTTTCGTGAGATAATCGTAGGAGGAAACAATGTACTGGTGGATTCAGGTGAAGGGAAACTGAAGTATTCCTGCAATTTACACACACAAGACTAAAGCATTAAAAAAATACAAACGTTCAGATATAACACTTTTTGAAAAGGACTAACAAGTATAAAATAATTATTTCAAGCCTCATATAGATTCCTAACCCCATACAGATAGCGTTGAAAATTTGTTCTTGTGAATCTTTAATGGATATGTAAATACTTGTAGAATTTAAAACGATAAACTGGAGGCGCGTGCAGTATATAACTGTTCCATGGATAGTTCACCCTCTTACTGTGATCTATTGAATGTGCTCTACTCCCTTCGTCTTAAATTCTACGAGTATTTTCATAGCTATCAAAAATTTATCAACACAAATTATCAGGACTATCTGTACGGAATCAGGACTCTGTACGGCGCTAAGAGAAATTATTTTACACTGCTTATCCCAGTTTAAAAACGTGTCATACGAAAAGTTTGTCATTTAAATAACTTTGTGTTTTAATCACATTCAGTTTTGATGTTTAGCGATCCAACGTAGCTGTGATATTAAATGGTATTTCTAAGCCCAACAATCGGTTTATTTTGTGTGTGTGTGTGTGGGGGGGGGGGGTAAAGCTGCGTTAATGTATAAAACATATTTTGGGTGCTTGGCTGTGTCATTATAAAACGCTAAAACAGCTATACCATTGATGTCTCGATCGCCTTTGATGTTAGCCGTCCTTAAGACCGCTGAAAACACAGTCAAAAAGTCGATGGTATAGTTGTTGGAATGCTTTTTGTTAACGCAGCCCAACATCCAAAAAGGATTTATTCAAAGTGGCACTGGCCATGGAAGCCTAAGACCTTACAGCATAAATAAAAATTGATTCACACCCAGTCAGCAACATTTATTTGATAATTTGTAAGACATTTCATCTATTTATGTAGATGTTACTGTGACTTCATGATTTGTGTGAGCTCCTCAAGGTGAAGTAGCAGACTTTGCTAGCTGAGTTAATAAGACAGGTGTGCAATCCTCGTCTAGACTAGTGGACAAAGACTATGTTAATCGCAAAGGGATGTAGATTCGGTTTTACCGAGAATGTAAACTTGAGAGAGAGAACCAATATATCAAAAGTGTCTACTGAAGATGGCGGGAACTCATTCACAAACTGTCTGAGATGCCTTTTTACAGATCGTACACTTGGCGTTCTTATTTGTCTGGGAAGTGATCGCAACTTATTGACGTTTACTTGTAAAACATCGCCACAGTCACAATCTAGTAGGTCCGTGCCGTAAGAGCACTGAAGTACCGTAGTGTAGAGACTATATGGGCGCTGCACCGTGATTAATTTGGAAGTTGATGGACACCGCAAACTACGCTAACTGCAGACGGCCGTTATCAGGCTCAACCGAATCCCCGCAAGTGCATGCGCATCATGAGACAATACCCACAGCGCTAGACAATATCGACAGCAACCCACCGCGTTTGTGTTTACGGTCCCTCATTAATCCATCTAGTGGAAGGCTAGGTGCTCCTCGACGCTACGCTGTCTGCTGCAGTGGGCGCTGCCCATTGTCCAGACCAAACACAATTGCTGAGAGTTCGCTGTGCATCACCGAATGAAACACAGTCTATGATTGCAAGACATTAGGTCTTTAGGCAAAAGAATCCTCATATTATCTGTTAAGTTCTGGCCATGTTTTTATGTTTCACGTAATTTACATGATTTGAAACTCCCTGGCAGATTAAAACTGTGTGGTGATTGGGACTCGAACCCGGAATTTGTACCTTACGTGCAAAAAGCTCTGCCGACTAAGCTACCCTGGTACGATTCACGTCACGTCCTCACAGCTTTAGTTCTATCATTACCTCTCTGTTTTACAAACTCCACAGAAAATCTCCTGCAAAAACTTTTTCGAACTAGCATTCCAGGAAAATATGTTGTTATGGAGAAATAACTTGCTCGTAGTAATAAACAGGAGAGAGGTACTGGCGGAAGTAAATATCTGAGTACTGGGAAGCTCAGTCAGCAGGCCATTTTCTCGCGAAAGGCAAAGATTCCGTGTTTTTAGCCCCAGTCCAACACACAGATGCAATCTGCCAAGAAGCTTCAGGTCAGCGCACACTCCGCTGCACATTAAATTTCATTCTGCGTGGCATTTGTACCAAAATAAAGGACAAATTATATTTCTTTTTAAGAAGTCAACATTTAGCAGCTACTGGAAAGTGTACATACCAGTGCATTATGAGGTAAC
Organism: Schistocerca nitens; assembly: GCF_023898315.1. NCBI lineage: Eukaryota > Metazoa > Arthropoda > Insecta > Orthoptera > Acrididae > Schistocerca > Schistocerca nitens. Next base: position 277,491,662 of record NC_064614.1, on the reverse strand, counting down.
TCAAGATATCCTGGCAAGCCGTCCAGATCAGCTACGTCATCTGCGAACTAAGCAATGGACATTAAATTTAATTTTTTTCTCAACCAACACAAAGCTAGTTATTCAAAAGCCTTGAAAAACGACTATGTCGCTTATTTGACCCCAGAGGGGATATCTGTATGCACACATGTACATCGCTGATGTACAAACGTGGTCCCGCAATATAGCCCTTTTGACTTTCAGTAGCTCGTGGTAAAAACCTGCGAACTATGACTAAGGAAAATGAGAAGAAAAAAACTGTCTCCACACACTACACGACACCGTGTCAGAGTTGGCGTTCGACGATAAATTGATCCTGCCCTGATGACCAATCTTAATGCTTTTCGATCTACTGTGGTTGCGTAAGAGACGAACGGGAAGACTGAAATCAGTAACGGGAAGTAACTGAGTACAGCAACGAGAACTTTAACTGATCAAAAACGGATGGTGAGAGCTGGACACGATCAGGATGCACTTCAGGATACAAACGCATCTTTATCCTAACGGCGGCATCCACTGCAAATAAAAACCATACTAGTTTCGACTGTCATATCCATTTTGAAAGGGGCAATAGCTTGACGAGAAAGTTTTCTGATTGCAAAAACAGCAGTGGACAGCCTAATTGGCACTAACCGTACAGTTAAAGACGCTAGCCCTATCTGAATTACGTGGCATTGTACAGTATGGCACAGTAGAGCAGACGTTTCTGGGACACCCGATATGGAAAAGTAATTGACGCAGCTGTTCTTTTACTATTTGATCAAACTACGTACTGTGTATGCCGCTGAACTCCTCTTCGAAGGCTGTTTCCAATGGTGTAGAGAACATACTGTAGTTCAAAAAAAAAAAAGCTGTCGGTGATATAGCTGCAGCTGCAATCATTTTTTCCCCTGTGTTGTAGTCGTTAGCAACACTTGTTTCCTAAAATTTTGTTCGATTGTTTGTGATAAGCTTCATACTGAGGTGAAAAAAAATCGTGGAATACCTTTTAATGTTGTGTCGAACTATCTTTTGTACAACGACGTGCAGTAACTCGATGTGTCATGGAAGTCCTCTGCCGAAATATAGAGCCATATCTCCCCTACAGCCATCGATAATTGTGAAAGCGTTGACTGAACGGTTTTGTGCACGAACTACCCTCTTGACTGTGTCCCACACAAGTTCGATAGGATTCATGTTGGCCGATCTGGGTGGCCAAATCATTCGCTCAAATTGTCCAGAAAGTTCTTCAAACCAATCGCAATTGCGGCCTGATGACACGACGCATTGTCATCCACAAGATCTGCATCGTTTTTTGGGTCGCAAATTACAGGAATGGCTGCAAACGGTCTCGAAGAAGTCGAACACAACCATTTCCAGGAGTTAATGACCGGTTCAGTTTGACGAAAGGACCCAGTCCATTCCAGGTAAATACAGCCCACGCCTTAAGGGAGCCACCATTAGCTTGCACAGTGCCTTGTCGACAACTTACGTCCATGGTTTCGTGGGATCTGCGCCACACACGAACTCTACCATCAGCTCTTATCACTGAAATCGGGACTCATCTGACCAGGCCACAGTTTTCCAGCCGTCTAGGGTCCAACCGATTTGGTCGCGAGCCCAGAAGAGGCGCTGCATGTGATGTGTTTTAGCAAAGGCACTGTCTGCTGCCATAGCCCATGAACGCCAAATTTCGCCGCACTGTTCAAACGGATACTTTCGTCGTGCGTCCCTCATTGATTTCTGTGGTCATGTCACGCAGTGTTGCTTGTCTATTAGCCTTAGCACTGCCGGCCGAAGTGGCCGAGTGGTTCTAGGCGCTTCAGTCTGGAACCGTGCGACCGCTACGGCCGCAGGTTCGAATCCTGGCTCGGGCATGGATGTGTGTGATGTCCTTAGGTTAGTTAGGTTTAAGTAGTTCTAAGTTCTAGGGGACTGATGACCTCAGCAGTTAAGTCCCATAGTGCTCAGAGCCATTTGAGCCTTAACACTGACAACTCGACGCAAACGCCGCAGCTCGGTCCTTAAGTGGAGGCCATCGGCCACTGCGTTGCTCGTGGTGAGAGGTAATGCCTCAGATTTTGTTTTCTAGGCATATTCTTGACACTGCGAATCTCGGTACATTGAATTCACTAACGATTTCCGAAGTGGAATGGCCCGTCCACCTAGGTCCATTTACCATCTCGCATTCAAAGTCTGTCAATTCCCGTTCTGCGGCCGTAATCACATTGGATACCTTTTCACATAAACCACCTATATACAAATGACTGCGCGGCCGATGCACTGTCCTTTTATACCTTGTGTACGCGATACTACCATCTGTATTTGTGCACGCCACTATACCATGACTTTTGTAACCTCAGCATCTATATAGTGGGTGATTATAATTAAAATGCAGTTACTCACGTCGGTGAAAGTTGGTAGATTTGCTAATGTGTTAATGCGGACCCGATTTACGTGAGAAAAAAGTAGTTCCACCTTTAGCCACCAGGGTTAAATATTGTGTTGTACGCTGTATGACGGTAGACTCCAAGCCGTCATTTGACAAACCATAATGTTAGCGAACTTCTCTGTGGAGAAGAGAGATCGTGCGTTGTTGATGAAACTACTTTATGTGAACGACAGCAATTACAGTGCCGCATTGAGATGGTGTCCCGACTGAAAGATCTGTGGAGAGGCCCGATACCCCTGAATGATTAAAGGAAAATGATAATGAAATTTGAAAGTACGGGTAAGCTTAGTGTGGTACCTGGAAGAGGAAGTTATTGCGAGGTTGCTGCTGCTGTAACTGATCATGCAGCACTTACCTCGAGTAGAGCTAGCGCTCGCAGCGTCACGAGAATAGTCCGTCCCATGTGTTGTGTATCAAGCGGAACTACTGGCCTTATGGAAAAAGGGTGACCCGGCTGAGTCACGCAATTTGACTTTTGGTCTGATCACGAGGTGTGGCCATTAATTGCACGCGTTGATCGCGTAGGCTGACATGAGGATCAATGAACTATACTTGACGCGATGTATCTGGAACATCTTAGGTGATTAGAAAGTTAGTAGGCATGAATGCAATTAAGTACTTAGTTTTAATCCAGCATCAGAGGTAAACGTCGATCTTGACTTTGTACAATCATATTTACAAGTGCAGTTATAGACTGAACTGCGAATACTTCTTTACATTTCTGATTGCTTCACACATATAGATCAATTATCAATGCATAAACTGTATGTGGCGCCTGGCTAGGTCGTAGCTACTGACTTAACTGAAGGCTATGCTAACTAGTGTCTCTGCAACTGAGATCTCTGAAGCTATAACAAGTGATTCATTCCTATTAAAGTCGGCTGTAGAACTGGGCAGTGCGCTAGCTTGTCTCGTCAGACCAGCCGAGTGGCGGCACTCGGTCTGCTAGCATCGACAGTGGTGACTCGCGGTTCCGGTGTGTACTGACAGACCGCGGCCGATTTGAAGCCTACAACCTAGCAAGTGTGGTGCCCTGCTGTGACACCACACCATGGTCAACAGTTCGGAAAGTTTTTCGCTCTGTTTTACACAGGCACCCGTGCAAGATCCCGACGGTTTGGCAACAGAAACCTCGTGACCCGCAGCAACGTTCTGAAATTTGTCTGCGGTTTTTGGCACGGATTGAAGCTGCTACCACGTGGGCGGGCAATATTTAGGGAGTGACGAGGCAAATTTTACACTACTGGCTGCAGTGAACACACGGAACTGCCGAATTTGGGGTAACGTTAAATCTCTTGTGCACGATGAGTCGTTACACTCGCCGTGTGTGACTGTGTGGTGTAGATTCATAAGCACCTTTATTCTTCGTCCATTATTCATTGAAGAGAATAAATTGAAAGGACCTGTCGGGTGTATCGTGACGTCCACATGTTATCGGGATCTCCTTGTACAGCATGTGATTCTTGCTTTGGAAGATCGCAACTGTGTAGAAAACACTGTTTTCATGCAAGACAGCACAACACCTCATGTCGCTCGCCTAGTGAAACATCTGCTTAATGCAATCTTCTCCAGATTCATGGCCTGGTAGATCATCTGAATATACGTGTATTTTGGTTCTGGACATATCTAAACAAACTCATTTACCAGGGACACGTTTGGTCCCTACCTGCTCTGAAATCCAACATATAGGAAAAAAAAAACATTGCCTTGATTCCGCTGGAACTGCTGCAAGCAACTGTTAATCACGTCGTTTTACGGATGCAGCATCTCAGCAAGGTATTCATCTCTCATATTAAAGAAATTGGAATCTTTTCTAGATTTTCTTCCATTCGCAGTGTCATATTTGCGTCTGGTGGCCAAAATCGGAACGTCTTCCAGCGTTAATCGGCACCGCATTAACGCAATGGATTATGTACCAAGTTTTGCTGCCATACGATAATATATCCCACACTGGACCTCTTTGAGTAGATGCACTTAAACTACAAACACCCTATATACGAGATGGTGTTCTACCTAATTGTACCAAATCATATATTTCGGAAAGTAAACAAAATTTCTAAAATGCAGTCTGCCAGGGAAGCACCTATTTCACGGGCTCACAGTGATGAGAAATGCATAATCCGTAAAGTTCAATGAACACCACTGTCAACACAGTTACATTTTTAAATAGCACATGTACGTTTTTCTACAGAAATGAAAGTCGAAGTAAAATTAGAGATGGTAGAGACGGTTTTAATACTGTAAAGGTCATACATTCTGAAATATTTGACTGTGTCGGATGTGGGAACATCGCCGCGGCCTCTGCCATAATGCGCGGGGTAAGGGTTGCCTGCACTATCCTGCAGGATGCTGTAAAACAGACCGCTATAAGCACGCATGTTCTATCTACACTCTTCAAACTACCAGTGTCTTCTGCTCGAGCATGCTGTACCGTTGTTCCCAAACAGAAAATACACTGTGGTGCTTTTCATGACGTTTGGGACAGTGTTTTTCCTCTTTTGGCATGGCTTGAGGCATTTGCGGTAGTCTCGTCGATATGCCAGTTCTCAGTAATGAAGAAAAACTAAAAACGTTAATTTACAGCGAATGTCACGGAAATGCAACCATTGTTGTAGGAGTGTACGCTGAACTCTATCCAGGTCGACGGCGTCCTTCATGTGTACCGCTTTCAACATATGTACAGGTCTAATGCAAACAGACAGCTGAGCACCCAGAAAGCGTCAGCCTAGAAACACAGCAACTATCAATGGAAAATGAGCGTTTGGCGTCATTGGCCGGGAGGCCCTTTACGGGGCAAGTCCGGCCGCCTTGTTGCAGGTATTATTACATTCGACGCCACATTTGGCGACTTGCGCGCCGGGTGGGGATGAAATGATGATTAAGACAGCACAACACCCAGTCCCTGAGTGGAGGAAATCACCGACCCAGCCGGGAAATGAACTCGAGCCCGTAGGACGGCAATACGTCACGCTGACCACTCATCTATCGGGGCGGACAGCAGCTATCAATGACAACGAAACTGCTGTTCCGGCTGGTATACCGCTCAGTCCTGTGTTTAGTGTACGTGAGATTGCAGGTGGTTCTGCAATACGCTGTAGTAGTGTGTGGAGAAATTTGCACAGTCGTATGTTTCATCTGTATCACCAAAAACTGTAATGGAATGACATTCAATCCCCTAATGAGTTCTGTCGTCTCACACTTCAGAGATTACAGGGTCATCCTGACTTCCTATTTAAGACTCCGTTAACGGATGAAGATTCGTTCACAAATCATAGCAATGTGAATGTGCGGAAAAAATCCCTATTGGCTTTGCACGGCTGCTCATCAACAACAGTGGGGTGTCAGTGTTTGCTGCGGCATCATTGGAAGGACCTACACGTATTTTAGGTCTATATTTTTATCAGGGAACACTAATCTGACGGCAGTAAGAAAATCTGCCCCTTCTCATGGAGGGCGTAGGACTCGAAACGCGTCTTTCAATGTGGTTACAGCAGAATGGATGCACCTCACACTAACGTGTTTCCAGGGAAGTTGTGGATACAGAGTTTCCAGATAGATGGATAAGAGATAGTGTGGGCTGGCCAGCCGTGTCCCCCGACGAGACGTCCTTAGATTTCTTTCTCTGGACCGCAGTGAAAGTGTACGTACGACGAGATCCCAACGATACCAGACGATAAGCAACAGTTTATTACTGCTGTATGTGCGGCAATTTCTGTGCAAGCATTACAATCTGTGCAACGATCACTCCGTTCGAATTAGTACTGGCAACTGAATTTCAATGTAGACAAGTGCAATGTGCTGCGAATACATAGAAAGAAAGATCCTTTGTCATTTGGCTACAATATAGCAGGTCAGCAACTGGAAGCAGTTAATTCCATAAATTATCTGGGAGTACGCATTAGGAGTGATTTAAGATGAAATGATCATATAAAGTTGATCGTCGGTAAAGCAAATGCCAGACTGAGATTCATTGGAAGAATCCTGAGGAAATGCAATCCGAAAACAAAGGAAGTAGGTTACAGTACGCTTGTTCGCCCACTGCTTGAATACTGCTCAGCAGTGTGGGATCCGTACCAGATAGGGTTGATAGAAGAGAGAGAGAAGATCCAACGGAGAGCAGCGCGCTTCGTTACAGGATCATTTAGTAATCGCGAAAGCGTTACGGAGATGATAGATAAACTCCAGTGGAAAACTCTGCAAGACAGACACCCAGAAGCTCGGTATGGGCTTTTGTTGAAGTTTCGAGGACATACCTTCACCGAGGAGTCAAGCAGTATATTGCTGCCTCCTACGCATAGCTCGCGAAGAGACCATGAGGATAAATCAGAGACATTAGAGCCCACGCAGAGGCATACCGACATTCTTTCTTTCCACGAACAACACGAGAGTGGAATAGAAGGGAGAACCGATAGAGGTACTCAAGGTACCCTCTGCCACACACAGTCAGGTGGCTTGCGAAGTATGTATGTAGATGTAGAGGACTCACCACTGAAGACATTTTCACTTCAGTCAATGAGATTCCAGGCCGAAGACGTGTCTTGAGATGACCCAGACTGCGGTGGGATACAAGTCATGTGGCCCAACACGAAAGAATGATGCTCTGGGGTATTTCATTTCGTTCCATAGCAGGACTCCTGTGGTTGTCATCAGCGGCACTCTTACGGCACAGCAGTACGTCGACGATATTCTATGCCCTTCATGGCAAGCCGTCCTAGGCTTACATTTCAGCAAAATAATGCCCGCCTACACTCAGTGAAGGATTATACTACTTGTCTTTGTGCTTTTCAAAGCCTCTCTTGGCCAGCAGGATCCGAATCTCTCCCCTGTTGACAATATTTGGAGCATTATGGGATGTGCACTACAACCGGGTTCGGGATTTTGACGATCTAACGCGCCAATTGGACAGAATTTGGCACGATATCTATTAAGAGTACATCAAACGACATTGTCAGTCAATGTCAAGCCAAATGGCTGCTTGCATAAGGACCAGAGGTGGACCAACGCGTTACTGACTTGCTCAATTTGCGAAGTTCACTCTCCTGAAAATATCTTCTAATTTTTCTGACATTCTATTACACTCCTAGAAAATGAAAAAAGGACACCATGAATTCGTCTACCCAGCAGAGGGAAATTTTATTGACACACTCTTGGGGACATATACAACACACGATCACAAAGACAGAGCCATACCCACGCGAGTAAAGTCAACAGAGCGTGCGCAATGCCGGCGATAGTACGTGTATATGCAGTCTGCAATTCTCCCATGAAGACGATCGAAGAGGTGCCGAATGTAGTCTAAAGGAATGGCCTGCCATGCAGTGTCCACCTGATTCCTCGGCTGGGCCGGATTCCGTTCGACGGGCCGGTGCACGTTCTGCTGACCACTGGTGACAACATCGATGAACTGTGGAGACCTCTCGCCCCATGTGTTGCACAATTTTGCGGTATGTCCATCCGGCCTCCCGTAAGCCCACTATACACCCTCGCTCAAACTCCGTCAGTTGCACAAACTGTTCACGTGCACGCTGTCGCGGAATGCTGACAATGTTGAAGACACACAAGGAGCTCCGTATACCACGGCAAACTTGCTGTCACTGGCACTGGAGGTGAACAACCGCTGAGCAGCTTGCAACATTCCACGGTTGATAACGCAGTTCCTGGTGTGTCCGCAGTGTGGCGCGTTTGATCATCGCATGCACTGCCCTCTCATAGTGTCCCTTACAAGTATAACAACAGGTCTTATTCACTTGCGTCTGTGTGTTCTTTTCTCATTTTCCAGGAGTGTATTTCTTTGTCTATACATGTACATCCGATCTGCCGATTTTCAACCCATTTAGAAAATGCCTTCTTGGTGCATCGGTTTATTTTATCTTTGACTGTATAAAGATTTTTATGCTCCCAAAGTAGCTGTCACGGATAACTTCTGCCGTCTTAACTGTCGTGCTTCATCTGAAGATCTAACTAGGAGATAAGAAGAAAATTTTATGTGGCATAAATGTCACAGGCGCAGCGTTTCCCCACTAGATGTCCGTGAATGTTCTATCACTTGAGATATTCAGAGACGGTGTTCAAAGTGTTGTTGATGAATATTGTTTTAGAGATGTTGCTCTTTCCTATGGATTTAGTTTTGTGGAGGTAGAAGGAGTATTGGGTGTACGAGACACTCCAGCAGAGCTGGTTTCCCCTTTGGGTGAAGATGCAGCTATTAAGAGTCAAACTCTTGAGTGCTTCGAGTGTGTAGGTCAACATCAGCACACAGATGCCAGGTGTGTATTAATGCACATAGACGACATTTACAGCAACATACAGGAAATAATATTTATCAGACAGGAATCTGAACACTGCCTCTGGACATTTCTAGTCTTAAAACCTTCATCGAGGGCTAGCAGAGGATCGATGCATCTGATATATTTTGTCATAAAAAATACTGTTTCTTTTCATTTCCTCTAAATACTTCCAAGGGGTCAACCGCCCCTTAGGTATTGAGTACGATATACGAGTATCTTTGCCTCAAGCAGGTCGTAGTAGGTACTATCGATAGCCAAGCGCCCGGTGCTCCAAGTAATCTGTGTTGAGACTCCGAGAAAGTAAGTTGTTGGCTGATAAGCGAGCAGGGCGGATTTCGGCAGGACGGCCGACCGCATTTACAAGTGTGTCACCCAGCGTCGTGGGCTAACCACCAGCAAATACGGAAATGTCATTATATGAGTGATTTGTTGATGTGTTTTAAGCTTTCCTTTGTGCACTGTGATTACTCGATAACCGCGCCGGTCACCAATGATTTGGATTGCAGTGAGGATTGTCCATTCAGTGCTACATGAAGAGTATTGGCGTGTGACGATATTAAGAGGCGACCTGTGATGAGTTAGCCGTTATTATTTTGTCAGATGAAGGGCGTAAGAGCCTCATTCGTGCTGTTTAGACTCTCTCTCTCTCTCTCTCTCTCTCTCTCTCTCTCTCTCTCTCTCTCTCTATATATATATATATATATATATATATATATATATATATATATATATATATATCCTTAACAACAAAGTATATACCGATTATTGCTACCTGGCCTCCTAATAAGCTTTGTTGGATTTGGTACGAAACAACTCCTGTGCAAATATTAACCGATCAGCCTTTATCAGTAGCACACGGTCAAACTATTCTAAACTTTTAGGGTATAATCACTAGTTAATAACTGTGAGTTAATAAGGGAGAGTTTCACACACTAAAAGTTTTGCATTTTTACTTTATCTCTAAGGAACGGTTGTGGACCCAATACTGAACTCGCTTCATTTGTTCATGAGACCTATTTTCCTTGACTTCCGGAAGGCGTTCGATACAGTTCCGCACTGTCGCCTCATAAACAAAGTAAGAGCCTACGGAATATCAGACCAGCTGTGTGGCTGGATTGAAGAGTTTTTATGAAACAGAACACAGCATGTTGTTCTCAATGGGGAGACGTCTACAGACGTTAAAGTAACCTCTGGCGTGCCACAGGGGAGTGTCATGGGACCCTTGCTTTTCACAATATATATAAATGACCTAGTAGATAGTGTCGGAAGTTCCATACGGCTTTTCGCGGATGCTGCTGTAGTATACAGAGAAGTTGCAGCATTAGAAACTTTCAGCGAAATGCGGGAAGATCTGCAGCGAATAGGCACTTAATGCAGGGAGTGGCAACTGACCCTTAACATAGACAAATGTTATGTATTGCGACTACATAGAAAGAAGGATCCTTTATTGTAAGATTATATGATAGCGGAACAGACACTGGTAGCAGTTACTTCTGTAAAATATATGGGAGTATGCGTGCGGAACGATTTGAAGTGGAATGATCATATAAAATTAATTGTTGGTAAGGCGGGTGCCAGGTTGAGATTCATTGGGAGAGTCCTTAGAAAACGTAGTCCATCAACAAAGGAGGTGGCTTACAAAACACTCGTTCGACCTATACTTGAGTATTGCTCATCAGTGTGGGATCCGTACCAGATCGGGTGACGGAGGAAATAGAGAAGATTCAAAGAAGAGCGGCGCGTTTCGTCACAGGATTATTTGGTAAGCGTGATAGCGTTACGGAGATGTTTAGCAAACTCAAGTGGCAGACTGTGCAAGAGAGGCGCTCTGCATCGCGGTGTAGCTTGCTGTCCAGGTTTCGAGAGGGTACGTTTCTGGATGAGGTATCGAATATATTGCTTCGCCCTACTTATACTTCCCGAGGAGATCACGAATGTAAAATTAGAGAGATTCGAGCGCGCACGGAGGTTTTCCGGCAGTCGCTCTTCCCGCGAACCATACGCTACTGGAACAGGTAAGGGAGGTAATGACTGTGGCACGTAAAGTGCCCTCCACCACACACCGTTGGGTAGCTTACGGAGTATAAATGTAGATGTAGAAGTAGATGTATGATCTCAACAGTTAATGATCAGGACAGATTGCGAAAATCTGCGTGTATATTTTATTTGACTGACGCCGAAAGCGAAGGGAATGCATCATACTGAGAACAAAGATCGCATCACGTGCGCGACGCTGCACAGCTTGCCGATGTGCTTAGTGGCGTGGTACGGTGTGGTCTGCTTGTGCGGGCGATGGGGCAGGCTGCCCCTGACTCACGGCCATCTCCGCTTCTCTCGGCCGTCCCGCGGGAGGCCTAACTGGGGACAAAGCGGGCGCGGTGCACCTCCTCCGCGCTGGGACTGGTACGGAAATTTTACATTGCCTTTATCCTCGCCGCAGCACACTTAAGCTCATTGTGTACCTCGCCAGCTACAATATATTCTAATCCCAACAAAAGCTTCTGATGAAATAACTCCTCCTGTGAGACCGATATCGGAAAGATATATTACGGCACTAGATAGTTACCAGAGAACAGCTGTAAAGCCTTAATCGCAACAAGCTCTTTGTTTCGAGTGTTTCTACAACGGACAATGCGTTACACGCACGGGGAAAGCGTTTATTTTGCTTTTAGCCTTGTGGTATTCGTAACACACATAATTTTTGAAGATGTTTTGGTCTTTTTGTAAAGCAGAAAACTGGACATCATTATTTTAACCATTAAGATCTCATAACATGTTTGTACCGTTTTTCTACCGGTTATCGCTTATCGAAGTTGCCTACTCGTGACAGGGCTTACCAACAACATTTTTATTTTACATAGATAGCTCGTGTTTCACAATACACTGGTTTCAGTTTAACATTCAACCAGCTTCATATGAGGTGAAACCCAAATCGAAGATTCTTTTAAATGACAGCAATCTGAGACTTTTATAGAAAACTATTTCGTTTGTGTAAAATATCAGCTCTAATACGTGCAAAGAAATTTGTTACTTTTGTATACGGTCCTGACTTATTCTTCACTTATATTCCAAAGAATCCGACTTTAGCAATTTGTTCTTTAAGATGGCTAGACATTCCATTCAGCCTACTTTTGTTTCGAAAACGAGAATCAACAGAAACTGGGCTGTCGGGTCATTAGATCTGGAATATAGCTATGTACTACATCCGTAGTTCGGCAAAATTATCTTAACCCGGTGGGCTGTGTAACGTAGTAAAGAGACACCTTTACCCACTTATAGACAGAAACTACGCATACAGAATATGAGTGCGTGAGGGAACAATTTTATTAACAAAACATGAAAAAGTTCAACAAACAAATCAGAGGAGAGACAATTTGATACCATGGTAAGAAAATACAAATATTTAAATCAATTGACGCAATGATGAACCATGATGAAAGTGTAACGCTCTTAATGCAATTTCTAAAATCGCCCAGTGTTCCTGGTGTACCCTCGCTAAAAAAAGCTCTCAAACAACGTTATAGAAATGGAAATATTAGTCATAAATGAAACGGATAATCAACAGCGGTACTACGAATTTCAGATAACTTACCATTTAGTTTTAAAAGGTTTCAATTGCCGGGAATATCAGTGCAAATTATGACTAACGATAAAGCACATGAGTCAACAGAACATTGTTGCGGACTGAATCTACAAGAAACATGTTTCTCACACGTAGCATGTAGTATGGTCGCTTCTTCCACAGCGACAAAATTTATCCGTCTTTTCACCCTAAAGAAAAACACCAAATGCTCTTAATCTGTTCATGACAATATACTAGGAACAAGATGCTATGCAAATGGGATCATTATTACACATTTTTCCAATTCAGTAAATAAATGGAGAATAAAATCAAGGCAAGAGGGTCGTTCTCAGCTAAAAATAAAATAAACTATTTCGCTTGCAGTTGAAGCATATGTGACGATTTACAATTGTCGTACTTTGTGCAGCAAAGTGGACGTACTAGCTACCCCTGATTCCTATGTGAACTGGATATTATGGCAAGGGGTCGACATTGCTCCGTATTTAACTGCAATAAAATCTTCTAAATATAGTAATGAAAAGACCAAGCGACGGCTATGTCTGCTTATACAGTGGTGTCTACAAAGACAATTGAGCAGATGCTGGGATTTCTATACTCACCCAGAACAATTTTGCAATAAACATTATGGATTGGGATGGAATAGAAGCTTGAAGCAAAAGGGCATGAAGTGGCTGTAATTGGAGTCTATGGTTAATCAAATGACGTTAAGAGTTAATAACAAGAATGAGCATGACGAGAAATTAAGCCAAGTATTCGACAATGCCAGCAAAAAGAAAGAGATAGTTCTCTAGGCGATTTCTATGGTCATTTTGGATCCAGACTAATGGATACAGTTGTGGAACCATGTGGGGTAAAGGCCTTGAATGACAATGGTGAACGTATTAAAGACATACATCAGCAACATTCACTAAGAATTCTAAATGGTTATTTTAAGTATAAAATATACACATGTTTACAAGGACACAGGTTACACTTCACAGACAATCTATAACTGACAGCATTTCTAGCAGAGAGAAATCCTTTGAAAAGTTTTAAGATGTGAGAACGTATAGAGGTGCAATCGCTGGTCCTGATCACTGCTTTTGAGAAAAAAAAATCTGTAATAATAAAATGAGGCAGAACGCGATGATGAAGAAGTGTGTGAATGACAACCTTAAATGTTTGAAGGATGAATTAACGTTATTCCTGTATAAGCCTACAATGAATTTGAAACTGAATAATGCTACATGCGTTTTTGGAAACAATACACAACAAAAAAATATTAGACCTGTACAGTAAGCAGCTAAGAAAGCTATAGGAGTATTGCAAGGCAACTCATGAATTCAAATGAGAAGCAAATAGTGGAATGAGAACCCTGAGGACTTGGTACAAGAGAAGAGAGCATACAATGCGTGGTTAATGTCACAGAAAAAAGAAAAATAGCAATTACTTAACAAGCTATGGAACAGGGGTGCAGAAAGCAATCGGTAATGCAACGAATGAAGTGTGGAATGACAGCAGACGATTAGATCAATATACTGGAGGTAGGCGAAGCAGTGAAGCATTACGAACTCTGAAGTCGCAGCGATGAGTTATTTATGCCAGGTGTATTTCATGAAGACGACGAAAGAATTATGCCTGTAGAAATCAGAAAAGTTCTTAATTACAAAGCATGGACGAGCTTCAGGTCCAAATGGTTTGCCCATTTAATTGTACAAAAATGGATCAGATGAAAGTCAGGCGTTAATGGCATGCCGCGCGGAATTAGCCGAGCAGTCTAGGCGCTGCAGTCATGGACTGTGCGGCTGGTGCCGGCAGAGGTTCGAGTCCTCTCTCGGGCATGTGTGTGTGTTCGTCCTTAGGATAACTTAGGTTAAGTAGTGTGTAAGCTTAGGGACTGATGACCTTAGCAGTTAAGTCCCATTAGATTTCACACACGATTTTGCGGCATGAGCGGAAGACGCCCTAATGGCACGCACGATAGCAGCCCTGCTTCACGAAGACGATTGGGAATGGTCCTCGTTGTATTTTCGGAGCAACAATGTCCCTAATTTGTTGTGGCAATTCGATACCGCACTTCGTAAGATGCGATCGTCTTGGCGTGCATCTTTGTGTCGTCACTGTCCAGACACAAACTGACAGGCATGTGCAGATTCCGCTGACAGCTGGCGATAATATCGATGCACTGCGGAGAAGTCTTTCTCCGCATGTAGCGGATCCACCACACCCCCTCGCACAAACTCAAACTCCGTCGATTGCACAAACGGTTCACGTCCACGCTGTCGCAGAATGCTAACAGTGTTGCAGACACGGAGCTCCTTGCCTCGGCAGACTGGCTACGGAGGTGAACAACTGCTACTAAGCTTGCAACATTCAACAGTTGATAATGCGGTTCATGCTCTGCCCGCACCGCTGCGCCTTTGATCATCGTGTTACCTACCGTCTCGTACAGTTTCTGGAAACCCTAACCAAAATATGAAATATCCAAACATTTAACACGTCAGCCTCAGTTGCAAATACAAACCAAGCTTTACCCAAGTTTCAGCCAAAATAACTTGGCCTTCTTCAGAAGCGAGTGACACTAAACTACTGCATGCCAAAGTTTGGCCATGTCATGTATAAAACTGTAGCAGCGTAGTAGCTAGTCATAATCTACATTACTTGGGCTGAATAGAAACAGCAGCCCTTCTTCCCTCCCCCCCTCCCCCCTCCCCCCTCCCCCCCCTTCCCCCTTCCCCCACTGCGTGGACGAGGTCGGTAAGCCGCGAGAGCTGCACCTACTGCAGATAGAAGGAGTACAACTAAGAACTGTATGACATTGTTATTACATGTCATCATAGAATGTCATCTACTATTTTTAATGTAATGTAAATGTTGTATATGTATTAACAGTTAAGAACTTATAGTATTCTGTATTAAGCTATGTAAGCCTAGTAGAAAGTTGCTGCCATCCCTGTTATTGTACACTGTATTAAAATGCCGTATAACTCGTTAGTTGCACGTTTCACATGGCGTCTGAGGTATACATGGTGAAAAATTACCAACAAGCCACATAATTTATCATACAAGACTCGAGTACTGTTGTCAGCGTAAAAAAATGATTTTGCAGTCTGATACCATTTCCCGTGATAATCGGAGCGGTAATGATAAAGCAGCATCTAAGAGCGGCTGAAAACCTGTCAGGTTCCTGACGTAAAATGTTACAGTCCGCTAAACCTATTTATCAGAAATCTCCAATCCCACAAATCTCCATAGAAAGCTGTAGAATCAAATTAGTGACCTATTAAAGCATTATTAATTCTGCTAGTTTCCAAGAAGACTGAAACGTAATTTCACTAGTGTTACACAGGATTGGGAAGGCTATTCTAATTTTTACATGTAAAGTGAGATGTGTGATGTCACATGTCTGGCTTCCGTCTTGGCAAAGTTTCTTGGATGTATTAATACGTCACCGATGTTAACATTAGTTATTACCGTATTTATAATGTACTATTCAGTTCGAGAAAAACCGATAAACATTTTTATAAACATCCTACATGACCTTCTCCTATAAGGAATAAATGAGCGTTCTGATTCGGTATCCTCTGTTTAGTTTAGGAAATTGTTACTGTTGAATCCAAACTACCGACCTTCTCGTTCAGGAGACAAACCGTGTTCAACCTGCGGAATAAAGCATTAGCTTTATCGAGTACAGTGGGGATTACTTTAGATTCACTTAGAGCTTCGAAAAAAACTGATTCAGTTTCAACGTAAGACTGCCAGTGTGACATTTGATAGTTAACTAAACACACAACAATGATGGTTAGCTACATTGAAAGGTGGCTACACTGAGTCACAGCGTCAGAGATTGCGCCAAAGATTATTATTCTGCCGCCTCCACTGGGGCAGTAGTAGTTCAGAGGATGTCGAGAGAAGTCGTTGTTCTGTAGGGCGAGAGAGTAGACGATCTGAGTGTTGACTGAAATGTTGTACTGTTCGGTTGGTGTAATGTATAGATGGAAGAAGATGCAATTGTCAGAATATATTTGAGAAACGAAATGAGCTTTTGATTTTTGATGCTGGTGTAATGGAATATTGTCGTCAATATATAATGAAGTAAAAAAGGTATTATAGTTTTCTTTAATAACAATCATTCTTGCTCACAGGTACAGTCAACAAAGCATCTGGCTCGTGTTCATTTATTAGACTTGTAATTCTGGTTTCTATGTGCAATTATAGTATTTCTGATTTTTCAATTAGTTCATTGTGGACGGTGTTTAAAAATATTTTGTCGTATTGAGAAAGAACCGAGCCAGATACATGTACGTTGAGTCACACTATCACACACAGAACAGTTACACTTGTGCTTTGTTGTTTCGTAGCTTGTATAGTTGCAGGGGACTTAATCAATTGTGTTAATGGAAATTCCTTGTCATTCTTTATTTTTATTTTTATGCATTCAGATTGCGTGCTAATAATAGTCAGGGCCAACCGGTTACGAGACTTCGTAACTGGTCACACATATAGTAAAATTATTGCATTTATTCATTAATATTAGTCATTTCTTTTTAATTAAGCCCCCATGCATAGTATATTTTCGTAAATTAACTGCGCCCATCTAAAAACGAGCGGTTTTGTTTCGAAACTGATAATCAGAAATCTTAATAAAATGATAAAAATAGTTCCTCAGTATTGTGGCCGTTCTATAAACAACTCATAAATGTATAACGCTTGCCTTGCTCCCTCTACGAATTTGACACTATTTTATTTCGGTGCATACATTGTAATCTCCAAACAGATAACTAATATATATAATAATCTCCCAACAGTTTAAATATTTATAACATTCACATTTAACGTAACCTCCCAACAAATTAATTATATAGCATTCACATTTAGTATAACCTACCAACAGATAAATTCCGTAACCTACCAATAACAAAATGTGACTAATCTCTCAATAAAATTGTGACTCACTTATATAACCTTTCAATAATAAACTGACTGTGAATCTAAACTGGTAAATTTTGACGTCAGCAGTGCTGCATCATGGCCCTGAAAGATCATTCTGAACAAATTGAAAATTCCTACCTCAATAAGGTTGCCGGATAACGCGTATATATCTGCTCCTATAAGAAATTTTTCTGGCACAGCTCAGTGCAATGCTAGCTGATAGATTTGTCATGTATAAAAAGAAACAACTGATTTTTCTTTACAATAATCAGGATGACCGTGGATTGGAGAGATTAGTAAAATCTTTAAACTGAGTTGAATGATTGTCAAAAGTTAATTTTTATAAGAAAGATGATTATTAAGAGATTTCTTTTTAAAAGCATTTACATGGGACTTGATATAACAATACTACACATGCGCGAGGCTGCTTTTACCTTATACTATATCGCTCAAGCACCGCCATCGCTCCACACGACCGGCCCAACCAACTCGATATACCAGACTGCCATCTACAACTTACTCCTACTGCCACGCAGTTACTACTGGAGCCAACACTGCTCTTTGGTCTGAGATTCTCTTATAGCTTACATATCGCAGGCAGCGCGTGACCAATCCATCGAAATTACGTCTGCTCATCTGCTCGGGTGCGCTCGAGTGCTCCTTAGTCATGGACCTCTTACAACATGTTAATGAAACTATCGTTGCTCTGTACTGGCTGACACTTACTGGAAGAGGTGCAGAAGTCTTTAAGTTAATTTTGAACGTATTCACTTCCGTACTTGATACTTGTATCACATCGTGGATTCAAGTTTCGTATTCCTGTATCACCGAAGTTTTACGCAAGTAATTGGAAATAATACGTGCAATCTGTCTCAGTCCTTCCGTTAGTACAACAGAAATTAGAATGTAGTCAGACGTATTGCGAAATGATAAATTTTGTGGATAGCATCAGTAATCTTGGCTGTACCTCGAAACACGTCGCAGCGCAAAGCCTAAAATGAAAATGTTGTATTACGAGCAGCTTGTGAGTGTATATTAACGCTGGTTAACATACTCCTGTAACTGAGCAACCATTTCTTTCCCATCTGAATGGTCCATTGTAATTTGTTGTACCTGGATACCAGCTGGAAGTGGTTACTAAGCTACACGATCGTAATGCAACGGTTTTTCGTAATGAGCTGTGGCTTCTGCTGCGGGAGAGTGCCACTGTCGAGTGACGGCTAGCCACCCTTCTTTGCAGAGGTTTACCCAACCTTCAGGAAACTGCTTACAACATTGTGTGCTTACAACATTACACACCCATCAATACAACTGCTTGCTCAGGCAGTGCGACACATATTACGTAACGAACTGACTGTAAAACAGCACTATCTTCCAAAATATCATCAAAGCTCGACGGATTGTACTTGGGATAATGCGAATTAATACCGCGAATCTCTACCATATGATAAGTAAACATTTCGTTTAAAACTTTGCACACAAGAAATTAATAAGACTCTTTTTAAAAAATGATAACAGTATTCTGATGACCAAAGATGTTGAGTCCCATAGTGCTCAGAGCCATTTGAGCCATTTTTTGTCATATTTCCATTTTTTATGTCTCAAAGTCGAAATTAGCAGTATGGAATAACAGTCGGTTTATCGGCTCGTGTACCTACTATCAACAGTCTTTGCTCTGTGGTATCTTCGCAAGTGAAACCCAGGCACGAGTGCTATCGCAACATGCTAGATTGTGCGGCACGCCACGCTGCCAGATTTATGATCGCTTCATGCGCAAGCTAGCTCTCTGTGTACATTTCTAGTTTATTGGCTTGGAGTCTGCTTGCCGTCATTCATGTGCTGCGACGGAGACATAGTAGCTTTTTGTGTTGGACGTGAAGACTGATATCTTCTTCCTCTCATCCTGAAGCACTGTATGAGTAAACGCACTTCGTATAACACAGCTGAGGACACCTCAATCTGGGCAAGCTGCAGTCTGAAGGGTCGGGCTAGGTGGCTGACTTCGGCAGCTAGGAGTTATCTTCTTCGTTCACTACACTGCATGTTTAGAAGTGAAGAAAATACAATCCAATCACAAAAATTTAAATAAAAATGAAGAAAAAACGCTTTTAGCTTTCCTGTCCACCGTGATGGAGTGACGTGAGCTTTGGTGAATGGTCTTTGCGAGACTGACCGAAGCTGAACTTTTATTTTTACTGCCAAGCATTAGATCTCTTTCAGTGTCGTTGCTGTGCTATCTCTGCTATGTTTTCAGTTGTAGGGGCTATAGCTCCCTGTGCAGACTTAAAGCATCGGCTGCACACCGACCAACGCATCGCCACGAATCGGTGTGATCCGTGCCAGTGGAAGAGTGGGCAGCGTCACACCTCCAGGAAGACCGAGTTTAGCGCCCACCGTCAACGCTGACATAACCAGCCGCCTATCGCTGGACGGTCTTAGTCCGGTTACAGACTTCTATAGCTTCCGTCATGAGTAGTAGGAAGATGATACTTAGCGTGCGTTCTGCGAGTAGTGATAGAGAGTAAATGTAATATATTACATGTAGGGGGCACACGAGCACACCGAGTAACCTCATAGCGAGAAGTTATGTTTCTTTCCTCTTTAGAAACAAATTGTTCTATTAATTTAAAAGGGTGTGTACAAATCAGTTTGGATATCTGCCACCGGCCATCGCAACTTCTCTGCTTCCTTGTTTGTGTCGATAGTGACTCCCGCAACAGCCGACACAGCACTCGCTTGCCATGATTTAAAGGAAAATATATTAGAATTTGATTGGTTTTGGGGATTACATATACAAGTTATTATAATGTCGGGTTATATTATCAGTTATTGTAATTGGATTTAAAAAGTTGCTTCTCTATAAAGTTAATTGTTATTTTATTTACCATTAACAGCTTACGTATCTATGAAGTATTATTTAGAATTCTGAAAGTTCTTCTTATTATCTGTTTTCATATATTTTTTATTGTGTGTGTTTCGCTTGTTTCCATTATTTATGAGAGCTATTCAAATGTCGTACTTACCGTTCAAAAAGAGTTTCACACTCTTGAAATACACTAAAACTAAACTAAACACCTTCCGAAAAAGCCATGAAGGTCCAAAGGTACCAACCGACCGCCGGGTCATCCTCAACCCACAGGCGTCACTGGATGCGAATATGAAGGGGCGTGTGGTCAGCACAGCGCTCTCCCGGCCGTGTGTCAGTTTACGAGGCCGCACCCTCTGCTTCTCAGTCAAGTAGCTCCTCAGTTTGCCTCACGGTGACTGAGCGGACCCCCGCTTGCCAACACAGCTCGGCAGACCGAATGGTCACCAGTGCAAGTGCTAGCCCAGCCGACAGCGCTTAGCTTCGGTGATCTGACGGTAAACACTCTTGAAGAACTGCTAAATTGCATCATCTTACCAGGCAGGGGTGCATATCATATCTTCTTGACAGAGGCCAGCTGCTTACTGTAAATTGGGTTCTTTAGGTTCTTTTAGCGCTGGTCAGGCATGTGATTAATACTTATGTACTTGTTTTAAGCATGATAGGGATAAACTTCTGCAGATTTTATCGTTTTATGATGAGTGGCATTGCCCTCAAGTCAAACAAAATAATTATGTCTTTTTGGGTAACCAGGTTTTTACCGGCAACTTCCACTGTCAACTCCCTATTCTCTATCTTATCACCAATATTTGTCAGAAAACAATCGCAATCACAGTTTTACCAGTGTAAAACCTAATTTGTTATCATAACGTCACTTGAATGTTGGTTTCCAATGCCACAATTCCGTAAACTCATAAAAAACAATCTCAAGTATTTCAGACATATGTTCACAGACAAACAGAAACAATATATCCACAAAAGAACTCTGAATCATTAACACTTAGAAACCAACCGCAAATACACAAATCAAATACTCCAGGATCATAAACTTTCTGACTGTACCATTATACTGTATGACAAAACACCCAAACTAAATCCGACGCAATATACAAAACGAAAAAGAACATAACAGTAAACACAAATGAACATGTAACTTATAGATCCCATAGACACCTTTACTCATTTCTTTGACAAGGAGAACTTGTACTTCTCAATAAAAGTGCTACCAAAATAAAACTAGATGAAGAAAATCTTTAGGTACACTACGAATTGCCCACACATAACATCAAAGGGATAATCTAAACTCTTAGAGTAATCACATTTCGAAATTTCTTCCAGGTTGACAAGAGGTATTACTTACAAAAATGATGGCCTACCTAATATCAGAAATATTCACAGAAGTATTCATCAACCACACAGAAAATGTAACCTTCGATACAATAATCACAAAGAGATGATAAAAAATATTTACTGGTACAGTAAAATTCAATCTATGACAGAAAAGGAACGCAAAATCAAATACACTTGCTGCGTTTAACAATAAACAGAGATAGCAGTAAGCACAACTTTGACATTTGTGTTAAATTATGTACGTTGCAGTTAAAAGGCGGAGAAAGTAAAGAAAAGCGAAGGAATTATTGATGTCAGCTGCATCAGGATTTCAAGCAGAATGAGCGGCGACGAGTGAAAATTTGTGCGGGACCAGGAACCGAACCTAGAATGCCCTGCTTACTAGACAGTCGTGTTAAGGACTGCGCCATCCACACAGTGTTAATCGCACTTGCAAGGACTATCCCGACACGCCCCCAGCCGACCCACACTCCCACCGAGCGTTGCAGTCGCCGTCCCCGTCATCTATGTACCTTATTTTGAGATTCGCACTGGAGGTCGAACATAATAGTGCATCCGACTTAAGGTGGTGAATTCATGGCCCGTTGAAGTGAGTCAGTTATATGAATGCGCGTTGTCTGGTGCTTCGAACATGTCTAAAAGAACAGACACGACGTCGAATCCACAGCTGTGATGATATAAACTGAAGGTGGAGGAGAGAGAAAGGAAAGAGAAGAAACTATTGTTTAGCTGTATCAGGCCTTTATGCAGAACAACATTTCTACTCGCCGTCACTCATTCCGCATGATGTCCCGACGCAGCTGATACCAGTAATTCCTTCCTCTTCTCCACCTCCCCCCACCCCCAAATTTTGGTTTACATAAGTGTATCACATGCGGATACTCCATGGTGTCTGTTCTTTCGGACATGTCCGAAAGAACGGAAACCACCCATTACCACAATTTATATAAGTTTAAGGACAATAGAAGCAATGATATACGCCACATAAATCCACAGAACCACGAAGTATTAGATCTCCGAGACGTGATACGTAGAGTGAAAAAATCCCATTCAGTAGAGCAAACTACGAAAAAGAATTGGTAACAAAACACCTCATAGCCAGAAACGATGGATATAACACCCTTGTAACACAGAGGCTCAATCCTGAAATCATATAACAAAGCTAAAGAAAAAATAGCAGCACAGGACCCAAACACCAAATCTCTACAGCCAATTCAAACACAAAAGCATAAACAAACACAATGGATAGAAACATTTATGCCATGACTAAGACACACAAATCAACTCGCTGGATTTCAAGGATTTCAAATATACTGAAGAAACGAGATGTACACATAGCATACTGAACAAGGAACACACTCCATTCATATTTTTGCATATCGACAGAGCAACGAAACAGAGGCAGTATATTCAAGCTATAGTGTCAACATTGCAAATCAGTGTACCCGAGGGTAAGAGGCAGAAACTTAGCAGCTGTCTACAAAGAACACTTAAGAAATTGGAAGTATGAAATATAGTCATTCTCGTTTTGCTGACTACCTAAAAAATCATAGCCATGAACCGTCTAACGTGGAACAGGATAGGAAAATTACACTCGAATGAACAGTTACAACAGAAAATTCCTGACATTAGAAGAAAATTTTGACATACAAAGAGCCCTTGCAATGTACAAGAAAGTAATAAAGGACCAAATTAATATAAGTAATAACTCTCTAATCGTGTCACTCTCTGGAACAATAACAACCCGAGATATACAGCGTAATGAGATTAAATAATAACCTGATCAGTGTCCCCAGAAATGTCACTTCTGCAAAAAAATGCGATTCCCTCCATATGTTTTCGCCCTTTGTCCCAGTGCATCTCTGACTACGTCAATAATACACATACCTGCGTTATAAACAATTGAATGTCAAAATGCATACAGGCACCACAGCACAAACACAAGGTCGAAGTCACACAGCAGCAGATCGCATCACTACAAACACTAAAAACACGCAACCAAAACACGCTTAGAAAGATATACGCTATGAAAGGGAAGTTTTCAGGCGAAATGTTCTTGCAAACGCAGGAATCAGACACTCTGGCGTACGCAGGACAATGAGGTACAGTTGCAGAATGACACATGTGTCATAAAAAGATCCTAAAAACTCGTATGTAGTGGAAGTTATCTAAACAATAAAAAATATGAGTGAAAGTTCTGTTTAAATAATAAAATTATGACTGATGTACTATTTCTAGTAGTAAGACCTCAGCTGTAATAATAAATAAACTGTCGTAATAAAATATGTACTGTTGTAATGAGAAGGAAAAGCTGCACTGTAAGAACAATTAATTGTAGTGATGTAAAGGGAAGTCTTTCATACTGTAGAAGTTAACAGTCTGACTGCAAGAATTTTGAACAATATAAACTGCCTGAACAATGAACTTCGACACAAAACCTATGAAAATTAGTTTTGCAAAACTGATCACAGATCCTAGAACTAAAACTGAAACACATTACGGAAGTCTGTCTCGGAATGACATAAGTTGGTCCTAAATGAATATAAAAAACATGAGAATGTTTAGTCGTTTCCTCTACTTTGCGCAAATCTCGATAACGCAGTACTGCTCTGTCTTGCGCGCCACTATGCTAAAGCTGCAGATTACTGTATCTACATAGAGACACCCGTGAGGTGCAATGATTTCTCTGTTACTTGCAAATCGAAATATACTTTTGAAAACAACATATCAATTAAAAATTGTAAGAGAAAGGTAAGTGAAAAATGAAATATGGCCATAAATGACAACACACAGTTTTCTTTGCATACTGTGAAAAACTGCTCAAGGCCGATTTTCAATTTAATGAACGTCTTAACATCCAAATAATATTCTTTCCTACCCTCCAAATCTCAAAACTCTCAGTACAATAACCAAGTTATTCCAGTTACGCAGCAGTAATGAAAAAAAAGTAACATGAATATCATATTTACCTCTGACATTCAACTTCTGGTATACATTTACTTCCACTAAACTTCCTCCTTCACAAATCAGTTTCCGTTACAAACTTGCCGTCTCGCGCACACAAAGATGATAACCTAACTTCTGCGATACAGCTATACAACATCGCTGCTCGCTCACAATCGATTCGGATACCAAAATTGTACATGACATCTATCAGTAGAATGTTTGCGAACTTACTCTCCAAAACTCTGTTTCTTATACAACAGTAATATAATAACGGAAAAACTGCAATAGCGCATGCAACAAAATGTTTTATCTTTCCTGGAAAACGTTACAGATTTTTGTACAAACAGTGGAAAATAATCTTATCTAGGCCTGAAACTGGAACTAATGAAAGTAGAAAAGAAAGCTATATTGGCCAGAAAACAACGCCATACATGATGCATTATCATCTACGTACATATTATAAAAGTCATTGTATGGTGCATGATGGAGGGTACCTTGTACCACCACTAGTAATTTCCTTTGCTGTCCCACTTGCAAACAGATCGAGGGCAAAATGACTGTCTATATGCCTCCGTACGAGGAGGCGAAAAGTACGTTGGCCGCAGGAGAATCGTTCGGCAGTTAACTTAAAATGCCTGCTCTCTAAACTGCTGGTTGATCTAGTGCCCCATTTTTAAGAAAATTGTGAGCTCTGTAGTTTGCTCACCATGTTGGTAATTACTCCTCTCTTTGCTGACTATGGATTGAGTACCCATTAGCGTTACTTTATAACAGGAAGGGTGAAGTTCATTAAAAACCCTTGGACTGTATCCTTTGTCGGAGGCTATTACTGAATTTTAGCGACAAAATCATGCCACCAGATTCGAATAGAAGTTTAAGCTTCTTGAATGCTTGAACCTTGGACGACATTCCCTACTCATGAATTGCTATTCAGTGTTCTTCCGACACGCAACTTTAGTATGCAGTTCGCTTGTCAGCTATCGTCTTTTTCTTCCATCAGTCTTTTGACTGGTTTGATTGCCCTCTACGGCTTCCTCTAGTACCATGAAAGTCATTCCCTAATGTCTTAACAGATGCCCTATCACCCTGTCCCTTCTCCTTATCTGTGTTTTCACATGTTCCTTTCCTCTCCGATTCTGCGCAGAACCTCCTCATTCCTTACCTTACCTTACCATTCCTTACTTTACGGCTATTTATTATACGATAACGTCCTTCTACCGTATGTTCACTATAGAACATAGCTGTTCACTTCACCTTAATGCACGCCGCGCTGGCACGCGCTCAAAAATATCCAAACGTAAAACTCAGTGTTGAACCCAGAGATGCGTAACCGCATTTTGTACCACTGCATGGTCGCACCTCACAGCGGTTGTATTTGCTGTCTTATCGACTGAGATGCAGCTGCAGTATTCTCATAAACTTCTAAGCAACGTCTGGTTATGAAACTTCGATTATAGCAGCCACCGTACCTTGAACATTAATTGTAACAACAAATTACAGGCAATACTACCATCAACATTCAGCGCGTTCTTCTTGTAAACTATTGAAACTGTAATACATAGTAAATACAAAGAAGAATCATTTGGCTCACAAATACTCAAGATTCACTTTCATATATAGGAACACTTCCAATATAGGTTTTCGATATTACCCCCTGCTAGACAAGTGTGATTTGCAGAGTACCCATGTAAATGTAGATTGATTTCTCACTGCTTCAGGAGGTTTAGTTGGCCGTCATATCGGATGTGGCCAGTTATGCCTCTCACGCCTCTCCTGATGCCGGCCTTGGACACGGACTAGTTGCATATGTTCATGAAGGTTTATCACTTGAAGCCGTTGTAACGTACCTACAAACAATATGAAACGTAACTACAACAAATAATGCCTATGTTCGTCTTTGAAAATTGACTCGATAAGCAACCTGAGCTATCAGTAATCGGAATCTAACCTGCACTACACTGTGTGCATGCTGTACGAGTGACAGTTTCACTGTCATTTAAGCCCTCAACAGATCGTTACATGAAAAGTTATGGATATGCTATCTGACTGCGTATTTGTATAAGAATTTACAAATGATAAAGAAGCTGGATTGAGCAACGGAATTTACTGGATTAGAGTACACGACATGTTGTGGTGTGCCAGTGTCTCTGTTTTTGCCTTAATTTAGGCAATGACCTCTTTTGATGACCGCCTTTTTACATGTGGTTTACAGCAGTTCGCAGCAGCATGCAGCAGAAGCGGCTAAATGTTACTGTTACTAAGAATGAATTTAATAAAATCAAGTTTGCTTGGGTCCTGTTCACTACTAAACAACTTGTAAGAAGAGATTTCATGAATTAAGTCTATTTAAAAACTTTAAAAAACATCATGACCAGTAATAGTTTGACATGTATTAATAATGGCGAAATGCCTGGCAATGACCATGTAAGTATCAGTAATGGTTGAGTGACAGATTAAGAAATTATTTTAATTTCAAAGTTAAATTAACATTTAATAAACACAGCATATTTATGAATTAGATGTGGAGAATAATAATTATTTTTAGGAGGATGAGGATGCTTCTTTAACTGACAAGCAAAACATGGCATTATTGCAAACTCGGAATAACCATCACGAGCCTAACCCAGCAATTGTGCATTACGCTATGCTTGTGAATTTTACCTTGAACTCCATCTTCAAGTGTAGTTAAGCCAACTAAATCTCTCCTGGCCATATAAACGAAATCAAGGCTTGAGTATGGTAAGATCTGCCATCACCGACGTGAGGGCAGCATGAAACGTCTTCTATCTCCGAGCTCACGACCAACACTACTGAATTTCCACTCTCGCAGACAGACCTCGTATCCCGACAATGCTTAGAATCGCGCTCCCATGTTTCGCCTATCAGATTGTTACTATTGATATCTGAGTGCTTATTTATTTCTAATCTTACACAATGAAAATACTAGCCTTAAATTGACTGTATTGTTTTCTACACTCAATGTAAAATTTAATCAGTGTAATGGAGAGTTATGACACACTCCTAACAATTTCATGTACCTGCCGTCCACGAGGGGCATAGCAGTTACCATGATGGGACCCGCATTGTAAATGTGTACGGCCTGTCTCGTTCTGGCTCCAGAAGGGACAGAGCCCGAATTTATTTTGAGGAAACCTCTCCCCTCTTTCTTGGCTGTTACAAATATTGTCTGCTTGAGGGCGACTTCAACTGTGTCTAACCCATTGTGGCTTGATGTTGAGGTGAATACACAATGTGGCAAGTAGTGCCAGCCCAATTGAGTGAATACATTCATTTTCTGATCCACTCCTATCTTATTTTTCCCGTCCACTTCACTTCTAAGAGTGAAACTTCTCTGAAAGATGTCTGTAGCTGTAATTCCATGATTACATTGGAAAGAAATTTGACGTCGAGGCACTACTTTGATCCTCCGAATGAATGGAAATTCTCAAATGGTAGACCGAGTTCGATGTATAAAACTTTCTCCTAACGTTTCCTCTCCGACTGCGAGAGACATCTTCAGAGGTAAAGTGGCGAACTGCTACGAGAACTCGAGGGAGCTTGGAATATATGGGCAGCGTAGAGGACACCACTTTCCATCATGTGGTTAAGAAATTACCTCTGGTAGTGCCAGCATTCTCAACTGAAAGTAATAGATCGTTATTCTTACTTTGTAATGTTGACATCCAAATTTTATCTAATTTAACACCTTCCTCTTTTCTCTAAAAACTATTACGGTGTTTGTAAATCCCAACAGCCTCTCTATATATAACGGCATGATAATCCGCTGTTTTCGATACGAATACAATAGGAATTTCCGCATGGGAGATACGGATAAATCGGGCACATCAGAACGTATTTGCGAAGAGGATGATCATGAAATAAAATTCACTGGGACGAGTGTTGTGTTGAAAAAATCGCAATAGTATGCCCCCAATGTGTAGCGAGGCTATTGAGCTTTACAAGCACAGTAATAATTTTAACAGAAAAGAGGAAGGCGTTAATGTAGATGAAATTTGGATGTCAACATTGCAACATAAAAATGACGATCGATTGCTTTCAGTCCATAATGCTGGTATCATCAGAGATGATCTAGTAGCCGACGTCAAGTGATGGACTGTCGTGCTCTATACACTGCCCATATACTTCGCTCTCCCTAGAGTTCTGGTTGCAGTTCGTCACTTTGCCTCTGATGATGTCTCCCGCTGTCAGATAGGAAACATTAGGACAAAGTTTTATACATCGACCACGACCTATTAGCCCGGAAGTCTTAAGTGATGTCGGTATAAGCCTTGAAAGATTACGCTGAATGATCAAATGTCTCTTCAGTAAAATATTTCAGCATTGCTTCGACGAATTGAGGGAATGCGCAAGAGCAAAGCACCACAACTGAGAACGCTCACCTTCCTATTATGCTACAGGGAGACTGCGATTAATCCAAAATTTCTCAAGGTGAAGAGGATGTTTAGCTCGCCACAAGCACACAGTATCTAAAACCATATGGAATTCTCAATCCTGCGAGAGAGGATTCACCAGAAGCGGAGAATACAAGCGGAAACTAGCAGAAACCTCTTATAGCTACACTCATTTGTTAGTAATACTATGCAGTGTTGTGACTGGAATACGTTTGACGGTCTAACGTTCAGGACTATGGGAATTAGTGCTGAGGTATCAGTTAACAGACAGGATAAGAAGTTCGCTAGTCTACAGAAGAACTTGTTGGTAGCTACAATCAGGGATGATTCCAGAACTGTTATTACCCTGTCTGATAAAGATTTGACTGCAGTTGAAATTCTGTTTTAGCCAAAGGAGGAAATTTTGCTGTGACGCCTTTAAAAGTCACAGCCATTCTGCAAAAAGGAGGCGCACTCGCCCTAAGCTCTATGGATTACCCAAGGTGTCACCCTTGAGGACTGTTGCAGTGCTATACGGTCACCTACCTATCTACGATGTCCTAGCTGGACATCCTGCCTCACTGTTGCAACCTCGTATTGGTAGAACACACAGTCATATTAAAAATTCATGTCATTACCTACCTAAGGTGTCCTAGCTGGACATCCTGCCTCACTGTTGCAACCTCGTATTGGTATAACACACAGTCATATTAAAAATTCATGTCATTTCATTGATGGCCAAGGCGATCCCTGTTAGTTTTATGCTGTGTCGTTATTTGCCATGATTCCAGTGAAAGAAAATATCCTATGTATAACGGACATTTTTCCAGCCGATTCTGAGGAGGTCTTAAGACACTCCCTCACGGCCACCTATTTTCAGTACAATAATGATGTTTATGAAGAGATTGACGCAGTCCTCTTAATCAGGTTATGATCAATTTGTTTATTGAGAAATTTGAACAACGGGCGTTGCAGGCTACCAGAAAACTCGAGTCAGGTGGTGTCGTTATGTCGATGATACTTTCGTAGTTCAGAGACAGGGTGCAGAGGAATTGGATACCTTCCTGATACATCTCAATGATAACAGTCCAAGACTGGAACTGGCCAACTAAATAATGGCTAACTGAATTTTTTAGATGCGTTTGTTATCAAGCGAGGGGAAAATGGTTATCCGAGCAACGAGACAGAACAAGCGCTTCGCCCTAGAGGTAGAATTAGGATCGACGAGGAACGAAGGCCGCCCAGAAGGAACTTTTCCTTCTGTTCCTCAGTACTATTACTCATCCCACTGGGAAAGTGTTCAGCAAGTATGGTGTTGAAACTACCTTCAGACCCACCAGGAAGATAAAAGAATGTTTAAGACATGCAAAAGATAAACTATCTCTGAGACGTGGGACACACGCTCACGGATACTTCAACTCAATAAAGACAAGGCAATAATTACCAATCAAACACAAACTGTGGCTTGTAATTTCCAACAGATTTTATTTAACTACTTCATGACAACAGCAAACTGCTGTTACTCCTCGAATAACATACATCATTACCCTAGAATTTGAAACATTACTAAACAGACAAAATATCTACGAGCGTCAAAGCCCAACCCAAACAATACATAATTTTGAAATCCTCTTCACTTAAACCTCCAGAACCATACAAACAATGAATGGTTTATTGAGAAAAAATCACACGGAACAGGACGCTTTTAAGATATAACATCAGAAATAACTCACAATTTCTCTTTCTGAATAAGAAATTAGAAACCCAGAAAAATTAAAGGCGTCTTTCAGACATTACAAAATTTCTGTGACAAGTAATGGCACATCAGAGGTGCACGGAAACTACAACTCATATCGATCCTGAATGAAAGCTGAAAGGAACGGTGAAGAAGGAAAGACGGACGCCCCGGTATCACCAGGAACAAACAATAAAATACTCAAATTCGCCGAAGAATTGGAGCCTACAGACAAGCACAGCAACCGCGCTATCGACTACGATTCGAACTGGCCGCCAAGGCGTCGTCCCCCAATTAAAGGACCAGCTCCAACGGACGAGACGCAACGCTGATTATACCACAACATAAAAGCACACAGCAACTGGGCAGTATCCAGAGTAACACAAATCTTAAAACATTATAAAAGTTTCAAGACAGGAATAGGGCCACAAGGGGCCCACAAGCCATTCACATTCAGAACTAACCATTTTGCCATTAATAATATGTACAGACCGGCTTATTACTGCCAGAGCAGGACGTGATAATACGAGGGTTGGAACTTTAATAGTGGCAACTATTTATTTACAGCTCGTACAAAATATACACGTGTTTCAAAGTTTTACTGACGTTCAAAGTAGTCACCACAATATTGTATAAACCGTTGCCAGCGATGTTGAAGTCGTAGGATACTCTCAGAAGTGCCAGTTGTCTCGACAATTTAAGCGTCGCGGTCTATTGTCCGACGAATTTGTAACACTTCTGAAGCGAATGCCGTGAAGTGTTTCCTTCAGTTTAGAAATCGAGTTGAACTCGCGAGGGCTTTAGTCAGTGGAGTAACAGTCCAATCAGTAACAGCTTGCACTGTACGTGCTTGAGCATTGTCCTGCAAAATTATGATCAGGTCCTGCAGAAAGTGTCATCACTTCTGTCTCTATGCTATTATTTTTTGGAACACAACCTGCGCCCAGCTTAGAGACAGAAATTTTGCCAACTAAAGTGTCGCACGAATTAGAATTGTTTTCCAATGTTGTCCTATAAAATCAACTCGGGAGATGCTACTGCCTACGACAACGATTTGGCTTGTTTTCAGGCGTCAGTTGGTAATGAAATTGTACAGGTTACAGCTGTTGCAGGCTCTATGTCATGACGACAAACTTGGCATATTTTCTGACAAGCTTCAGAATGATATTGGCAATAACACCTTCACACAATGCGCCATGTTCAGTGATGAAGCGACTTTCCAACTCAGTGGGAAAGCAATCAAATGCATGTTTGGATCTACAAAACTCACCTGATTAGATCGAAAATGTACAAGACTCACCCAAAGTCAATGGAAACAAGGTTAACGGTCAGCCGTATCTTGCTTTTATAATACTGGTTAATTCCAAGGCTGAACGAGGAAAACTTCATTTTGCAACAAGACGGTGCACCCCATCACTGGAGTCAGCAAGTGCTTGAGCATCTGAATGATACTCTGCCGAGCAATTGAAATGATTGTTAAATGGCTGGCGACTTAGCATATTTCAGTTGGCGTCCACGGTCAGGTTTCAACGCCCCCTTCTTCCCATAAGGTTTCATTAACGACAATGATTACGCACAAACACCACCACATAACACAGAAGAGCTGAAGAACCAGATCTCTACTGCCATATTAATGACGATGGTATACTCACATGAGTAGGCGAGAAATTTGAATATCGATGTGATATTGTCCGTGTCGCTGGTGGAGCACATATTAAACATCTGTGATCTAAGCATGAGAGATTCGTAAATATGTGTCCTAAGTTTCATAGTCTTATGTTTTACAGCTTAATAAATATATGCGTCAGACATACGAACATTCTTTTTGAAATACCTAGTACTTTACTTGTTCTGCTACCAGAATGAAATGCATCTGCAGACAGAAAAACGCTACTATTAGGCTAAAAACTATAATCAACGGTATTTTTTGTATTTATCAAAGATATACAGTTTCTGAAGGGTATTCGTAAGAAGTTGTATACCTGATTTTTCTTTCATTCCAAACTATAAGATATACATTAAAATACATAATCATAATCTCACACTATTATGTGTATACCTTTACGAATCTGGAACCGGCTGTTGCCCATTAACTTTTAGTGATTACTTCGGCGACGTCTGCTACCACCACGGCCTGAGGTTTCGCGGTACACGCAGGCATGATTATGTTAGGCGTCGTGTGCATATCAAGTGCAGCCCAGAAGTTAGTTGGTAGTATTCAACCGCTAGGAGCGCTGTGTTGTGTATCGGTGTAGCTGTGACATTCTTTCGTTTTTCTTTTAATACATCATAGACAATACATGTATTGATTCATTGATTCATTAAGAGACATTTGCACTTACTCACATGTCAAAGCTTTCTCTAGATTTCTGTTCAGAATTGATGTGGCAATTGAATCTGTTGTATCATGAGTTTCAAGGCAGTGAATAATTCCTATATCCAATAAAACTGTTCTCTCAAGAACATTACATGTTTTTGTTAATAGAACACGTGAAGACAAAAGTCGGCCGGCGAAGTTGAACCTAAAAAGAGGTGATCCCGTCGTGATCTGGAGTGGAAAACAAACACACGACAAGCGAGATGTCAGAAGAACCAAACGTCTCGCCTGGCTGTGTGCCTACCTCCTTTCTGACCTCATAACCAGATATTACGGTTCGCGCAGATAGAGGCAAGCTTCAACTACGCCGGAATTACGGTAGACGCGACGAAATTCGCTCGCGTGGTCAGCCAATTGCACCATCGCAATGCAGGTAACGAGCAGCACGTTATCACTGTGTCACCGCAGAAAGAATGCTGTGCTAAGCTGAAGTTTAATCTCAGACGGCGAGTTGCAACCTTCCAAGAGGACCAGATACACCAAATGCTCGCACAAGAAGACATAGGAGATACGAAACTCTCAAAGTATTTACTGCATCTCCGCAGTAAGGGGATACCAACAATGGTTCTTACGATCTACGCACGCGTTGTGTAGCAGCAGGTTACCGACGCAAGTGACGACAATATTTGCAACACGGGAAGACCTGCCGTTGGGTACAGAAGTGCAACTCGCTGATTGTATACAAGAAGGTCAGCTCGTTATTGACACAGGACAGGACAGAGGACGACAGCTGGTACGACCAGAGACGTTCTAGGAGTTGGTCTACCACCAGCATCAAGTCTTCTCGTCGAGAACAGCCGATGTTTAGGTTGGAGAGCAAGCAAGGGAAAGAACCGCACCGTTCAGCTAGCTGAATGCCTACAACAGTCAGTCCTAGAGGTAGCTGGCAGCAATCGTCGTCGTTTATTTGTAACCGCGGCTCTGGTTTGAAGTTTATCGTTGATACTAGAACCGAAATGAGCTTTCTTCCAAGACTTCCAAGGCATTACTACAGGCCGAATACCACTCTCTGCTTAACAGCAGCCAACAACTGTAGCATAGCTGCGTGCGGGATGGGGAGTTTGGACCTGAATCTAGGACTACGTCGCCCATTCAGTTGGAACTACACCGTCGCAGAGGCGATCATCGGCGCTGACCTTTTGGCTCGGTAGAACCTTCTGCCGGATGAAACAAACGCTCAGGTTATCAATTGAAGACATAAAGTCTGAAAATATGTCCCTGATCAAATCTGGGACATTATTTTACAGGTCCGTCTTGACCACACAAACTTTTACACTTCACTATTACGTGTTTCGGCTACTGCCATCTTCAGATCTGTTACAAACAAAAATATTATGTAACTAAGATCAGTTTGCTGTCACAAAATCTATAAAAGGCCTGGTGCTACATAAGAAAGATAAAAATTGTATACATTTTTAACAGCCATGTATACCAGGCATACATACCATTAAAATATTCTGATGTAGTATCAACGTCAAATTAAAGATGTAGGTATAGAGAAAGTGGTGTTGATGATCAGAATGCGTCTGGTATTTACACAAAGGAACTGGGGCCAACAGAGCGCACTATAGCTGGGGAACATGATAAACCAGTTTCGCAATTACGATGGTTAAAATGCGGTGTGCGTAGTCATTAATTAAAAGTACTGCACATAGCTAAACGACCGTCAAACAATAAAACATGTACTGACATACTATACTTGTAATTAGATCCATTCTTAAAATCCACATAAAAAGTGCAATTATTAATAATGTCAAGCTCCTAACCTGGCAAAGTAAAACATAAAACTGTGTAAAAACCAGAATAAAATGTGTAAGATTAAAATCACGTCTACAAAATGAAATCATCCAATATGACAAATCAATTACTGTAACCGTAATTGTAAGGAAATTAACGAAACAGTGATTGTTAGTTAAAAATTTGTCGATACTCGATAATACATCCGGAGTGTGATCTCAAGGGCGGCACGTCGTGGCTTCTCTGTACAATGTTCTTGTTTTCCTGCAGCGCAACTTGCGGAGGCAGGCCTAGTCTCTGAGTCGCCGGCGGCCGGAGTTGGGGCGCCCGGATCCCCGACGCCCCAGCCAGAGTCAAATGACACAGAAGTTATCTGAGTATCATAGCGCGTCGTAAAAGCAGAAAACTACACTGGAGATATCAACGTTCCGGCCATGGTTACAGTGGCTTTCTTCTGGGTCTACCGTTTGTAACTTACATGTAGAACTATCTTTCAGTGCTTGTGCTTCACATACTCATTGTAAGATAATTTCTGGTAATGTATTCTATATTTAAACTCATTTGTGCATTTACCAAAAAGAGGACATGTTATGTATGTCATACTATGAATATTTCAAAACTCTACGTGACACATTGTTTTGCATCTTGCTTGTACTCTAAGACATAGTCAATTAAGCAACATTTTTACAAAAATTTTATGAAAATTCATGTATTTCAGATTACAGCAGAAAATATTGGTCATTCTGTTGTAACACAATTAAAATGTCTAATTTTACCACACATCTCTTTTTAGAGATGTTCACATTCAGAATTTCATGTACGGTGTGCATTACATTCTGTGAGGTTGGAGCTGTAACAGCTCTAATCTGTTTCTCTCATTTACAAATTGAAATGCCATTCGCAGTATTAATGAATCTGCCGATACCACTTTCTGCTCGTTTTTGAGCAGTTTGTGATTTTTGCTGGAGAGCTTGATCTGTTATTGCATTTTTCCGTTTTTACTATTTCTGTATCCGTTCTGAGGTTTGTGAGAATATTCGGTACGATTTTTATGAAAAAATACGTGAACTCTAGGAAGCTAGTCATTCTGATACTTATTTTATTTTATAAAATTGCGGTCAAATAGCCACATACAGTTACTTTGCTTAACATTTTACATTTCTGCATCTTCATTTATGGATTTCACTCTTTTACTGCACAGTTCTACGTGATATCGTTCACAGGATTCGTTACACTGTTCACACACACATGTTGTGGTTGGGTCGTGATAATTTTTGTTTTTGCAAATTACATGATGAAATCCGTGAAAAGATAATCTAGTTACGACATGTCGCAGTTCGAAGATTGATGCTGTCCATGAGCTTCGGTGCCATAGAACTCCGGCCATACTTTTTCTCCTTTATCCTCCATGTTTTTTGCTTGATTTATGGAAGCCTTCGTGTGTGGCATCATATATCCAAGTCTGATTGTCTTCAGTAAGGAATGTCTCCCTTGCTAGCAGGTACACTATTCTAGATTTTGTTGTCTTTGAGGGACCTAGTGCTCTTTTAGATAAGTAGATTTTATCTTTTCTAGTGTTTCTAGATTTTTTTGTCAGGTGGTCCCATATAACCTCCATCCCGTAGGCCAGGATTGGCAAGATTTTTGGGCTGAAAAATTTAATTGTCACTTGTAGACTAAGTAGATTGATGTTTTTGATGTCCGGTATTGCTATTGAGCCGAGCATGGCTCGAGTTTATCATATTTATTGTTTGTCATCGTCTATAACGGTACTGCCGCCTCGTTTTCTTGTTCCATTTCCCAGCTTCACTAACTTCCTGCCATACTTGCCCGTGAGCGGCAGCAGCAGCGCGTATCGATAAGTGCACTGCCGCACCATCTCTGGAGAGACCGATAGTATTTCCGGGTCGTCGCGTGTCTGGCAGTCAGTTGGACCAAGCAGTGCAGTCGGGACGCAGCGGAAGTGAAGTCGCGGTCGGAGCGCCGGTGAGGATCCGACAGCCAGTGCTCGCCGACCCCTGGCGACACACATGCACTGTCAGACGGAGGGAGATTGGAGCAGGACAACCGTTGGTTCGTCGTTCGGTTGGTCGTCTCATCGGCCGACGTATATTTGGTCCTTCACGTTTCCGGGCCTGGGCAGTCGGTTGGTTGGCGTGAAGCACCGAGGAATTCTCCGCGGGACGTAGTTTGGCCGGGGCCGCTGCCGGTCTCTAAGCGGCGTCGGAGTGTGTGGGGCTGTTCCCATTGCTACGAGGTCGATGGCTCACCGACCCTGGACACGAAAGTTGAGTTTTGATTTAATCTACAAGCAAGTCGAGACTGTTCACATTGTGTCGTTTGGGAGTTAGTTGTCGGCTGTTGGGATATTCCCGCGACCAACAACGTGATTTTGAAGCTGGAAAATTCTAGCCACCCTCCGGTGCAGTTTTACTGTATTTGGTTATTTGAATTGAAGCGCACCAGCGGAATCTTCTGCCTTGTGGCCGTTAACGTTCCGGTTACCTGCCCTAATCGTTGACGTAAATTTCAGGCAGTGTAGTTTCCTCATCGTGTTGTTGCAGTCCAGCACGGTGTGTAGTTTGGCAGCTCCATGTATGGTTGGTTGTGTGCGCCAGCATCTTCTACGTTATTCCGTTGAACTCCCTTTTCTGCCCTGGTCGGATGAAGTGGAAGTTATCTTCACCAGCTGCGACATAGTCGCGTATATGAACATTGATCCAATACTCTCAAATGTTTTTTTATTCCAGTCTTTGATCACTATTTCAATTCTTTTGACGATGACCGGTTTCAGTCAGTAGTGACCAACCTCAGGTCTACAACATAAAAAATACATACACCTAGTGAACAGTGTGTCTGTCAACACAATACAGCATTACGTATCACAATATAGTATCATACAATCAGGGAAATGTACAGATACAATACGATAAAAAGTACCTTGTCTACGCCATGTCCTAAAGTGATAAGGCCGTAATGTCATCATCAAAACATGTTAATATACTCAGCACAGCATCGTCACATACATATAAACTAAGGTGTAGAATAGGTCACATCGTCCACACAGTCATTTTTGCAGTTGGCTACTGAAGTACAGTAGCTACCAGAAATATGTTTGCCTACATCCTACATAGATGTCGCTACTGTGGGCTTAGATGTAGTCATCATTTCAGTAAGAAACATAATCTGATAAAAACACATCAGGTCAAATTTATGTAGCAGACTTTTAAATATAGATAACTATTATAGAAACCAATTGTGATACAGTAAAAGACGAGTACAGTTACCCATATAAAATTATTAAAAGGAAACATATAAAGATAATAGGCCCGACACTTTTATGGTGAATTTACGGTAAAAAATTAATATACGTAATACAATGCCTGTAGCGACCTATAAATTACCTATGAAGGACAAAATGTTTATATGACAGTTGAAGAAAAGACAGATCAATGATCAGCGCCCTCTGTTGGGTCGGTAGCCAGGAGTTATGTAGGCACGCACCAGTCGTATCGTATCTTTCATAGATAATTTATAGGCATTGTGTTACGTATATTAATTTTTTACCGTAAATTCACCATAAAAGTGTCAGGCCTATTACCTTTATATATTTCCTTTTAATAATTTTATATGGGTAACTGTATTCGTTTTTTACTGTATCACAATTGGTTTCTATAATAGTTATCAATATTTAAAAGTCTGCTACATAAATTTGACCTAATATGTTTTTATCAGATTGTGTTTCTTACGTAAATGATGACTACATCTAAGCTCACAGTATCGACATCTATGTAGGATGTAGGCAAACATATTTCCGGTAGCTACTGTACTTCAGTAGCCAGTTGCAAAAATTGCTGTGTGGACGATGTGGCCTATACTACACTTTATTTTAGATCTGTGTGACGATGCTGTGCTGAGTATATTTATATTTTTTGGCGGTGCCATTGAGGCCTTATCACT
Organism: Schistocerca nitens; assembly: GCF_023898315.1. Taxonomy (NCBI): domain Eukaryota; kingdom Metazoa; phylum Arthropoda; class Insecta; order Orthoptera; family Acrididae; genus Schistocerca; species Schistocerca nitens. Next base: position 277,453,070 of record NC_064614.1, on the reverse strand, counting down.
TTAGGACATGGTGTAGGCAATGTACGTTTTACCGTATTATACCTGTACATTTCCCTGGTTGTATACAGTATATTGTGATACGTAATGCTGTATTGTGTTGATAGACACACTGCTCACTAGGTGTATATATTTTTTATATTGTAGATCTAAGGATGGTCATTACTGACTGAAACCGGTCATCTTCAAAAGAATTGATTTTGTGATGAAAGAGTGAAATAAAAAACATGGGAAGTTATCTTGTCGGTGGGTCCGTTGACTGTCGGTCGGTTGGGTTGTCGTCCGTTCGTGAATGGTTGGCCTGACTGCCTGTCTCACCTAAGCGAGCGTTAGTGTTTGAATTCCAAGCCGACCCTCGAACATCTGAGCGCTCTTGGGGGTACTACCTTCCTTTTTAATTTATTTGTTCTTGTTGTTTGTACTTGTATGGCTTCTAGTCGATTTTTTTATGAAATTAAGATTGTTTGCCCGTAAGGCATAAGATTCTTTAGGCCTTCAGCCTAATTTAAAGAACTGTTTCCCGAAGGACCTTTGCCATTTTAAAGGTTTTAATGTTGTTGAGTTTTAAGTGTTACTCCTTCAGCCGATTTTGAGTTTGAGTTGTTTTGCTCTTAAGGCCTTCAGCCTAATTAAAGAACTGTATCTCGTAAGGCCATTGGTATTTAAAAAATATTAATGTTATGGAGTTTTAAGCGTTAGGCCTTCAGCCGATTTGAATTTAACTTGTTTGCTCTTGAAGTGTCTGATTCTTTGGGCCTTCATCCTAACTCAAGAACTGTTTTAAGATAAGGCTTTAAATTTCTGATTTTGCTTGCGTTTTAAGTTACTGACCTTCAGCCGGTAATTAAGTTCCAAAGATAAAAGCTGTGTGTTTAAAAAGAATTTTTTTGGGCTCTCGTAATGTGTGATGAAATAATAAAGTTGTATGTTCGAGAGTAACTGACAGCCCCTTATTTTGGCCCCTTTCCACAATTTAAACTACCTCTCTGTCCTGTGGGTTAAGCTGGGCGTCTCAGCTACTATTGCTTGGGCTGCACGTCCTGTTGTATGTTCTCTGAAGCATTTGGCTGTTAGTTGCAATATCTCCTCTAGGTATTCAACGTCTGATGAGAGTTTTAATTTTTGTCTTCTGATGTTGATTTCCGCATGCTTGGGTGTTTTGCCTCCTTTTCTGAAAATCACCATTTCGGTCTTTGTTATGTTTGTGTAGTTTGTGTTCACTGCACCATTTATCTACTTTATCAACGACTTTCTGCAGCTTCTGTACATCTGTTGATCCAGTGGCTATGTCGTCAGCCGATGCATGTGTGTATACATCTTCTTCATTTTCTCCAATTCGCAGTACTTCTTCAATGGCAAGAATGTACAGCAAAGGGGTCATTGGGTCACCCTGTAAGACTCCGTTCGATTGCAAAATGAGTTTCGAAACAGAGAGAGTGTCCTATATTATGATTAAGTTGTATTCGAGGATTGACTTCATTATTCTTGCCCATACGCTATCTTCTGCCATTGTGTTTTCCAGTTTTCCTACTGTGAGATCTCTTTCCAGTAGGTCAAAGGCTTTGGTAAAGTCTATGAACACTCTGTAAAACATTTGTTTCTTTTATAGCGATTCTTCGACGTTGTTTAGAGGAAGCCTGACTGCTGTAAGTGTTAATCTTCCAGATCTAAAGCCATTTTGTGATTCTGGGAGGTGACTGTAGGCGCTGGCTTTGATTTTTTGTGTGATTATCTTTGAAAACATCTTGAACTGAGTATTTTCTAGGGATATGCCTCTGTACATGTTTGTGTTCCTTGTAGAGAACGTTTACGTATTATAGAGGGTCTCCATTGTTACAAGTTCCAGGCATTTGTTGAAAAGTTTGATTCATATGTGTCAGAAAGTATCTTTCACATCTTTTATATGTTCATTATGTATATTACCGAGTTCTGCTGGTTTCTCGTTCTTAAGTGTTGTTATTACTTCTTTTACATCTCGTTCATTTAGAGGTTCCCACACATTGCCTTTTTCCTTTGTTTGATGTTTCCCTTTCTTTGGGGGTATTTGGATTCCTCGTTTGTTCAGTATCTTACGGAAGTGGTCTTCCCATTCCTTTATGTCTGTGTTTGGTGTATGAGTCTGTCATCTTGGTCTTACTGCTATGTATGGGTCTTTTGCTGCTTTATCCGCTTCTCTTTTGCCTCTCTTTCTATGTATTCTTTTCTCCTGTATTCTGTTAGTTTTTGTTAATTTTCCTCTCTTCTGCGTATAGTTTGTATGTTTCCTCGTTGTGCTGGTTTCTTAATCTATGGAGCGTTCTTAGAACAGTGTCCCTTTTGCTATAGCCTTCATTTTTTGACGTCCTTGTTTTTGTGGTTGTTTGTATCACTGAATTTTTAGGATGTCTTCTATTTTGTCTGTTGCTTTTTCAAGATCTCCTTCCCCTATTGCCGGCCGGAGTGACCGTGCGATTCTAGGCGCTACAGTCTGGGGCCAAGCTACCGCTACGGTCGCAGGTTCGAATCCTGCCTCGGGTATGGATGTGTGTGATGTACTTAGGTTAGTTAGGTTTAATTAGTTCTCAGTTCTAGGCGACTAATGACCTCAGAAGTTAAGTCGCATAGTGCTCAGAGCCATTTGAACCATTTTTTTAAATGTTCCCCTATTTAAGTTTCTATTTCTATTATTTGTTCTTGTTATTATTTATTGGTCTATTTTTCTTCGTGTGATTTGGTTGGTCCTTTTTGCTGGTGATCAGGAGTCGTTATTTATTTTTATCTTCATTGGAATGTTCTTTCGTATAGGGGTGATGTAATCATGCCATATTGTTTGAACCCTTCATTTTATTTCTCCTCTTGTTAATGCGATGTCGAAGGTGATTTTTCCGTTATGACATAAATGTAGGTATTTGTCTATCGTTCAGTATGGTGAAAACGTCTTCTTCTAGTGTTTCAATGACTGGTTTTGTTTGATAATTCTCCGTGTCTATTCTGCTGTTGAGATCGCCTGCAATAATGGTGGGTTTCCTGTCGCATTCTTTGATCAATGTGAATAATTCGTCAATTATTTCTACTGCATTTGTGTGCAGATGGAAATAGGCTGCGATTATATTTATGTTTGATGATTCTACTAGCATACTATGTTCTTGTTTTATGATTTTTTGGGTGAGGGTCATCCAGGGATTCAGTAGGTTGGGTCGTCCTCTTTCTCCATTCTTTGATATGAGGTGAAAATTGTAGAAATCGTTATGTTGCCAGTTGTCTATCAGGAAAGTTTTGGTCAGAATTGCAAGATTCGAGTTTTGCAGAATGTCTATTGGTGTTAGATTAAGAGCCCTTTTTACCCCCTCTGTATGCCACAAGATGGCTTTTATTCCTTGTACTTCTGGTTTTATTTATTGCTATCAGGTTAAATACAAACGTATAAAGCGCTATATCTTGTAACGTAAAGATAAGCTAATGAAACAAATTATTGAATGAAAACAAAACTTTGTCGCCAATATCGATAAAAACCAAGAATATTTGTTTTGATATTCTTAATCAAATATGTATCTTTGGAGTAAAACAATCTTGCACATGTGCCATTGTGGCATGTGAGTTAGTGGAGGTTGGTTGTCCTAGGTAGAAGAAGTTAGACTTCTTTTACTGAGACTGACCGAAATTGTAATTGTCAGAAAGTCCTGATAATGAAGTTTAATATTTGTGAATATTCTTTTTGTGAAGTAACGGTGGTTTTTACAAGTATCAAAACGAAAATAAACACAGTAAATCACACAGTTAAAAATGAAAACTGCTGCAGCCTTCGACAAGGTAAACAGAGATTGATTTTCAAGGAATTCCACTCAGTGAGCTATTTTTATGATGGAAAACACTGGTGATTTACTAAAATTGCATGCTATAATTTTAACTATTATTGTCAGTAATATCATTGTCTGAGACTATCATTCTATCCATATTCACGTACGTCTGTCGAGCAAGAAATACAGCACTAATCTAATCAGTTGATGTATGCAATCTAAGTACTGTTGTTTGTTAGCGCGCTACAAAGACAGCTTATGCGACAATAGTGCTCGAAAAGTAAAGAAACTACTAGAAATGTTAACTGAAACTAGTCAGCACAGTTAAACACACAGATAATAATTACTTCGTTGCAGAGACAGTCGAGAGAAAATATTACACTTTATTGTGCGCAGAACAGAAACTCCTGTACTGCTGTCGTGCACCCGACGCTGCAACTGCTAAATAAGTTAATTTGTCTGGCTCCTTTGCTCAGTTTAAATATTCCCATTCCCCTTGTACATTTACTTTCATCCCCTTAGGCGTTACACGTAGAATTATTACAGGGTTTTCGAGACTGCCGGCTACACATTTTCTGGCCAAATCCGGTCGTATTTTTCGGGCTAATGTGCTCCTTAAATCTAGTGCTAGAAGTATGAACAGACTGACCAACACAAAAACGATCACATGATGCACATTGTAAACTACATGCATCAGATTTCTCATATATTCTGTACACTTTCATTTTTTTTTTTTTTTTTTTTTTTACAATGTCTCAGACAAAACCTCAGTTGATCTCCAGTTTTAAATGCTTCACTGTAATGCTTAGAGAAAGTGTGCGCTACTTTTTCTGCAATACGTTCGTTTACTTTCTGTCTTTGTTGCTGTTAAGTCTAAAATATTTATATTCCTGTTTCTTTTTCTAAAATGAAATTAATTCTCTGTTGCTGCTGGTCGAATGCTACATTCTTGGTACGAGGCTGCTCTTCACTCCTTTTGTTAGAGCAAATATTATCAGAGTTTAGTTTATACCTAACTATCTTCTGTGCTGCTAATGGATATTAGCTATTAAATTTATTTGGTCACCACGATCGCAATTGCAGTGTCGTTCTGAAGTGTGCGGATCCAACATTCCTTTTGAGAGGACAGTGTCCTCATACCAGTTACGTTAATTATTCTATTCATGTAACACTATAAGTTATCGTTTATAAAAGAACACAGAAGTTCTATAATAAAGATATTCTAAACCGAAATCACGATAGCGGTAACCAAACAAATTGAATAATATTCAAAGCAAAAATCGTTGTCTTTTCTAAATACTGAGTTTCAAAATACTGTTGACTCTAAACCATTTATAAATATCCCTGCTTACAGGCCAGAGAGGCAAAACGATGTGTTTGTTGATATACGAGTATAAGCCAATTATTGTCTGCAATTTAGTCATATTTTTGTTTATTTTGGTAGTACTGTCCTTTTAGGTTGATGACGCATGCTTTGTTTATTTGTTATATCTTTGCAATTTTCAAGCTGCTCTGTTAGTTTCGTTATCGCTGCAGTGCTGTTAGTCATGGCTGCTTCGCTGTCTATTTACACCAACGTCCAGTGATCCGATTTTCTTGGTCGGAAGGCGTATGAGGGTCCGCAATTGATCGAAGACTTCCGGTACAGTACAGGAACAGTGTTTTGCTACAACGGAGTGTCTACGAATGGTTTCAAAAATTCCGAAATACTCGAACAAGTGCTACGCACGATCAAGAAGCCGGACGACCGTTTACCGCCATAAATGAAGAAACCATTGAACGTTCACGTGAAATGGTTCTCTTAGACAGACGATTAACTATTGATGATGTGGCACATCATCTGAAAATTAGTCACCGTTCTGCCCACGAAATTATCCATAACAGACTTGGGTGTCATAAAGTTTGTGCAAAATGGGTCCCAAAACAACTCACACAGTTCCATAAACAAACCCGCTTGGACATCTGCAAAAAACATTTGGATCGCTATGGTAACGAAGGGGCAACTTGTTAGACACGATCATTACTGGTCATGAAACATGGATCCATCATTACGAGCCGGCCGGAGTGGCCGAGCGGTTCTAGGCGCTTCAGTCTGGAACCGCACGACCGGTCCGGTCGCAGGTTCGAATCCTGCCTCGGGCATGGATGTGTGTAATGTCCTTAGGTTAGTTAGGTTTAAATAGTTCTACGTTCTAGGGGACTGATAACCTCAGAAGTTGAGTCCCATAGCGTTCACAGCCATTTGAACCCATCATTACGAGTCGGAGAGTAAACGGCAAAGTATCGAATGGAAACATCCGAATTCGCCGTGCAAGAAAAAGTTCAAGATCCAACCGTACGCAGGAAAACTGATGCCTACGGTTATTTTGGGACGCACAAGGTCCAGTACTGGAACATTATGGGGAAAGGGGCACAAGATTAAACAGTGTACGTTACAGTGAGATGTTTACTGCCAGACTAAAGCCTTCTATTCGAAGCAAACGCCAAGGATTGCTGTCAAAAGATGTTGTGTTGTTGCACGACAATGCCCGTCCGCAAGCTGCTGCCCACACTGCTCAAACGCTCCAGAATCTCAAATTTGAAGGATCATCCTCCATATAGTCCGATTTTGCCCCTTCTCATTATCACTTGTTTGGTTCATTCAAACAGTAATTAAGGGGTCGTGGATTTGCCTCGGCCGAAGCAGTGACAGAAGCGGTGCATCCTTGGCTTGCAGCTCTATCGGGGACCTTCTTCTATGAGGGCATCAGGAAACTTGTAATACGATGGACCAAGTGCGCTGAAACGCAAGGAGACTATGTCGAAAAATGGTGTTCTTGTAGGTTTCCTATTTGATTACAATAAAATTTTATAACTACTTTGCGGATAATAATTGACTTACCCTCGTATTTTCCCACCAAATTCACAACAATTAAAACTCAATCTTAACTATAAAATAAGAGATCACCTTTTTCTATAGTGCCATTACATACTAAGTTTCCTCTTATTATTTTTAAAGTTGCATTTGTCGACACTTTTCTATGAGGATTTACCGTGTGGAAAGAGGCTAATACCATATCATCAGTGATCGGCTAATCATTAGTTCACTTATCCAAAACTACACTCTTGGGCGCATTGTAGTTGGCGAGGAAATTCAACGCGTTTATTAGTTTCTGTACACTGTTTAATAAGTCCAACTATTGAAGTCGCGTACTCATTAATAATTATGTGTACACTGTTGCTCTATTTTTGCTGTTTTGTCAAGGGTGTAACCGGTGGGAACTTGGGATTCGTGCGAACTGACATTTTCACATGCAGAATTGACAGAAAATGCGTGTTCTCGATCGTCCTTAGGATGACATGGAATGCTTTAGTCTCGTCCCTACGTGATTCACAATGTCGTTGTCTGCAAAAATGGTAACTTTATTACTGTAATCATCCTCTTTGACTATGGCAAACGAATTACGTGCAATAGGCTTTATCGCTGTTGCTTCGGTTTCACTTATTATTAATGCTAATAATGTTAGTAATGATCTTACGTGTAATGTGGCGAGCGATATTTTACAAATCGTGGCAGGACTACAACAAAACCAATTAGCATAACATGAGGTTTCGTTAAATCGTTCCTTCTCCCGGCTAAAGGTAGTTATACTGTTTAAGAAATCTCCACTTGTGAACGTGTAGCAATGTTGTCTGTCAAGCGGTGTAAATGGCACTAAATTTTTTCAAAAGAGTGATCTCACACAGTTCAGCGAACTATTATTCAATGTGGTAACATTCTTCCCTAGGCAAAATGAACTATTTTCACACATAATACCACACACGCGCAACACTAATTTATTCTTTCCTGTCAAAAATGTTTCCTAAAAGTTCTTATGAAATAATCAGGGATCATACATCAGCAAAGAACAATTTCACCATTTAAGATACTGTTTGCACCATGTTTACAAATTAGTCATAATCTAAGTGGAATTTATGATTTCTGAATGGGCTCTGGGCCACCAATACACAATTATTATCCTGTAAATTGACCATCAAGTTTCATGTGTCCTTAGTAGTTTGATTTAAAACTGCCGCTGCAGTATTTCACTAAGATGGCGGCTAGACCTAGTGTAGATCTTCATACTTGGTCCCCTGGACAAAGAAGAATGAATTAATGAAGTAATGAAGGTAATCCGAAAAATGCTGGACTGGGGAAGTATCAAAACATCAAATTCAACATATAGTAGCCCTTTGCTGGCCATAACCAAAGCAAATAAAAGTATACGTTTAGATCTCGATGCACGAGACATCAACAAGATTATTGTGCCAGTGCGAACGAGACCGAAAAACCTCGACGAGCAAATTCACAAACTTTTTTTGTAAAAAATATGTGACTTCACTTTATTTGCGTTCTTCATTTTGGCAGATCCTATTATCTAAGGAATCAATACAATATACTACTTCTGTCTTTGGGGGCTGATGGTATTAATTCTGTGTTCTTCCATGTGGCTTGAATATTAGTGCTGGTGTGTTCATATCAGCCTTAGATAGTGAACTGGGACCCCAATTATTAGACCAGGCATATGTGGATGACCTTTTGCTAGCGACAGATACCTGGGGAAAACACTTTGAATTAATAACGAATTTGCTAGACAAGTTTCTAGCAAGGGGAGTAATGGTAAATTTTAAAAAATCCAACTTTACTCGACAAGAAATTAAATTCTTAGGTCACATAATATCGCCTGAATGGATAAGACCAGATCCAAAAAGAATGGAAGCAATTACGAATTTTCCGTACCCACGGACGAAAACTCAACTCAAAAGTTTCATTTGGTTAGCATCCTTTTTTCGAAGATTTCTGACGACTCAGCAGCTTAAGAGCGAAGCGTTACTGAGCCTGTTCAAGAAAAATGCACAATGTTGCTGGACATCGCAGTGTAGGGAAGACTTTGACAATATGAAGGAGGCACTCATTAATGCACCGATTCTCCATCAGCCGGATATGTCAAAGAATTTCTTTATTGCATCAGATACCTCAAATTATAGAATCGAGGCATGCCTGTTTCAAACTGAACAGGTAAATGATAAACTGGAAGTCAAAATGATTGGATTTACCAGTAGAATACTAACCAAATGTGAACACTTCTACACAGTGATCAAACGTCAGGCACTCGCTGTAGTATTTGCTTTTAAAAAATTCATAAACTACTTATGTGGAAAGCATGTTAACGTCCTGTGTGATCATCAGGCTTTGAGATTCCTGTTAACTTGCAAATTATTGCATGGAAGTTCAGCTCGGTGGACTCTAGCTGTACAAGAATATGACAGTGAAATCAGGCATGTTCATTGACCTGATAATGTAGTTGCCGTCGCATTATCCAGGCTACCGCAAGGTTTGCCAGAGTTTGCAGTCATAGTTGAAAACTCCACAGAATATAAGATACTGCTTGTATGAGACAAAGCTGTTGTTGTTGTGGTCTTCAGTCCTGAGACTGGTTTGATGCAGCTCTCCATGCTACTCTATCCTGTGCAAGCTTCTTCATCTCCCAGTACCTACTGCATCCTACATCCTTCTGAATCTGCTTAGTGTATTCATCTCTTGGTCTCCCTCTACGATTTTTACACTCCACGCTGCCCTCCAATGCTAAATTTGTGATCCCTTGATGCCTCAGGACATGTCCTACCAACCGATCCCTTCTTCTTGTCAAGTTGTGCCACAAGCTCCTCTTCTGCCCAATTCTATTCAATACCTCCTTATTAGTTATGTGTTCTACCCATCTAATCTTCAGCATTCTGTAACACCACATTTCGAAAGCTTCTATTCTCTTCTTGTCTAAGATATTTATCGTCCACGTTTCACTTCCATACATGGCTACACTCCATACAAATACTTTCAGAAACGACTTTCTGACATTTAAATCTATAGTCGATGTTAACAATTTTTTCTTCTTCAGAAACGCTTTCGTTGCCATTGCCAGTCTACATTTTATTTCCTCTCTACTTCGACCATCATCAGTTACCTTGCTCCCCAAACAGCAAATCTCCTTTACTACTTTAAGTGTCTCATTTCCTAATCTAATTCCCTCAGCATCACCCGACTTATTTCGACAACATTCCATTATCCTCCTTTTGCTTTTGTTGATGTTCATCTTATACCCTCCTTTCAAGATATTGTCCATTCCGTTCAACTGCTCTTCCAAGTCCTTTGCTGTCTCTGACAGAATTACAATTTCATCGGCGAACCTCAAAGTTTTTATTTCTTCTCCATGGATTTTAATACCTACTCCGAATTTTTCTTTCGTTTCCTTTATTGCTTGTTCAATATACAGATTGAATAACATCGGGGGTAGGCTACAACCCTGTCTCACTCCCTTCCCAACCACTGCTTCCCTTTCATACCCCTCGAGTCGTATGACTGCCATCTGCTTTCTGTACAAATTGTAAATAGCCTTTCGCTCCATGTATTTTACCCCTGCCACCTTCCGAATTTGAAAGAGAGTATTCCAATCAACATTGTCAAAATCTTTCTCTAAGTCTACAAATGCTAGAAATGTAAGTTTGCCTTTCGTTAATCTTTCTTCTAAGATAAGTCGTAAGGCCAGTATTGCCTCTCGTGTTCCAACATTTCTACGGAATCCAAACTGATCTTCCCCGAGGTCGGCTTCTACCAGTTTTTCCATTCGTCTGTAAAGAATTCGCGTCAGTATTTTGTAGCTGTGACTTATTAAACTGATAGTTCGGTAATTTTCACATCTGTCAACACCTGCTTTCTTAGGGGTTGGGATTACTATATTCTTCTTGAAGTTTGAGGGTATTTCGCCTGTCTCATACATATTGCTCACACGATGGTAGACTCTTGTCAGGACTGGCTCTCCCAAGGCCGTCAGTAGTTCTAATGGAGTCTACTCCTGGGGCCTTGTTTCGACTCAGGTCTTTCAGTGCTCTGTCAAACTCTTCACGCAGTATCGTATCTCCCATTTCATCTTCATCTACATCCTCTTCCATTTCCATAATATTGTCCTCAAGTACATCGCCCTTGTATAGACCCTCTATATACTCCTTCCACCTTTCCGCTTTCCCTTCTTTGGTTAGGACTGGGTTTCCATCAAAGCTCTTGATGTTCATACAAGTGGTTCTCTTATCTCCAAAGGTCTCTTTAATTTTCCTGTAGGCAGTATCTATCTTACGCCTAGTGAGATAAGCCTCTACATCCTTACATTTGTCCTCTAGCCATCCCTGCTTAGCCATTTTGCACTTCCTGTCGATCTCATTTTTGAGACGTTTGCATTCCTTTTTGCCTGCTTCATTTACTGCATTTTTATATTTTCACCTTTCATCAATTAAATTCAATATTTCTTCTGTTACCCAAGGATTTCTACTAGCCCTCGTCTTTTTACCTATTTGGTCCTCTGCTGCCTTCACTATTTCATCCCTCAAAGCTACCCATTCTTCTTCTACTGTATTTCTTTCCCCCATTCCTGTCAATTGTTCCCTTATGCTCTCCCTGAAACTCTGTACAACCTGTGGGTTAGTCAGTTTATCAAGGTCCCATCTTTTTGCAGTTTCTTCAGTTTTAATCTACAGTTCATAACCAACAGATTGTGGTCAGAGTCCACATCTGCCCTGGAAATGTCTTACAATTCAAAACTTGGTTCCTAAATCTGTCTTACCATTACATAATCTATCTGATACCTTTTAGTATCTCCAGGGTTCTTCCATGTATACAACCTTGTTTCATGGTTCTTAAACCAAGTGTTAGCTATGATTAAGTTATGCTCTGCGCAAAATTCTACCAGGCGGCTTCTCCTTTCATTTCTTAGCCCCAATCCATATTCACCTACTATGTTTCCTTCTCTCCCTTTTCCTACTTTTGAATTCCAGTCACCCATGACTATTAAATTTTCATCTCCCTTCACTACCTGAATAATTTCTTTTATCTCATCATACATTTCATCAATTTCTTCGTCATCTGCAGAGCTAGTTGGCATATAAACTTTGAAACGTCCCCTTAAACTGACACCCAATATTTTTTTAGCGCAACACAATCTGACTTTCAATAATCCCTAAAAGAGAATGGTCCTGACTAAATTAACCTATAACTTTCATGAATCACTTACCTAACAAAAATCTTCGTTACTCGATTTACTGCAATATCGGGAGCGCCAATACTGCCAGCTAAATAAAAGATTCTAACTACTGAAAGCACTAACTACTGATAGGCATAGTTAGCAAATGAAAGATTTTGGTAGAGAATAAACAATGTATTTACCTTAAAAGTGTTCAAAAGTCATAATATATATTTCAGTTCATGACATCCAGTCTTACAAATTTCCAGATCGTCCGCTCTCAAAACTCTGCCATGACTCTCCCCACATCCACCACTGCTGGCGGCTCACCTCCAACTGCGCAACGCTATGTGCTGTTCACATCCAGCTGCCTAACACTACAATAGCAAACAACAATGCAAACCAGCCACAGACTGCACACAGCACAGCCAGTGATTTTCATACAGAGCCCTACGTGGCGTTACCCATATAAAAACCTAAACAGCCTACTTACAACTTGTACTACTGTAGCTAGCGTGGGCTTCGTGTCTAACTTGGCCACACTAATGCGTTCACTATGCTGTTTGTAGTAGTTTACCGCACTCCTATTTTTTTATTCATTATTGAACCGACTCCTGCATTACCCCTATCTGATATAGTATTTTATAACCCTTTATTCACCTGACCAAAAGTCTTGTTCCTCCTGCACCAAACTTCACTAATTCCCACTATATCTAACTTTAACCTATCCATTTCTCTTTTTAAATTTTCTAACCTACCTGCCCAATTAAGGGATCTGACATTCCACGCTCCGATCCGTAGAACGCCAGTTTTCTTTCTCCTGATAACGACGTCCTCTTGAGTAGTCCTCGCCCGGAGATCCGAATGGGGTACTATTTTACCTCCGGAATATTTTACCCAAGAGGACGCCATCATCATTAACCATACAGTAAAGCTGCATGCCCTCGGGAAACATTACGGCTGTAGTTTCCCCTTGCTTTCAACCGTTCGCAGTACCAGCACAGCAAGGCCGTTTTGGTTAGTGTTACAAGGCCAGAGCAGTCAATCATCCAGACTGTTGCCCCTGCAACTACTGAAAAGGCTGCTGCCCCTCCTCAGGAACCACACGTTTGTCTGGCCTCTCAACAGATAGCCCTCCGTTGTGGTTGCACCTATGGTACGGCTATCTGTATCGTTGAGGCACGCAAGCCTCCCCACCAACGGCAAGGACCGTGGTTCATGGGGGGAAGAAGACAAAGGTAATAGAAAAAAAATATCTAGCGTTGAGGAAAAACTGAAGTAATGCCAAGGAAATGTCCGATATGGAAAAATATGAAAGGCATATTGCGTCAGCAAAATGACAGTGCTTTCCAACAGTATTGTCAGTTAAGCTATGATATTCTGTTTTACAAATCAGACAACCCTGACAGTAGACGGGCATCCGACAAACTTGATATAATCATTTGGTAACCGTTTCCCATTACAGTTGGCAGCTGACGTTCAAATTGGTTCTTTTTTTATCTATGGATACATTTTTGTATATTTAGTAAACAAATCATACACTGCTAGGATATGTTTCAACCCTCTCTAGCAGTTGGCAGTGGTCCTGCAATGCCGATAGCTGCGATCTGTCACAGATATGGTGCAATAATGGGATGTAATTTAGTGTCCCAGCACACATTCCTGGGTTTCACTTTCTAGCATATCTTACATGTTCTTATAAGTTCTCGTTTTTTTCTATTTAAATTCGGATTAATCTTAATTGTGCATTTGATAATATCGAAATGACCCCATGCTCGATGTGTTAAACAAATTGGATCTTCAAGCTGGTCTGACGGAATACACACTCGTCAATTACTGTCAGGGATGTCTGATTTGTAAAACAGAATATCATAGCTTAACTGACAATACTGCTGGAAAGCACTGTCATTTTGCTGACGCAATATGCCTTTCATATTTTTCCATATCGGACATTTTCTTGGTACCTATAACACCCGTCGTGAATCTCTTCTTCTGCGCCGTGTCGATGCACTGGTCACTGCAATATAAAAAATTTATAACTAACTTAAAATCTAATTGCATTTCGTAGCTCATAGGCTACTCATATACTCGGTCATCACATTCGCTGGCAGATGTATTTTCATAATTCATTCTTATTTGTTCATATATATGTTAACTTGCATTTTTATTCCGCTTATTCATTTACCAAGTTACGAAAGTAATTTCGACATTCCCTACGGTATCTCATCCTTTTGTTAGCTGACACGTCCTGTATGTTTCGTCGTAATGATTTCTTTTACTATTATTTAAACTGTATATATTTTAGTGTTGACGTAACTTTGCATATTGTTATAACATTATAGTCTTTCGTTCCCTGATAGTAAAATATGGTTGTTGCGTGTTAATATTTATTTTGAAATTAAGTTTGACACTTGTGTAGCTTCGTGTTCCTAGCTGGTTGCTCCGCGAGTTATCCTGTTGCGCTAGCGCAAGGTCAATGTCTCTTCCCTAGTACTGACGTAAACATGCATTGTTGAGCGCGCACAGCTGATTCTTACGCAGCTCCCGTTTACATTTCGCTTCACATGAAGCTGTGTTTTTACGCTTCCCTCTTGTCGAATGTCTGCTTTTGCTTATAAAACAGGGAAATTACTTAAGTTTATACACATTTCATTTAAAATACACATAATAAAATTTCTTACTTATAAAACTGTGACATTACGTATAAGTATATTTTATGACAAGAAAACCGCTGTGACATTGTCACCACTCGTGAAAAGCTTTTAAGTCTTTGTGTTGGTGGAGACCTTCGTCTCACCCTGTTCTTTCATATAATAATCTATAAGCTCCAGGATAAGGTATTTTTGTAATAATGTAGGACCTTGAGTATAGTAATCGCCAATTTTTTTCAACTTACCGATCTTTGTCGATTTCGGATGTGTTCTCAAGAGGATCGTTGCCCTTCCAAAAAATGTGTAACTTGTTTTGTCGTTTTGTTGTATATTCTCTTTCTGTATTCTGCGCTATTCTCTAGTGTAATTACTGCTTGTTTCATTGTATCCCGTAAAGTTAACTCTATAGTAGGTAATTTTGGTACAGGTGATTCCCATTCGTCAGTTTGCTTTGTGTTAAACGTAAGTTCATTAGGAATAAAACCTGTAGAAGAGTGGGGAAATTGTTTACTATTTGCATAAATGAAGACACGTATTCAACCAGTCGTGAATGTTTATTATAAGCGTATGTCCTTATAAATTTATTGAAGTATTTAAACACCCTCTCCACAGGACTTGCTTCTGGGTGAAAAAAAACTTACCAAAAGGTGTTTAATGCCTACTGTATTCATGAACTGTTTCCATTTTATTAATACGAAATAGGCTGCATTGTCAGTTAATATCACTTTGGGTTTCCCTACTCTTTGTAAATAATCCTCTTCAATTCTCCTTATGATGCTAATGGCTGTAGTGGTTTTGATAGCATACAGTTTGATTTATTTTGTGAAAATATCATAAAGAACTCTTATGTATCTGACAAAACCTTTTGCTCTAGCATATTGCCCTGCGATATCCAGAGAAACCGTTTCCAGTGGAGCTTTGGTTAGTATGGGGAGTACGTCTGTAAACTTTGACGTATTGGATGGTTTTGTTCTTTGGCAAATAGCACACTTTTTTTAATATTTGTGAAACACGTCGTCGTAAATTAGGAAAGTAACAAAATTTGGAAATCTTGTCTGTACATTTTGTGACTCTGTAGTGTCCTTGTACTTTGTGTGTATATTTGATAAATTCGTCGATATATTCCTCTGGAAGGCATACACCCTAATGGTTAAAACTTCCGTGCTTCCAGTGAAACAAAACGCCTTTGTATAACTGATACCATTTACTTACATGTGGTTTGCATTCCGGTTAAGATTTTGTGTTACCTTTTTCCACCTGTTGTCTTGCTGTTGTATTATTCCCATTTGTTTACAAAATTTTTTGTAGTCTGATTTTTGTGTACTACTTTGCATCAATAATTTTGGGATTTCTGAATCGTGTTCAGACAGTTCACTGAACTCCTCTAGTCTCTGCAGTTATGTTTAATACATCTTCAATAACATTCTGACTGCCCTTTATGTATATTATTTCAAAATTTAATTCCTGCAGGTACAAACACCACCTTGTTAGTCATCGCTGTAACAGTTTACATGTTAACAGGAAAGATAATAATTGGTGATCACAATAGACCTTAGTGTTTTTACCCCAAAGAAAATACTCAAATTTCCTAAATTACTGCTCAAATTACTGCTAAACTTTCCAGTTATGATACGGAATATGATGTTTCTGCCTCTGATAAAGTTCTGCTGGCAAAGCTGATGACTTTGGGTACTCTTTTTCCTTCTTCTTCTTGTATCTGGTACAAACATGCCCCCAGCCCCTGAGACGAGGCGTCTGTGCTTAAACAAAAGTCCTTAGACATGTCGGGAAGACTCAGTTTGCTGATATTAATGCATTTTTAATTTTGGTAAAGACTTCCTGGCATCTCTCATCCCATAACAAAGGCTTATTCTTTCTCAACAGGTTAAGTAGGGCATCGTTGTTCATAAGCTGCTGTGGTATAAAATTTCGGAAAAAGTAAGTTAGTCCTAGATATGCCTTCAATTGTTTTCTGTTCCTTGGGGACGATTACGTATGTCATCTAGTTTCTTTGGATCTGGCAATATACACTGTTTGATACGATACATCCTGAAAATTTTACTTGTCCTTGGCCAAAGCTAGATTTTTTTAGATTTGCTCTTACTCCGTACTTTGTGAATCTCTGAAATACCTTTTCTATTATACTGATGTGTTCTGCCCAAGTTGATGTGGCTATTAACATATCGTCAACATAAATGGTAACTTTACTGAGCAATTCTGGTCCTAAGACACTGTCCAAAGCTGATACGCCTGCGCTAATGTTTAAGCCAAAGGGTACAACTTGAAATTCGTAACTCCTGCCATTGCAGACAAATGCTATTTTCTATTCACCTCACGTAACTTTATTTGCCAGTAACATTTTATAAGGTCAAGAGTGCTGAAATATTTGGTGTTATGAAATTTTAGCAATTGTTCATCTAAATTATCTGGTTTCGTTCTTACTGGTAACAGGATTTTGTTTATGCCTGTAGTGTCTAAATCTAGTCGTACTGATCCATCAGGTTTGCTAACTGGTAATGTTGGTCTGCTATATGGAGAAAATGATGGCTGTATGATTCCACATTCGCACATTCTATTGATTTCCAACTTAACTGCTTCACGCTTTGCCCACAGTATAGGGTAAGACACAACAAAAAATGTTTCGTGAGGATAGACATTAAGTTTATGTTTATAATCTTTGATTACTCCGGGATTCTTATTAAAACATTTGAATATTTAAAAAGTAAGTCAGAAAGCTCTTGTCGTTGTGTAGCATCAAGAATATTTGATTCGTTCAATTTTTGCTCTACCATTTCCTTGTTCATCGAATCGTACGAAACATGTTTGTAAATCTGGTTTGCCCCCATCGCTTATGAGGTCTATAGTATGGGGCTAAACTACGACCGATTCGGGTTTTCCTGCGGTGCAGTCTGATCTACTTCGGTACACGGGACAACTTCTGTCAGTTGTACTGTGTGATTGTTTCTCCAGTGTGTATCATTTTCAGTTACGCAACATGCTTTCTTGTGTGTTCATATGGCTGTTGTTAAATGTTGGCGTATTGTGATTTTGCTGCGCAAAGGTTGGCTGCGGTACGGCGTGTTGTATATTATTGTCGTTGCCGCGCGCCGGCCACCGATGCGGCTGACTGCTTTCATTTACACGCGGTGCATAATTTTCAGAGGAGGGATTGACCCTAGCCTGTGGATGGTAATCGTTCCTGTTAAACGGAATGTTTTGTTTAAATCTCTTGTTCCTACCATTTCCATTCCCGTATCCATTACCAGGTTAATGTTTTCTTGCGGTTGCGCGTGCCAGCTTTGCTGTGTGTTCGTGTCTGGCTTTTTGTATTTGACCATTCATGTCACATTGTTGTGGTGTTTGGCTGTCTGACGCCCTATTTGTTACTTTCTCTCCATATATTAGGTCAATTGATCTAAAATGGATAGAAAATATTCTGTGTCATGCTCAGGTGTAGCAATTAATTTATCACTAATGTGTGATGGCAAACGACTTTTTAAAATTTTTAAAACATCAAGATGAGAAACAGAATTCGTCAAATAACGTGTTTTGTTGAGAAACTTCTCAGAATATCTTCGCAGGCTATCATATTTGTTACTTAAAGGGGCGGGGCTAAAAACCTCTCGCCTAAGTCTCTCTTGTACGGCTTCTGACCAGTATTTGCCAAGAAATGGCTCTGAGCACTATGGGACTTAACATCTATGGTCATCAGACCCCTAGAACTTAGAACTACTTAAACCTAACTAACGTAAGGACATCAAACAACACCCAGTCATCACGAGGCAGAGAAAATCCCTGACCCCGCCGGGAATCGAACCCGGGAAGCCGGGTGAGGGAAGCGAGAACGCTACCGCATGACCACGAGCTGCGGACTGCCAAGAAATGGCCGTTCAAATTGTAAATACGTGGTACAACGCTCAGCTACCTCTCTCGCCCACAAAATACATCGCCTTGCGTGTTCTTAACAAGAAACCTGATCTTTTGTGCTCCCGTCCAATTTCTGGGAAACACATGTCGAAAAGCACTAATAAACACAACAGGATTCATATTCGTACCCTCACTCATAAATGTTGGAAATTGACGGTGTGTTAATATACCTTCGTCAGCAAATACAGTGGACAATCTGTTTGCATTTTGTGCTGTGTTTACATACCTGTCATAATTATTTACACTTCTAGCAGGTACTGGTTCTGGTGTTATGCCATGTAAACTTACACTTTTTTGTCTGACATTACTATTGGCATTGTTTGTAGGATTTGCAATGATCTGTGTGCATACATTGCTTTGGTTTGTTGTGGCTGGCACATTGTATATGTATGCAGCTTGTGTCTCTGTATCAGTTTCACCTAAGTAGTTGAGTATCCTGTGCTCTGTAGCCTTCAAATTGGTGTTCACTTTGTCGATAATGTCATTTTCCTTTTGTTGAATAACCCTTCCAACTACATCATTGATTAATTTACATTCCTTCACTACGTTTTCCGCTGCGGTACTGGTTTTGTCTAAAGTACCCGCTTCAACTTGTGAAATTACGTCAGATAAATTTTCATTAATTTTGTCCCTTCCCTTTTAAGGCACAGACTGATTCAATTTCAAGTGATGTTACTTTTAAAATGAGATCAACTATTGCTGCTGGTATATTTTCGTAATCCTTGTGCAGTTTGTTTACTACTGTAGAGATGCTCTTTACTGGAGAAGTTAATTGAGTTTGTGTAGCATCCAGGTTTGTGTGTGTGTGTGTGTGTGTGTGTGTGTGTCTTTAATCGCTTTTATCTGTTGCCCTAATGTATGATTCTGCTCCTTAAGAGTGTCTAATTTCTGTTTTATACCCGTAATGTCATTCTTTACTTCGGAAAGTGCATCTTGTTTCAGCTGTTTTCCCATATCTTTAAATTTTACATTCATCTCCTCACGAAAATTCTTTGTCAAATCACTGATCCGCTGTGTGACTGAGTCCTGAAAATCTTTTGAAACTTGTTTTTGTTCTTGTTTTATATCGTCTATGTCTTGTGTGACTATGGTAAGGTTTTTGGGAAAACGGTCAAATTTTGTATTTACGTCCGTTCGCAAATTGGTGTTTATATTTTTTATTTCTGCACGCAAACTGGTATTTGTATTTTGTATGTCTGCACGCAAATTGGGGTAATTGGTGTTCATACTATAAGTTTTTGAAGTATTGCGGCAAGCGCATCATTTTGGTAGCTATTTTATGTACTTTGGTTATTGGCAACTGTATTCAGCAAATCAACATTTGAATTCGTGTGATGGGTGACGGTAGAGTGTCGTCAAAAATCATGTTATCTGCGCTATATTTTCCTGTGCGAACAGAATGTTGCGCGTGGAGATAGGTGATGTAGTTTCATCTATTGTCATCAACGTATCATCAAAGTTAGAACTCTGTGAAAGCTCACTAGCACTTGGCATTTCGGTCATGTTCATCTCTGAACTACTTAATACGACTAATTGTGAAAGACATGGCGCTGGTACTTCAGATGTTCAGCAAGTCATGGTGCAAAATACTAACGCGAATTCTTTACAGACGAATGGAAAAACTGGTAGAAGCCGACCTCGGGGAAGATCAGTTTGGATTCCGTAGAAATATTGGAACACGTGAGGCAGTACTGACCCTACGACTTATTTTAGAAGCTAGAACATACGTTTCTAGCATTTGTAGACTTAGAGAAATCTTTTGACAATGTTGACTGGAATACTCTCTTTGAAATTCCGAAGGTGGCAGGGGTAAAATACAGGGAGCGAAAGGCTATTTATAATTTGTACAGAAACCAGATGGCAGTTATAATAGTCGTGGGGCACGAAAGGGAAACAGTGGTTGGGAAGGGAGTGAGACAAGGTTGTAGCCACTCCCCGATGTTATTCAATCTGTATATTGAGCAAGCAGTGAATGAAACAAAAGAAAAATTCGGAGTAGATATTAAAAGCCATGGAGAAGTAATAAAAACTTTAAGGTTCGCCAATGTCATTGTAATTCTGTCGGAGACAACAAAGGACTTAGAAGAGCAGTTGAACGGAATGGATAGTGTCTTGAAAGGAGGATATAAGATGAATATCAACAAAAGTAAAACGAGGATAATGGAATGTAGTCGAATTAAGTCGGGTGATGCTGAGGGAATTAGATTAGGAAATGAGACACTTAAAGTAGTAAAGGAGTTTTGCTATTTGCGGAGCAAAATAACTGATGATGGTCGAAGTAGAGAGGATATAAAATGTAGACTGGCAATGGCAACGAAAGCCTTTCTTAAGAAGAGCAATTTGTTAACATCGAGTATAGATTTGTCAGCAAATCGTTTCTGAAAGTATTTGTATGGAGTGTAGCCATGTATGGAAGTGAAACATCGACGATAACTAGTTTGGACAAGAAGAGAATAGAAGCTTTCGAAATGTAGTGCTACAGAAGAATGCTGAGGATTAGATGGGTAGATCATATAACTAATGAGGAGGTATTGAATAGGATTGGGGAGAAGTTTGTGGCACAGCTTGACTAGAAGAAGGGATCGGTTGGTAGGACATGTTCTGAGGCATCAAGGGATCACCAATTTAGTATTGGAGGGCTGCGTGGAGGGTAAAAGTCGTAGAGGGAGACCAAGAGATGAATACACTAAACAGACTTAGGACGTAGGTTGCAGTAGGTACTGGGAGATGAAGAAGCTTGCAAAGGATAGAGTAGCATGGAGAGCTGCATCAAACCAGTCTCAGGACTGAAGACCACAACAACAACAATCCAGCAGTTGTACGCCATCTTGGCTAATTGCGCTTTCGCCATTGTCAACAATAAAGAAAACTGATTTTTGTTCCATTTTGTTTGAATATTACAATTAATATTTTTGGAAAACAGAAAATTGAAATATATTATTTTGTGAATTTAAACATACGATTTACATGTCGTCAAATGGTATTCATCAACTTTTGTGACGCACAAAATGTTATGACACAGAAACTTTAAACTTTTTTCTCGCTACTCATCACGTAAAATTACTGAAAGATTCTCTACAGTGCATTTAGGAAAGGAAATTAAGGAAAGGTACTTCTAATTATTACGCAGAATACGTGACCATGCATAACTAAGTAAGCGGTTGCGTAGCGGTGCTATCTTTGCTGCGATGAAACAAACAGCGTATTTCTAAAATTTTCCGAAAATTCCGGTACTTGTTGTTTCCTTTTTGAATTGGTTTTCTCCACAAGAATTTTTGGTTCTGGTTATTTTGCTCAGTCGTGATGTTGCACATGAAAATTTGAAAATAATTAGTACATGCAAGAAAATCTCATACAATGTCATAAATAATTTTGGATAATTTACACAAATGATTTCATGGCTTTCCCAATGTCATGTCCCCAGGTCGCCAGTTATGCAAATTTATACGTATATACATAAAAGTAGCAATAATATTAAAGGGTACATAAATAAAGAGATTAATAGAAATCAATTATTTTCAATTAGTTCCCAAATTTAGCAATTTTATAGTTTCTTTCCTTTGAGTCCGTTTAACGTGAATTTACTTCTGATGTCCTTGGTTATATTCATCTTCTTCACCATGAATATTTATCTGCTGACCGTGTCCATAACAGTTCTTCTTCCGAATGCAGGCCGCTTTTGCATCTGACTTTGAGTTGATGCGCGGAAGAAAAGCAAACTCTCGTCGTTTTGCACAAATAATAATTATTATTCAAACAACACAAATGTTTACCACGCACATCTTACAAAAATACGTCTTCTCCACTCAAGAACTAAAGACAGTCTCTCTATCAACTAAAAAAATTTGTACGGAATTTTTTTTATCATTAGTTATCCGCTTTCCGACGTAGGAAAATATCTTTATCAGCGCTTTCAGCGACCGCGCTAATGATTATTATCATTGGTTTTAAATTTTTGTCATAGATTGTTGGGGCTTTTCCTTATGTACTTTTACATAGACCCCCTCCGACTGTAGAATCACAAAATGTGAAAGGAGGTATCCTCGGCTCCGAAACAAAATATACCAAAGTCAACAAACTACACACGGTCCTTGTAGGCCTTCGCTAGGAGACCGAGACTAAGAATGAAGGCAATAGGTCTATGCAAGAGAGTGTTGCCTGTTACGAACTGCAAAGTTATAGGAGCGCTGGGAAAGAAGGCACAAATTATAACGTACCAGACAAAGGTTGAAGTTTCCTTTGGAATCGAAAGCGTTATATGCACGTTCCTATTAATGGAAAACTTATAAATATCGATGTTACTGGGCCTTGAGTTTTTATGGGACAGAGAGGCTGTAACAGATCTCGCCTGAGAAACATGTGAAAGTAGCGTCAGCGGCTAATAACGTTGAAGCTAAATGGTAAGTTGGGTGCAAGCCTTTCACTGAGAAGAGAATTATATGTATCTGTCGCAAAACAAAAATTATTGGTGTTAGAATATCAACACCCACAAAAGTGTCATATTAACCAAAACAACGATGCCCCCATTATCATGAGAGCAATGATAGAGTGGAAGCTGAAAGAAAGCACTTGCATTACGCTTCAGAGGCTGGAGAATTAATAAAATTGTTATCCAGATACCATGAAGTATTAATAGATCGACCAGGCATCATAAAGGATTATCTGTATGATATGAAGTTCTAGGTATCAATAACAAGATAATTATTATATTTGTCCTGTGGAAGAAGCTTTTCTCTCAAATTCACTTTCATTCACACGGACTCATACAGTTTGTTTCTGTACCATGTCCTGCATCGTGACACTCGTCATGTGAATGTATGATTCACAGTCAACTTTAATTAACTATGCACATGTACGACACTGCACCGTTTTTCTTTCTGGTGTCCATCGTGTGCTTTGTTTATCTCCTGCAGTAAGCAAACATTTCCGCGAGGCGCTGCGTAGCCAGCGTTACATTATATAGTTGCCGCGCAGCTGGTTGTACAGTCTGTCTCATAACATTTGGCAGGCGAAGATGACTCGTAATACGTTTCTTTGAGGTCTACAGTATTACATCGGTTTTAATACTGTTAACATTTTTTTAGCGTCCATGTCGCTGTTGCTAACATTAACACACTATTAGCGTTCACATGTTCTATAATCACAGTTATAATCACTGTTCATCACTTTCTTTAAAAGTAAAAACTGTTTTTCACGGGTCCAATAGACTTTCATAGTTCTTGTGAGACACGCTTCACTGTCCTGATTGGTGCTAGTGGTTCATAAATCACACAACAGACAATCTTCTATACAAATGGCACTGTACAATATAATGAATTTTTTTGTTCATGTGCACATTGTTCCACATTGTAATAACATGAAAACAAAGATCATACACTGTCAAAACAAAAAATAAAAGAGACAAGATGATTGCTAGAATCTTCTACATTGTTCTGGCTATAACATCATCATTGAACTATGTAGATACCAGTACATTTCCTTATTTGATGACACACATTTTATTTCTGTTCATTTGTACTCATTCATTAATGTTTTGTTGGGATTATTACCAGATTATGAGACAGATGTCCGTGTTCGGTTCACGTAACAATACAGAAGCGCATAAGAGCAAATGGCAAATATAACTGTGTAAAGAAAAATGTACCCAAAACAGTACAAAACAGGAAAACTTATCACGAATAGTGAATGCGGATACAGACAGACACAAAATTCACACACAATTAACACTCATTATGTGTATGCGTTTACATAGGTGAGGTTCATAGAAACATCCATGACTCGTTTACCATCATACTAGAATAAACATATTATCTATCCATAAACATATTTATATTGAGAATTTCAATAACCTACATAGAAAAGATAAAAATTTGCGTTTACTGATATAGGATTTGCAGTAACTTGTATCGAGTAAATGCCTTTTCAGTATAATTAAAATTCTTATCATAAAGAAATTCTCCCCTTTTGGGATTTATACTTCATAAATACTATAGTGTAACTGCTGGCATGTAAGCTTACAGACTAGTACATATAAATTCATGAAATTACTTACGATAAAATTTTCTCGTTAACTACTATTTACATAGTACAATTGTGCTATTATGCATTAGCACTAGACATATTATTTTCTTTACATAGGCATAAAAATTGTTTCCTACTGCAAATATTTCTCAGTGTCTCTATGACAATGCAGGCCTTTTATGTTCCCTATACTGACATCTTCTAGTACACAACATCCATCATAAGGGATTGAGATTATTTTAAATGGTCCTTCGTACAATAATTGCCATTGTCTATTCTTCCTTCTGATTAGCGATGCCTTGGGATACGTTCTTAGCAATAACAATTCCTCGACACAGTATTGCTATTTGTTAGTAAGTTTTTTTATAACATTTTGCCTTACGGAGCTCTGCTTGACGATTTTACTGTCAAAAGATATTTCCTAAATGTTTTTACGAAATAATCAGGTTTCATACATTAGCTGAGAACAATTTCACCATGAAAAAGCTTTTTGCACCATATTTAAAGATTATTCTTAATCTAAGTTGAATTTATGATTTGTAAGTGGGTTCTGGGCCACCAATACACAATTATTATTGTGAAAATCGACCATCAAGATTTTTGTGTCCTTAGTAGTTTGATTCAAAACTGCTGCTGCAATATTTCACCCAGATGACGGTTAACATAAGACGATAACTTAACGAATCTGGTACAGACGTTGCTTTAGTCGCAACAAATAATATATATTTCAGGTTTTCTGTACCTTAACTATAAGCATTAAAATTTAAAAGTATTTCTCCATGTTATCACTCATTATTCAGCACTTTCCCAATAATCCACACTGTACATCAATACCGTTAATGGCTGTGCTCCAATGAAGCTGAACAGAAAACTAGCATTCATATTGGACGAGAATCATATTAAAAGAAAATTCAAGCACAAATATTGATTTCAACGACTCAGAAACTCTTCTTTGTAAGTATTACTTAATAATACAGTTTTTTTACCGACCTCAGTGCTACAACAAATCATTCGCATTCCGATCATTGCAATAATTCGAACAAGAAGAAGGATTATTCTAGAAGAATCATAGATAACAAAAGATGAAACTTTGCATTATCTTTTTCCATGATTATTGTCTGAGATATAATTTTCACAGGAAATTAAATTATGTCACTGGCAAGAGATATTTTAGTATCGATGAAGTTCTTTTTTATTAATACCACGAGAATCTTTGCTCAAATTCCAGACACAGTGCTATCATGAATATTGTTCGGAATAAAATGTAGTATTGGATATTACAGTATGATTAACGTTTTTGTTTGTATTCCCTTGCAACCAATATCTGAACCTTAATAGTGGTCCCTCCTTCTCGAACGCTTGACATTTTCATTATTATAGACTACCTTTTTATCTCCACTATCACATCTGCTACATCACTTTCTATTTTTAGTTCAGTAGTGATACACTCCATACCTTTCTGTGATCCAATCTGCTTGTCCTCAGAAAATTCTGTATTAGCTGAGTTTTCTACTCTACTGGCTTGTTCAATGTTCAAATGATCAAACTGTTAATCTTATCATATTTGCTATGAAACTCTTCATATGTTGTTAAGAGGTCTCATAACTTTCTTATTAAAACTGTAAATTTTTAAAAAATACTCCACTGTTGCTAGTTTTAAATGACTTCTGTAAATGCAACTATTTAATCTGTCATCAGGCACATAGGTGTCTCCAGTTTTTCGTTTCACCCACATTTGTTCTGCTTTTCGTCTAACAGTCACAGCATTTCTTTAGTTACCTTAGCATACACCAAGGTTATTCCATACAGTATAGAATTAGGGATGAGTTTAATCCTAACACGATTGTCAGTCACTTGTATCCTCTTCTTCAGCTAAGCATGGGTTATGTTTGACTACTTTCGAAGATGCCCATTCTATATAGAACTGTTCCCTAAGCTGAAGTGCAGCTGTAGTAAAAAAAATATGAGCTAAATATTAAAGTATATTCACAGGTTTCTATCAGCATTAAAATACACCGGTATCTAAAACTGTAAAGTACAAATAGAAAGAGATAAATATATTTTGTTGTCTGTCTGTATATTCAGATCATAGTAGTTTATTACAATGGTGATCCTAGGAAGCTAGGGTTTAAGTAAATCGATGGAATAAATTTGGGTGTAACTGAGAGAGGAATAGAAATTGATTTCAAGAAGGCAACAATTGACTCAAGGACATTTACAATTGAATAGCATCGAAATGCGACCATGTGCTCCACGTACAGAGGAAAAGTGATGAGCATATATAGAAGCACTCCAGGGATACAAACAGGGGATGGGCTAATAAATCTAATTTTTGTAACTTGTAATGGAAATGTGGAAACAAATAAAGGTATAATAAGGCAAAGAAAGGAGAGAATAGATGAGTCACAGAAGAGAGTAACTCTGAGTTCCAATAGTTGAAGAAATGTGGATGAGGATAAATTATGTGATAGAAAGGATGCTTCTAGAAACGAAAGACGATAAAAAGGAAGTGTGTTCAAAAAGAAGAGTTTATGTAGCATTCAGGGAGAGCTTAACAATGGAGAAGAAAAGAAAGGGTATTTTCATCTAGATACTTTGTGGGACGGTATTCGTCAAGGTTTTCTGGAACAGAGTGAAACTGAGAATTAATCTCCTTTTGCCCAGAAGTTTCTGTAAAATTTGCTAAAATTCAAACACTGAAGATAGGACATATTGCAAGTTAGGCTACAGTGATTTCAAGGTATGCTTTGAAGAATGGTTAAGCTGTTAAATAGTGTAAGAGTGTACCTACAAAGAAAATAGAACTGAAAGACACATTTCTGGAAAGAAGTTTTGAAGTAAAGAAGGCAGCTGTAGTGTTTTATTGTCAAGAGAGGGAACTGGAAGTAAGTCTATTGTTAGCGGAAAGTTTTAATATGGACATCATAACTAGCTTCGAGTTTTTGGAGAGAAATAAAGGAAGACTAGAGTTAAGTAACTGAAATGTGAAGTTAGACACTGGGAACAAGAAAATGCTGTTATGGTATGAAGAAAACCGGAAGAACAGTATGGAACAGGTATATATATAAATTGCTGAAGTGCGCCTAGAAGATTCACAGGGAGTAATATATTGTGTCATGATGAAGTAGGTTTTAGATGACAAAAAAAAAAAAAAAGATACCATACAAAAGATAGGGGAATGTTTGGCAATCATAAATAACAGGACATATATGGAAAATGACTGGGAGGAAGAGATGGGAGGTATTTGTATGATGTACCTACATCATATGAAGCAGAAGAAGTCACATCAATCGACGAAACAGATCCTTGTGTCTACCACAATTATGAAGATGTACTGAAGCTCCAAAAAGAATTAATCGAATTAGAATCGAAGTAATAAACAAAACGATAGAAATACGAAAGGGAAAAGATAAAGTGGATCACCTATATAACGAAAGGAAACGATTGAAAGCCGAATTTTTCGATGTAGAGAGGGAATCGCGAAAAAGCAAGATGAAGCAGAGTGGAGCGAGGCAGTCAGCCATAATGAGAGCTGGGATAAGAAAACAAGTAATGGGACTTCAGAAAATTTTAAACTCAAGATTGAGATTGTGAATGGACGGTTTACCCCAAGAACATTCAAAGAAGAAAAAGAAGACGTTTATGTAACTAATCTTAAAGAGAAGAATGTAGGGGTGACACCGTTTTATACTATAGACATTAAAAGGAGACGTTCTCCTGTCCAAATATAATAATGAAGTTGCACAAGATTTACATGGAAGCCATGACAGACATAAAAAGTATGGTTTTGGTCATTTTGGAAAAATCTTTTCATAAATATGAAGATCTGAGTTGCTGCCCAGAACTTACAGTTAGGAACTCGAAGACAAGAGCTGCTATTTTGAAGAAAAGCATGGATAATGTCTTCTAGTAGTACCAACTTACGTTGCAGATGTGATTTTTGGAATGAGTTACATGCATGACAAGGAGGTGATAATTTCATAAGGGCACCATTGAATTGGAAATTAAAGATTATTAAATTATTCCTGGCAACATGAGCATTCGAAGGTGTGTCCAGGATGTAAATATGGATTACTGAACCAGAAGCGGTGAACAAATATTTGGAGGTGATAAATAAAATAAATGGGGAGATTCAGGTGATAGAAATTATCAGTGATGAAGAAGAGGTAAATTTCTCACAGTAGTTATATAACAACAACAAAGGATTTTATGGTGATCCAGGCACAATTAAAGGATTTTCACAGGCGTTTTAAGTTAGAAATCAAACCTCTTTCGTAAGGCCTTTCTATTTGCCCGTAAAGCTTCAGTATAACATGCATTTCAGGAGGGTAACAGAACGACCTGCAGTTAGATAGAACAATTCAGTTCTCATTATACTCAGAAAGATGGAAGGATATGAATAGTTATGAATGTGAAATTGATGAGTACAATTGTCATTTTTGAGATGGATCGACTAGAAAATTTCGAACAATTACTTGAGGTGTTCTCAACAGTAAAAGTAACGTCAAGCTTGGATTTAACTGCCGGCCGGAGTGGCCGTGCGGTTCTAGGCGTTACAGTCTGGAACCGAACGACCGCTACGGTCGCAGGTTCGAATCCTGCCTCGGGCATGGATGTGTGTCATGTCCTTAGTTTAGTTAGGTTTAATTAGTTCTAAATTCTAGGCGACTGATGACCTCAGAAGTTAAGTTGCATAGTGCTCAGAGCCATTTGAACCATTTTTGGATTTAACTGCAGGATACTGGGAGTAGAGTTATTTGAAAGCTGTAGAAAATATATTCCATTTTTTTTGGCAGAGTTAATAGTTTCAGACACTACTATTTTGAATCATTCTGCAAGCAGCAGCATTTACTTGTCCCCCGTAATTTATATTAGGAGAAAACAAATTGGTAGGAAAGATGGTGTTGGAATTTGAGATAATGGGAGTGTAAGTGTAAAGAAGTCAGAATTTTGCAAGAAAAAAATACAATTTCTAGGCCATATTGTATCTGGCGAGGGAATCCAAGCTGATTCATACAAATACATTGCAGAACAGAAGTTTCCAATTACAGAAATGGTCAGATTCTGTACAAAATTTATTTACAACCATATCTTGGCAGATCCACACCTTTGCTCACTGATCATTAAACACATGTCTTGGAGTTGGGATCTTCAGGCAGAAAAGAAATTTGTGGCTATCAAAAATACTTTAGTAAATGCACCTCTGCTGGAACTTCCTGATTTAAATTATAATTTCTGTATCTCAACAGGCAGTTCCCAGATTGTCATCAGTTTGGTATAGTCACAACAGATTGAATCTTTGGATAAATCAACAAACAAAATGATTGCTTTTGTGAGCAGGTATCGACAAATTAGAATCACTCACCTTTATTATTATTATTATTATTATTATTATTATTATTATTATTATTATTTTATCCTGATTCATTAGTATTCTTACTAATTTGATGTGTCTCACCATAGATTCCTCTCTTATACTGACCTCTTCGTCTCATAGTAGCAACTGCTACCGATCTCCTCAGTTATTTGCTGGATGTATTCCAATCTCCACCTTCATCTACAACTTTTATCGTCTACAGCTCCCTCTAGTACTATGGAAGTTATTCCTTGATGTCTTAAATGATATTCCACCATCATGTCCTTTCTTCATAGTTTTCCACATATTTCTTTTCTTGCTGATTCTGTGGAGAACCTCCTAATTAAATTCCTCATCAATACATCCAATTTTCAACATTCTCTGTAGAATTCCTTAACTTCATCTATTTCATGATCACCTGCCCTGATACTTAGTTTCTTGCTGTTCTCATGTCTGCTACTTTTCGTTACTTCCGTCTTTCTTCGGTTTACTCTCAATCCACATTCTGTACTCATTTCCATTCCATTCAGCAATACTAAAATTCATCTTCACTTTCACTGAGAATAGCAATTCAACAACGAGTATTATCACTGATATCCATTCACCTTGAATTATAGCTACACTCTTGAATTTTTCTTTTATTTCCACCATTTCTACTTCCACGTATAGACTGAAGAGTAGGCAAAAGACTGCATCCTTGCCTTACTCCCTTCTTAATCCGAGCACTTCGTTCTTGGTCTTCTAGTCTTCTACTCTTATTGTTCCCTCCTGGTTCTTCCACATATTTTGTATCACCTGTTTTTTCCAGTAGCTTACCCTTATTTTTCTAAGAATTTCGAACATCTTGCTCCATTTTACGTTGTCAGGCGTTTTTCCAGGCCGACAACTCATATGAACATGTCTTTATTTTACTTCAGTCTTGCTTTCATCATCTAACATGTCTTCAATTTTATTTTCCCTTATTATGTATATTAATCTTCTCACAAACTTGTATGAATGAGCTGTTAAGCTGATTGCGCGGTAATTCTCGCACTTGTTGCCTCTTACGATCTTCGGATTTGAGTGAATGTTTTTCCGGAAGTGAGGTGACATATCGCCAACTCCTGCATTTTACCGACCAATGTAAATAGTCATTTTGTTGTCACTTCCCCAACGACCTAAAAATTCTGACGGAATATTACCTATCTCGTCTGCCTTATTTGATCTCAAGTATTAAAGTTTTAACCCCCCATACAAGCCTTCACTGTACTCTTCCCACTTTTCTGCATTTAACAGTGAAATTTCGCAGTATCTACAGAGTTAGAGAACTGCAAGTGTACCTCACAATTCCTTAGTGCACTCATGTTCATGAAAAACAGAACTCCTCGAACGACTAGAAATAGAACGTTTATATTTACAGGACGTGTGCCTTAGTACTTTCGGCAGAAGTGATTAGTATTTCAGTCACTTGAGCTCATCACATGTCCTTTTGCTTAGTAGGCCCCACATCCACCGTTATCCCTGAAAACTTATGGCATCTACGCTTATAACGTGCGAATGGCGTCTTGTGCTGTAGTCACCCATACTGCATTCATCTAGTTATAAATTTCAGCTGTAGTGGTTGGTATTGGGTCACAATGCCACACCCGTTGTTTCACCATGTCCCACACATTTCCGATTGGTGAAAGTTTGGTGATTTGATATGCCAGGGCAAAAGGCTGACATCTTCTGACACCCATTGCACTGCCGAAACACTTCGTCCCACAATACCAGCAAGTTCCCGGATTGGCTCTGAGCACTATGGGACTTAACATCTGAGGTCATCACTCCCCTAGAACGTAGAATTACTTAAACCTAACTAACCTAAGGACATCACACACATCCATGTCCGAGGCAGGATTCGAACCTGCGACCGTAGTGGTCGCGCGGTTCCAGACTGAAGCGCCTAGAACCGCTCGGCCACACGGGCTGGCCTTCCCGGATTGATGCAACACATTGTCTCAGGCCAATAACGCGCCATCATTGAAACAGATTTGAGGGTACTGCTTCCACATACATCTGCGTGGCATCCTGCGAGTCTGCTCAAGTCAGACTGATCTATTACCTTCGGTTTATAACAACAAGAGCCGTAGGCACATTTTACTGGTAGGCATTTAACACCTATATTGACCTATTTTGTATCTGTCTCGATATTTCGATGTCAATTTGTAGTACTGCTTATGCATAATGTTCTGTTCGTCATGGAAATTCTTTGACAATATGTACATGTTACAGTTACGTGAAACTTTTGAATGATATTGTTTAAATTATGCTTCTGAATTTTAGTAACTACTGAAATAATGGTTATATAATGTACTGTAAATGACTTAGCCTATAGTTCTGACACACAGCGTTGTGTGTAACAGATGTGGAGAAGCCCCGACAGCTACGGAAGTAGCCTGACGGAGTGGAAAAGGTGTGGTTAGCACGCAAGTCGCAACTCCTCCTTTGAGTAGGGAGTGTGGGCTGAGGGAGTTTTGAGGCCAGAAGAGCTTAAGGGGAGTATTTATGAGCCTCGGATGCTGAATTTGGTGACACTATTGTCGTGGCCTGGTTTCCTGACCCTACAAATATAATTTCGACGCCAAGAAGATATGTAACAGGGCGAGGCAAACAGTATTGGTACGACTGCATCGCCATCAGGTTAATAGCCACTGCCAATTGCGCCACCAGTACCACCAGTCTTCCACTAAGTTGTTTATATATGGCACTCTGTAAATGGAGCAGGTGTTTCTGAAATTTTGTTGATTTTATAATAGTTATTGTGGTGTTGCTAAAACCTATATCTTACACCCGTGATTATCCCAAGTCACAAACCTGGACAGGAACCCTACCCGGTGATGCAGACCGAGAGGAACAGGGGCACTGTACCTGGAAATAATAAATCACTTGGGAAACTCGGACGAGTTTTAATACAGCGCATCCTGACAGTTTCCATCCTCGTCCAACATTCCTCTACATTTGGTGTCAGAATAGCGGGGATCTTCTGTACACTTAGCCGTTCGAGCCCACCGCCTGCATTACAGCCACAAAATGTAGTGAGCGTTGGAAGTTTACTTTTTGTTTGTGTTTTGAGTATGGCTCCTTGCAGGCCATTTTTGATGCTTTGCGTAGGTATATATATATATATTTGTCAGAATAAGTGTTAGTGTATTTGGGGAAGTAAGATGTTTTTCAGGGCATTTGATTACTTTTGTATTGTCTTATGATGATATTGAGTATGATGATATGGAACTGTCAGGGTATTATTGTACTTAAATGTTTTGTTTCAGGACTAACTCGCAACGAAATTAACACAGTGGCAGAGTCAGGGACGTAAGGTGTGTCGGAATCAGAAGCGGTACAGATTTAGTTGGAAAAGGTAGCACAATCGACAGCAGACAATATACTGTTGAGAAGTGAATTAACATCTAGAAGTGAACAGGAAACCGCATCGCACATCGGATCAATCGTTTTTGCCCAGGGGGCTGCAGCAGGAAATTGATTCAGCTGCTGCGAGTTGATTATTCCACTTTCTGGAAAGGTACCTGATGATGTGCGTTCGTTTGCGGAGGACTTGGAAACTTCAGCTTAGGTGAATGGTTGGTCTGACGAACAGTTGTTACATGTAGCCAAGATTAGATTAACGGCTGAAGCGAAGACAACTTTAAGGTGTACTGAGGCCTTAACGAAGGTGGGACAGTTTAAGAAGTTGAAGGAGGGACTTTTACAGAGGTACGAGAACAGAATAGCTCTCGGTACTTCAGGGAGACGTTGAGTACAATGACGAAGAGGCAGGGGGAGACGGTAGAGAAATTTGCGGACAGGGTAAGACAAATTAACGGGTATACTTACGAGCTGGGCCAGAGCGATGATGCGAATGGTGTTTTGTTGCAGGAGGCCGAGCAAAGGGCACTTGATCTATTTTTGAGGGGGTTAGCGGCGCATATGTAGCGGAAAGTGCGTGAAGGGACTCCGGAAGATTTGTATTTGGGCATTCAGCTGGCAATTCAACGTGAGGAAATAGACGTGGCAACGGGGGTACGTGATAGACAAGCAGTGTTTACAGTAGGTATAAAATGTTATGAGTGTTGTCGTACGGGACATGTGCAGAGGCAATGTAGCCAGTCATCGAGGAACAGAGGAATGGGTGGAAATCAGAGGCATGGAGGATGGAGAAGTGGAGTTAGTAGAGGTGGACAATCGTTAAACGACAGAGGAGGCCCAAGACCCACCTAGGGGAGCTCCCGTTTAAGTTCGGTGCTACAAATACATATGCTGAGGTGGAATGTTCAGTGGCAGGATCCATAGGAACTAAAATGTTTGTTGGACACAGAGGTAAAAGTGTCAGTGGCTACTAAGAATATAATGGGTCGAAGGAAGTTAGATCAACCCCGTTATAGGTGGGGGGGATAAGGAGGTCACACCTTTTGGGTCAGTGACAGTTGACTTTCGCATAGGGAAAGTCCTAATTGATACCTGCATGGACGTAGTCCTATGGGTAAGCGAGGGCTACGACATGATCCTAGGAGTAGATTTCTTACATCAACATCATGACAAAATTGACCTTGGACAACGAACTGTGGAACTTGGTGGAATGTTATTTCCGCTAGGGGAAACTGTTGTCGATGCAGAGCTGTCACGAGGGGCGTTCAACGTAATGAACAAACCAATTGAGCGGCGTACATTAGCATTAAGGCTTAATTCGCATTAGTGTGTCTCTAGTGGTACTGGGAAGTCGCTCTTGGTAAGTGTAGAATAAAATCTACCTGTGGGTTTGGTATGTGTTATTGAACCATTGGAGGATAATGAAGATTTGGATCTATTAGCTTGTTTTGCGAATTGTAGTATTGTACGCGTACAGGAAGGAAACGAGGTGCGAATAGTCACCATGGACGTGGATAATTTTAGCGCTGTAGAAGCGAATTTGGGAAAAGGAGTTTTAATAGCGAATTTGGATGTACCAGAAGATGAAAACTGGTGTTCGAGAGGTAGGCGTGGCGATCAACCGCTAACTGCCGATAGAACTGCATTGCGTGACAAAGTTAACCATTTGAAAGGAGGAGAGGAAGAGTATATGGAAGAATTGTTGTGTGAAATTAATGATTCGTTTTTTTTCCGCGAAGGCCGTAACCAGCAACTCCATTAGTTCAATATAGGATACCAACAGGAACGAAGCACCTGTTTACCGTAAACCATACAGAACACCGAGGTATTTGCAGCCGGTTATGGAGGATTTCATTGATCAGCAGCTTGCGGACGGTATTATAGAGCATAGTAATAGTTGCTGGGAGCAGGCATTGTCGTTATGCCTAAAAATCTATGGATGGAAGTGAGAAATACAGGTTCTGTAGTGACTATCGATACTTCAATAACAAGACAATAACTGGCGCATACCCAATTCCAAATATATCAGAAACTCTGGATCACTTAGGACAGTGCCAGTACATTCCTGCGATGGATTTGACGAGTGGTTACCATCAGTTAGAGGTGGCTCCAGAGGATAGTCCAAAAACTGCCTTCTCTACTCCTGGAGGCCATTGCCAGTACATCAGAATGCCATTCGGTTTTGACAACGCTCCATCAAAGTTTCAGAGGTTGCTAGACAGTTTGTTGAGGGCTTTGATACCACGGCAGTATCTTGTCTATTTGGATGACATTATAGTGTTTTCAAGTAGTATGGAGCAGGATAGACAGCAGTCCTTTTGGGGGGTGGGGGGGTGGGGGTGGGAGCAAGGGTGATGTTGATCCCTGTCCTCCGGTCACTGAAAAGGGGAGCATTGAGCAAATTTGTAGAAGTAAAATTTGTAAAAATTTGATAGTAGTAGCAAGTTGTTTTGAGCAGGGAGTATTTGCAGAAGTGAAATGTTTAGAGCGCGGAGTCGGAATTTTAATCAATGGAACTGCGTATAACATAATGGGACCAACCTCCCATCTGCCAGCGTCAATGTCAGGAGACACGCAATCGAACGTTACACAGCCACAGCTGTACTGGCCAGAAGCAACAGGGAAAGGTCACGATAAGTAACGATCGTTTTGAGCACCTCTGTGCCAAGTGCCATCGCAGCCTTAACTTTGTTGTATGTTGTTTTCATTCTGATCAGGCGGAGAACCAATTCCACGAGGGAACCGACTGTAGTACAAATGCCAGTGGACTGGATACCGAGGGCATAAGACAGGTAGGTAAGGGGTTGATCGAGCACTAAGTGGAGTGGTCATTCAGTAAAGAATTTTACGTTTTGTCTCAGGTCATGTGTTTTAAGAGGACTAGACTACATCCACGTTTTCTAATAGTAGTAGGAAATATGTCATAAGTATGTGCCGACCCACACAAGTTTAAGAATAGTTAGAGGTCGACTTGGAGACCGGGTCCTTCCGAAGAGGGGAATAATGTAGTGGCACCACCGTTTAAGATGGGAAAAGGTTAGCTTCAGTACGATATTTCTGAGCAGACAAGTTCCAGCCAGGCATGGGCCTGTTGACAGTAAGTTATGCTACCAGCAGTTGCAAAGTAGAATGGAGGCCACGGAGTAAACGCAGTGGTGTCCATGGCGCAAGTTACAGGCAGAAGGGGCCCGCTGGCCCAACCCAGGTGTTATGAGTACATGACTCGGAGCAGCGTGTTATTTAAACAGAGGCGCACAACTGCTTATAAATAGGTGATTGTTCACTAACAGTACACTGAAGTGTGACTACTCTCCTGGACAGTGGGGCATGTCACACGACTGGCTACACGCTGCAGCAGATGGGGCACCAGCATTCCAGTCCTCAGCAGGTCGCTGGTTCGACCCTCTGAGGCCAATGTGGGGTCTGCAGCCAGCCAGTGGCGGACCACGCTACGGCTCACTACTGCGGGGCAGTCTTGTTGGCTCTCAACACCCGCCGTAGACATCCCAAGCCGAGGGCCGCAGATTTGGACACCAGATTGTGGGTGCTTGTTGCCGCCACGATCTTAGCCATGCCAGTGAGGAAGCAAGCCGTGGGCTACCTTGCAACTCCCAGCGGGCGGCGCTGAGGTGGAAGGGGTGAAGACCACTGAATCGACTGCCAGTGCATCCTGACGTCGTCAAAACTCCACGGCCGTACAGGGCCGACACACAGCAGGGCGTTGCATGGGTAGCTGCGGCAGCCATTCCCTGCCAAGCCATTTCGCAGACAGTGCAATGGTGTCCTCAGCATTGTGGGACCCAGTGACGCAGACCGAGATGTACGGGGGCACTGTAGCTGGAAATAATAAATTACTTGGGAAACTCGGACAAGTTTTAATATTGTGCATCCTGACAGTTTCTATCCTCGTCCAACACTCCTCTACAGAAGTGAGAAAATAATACTAGGTTCAATTTAAACAAATTTCTATGTCTATGTAAATATCAAATATTGGACTGTTATTATTAGAAGCACTATTGAAAATTTCTCGCTTAATAATTTCAAAATTATGCTAGAGGATGTATTACACATAGTGTTAAAATTTCTTGTGATACATTTAGGTGTATACTTGTATTTGTGTACCTACATTTTTTTAATGCTTACAACATACTTCTCAATATTCTTGGTAATACAGAAACATTTTGATGACTACTTAACTTACTGTTTTGCAAAATGAGTCACTTACCATAGGTGTACAGAATTGAATATTGATTCTCGTGTCTTGTTTTCGTAAAGATGTGTATAAAGTGTATGATTTAGTGCGCTTTGTGATGTATGTTTTCATGCAGAACTCGGATTCGATTGATTATTCGTTTTTTTGTTTTGTTTTTGACTGATCGCCACCGATTAGGTGTTATTGATGTTTCATTGGTGTATCCCTAACAGGAAACATCAATGAACCATGGCACATATGTAACACCTATTTTTCACCCATTTTTAATCTGTATGTGATATTTCGATGTGAGTTTGTAGTATAGCTTATGTGTAATGTTCTATCTGTCATGGAAATTCTTTGACTATGTGTACATGTTTCAGTTACGTGAAACTTTTGAATAGTGTTGTTTAAATTATACTCGTTGATTTAAATAACTAATGGCATGATTCTTATGTAATGTACTGTAAGTGACTAGATCCATACTTAGGGACCATAGGGTTGAATTAAAAGATGAGGGGAAGCCTCGCAGCTATGGAAGTAGGCTGGAGGAGTGGAAAAGTTGTGGTTGGCGCGCAAGTGGCAACTCGTCCTTTGTGACGAGTAAGGAGTCTTGGTTGACATGTGCTGTGGCTAACACCTTGCTAGCAGTAGCGGATCATTGTGGCTCATATTGCTGGAATTTTGAGGCCAGAAGATCTTAAGGGCTGTATTTGTGGGCCTTGGATGCTGCATTTGATGGTGCCATTATCATGGCATGGTTTTTGGCCCTATAAATATAATTCTGATGCCAAGAAGATATGTAACAGGGCGAGGCCAACAGTATTGCTGTGATTGCATCGCCACCAGGTTAATAGCTACTGCAAATTGCGCCACCAGTACCATCAGCCTTCCACGAAAATGTGTATATTTGTCACTCTGTAAATGGACCAGGTATTTGAGAAATTTGGTTGATTTCATAATAATAATTGTGATGTTTCTAAAACCTATATCTTACAACCGTGATTACCCCAAGTCATATACCTGGACAGTAATCCCATACTAGTGAATTTAATTCCAAGTGTTCTAATTTATGATGAGAAAGTGGTTGAATTTGAATTTACAATGTAGTGTTCTCATTTGAACAGCCAATTATACTATTGAGTAAGTCAATAGCTATAGTTTATTGTGCTTTACTTAATTAATAATTAAGGATAAGAATACTTACCATTCCTCACTCATATTGTTGTAGTTCTGTTAATGAGCTTGGTTCTTCAAACCATGAAATTTTAAGGGTCCTCATGTACTAGGCTGGTTAGTTAATGAAGCAATATAAAGGCTCTTTCAGAGCCAGTGTAGTTAGATTTGTATTCTGGTTAGTTGCTTCAAACTGAGTTTAAGAAGGAACTATTTACTGTGTTATCTACTCTAATGCAAGTTGGTTAATGCACAGGCATAGAGACCCTGTACTAAGCAATGAAGTTATAGATTGTGAGCATTAGCAGGCCCCCTGATTCAAATTCAGAATCTTTTCAAGCTTTTCCCTGTTCAGTACTGCTACTAGTTTCATGTGTGTCGGTAATTCGTTTTATAAACTGATACACCTAGCTCACTTAAGGTACATGCTGTTGAGAGGCACATGTTATGGTTTGCTATCTCATTGGCCATATGTTTGTTAGTAGCACATTTATGTGCAAGATTACGTTACTGTTTTGTAGTATGAATAGATATAAGAAAAGAGTTTAGTCTCTGTGTCAATAATCGTTAGGCTAGCCTTATCACTGCCTTCGGCTTTATCAATTTGCTTGACACAAGAATGTATAATTAGCCTGGTGACCGGTTTTAATATGTAACGTTACAGCTTATTTTTGTGCTGGGAGAATGTCTGTGCCTGACCCACCGTTTACCATTGTTTATACTCTCTTGGAGTGTCTCGGAAACGATAGCCAGTTTGATTGTTCTCATACCATTAGGTTATCTCACAGTCACAACTACTTAAAAATTCCTCGCAGAGGCATAACGTTAACATCGACTGCCGTCTTGAGGCGTTCGGTGGTAACGTTACAGGTGGTGTTGTGCAGCAATATCAATGTTGACCTTGAACACAATAGCCTACATGGATAAAGAGAGCAGAACATATTAATGTACATGTCCTGTGAATATGAACGTCCTATCTCTAGTCGTTCAAAGAGTCCTGTTTTTTTTCTGTGCGTGAGTCTACATCCGTATCAAACTTCTTTGTGCACTGATTCTTCCTCAGTAGCATTTTAAATGCCTCTACTAAATTGTGATCCGTGTCTATATCTGCTTCTCGGTACGCCTTACGATCAAATATCGACTTCGGAATCTTTCCCTGACCGTGATGTAGTCTATCGGAAATCTTTTCGTTCCTCCCGGCCTTTTGCAAGCATACTTCCTCCTACTGTGATTCTTGAACATAATATTCGCTGTTACTCGCTGAACTTTATTGCAGAAGTCAATTAGTCTTCCTCCTTCCTCATTCCCTGTACCAAAGCCATGTTCACCTCTAACCTCTTCTTCTACTCCTTCTCCTATAATCGAATTCCAGTCCCCCGTGTCTATTAGATTTTCAACTCCCTTTGTGTACTAAATTACCAGTTCTGTATCCTCATATAATTTCTCTATCTCTTAATCTGCAGATTGCGAACTCCTCATAGTATCTCACTCTCTGCCGTATCTTTCTATTAGTAACTAATCCTCTTCCCGTTATATCATTTTCTGCTGGTCTTGATATTATAGTATACTCATGTACTCATCTACTCATAGTTCCTATTCTTATTTCCATATCACATCACTCACCAGCAGTATATCTTTATTGAGCCTTAGCATATCCTTTTTCAGATTTACTATCTCCCTACCACGTTTAAACTTCGGACATTCCACGTCCAGACTCGTAGAACGTATTGTTTTCGTTGTTTAATCAATCTTTCCCTCATTGTCACCTTCCCCTTGGTAAACCCTCCTGGAGATCCGATCTGGGCACTCTTTTGCCAATTGAGAGATCAACATGAAACTTTCTCAAGTACTGGCCACTTGTCCTGTGGACATACGTTATGTGTCTTTACTGCAGTGGTTTCCGTTGACTTTTGTATCCACGTCCCTTTGATCACTGCTCATTCTTCCGCCTTTAGGGTGCTCCCTGAACGTCTGTCCGCTCCCCCGCCATCTTCAACAACGCCGTTGCCTGAATGAATGTGACTTTTTGTTTTTTGGTCATCAGTCTACTGACTGGTTTGATGCGGCCCGCCACGAATTCCTCTCCTGTGCTAACCTCTTCATCTCAGAGTAGCACTTGCAACCTACGTCCTCAATTATTTGCTTGATGTATTCCAATCTCTGTCTTCCTCAGCAGTTTTTGCCCTCTACAGCTCCCTCTAGTACCATGGAAGTCATTCCCTCATGTCTTAGCAGATGTCCTACCATCCTGTCCCTTATCCTTATCAGTGTTTTCCACATATTCCTTTCCTCTCCGATTCTGCGTAGAACCTCCTCATTCTTTACCTTATCAGTCCACCTAATTTTCAACATTCGTCTATAGCACCACATCTCAAATGCTTAGATTCTCTTCTGTTCCGGTTTTCCCACAGTCCGTTTCACTACCATACAATGCTGTACTCCAGACGTACATCCTCAGAAATTTCTTCCTCAAATTAAGGCCGGTATTTGATATTAGTAGACTTCTCTTGGCCAGAAATGCCTTTTTTGCCATAGCGAGTCTGCTTTTGATGTCCTCCTTGCTCCGTCCGTCATTGGTTATTTTACTGCCTAGGTAGCAGAATTCCTTAACTTCATTCACTTCGTGACCATCAATCCTGATAAGTTTCTCGCTGTTCTCATTTCTACTACTTCTCATTACCTTCGTCTTTCTCCGATTTACTCTCAAACCATACTGTGTACTCATTAGACTGTTCATTCCGTTCAGCAGATCATTTAATTCTTCTTCACTTTCACTCAGGATAGCAATGTCATCAGCGAATCGCATCATTGATATCCTTTCACCTTGTATTTTAATTCCACTTCTGAACCTTTCTTTTATTTCCATCATTGCTTCCTCGATGTACAGATTGAAGAGTAGGGGCGAAAGGCTACAGCCTTGTCTTACACCCTTCTTAATACGAGTACTTCGTTCTTGATCGTCCACTCTTATTATTCCCTCTTGGTTGTTGTACATATTGTATATGACCCGTCTGTCCCTATAGCTTACCCCTACTTTTTTCAGAATCTCGAACAGATTGCACCATTTTATATTGTCGAACGCTTTTTCCAGGTCGACAAATCCTATGAAAGTGTCTTGATTTTTCTTGAGCCTTGCTTCCATTAGCTGTAACGTCAGAATTGCCCCTCTCGTCCCTTTAATTTTCATGAAGCCAAACTGATCGTTACCTAGCGCATTCTCAATCTTTATTTCCATCCTTCTGTATATTATTATTGTAAGCAGCTTCGATGCATGAGCTGTTAAGCTGATTGTGCGATAATTCTCGCACTTGTCAGCTCTTGCCGTCTTCGGAATTGTGTGGATGATGCTTTTCCGAAAGTCAGATGGTATGTCGCCAGACTGATATATTCCACACACCAACGTGAATAGTCGTTTTGTTGCCACTTCCCACAATGATTTTAGAAATTCTGATGGAATGTTATCCATCCCTTCTGCCCTATTTGACCGTAAGTCATCCAAAGCTCTTTTAAATTCCGATTCTAATACTGGATCCCCTATCTCTTCTAAATCGACTCCTGTTTCTTCTTCTATCACATCAGACAAATCTTCACCCTCATAGAGGCTTTCAATGTATTCTTTCCACCTATCTGCCCTCTCCTCTGCATTTAACAGTGGAATTCCCATTGCACTCTTAAGGTTACCACCGTTGCTTTTAATGTCACCAAAGGTTGTTTTGATTTTCCTGTATGCTGAGTCTGTCCTTCCGACAATCATATCTTTTTCGATGTCTTCACATTTTTCCTGCAGCCATTTCGTCTTAGGTTCCCTGCACTTCCTATTTATTTCATTCCTCAGCGACGTGTATTTCTGTATTCCTGATTTTCCCGGAACATGTTTGTACTTCCTCCTTTCATCAATCAACTGAAGTATTTCTTCTATTACCCATGGTTTCTTCGCAGCTACCTTCTTTGTACCTTTGTTTTCCTTCCCAACTTCTGTGATGGCCCTTTTTAGAGATGTCCATTCCTCTTCAACTGTACTGTCTACTGCGCTATTCCTTATTACTGTATCTACAGCGTTAGAGAACTTCAAACGTATTTCGTCATTCCTTAGTACTTCCGTATCCCACTTCTTTGCGTATTGATTCTTCCTGACTAATGTCTTGAACTTCAGCCTACTCTTCATCACTACTATATTGTGATTTGAGTCTATATCTGCTCCTGGGTACGCCTTACAATCCAGTATCTGATTTCGCAATCTCTGTCTCTCCATTAAGTAATCTAATTGAAATCTTCCTGTATCTCCCAGCCTTTTCCAAGGATACCTCTTCCTCTTGTGATTCTTGAACAGGGTATTCGCTATTACTAGCTGAAACTTGTTACAGAACTCAATTACTCTTTCTCCTCTTTCATTCCTCGTCCCAAGCCCATATTCTCCTGTAACCTTTTCTTCTACTCCTTCCCCTACAACTGCATTCCAGCCGCCCGTGACTATTACATTTTAGTCCCCCTTTACATACTGCATTACCCTTTCAATATCCTCATACACTTTCTCTGTCTGTCCATCTTCAGCTTGCGACGTCGGCATGTATACCTGAACTATCTTTGTCGGTGTTGGTCTACCGTCGATTCTGATTAGAACCACCCGGTCACTGAACTGTTCACAGTAACACACCCTCTGCCCTACTTTCCTATTCATAACGAATCCTACACCTGTTATACCATTTTCTGCTGCTGTTGATATTACCTGATACTCATCTGACCAGAAATCATTGTCTTCCTTCCACTTCACTTCACTGACCCTTACTATATCTAGATTGAGCCTTTGCATTTCCATTTTCAGATTTTCTAGTTTCCCCACCACGTTCAAGCTTCTGACATTCCACGCCCCGACTCGTACGAGTAGAACGTTATCCTTTCGTTGATTATTCAATCTTTTTCTCATGGTAACCTCCCCCTTGGCAGTCCCCTCCCGGAGATCCGAATGGGGGACTATTCCGGAATCTTTTGCCAATGGAGAGATCATGACACTTCTTCAGTTA
This sequence comes from Schistocerca nitens, assembly GCF_023898315.1. NCBI lineage: Eukaryota > Metazoa > Arthropoda > Insecta > Orthoptera > Acrididae > Schistocerca > Schistocerca nitens. The sequence continues at coordinate 277,409,542 of NC_064614.1, read as the reverse complement.
CAGGCCACATGTCCTGTGGATACACGTTACGTGTCTTTAATGCAGTGTTTTCCATTGCCTTCTGCATCCTCATGTCGTTGATCATTGCTGATTCTTCCGCCTTTAGGGGAAATTTCCCACCCCTAGGACAAGAGAGTGCCCTGAACCTCTATCCGCTCCTCCGACCTCTTTGACAAGGCCGTTGGCACAATGAGGCTGACTTCTTATGCCGGAAGTCTTCGGCCGCCAATGCTGATTATATATCAAAATTTAGGCAGTGGCGGGGATCGAACGCGGGACCGAAGACGTTTTGATTATGAATCAAAGACGCTACCCTTTTTTTTTTGTAGTCTCATTTTGTTTGTTGTCGTTCGTTGCATCTGCTCGGGGCGGACGTCGTAGGACACCCGTTTCAGTTCTTCGTTGATCTATTAACTCAGTTTTTTTTATTACAGAGGGCAGCTAACACTCTGACCGAACACGCACCCCTAGACCACGGGTGCGACTTCTTAATCAGAAAATCTTCGGCCGCCATTTGCTGATAACTTTTATTCAAAATTTAAGCGGCGACGGGTCTCGAACCCACGGCTGTTGCTTTCTTTTTATTAAACCAAAAATGCTTTCGCTAGATCACAGGTGCTGATACAGGTGCGCCCTATTTTGGGTTTTATTAACTTTCGTTATTGTCCATATGCGTGAGAAACAGAAGGTTTTACAGGTCACAATCCATACAGTTAGTGACAGGTAGGTCTTCTTGCTCGACGGACGTAAGAACTTCAGGTTTCCATTTGATTTATATACCGGGCATAGTCAATGTCGTAACAGATTTATTGTCAAGATTATCTATTTCATTGAGGGACTACGATAAGAAGGAAGGAGTGGCACGGGTGAATGAAACAGGAAAGGTGCTATTCGAAAATAACTTGAGAATACACAGGCAACAGTAGTTAGGAGCAAAATAAAGGCCGAGCACTATTGGACAACAAGAATAGGTGTAGAGATCTGGCTAAGGTGGAAATTAGGGAATACTACAGTGTGAAAGATGGTTTCTTGCTTTATAGATCAAATCCAACGAATACATGCTGAATGCTGTGCATTCCTGAGGAAATAATTAATTAACTAGTTTGATACACACACACCTTAGCGAGGAAGTGTACAGAAAAACTGAAGGACTCACGTAAAATCAACAAAATGCGTAATGGAGCGAGAAGGTGCTTTCAGTGTACGAAGCCTGGCGATATGTTGAAATACCCAATGCGCCAGCAAAAACCACGATGTATTCGATTCTATGAAAAGAATTAAACGCATTGGAGACAACTGAGCTCTCTGGACCATTCCCAAAACGAAGGCTGGATATTGTTATGTTTTAGTGGCAATGGAGATGGTCTCCAGATTCGCCACTTTCGCACAAATGAGAAATTTTACTGCTAAGAATGTGAGCAGAGTATTTAATAAAATTTTGTGAGTGTAGCAGGGGAGGTGGACTATGTATTATCATTAATTAGAGAAGAATATTTATTAAAATTTTGTAAGTGTAGTAGGAAAGATGGAGATGTATTATCATTAAAGCCGGCCGAAGTGGCCGTGCGGTTAAAGGCGCTGCAGTCTGGAACCGCAAGACCGCTACGGTCGCAGGTTCGAATCCTGCCTCGGGCATGGATGTTTGTGATGTCCTTAGGTTAGTTAGGTTTAAGTAGTTCTAACTTCTAGGGGACTAATGACCTCAGCAGTTGAGTCCCATAGTGCTCAGAGCCATTTGAACCATTTTTTTTTATTATCATTAAACCATCCAGCGTGCAATCCATCTCAATGATTAATAAGAGAATTGGGTAAACAGTGTTGTCTTGATTACAATAGACATGATGATACTTGAAATCCAGACTAGGGGCATTTCAAGAAGTTAAAAATAATGTTCCACACAGCTCAGCGCGATTATGTCTCGTTAGAGTCCTCTTTAATAAGGTGCCAAACCAAACTATTTTTCCACAGTCACGAAGAACAGGAAAACGGGAGGTCATAGATACTGAGAACAAAAACGCAGGAAAAATAGCAGAGGCTCGAAGAAAACGAGGTGAACGTAAGACTGAGAATTTCTTGTGGGACAGAATATTTTAGTGAATAGTCTATATCTGTATAGTAAGGTGAAACAGAAGTGCAAAATATTTTTTAGGAAGTTGAGGGTCCATTAAAATCAAGAATAATTCCGTTTGCTAATGTGGTGGAAAAAGAAACTTTTAAAAAAAAGAAGCCGAGAGAAATACAGTAGCTCCGAAGTAATTCCTTTCTGCAAATAATGGGAAATGACAGGAGGAGGAGACATGAGTAAGAACGACAAGGTCAGAGAGCTGGATAGACACTATCCTGAGTTTGAGAGTGGTGACCGCAAGGCAAAAAATTAATTTTCATAAGATGCATAAAAATGTGTAAGGTGAGAGGTAGACTAATTTAAATTTTCTTGTGATCGTCGTATATAAACAATGGAAGGAAGATATGCTCTAATGCGTGAGCAAGACCCCAAAACCAATATTGTACAGAAGGAGGAATGAACAAATAACTCCGGCTAATGAGAAAGTTACTATCGTCAATTGGGAAGATACAAGTACTTGCAACACAGTACTCATCGACAGCTGGAAGGCGGCGTCCTGAAAAATAAACTTTTTATTAAAAGGCAAAAAATATAGTTTTGTATGTAAAGCTATCCAAATTAAAAATTGTTAATGTTTTTATAATTCTGTAGATGTAACATATTGTTGCCAAGGACACCAATTATTGATGCAGCTAAAGTATGATCCTTAGAACTATGAACAGATAGAATAAGTTAAAGAAGTAAAATTAATGATCTCGGTTTCAAGAAAATTTTCTTCTTCAAAGTAAAAGTTTGTTAAAACTCCGTGTTCTTTGAAATACAATGTTGAAAAGAAGCAGAGGAACTGATTCATTTTTGTTGTCAGGTGGAAAAGATGTAGTAGGACATTATCTTCGAGAAACTGATATCCATTGTATTACATTATTTGGTTTATTCGCGTAAACGGAACTTAGCGTATGCAAAGCAGGATACGCAACAACTGGACTGAAATCCCACATGACGTAGAAGCTGCTGTAAATCAATACAGAAATCCACAAAGAAAATTACTAGCAATAAACGTTGAAGATATTGTTGTATCAGACGGACACACGTTGACAATGCGTGGCAAGCGGTGGGAGAAGTGTCAGGACTCTGCTAGTGGTGTCCCACGAAATGTATATAGACACACCGAGAAGTCACGCCAAAAAGGGCAGACTGGAACAGACAGCACATGTCTCAGGCACATGTCGGCAGATACAGCTGGAGCATAGATGAGGCGGATTAAGAATGATTAATTTGGTTTGAATAAGTGGTTCAAATAATGGAGGAACGATAATATAAGGAAACGACAAGAGAGCAACGACGTGTCATTAGTGTGTGAAAATGTGAATTTTCGACTAAGTCAAGAGGAACATGCTGCAGTCAAGTAACGAAGCGTCTGCTGATGGTTTGTGTCGTAACTAAATAGAAGTCAGAATGAGGATAAGAAAAGAAAGTGAGTATAAATATATTTTAGCTTTTTCCATAGAAACATTTGAGAAATACACTACTGACCATTAAAATTGCTACACCAAGAAGAAATGCAGATAATAAACGGGTATTCATTGCACACATATATTATGCTAGAACTGACATGTGATTACATTTTCACTTAGTTTGGGTGCATAGATCCTGAGAAATCAGTACCCAGAACAACCACCTCTGGTCATAATAACGGCCTTGATACGCCTGGGCATTGGGTCAAACAGAGCTTGGATGGCGTGTACAGGTACAGCTGCCCATGCATCTTCAACACGATAGCACAGTTCTTCAACAGTAGGGAAGACCACCAGACGTTTTCAATTGGTGAGCGATCTGGAGAATGTGCTGGTCAGGGCACCAGTCGAACATTTTCTGTATCCAGAAAGGCCCGTACAGGACCTGCAACATGCGGTAGTGCATTATCCTGCTGAAATGTAGGGTTTCGCAGGGATCGAATGAAGGGTAGAGCCACGGGACGTAACACATCTGAAATGTAACGTCCACTGTTCAAAGTGCAGTTAATGCAAACAAGAGGTCACCGGGACGTGTAACCAGTGGCACCCCATACCATCACGCCAGGTGATACGCCAGTATGGCTATGACAAATACACGCTTCCAATGTGCGTTCACCGCGATGTCGCCAAACAGGGATGCGACCATCATGATGCTGTAAACAGAACCTGGATTCATCCGAAAAAATGACATTTTGCTATTCGTGCACCCAGATTCGTCGTGGAGTACACCATCGCAGGCGCTCCTGTCTGTGATGCAGCGTCAAGGGTAACCGCAGCCATGGTCTCCGAACTGATAGTCGATGCTGCTGCAAACGTCGTCGAACTGTTCGGGCAGACGTTTGTTGTCTTTCAGACTCTGTTGACTCAGGGATCGAGACGTTGCTGCACGATCCGTTACAGCGATTAGGATAAGATGCCTGTCATCTCGACTGCTAGTGATACGAGACCGTTGGGGTCCAGCACGGCTTTCCGTATAACCCTCCTGAACCCACCGATTCCATATTCTGCTAACAGTCATTGGATATCGACCAACGCGAGCAGCAATGTCGCGATACGATAAACCGCAATCACGATAGGCTACAATCCGACCTTCATCAAAGTCGGAAACGTGATGGTACGCATTTTTCCTCCTTATACGAGGCATCACAACAACGTTTCACCAGGGAACGCCGGTCAACTGCTGTTTGTGTATGAGAAATCGGTTGAAAACTTTCCTCATGTCAGCACGTTATAGGCGTCGCCACCGGCGCCAACCTTGTGTGAATGCTCTGAAAAGCTAATCATTTGCATATCACAGCATGTTCTTCCTGTCAGTTAAATGTCGCGTCTGTAGCACGTCATCTTTGTGGTGTAGCAATTTTAATGGCCAGTAGTGTACACCGAGGGACAAAAGTCATGGAATACCTCCCAATATCTGGTCGAGTCTCCTGTTTGCCGGGGTAGAGTAGCAACTCCCAGATTTGGCATGGACTCAGCAGGTCGCTGGAGGTCCACTACAGAAATACTGAGCCATGATGCCTCTATAACCTCCACAGTTGTGAAATGTTTCTGGTGCAGGATTTGTGCTCGAACTAACCTCTCGATTATGCGCCATATATGTAAGATTGGATACATATTGGGCGATCTGGGTTGCCAAATCATTGCTTCGAATTGTCCGATGTTCTTCAAACCAATCAAGAACAATTTTGGCCTCATGTTATCGAATATTGTCATCCACACGAAATCCATCGTTGTTTGGGAACATGAGGTCCATGAATGGCAGCAAATGATATCCAGTTAATGATCCATGTAACCACAGCCCGCACCATACTGGAGCCACCATCAGCTCGTACAGTGGCTTGTAGTGCAACCGATATGGTCACGAATCCTGGAGAGTCGTTGCAGGCGATGTCGTGCTGTTTTCCGGCCGAGGTGGCCGAGCCGTTCCAGGCGCTACAGTCTGGAACTGCGTGACCGCTACGGTCGCAGGTTCGAATCCTGCCTCGGGCATGGGTGTGTGTGATGTCCTTAGGTTAGTTAGGTTTCAGTAGTTCTAAGTTCTAGGGGACTGATGACCTCATAAGCTAAGTCCCATAGTGTTTAGAGCCATTTGAATTTTTTTTTTTTTTCCGTGCTGTTAGCCAAGGCACTCGTATCTGTCGTACGTTGCCTTAGCCTATTAACGCTAGATTTCACTGCACTGCCCTAGAGGATACATTTTTTCGTACATCCCTTATTGATTTCTGCACTTATTTCACTCAGTGTTGCTTGCTTGTTAGCACTGACAACTCTACGCAAACGACGCTGCTCTACATCGTCAAGGGAATGCCATCAGCTACTGCGCTGTCCGTGGTAAGAAGTAATGCCTGAAATTTGATATTCTCGGCACACTCCTAACCCTGTGAATTTACGAATATTGAACTCCTGACGATATCCGAAATGGAATGTCACATGCGTCTAGCTCCTACTACCATTCATCGTTCAAAGTCTTGTTAATTCCTGCCGTGCGGACATAATCACGTCGGAAACCTTCCCACATGACGCACTTTAGTAAAACTGACAGCTGCACCAATGCACTGCCCTCTTATACCTTGTGTACTCGATGCTGTCGCCATCTGTATATGTGCTTATCGCTATCCCGTGAATTTTGTCTCGGTATACACGTTTTAAGCCAAAGCAGGGCTCTGCACTAGTTATAGATGAAACATTGGTGAGAAGCGTGTCCTTTGAATTAACTCTTGAGTTTTTGCCATATGGTCTTAGAGACGGTCTGTTCCTGATCACAATGTCTGTTAAAAATGTAACGAATGTAAACCTATTATTTAGTATATTATTATTAGACTTCAGCTAACTAGTACGCATTAAGACTTTCCGTCCACTATGGTGCACGTCCTTCAATAGTAGCAACTCACCTACCACCGTAATTTATCGTTACAGCCTTTTCTCATGCTACTGGTATCGTTTCCATTCGTAAGTTAACTCGAAATCATGAATAAAATAAGCGAAGAAACAAAAATTCCCATAAAAAGGCTGTTTGTAACGATTGCCTGAGAAATCAAATAAAACTTTTCCTCCAGTTCTTTCCCATAAAAGTGTCTGTGAAAGGTGGTCAGTAACTGCCAGAAAGAGTTAAATCGAGCGTGAAGCAAAGATTATTTGACAATAAATGGGCAGTCGGTGACAAATACGTCCACACAGAAAAAAGAATTCAGGGAAGTCTTTTCCGTCAGTCAGGCAGATAAGAGGAATGTAATTTACTGGTCTGCTGCACTGCCGTTTCGATGGGACAATAACTCCGTCTCCGATGAACATTCACAGCAGACAGACTCATTCCATTTGGCACGTAACTATTCACGGTTTGAATTACGGTCATTTCTATGAAGCAAAGCATAAATGTCACAGTAGTTGACTAAAGACTGTAAAAGTAATGCCACTTTCATTCAGCTCTCTGTATCTATCTGTTGGAAAGTACTTGCACGATTTCCTGCTCATATACAAAGAGGAAAAGGATAAAACGTAGTACGATAACAGCAGCCTTAAAAACACACCCATCTTTGTGGGTGAATATTGCGGAAAACATGTACTTGCAACCAGGCTGCCGTGTCGTAGCAACATCATGGATTCTCGACATGGGCGGATCCTACTATCGTTACGTAACTTATTGCGCCATCTTGTGCCCCAGTTACTGACAGTGCGATGGAAAGCTTTCTCGTACGCTTTAAAAGCACTGCAAGCGTTCATATTTTCTGTCAGTGGTAAGGGTATTTAAATATAAAACTCGGATATGTTGAGTATTTAGTTAAATCGTAGCTGGCCATGAAGTTTTCCGAATATACCTTACTGAATAAAACTGAAAGGTACCCACGCCACACTTGCAGTATCAATACAGTAAGCAATGTATGGAGGCGTAAAAAATTATGGTCTTCGAGAAAACTGCAGACCATCATGACGAAAAGTAAAAAACTGTTGTAAACTAGTAAACCTATCGTATAATGAAATGTCACTAGTTCTCAGAGAAGAAAAAGATATTTTGCGAGTTGTGTGACAGAAAGAAATAATTACTATAGACATGCCAACACTAAATTCATGGATTCTTTTTTTGGTCATCAGTCTTCTGACTGGTTTGATGCGGCCCGCCACGAATTCCTTACCTTATCAGTCTACCTAATTTTCAAAATTGATCTGTAGCACCACATGTCAAATGTTTCGATTCTTTTCTGTTCCGGTTTTCCCAAAGTCCATGTTTCACAACCATACAATGCTGTACTCCAGACGTACATGCTCAGTAATTTCTTCCTCAATTTAAGGTCGATATTTGATATTAGTGGACTTCTCTTGGCCAGGAATGCCCTTTTTGCCACTGCTAGTCTGCTTTTGGTGTCCTCCTTGCTCCGTCCGTCGTTGGTTATTTTACTGCCTAGGTAGCAGAATTCCTTAACTTCATCTGCTTCATGACCATCAATCCTGAAGTTAAGTTTATTGCTGCTCTCATTTCTACTACTTCTCAGTGCTTTCGTCTTTCTTCGATGTACTCTCCATCCATATTGTGTACTCATTGGAGTGTTCATTCCCTTCAGCATATCATATAATTCTTCTTCACTTTCACTCAGGATACCAATGTCATTAGCGAATCGTATCATTGATATCATTTCACATTGTATTTTAATTCCACTCCTGAACCTTTCTTTTATTTCCATCATTGCTTCCTCGATGTACAGTTTGAACAGTAGGTGCGAAAGGCTACATCCTTGTCTTACACCCTTTTTACTACGAGCAGTTCGTTCTTGGTCGTCCACTCCTATTATTCCCTCTTGGCTGTTGTACATATTGTGTATGACCCTTCTCTCCCTTTAGCGTACCTGTACTTTCCTCAGAATTTCGAACATCTTGCACCATTTTACAGTATCGAACGCTTTTACCAAGCCTACAAATCCTATTAATGTGTCTTCATCCTTCTTTAGTGTTGTTTCCATTATTAACCGCAACGTCAGAATTGGCTCTCTCTTGCCCTATCTATCCTAAAGCCAAACTGATCCTCATCTAGCGCATCCTTAATTTTCTTTTCCATTCTTCTGTATATTATTCTTGTAAGCAACTTGGATGCATGAGCTGTTAAGCTGATTGTGCGATAATTCTCGCCTATGTCAGCTTTAGCCGTCTTCGGAATTGTGTGGATGATGCTTTTCTGACAGTCAGATGGTATGTCGCCAGACCCATACATTCTACACGCTAACGTGAATAGTCGTTTTGTTGCCACTTCCTCCAATGATTTTATAAATTCTTATGGAATCTTATCTATCCGTAATGCCTTATTTGATCTTAAGTCCTCCAAAGCTCTTTTAAATTCTGATTCTAATACTGTATCCCCTAACTCTTCTAAATCGACTCCAGTTTCTATCACATCAGACAAATCTTGCCCCTTATAGAGGCTTTCAATGTATTCTTTCCACCTATACGCTCTCTCCGCTGCGTGTAACGGTGGAATTCCCGTTCCACTCTTAACGTTATCAGCTTTGTTTTTAATGTCACCGAAGGTTGTTTTGACTTTCCTGTTTGCTAAATCTGTCCTTTCAACAATCATTTGCCGCGCGGAATTAGCCGAGCGGTCTAAGGCGCTGCAGGCATGGACTGTGCGGTTGGTCACGGCGGAGGTTCGAGTCCTCCCTCGGGCATTCGTGTATGTGTTTGTCCTTAGGATAATTTAGGTTCAGTAGTGTGTAAGCTTAGGGACTGATGACCTTAGCAGTTAAGTCCCATAAGATTTCACACACATTTGAACTTTTTTTTACAATCATTTATTTTTCGATGTCTCACATTTTTCTTACAGCCATTTCGTCATAACTTCCCTGCAATTCCTATTTATTTCAGTCCTCAGCGACTTGTATTTCTGTATTCCTAAGTTTCCCGGAACGCATTTGTACTTCCTCCTTTCATCGATCAGTTGAAGTACACTCCTGGAAATGGAAAAAAGAACACATTGACACCGGTGTGTCAGACCCACCATACTTGCTCCGGACACTGCGAGAGGGCTGTACAAGCAATGATCACACGCACGGCACAGCGGACACACCAGGAACCGCGGTGTTGGCCGTCGAATGGCGCTAGCTGCGCAGCATTTGTGCACCGCCGCCGTCAGTGTCAGCCAGTTTGCCGTGGCATACGGAGCTCCATCGCAGTCTTTAACACTGGTAGCATGCCGCGACAGCGTGGACGTGAACCGTATGTGCAGTTGACGGACTTTGAGCGAGGGCGTATAGTGGGCATGCGGGAGGCCGGGTGGACGTACCGCCGAATTGCTCAACACGTGGGGCGTGAGGTCTCCACAGTACATCGATGTTGTCGCCAGTGGTCGGCGGAAGGTGCACGTGCCCGTCGACCTGGGACCGGACCGCAGCGACGCACGGATGCACGCCAAGACCGTAGGATCCTACGCAGTGCCGTAGGGTACCGCACCGCCACTTCCCAGCAAATTAGGGACACTGTTGCTCCTGGGGTATCGGCGAGGACCATTCGCAACCGTCTCCATGAAGCTGGGCTACGGTCCCGCACACCGTTAGGCCGTCTTCCGCTCACGCCCCACCATCGTGCAGCCCGCCTCCAGTGGTGTCGCGACGGGCGTGAATGGAGGGACGAAGTGTCGTCTTCAGCGATGAGAGTCGCTTCTGCCTTGGTGCCAATGATGGTCGTATGCGTGTTTGGCGCCGTGCAGGTGAGCGCCACAATCAGGACTGCATACGACCGAGGCACACAGGGCCAACACCCGGCATCATGGTGTGGGGAGCGATCTCCTACACTGGCCGTACACCACTGGTGATCGTCGAGGGGACACTGAATAGTGCACGGTACATCCAAACCGTCATCGAACCCATCGTTCTACCATTCCTAGACCGGCAAGGGAACTTGCTGTTCCAACAGGACAATGCACGTCCGCATGTATCCCGTGCCACCCAACGTGCTCTAGAAGGTGTAAGTCAACTACCCTGGCCAGCAAGATCTCCGGATCTGTCCCCCATTGAGCATGTTTGGGACTGGATGAAGCGTCGTCTCACGCGGTCTGCACGTCCAGCACGAACGCTGGTCCAACTGAGGCGCCAGGTGGAAATGGCATGGCAAGCCGTTCCACAGGACTACATCCAGCATCTCTACGATCGTCTCCATGGGAGAATAGCAGCCTGCATTGCTGCGAAAGGTGGATATACACTGTACTAGTGCCGACATTGTGCATGCTCTGTTGCCTGTGTCTGTGCCTGTGGTTCTGTCAGTGTGATCATGTGATGTATCTGACCCCAGGAATGTGTCAATAAAGTTTCCCCTTCCTGGGACAATGAATTCACGGTGTTCTTATTTCAATTTCCAGGAGTGTATTTCTTCTGTTACCCATAGTTTCTTCGAAGATATCTTATTTATACCTACGTTTTCCTTTTCCAACTTCTGTGATGGCCCTTTTTAGAGATATCCACTCCTCTTCAACTGTACTGCCTACTGAGCTATTCCTTATAGCTGTGTCTATAACCTTAGATAACTTCAACCGTATCTCGTCATTGTTAGTACTTCCGTATCCCACTTCTTTGCGTATTGTTTCTTCCTGAGTAATGTCTTAAACTTCAACCTACTCTTCATCACTACTATATTGTGATCTGATTCTGTATCTGCTTCCGGGTACGCCTTACAATCCAGTACCTGATTTCGGAATCTGTTGACCATGAAGTAATCTAACTGAAATCTTCCCGTATCACGCGGCCTTTTCCAAGTATACCTCCTCCTTTTATGATTCTTGAACAGAGTATTCGCCATTACTAGCTGAAACTTGTTAAAGAACTCAGATAGTCTTTCTCCTGTCTCATTCCTTGTCCCAAGCCCATGTATTCCTGTAATCTTTTCTTCTACTCCTTCCGCTACAACTGCATTCCAATTCCCCATTACTATTAGATTTTCATCTCCTTTTACATACTCTACTACCCTTCCAATATCCTCACACAGTTTCTCTATCTCTTTATCTTCAGCTTTGGACGTCGTCATGTATACCTGAACGATCGTTGTCGGTGTTGGTTTGTTGTCGATTCTGATAACTCTTCACAGTAACACAGTCTCTGCCCTACCTTCCTATTCATAACGAATCCCACTCCAGTTAGAGAATTTTCTGCTGTTCTTGATAGTACCCTATACTCATCTGACCACAAATCCTTACCTTCTTTCCACTTCACTTCACTGAGCCCTACTAAATCTAGATTGAGCCTTTGCATTTCCCGTTCCAGATTTTCTAGTTTCCCTACTACGTTCAAGCTTCTGACATTCCATGCCCAAACTTGTAGAACGTTATCCTTTCGTTGATTATTCAATCTTTTTCTCATGGTAACCTCCACCTTGGCAGTCCCCTCCGAAATCTTTTGCCAATCGAGAGATCATCATGACACTTCTCCAATTACAGGCCACATGTCCTGTGGATACACGTTACGTGTCTTTAATGCAGTGGTTTCCATTGTCTTCTGCATCCTCATGAGATTGATCATTGCTGATTCTTCCGCCTTTGAGGGCAGTTTCCCACGCCTAGGACAAGAGAGTGCCTTGAACCACTGTCCGCTCCTCCGCCCGCTCTGACAAGGTCGTTGGGAGAATGAGGGTGACTTCTTATGCCGGAAGTCTTCGGCCGCCAATAATGATTATTAATCAAAATTTAAGTAGCTGCTGGATTCGAACCCTGGACCGAAGACGTTTTGATTATGAATCAAAGACACTACCCCGCCTTCTTTTGCATTTTGTGCGTAATTGTTTGTTATATTTTATCGTAGCGGACGTCGCATGACATCCGTTGAAGTTCGTTGTTGATCCCTTCACTCAGTGTTTTTTATTGCAGAGGCCAGCCAGCGCTCTGACCAAACACCCTGAGCTGCCGTGCCGGCACCGCTAGACCAAGGAATTTAACCGCGTTAATTGCACAGGCCAACGCGAAATGAACTGTTTTAGTGTCAGTGGTTTATTATTGTGCTTTAGTGGCTGAATCCTAATTTGATAACAAAGAAGTTCTTTTCAACTAATAACTATAAAATGTTGGAAATTCGGTGGCAGTGGTTGGACGAGGCTAGCTGAAAAGTAATGTCAACGATTTCCTTATGTGAAAAACCATTTTAAGGCCTTTTAAATAAAAAATTATTAACATTGTACATCTTTATTCATCATGCCTACATATTTATTTCTCAACATAATCACCCTGGCGACGAAAACTTTTTTCTAGCAAAAGACAAGTGACGACTATAGTGTGTCTCACCTTGTTGACGGAGCCAGAACCTCATCTCTGCTTCCAGCGCTTAATCACTAACAAAATAAAGACATCGGAGATGTTCTTTAAGTTTTGGAAGCAGATGACAATCGGATGCGGCCAAGTCGTGACTGTATGGAGGATGATCGAGGACAGGGAAACTAAGGCGTCGGATTGTTGGAATTCGCAGCAAACGTGTGTGTGGTCTGGCATTGTAATACTGAATGAGATGGTGCTCCATGTATGGATGGTTAGAAATGATATTGCGGCACGCTGTTTCTCATGCACGACATTGTGCACCGCAATTTTACACACTGCAATTCCGAGCCCTGTAGCGGCAGAGGGTTGCAACTTCGTCAGCGAAGTGGGGAAGTCGCCCGAGTAACAAGTATGATTTGTAATATTTCAACCCATACTGAGAACAGAAAATGTTTGGAGGCATTACGCTTCAGCACACCCTTACACATCGTAGACAAGTTCGTGGATTCCTACCCAACAACGCACGGTTGACAATAACTGCAAGAGGTTTCCATATCTGTCAGCAGAAAACTCCGAAGACGGCTTGTTTCTGGGACCTGGCCTACGGAAAATTAATTCTGACCTCAACTGCGAACTACAAGTGCCAGCGAGTGACATTCATGTTTTCGTATCGCTTCGGTAGGTTGTTGTTGAGCATTTAGACTACAGAAAGGACCTGCATTACGTATCTGTTGTAGCCAAAAACGCTGGAAAATTTCCTGCAGAGAGACTGTTTGACGAGTAAAGTATTCAGCGCACAAAGATCACATACATGTAAAAATACTAGGCAAAACACAAATGATCACGCTGTATTTACTTACGGTCATTGAATTATTGATCAAGAGAAATGCAAATGGCCGACCAGAATAAAAAGGAGCGTCATGTTCTAAGAATGTAATATGAATGTACTAATAAGACGGAAGTAAAAACACTTCGAGGAATCTAAATCAAAAGATCAAAAATGTTAAGTATGAGAATACAACAGAACAAGTGAAATGTAACTATCTGTAGTTTCGTGGAATAGTAAAGAGTTGGAAACATAGAATATTGTCAAAGTTTCGTTGCCTCTGCCAAGAGCCAGAGGCAGTATGTAAGCCAAGAGCTAAGAAGATTGCACATATATCGGAATGTGTCGTCACGCAGGGGCAATGGCCTGGTCACACACAACAGGCGAGAGACAATTGCTTAGCACGCGGGTTTCTGTTAGACGGAGACTTCCGTAGAGTGCAACACAGCGGTATAGCGTCAGCTGTACTGCATTTCACAACTTCGCGTAAGTCTGCCGTAACAACACGTAACTCTGTCGCAAGAACACCTAAGGGGCGAGTACGACAGATGAATCAGCAGTGTAAGTAGAACGAATGCGTTCATTTACAAACGAGCATGACGTCAGGACGTCGCTCGTGCTTCCTTTAAATACGCCAGCTTTGATAGCAACAAAGCATTCGCACTCGCAGTTAGACTTGCAGTTAGAGGTGTACTGGGTCGCTGCGTAGCGCTCAGCTCGGTGATCGGCGTGTTAATCTTTACTAAGGAGATATTGCAGTAAGGGCGGCCCATCCAGCAGCAGACGTGCGGGGACAGTACCAGCTCTGGTCCTCTATGCTGCCGCTGTCAATCATCAACCCAGGATTAGCAGACATTGCGGCAGACTCGCTCGCCGCCAATGCTGACCACAACAGTGAGTCGTCGTCGAGATCGTGCTGGGCATAGGCCCTGTGCATCCCCCGTCACAACCGGGCGAGGGGGACTGCTGCCCGTTCCGCCCGTCCACCGCGGACAAGCCACCAGGAGGAGCAGGAAGAAGACGGGATGGGATAGAGTACACTCCGCACTACGAGAACGCTTCTCGTGCCGACATCGCCAGGACTCCAACCCGGAGCCTCTTGCTGTCCGCCACCGAGCCGGCCTGCCAGCCGGACGGCGCCATCCACGAGCGGCCGAAGTAAGGACATTCCTCCGCTACGTCACAGCACGCGGCGCTGCGCTAGCCAGACTGTACGGCCTGGATCTGGTGTCATCGCTACGAGTCAGCGAGGACTCGGGGAAGGTCGTTAATATCACCAAGCCACATTGTACTCGGTAGGAATAAAGTTGTTATGAATTAAAAATGTTTCTTTGGCGTTTTTGACACGTCCACAGTCATTTCCTAGCATCCTGACAACTGGAGAGGTCACCGCTCGGCAATCCAGTCCACCGTAGGCGACCGGGACCACCGGGGCGCCTACAGATTTGGTGTCAGAAGTGGTCACGCCCACCGCTTACAGATTTCGTGTCAGGAGTCCTCGCGCCCACCACCTACAGATTTGGTGTAATGGTAAGTGCAGGAGACGATTTTTGTTAATAACTATGGATGCACGTTCTTTGTTGGGAGTGCACTTTGTGAGACCTGCGGAAACAGCAGATTTATCTGAGTTTAAGGGAAACAGCTGGAAAACGAACTTGGTACCAGTCAGATGTACTGTATGTAATTAAACGGGGCATGGGGAGCCAATGCACGAAGTTTGTACCAGTAGAATGTTCAATTTGTAGACGTTTTGGTCACGCAGCGCACAATTGCAGAGAGTGTCGCTGGGTAATAACAACGGGGAAGGATTAATTTTGTTTAGTTGTGCATTGTGAGTCTTGTTTGTCTTCTTGTGTGTAGTGCTCAACTGTGACAAAGGAGTTGTGTAGCTAGTGTAGTTATTGTTCTGTGGAGTAAATTCAGTATAGAGTAAGTTGTTGGTAATTTGCACAAATCATGCCGGAAACAAGATCCATTAGTACTGAAGTGAGTATAGCTGCTCTCGCGGAGCAAGTTTCAATATTGTTAGAAGAGAATGCGCAGCATAAGTTACGTCATGTAGAATTAATGACGGAAATGGAGACCTTGCTGTGGCCGAGTGGTTCTAGGAGCTTCAGTCTGGAACCACGCGACCGCTACAGTCGCATGTTCGAATCCTGCCTCTGGCATGGATGTGTGTGATGTTCTTAGGTTAGTTAGGTTGAAGTAGCTCTAAGTTTAACGGACTGATGACCTCAGATGTTACGTCCCATAGTGCTTAGAGCCATTGAACCATTTGAACTTGTTGACACGAATCTGGCAGACACATGAAAATGGGACAGACATGACGCCTAATCTCTAAAGTCAAGATTATGACGACGATGATGATGGTGATACTGTTGATTATGTTGACAATAAACCACTCCAGAATGCATTTATGTTGGGAAAAAAGAGAAAATTAATCAACACTTTTTGCGGGTATTACTCCCGTCTACTTGTTAAGCCGCCACTGTAGTTCAGTTTGCTCAATCAGAGCACTGGTTAGCTTCTGCAATAATAATATAAAAGAACATAATAATAAAAAACTGAGTGAAATATTCGATGATCAACTTGAAGTGGTGTCCTGTGACGTCCGGCGAGACCACATAACGGGAACAATAATGAAGAAAAATGGAAAAGCCATAAAAGGGGAAGCGTAATTGACTCGTAATCAAAACGTCTTCGGTCCCCTGTTCCAACCCCTACACGACTTAAAATTTGAATAAACTTTGTTAGCAATGCGGATGAAAATATTCGGCAGAAGAATTCGCCTTCAATCTGCCAACGGCCTCATCAGTCAGGTTGGAGAAACACAACAGGAGGACATGTACTTGGGAAAGTCCAGAGGATATGGACCATTTCAGTTAAATTAAATCAGGGTCAGGCGGATATTCCGGAATCAGGTACTGGAATGTAAGTCGTTACCAGGAACAGATACAGTCCAAGATAACGACTGAGTAATGATGAAAAGTAGACAGAAGTTTAAGATACTACTTAGGACGAATCAGTACGCAAAGTGGGATACAGAAATATTAACAAATGAAGAGATACGCTTGAAGTTCTCTGAGGCTATAGATATTGCGATAATGAATAGCTCATCAGAAAGTTCAGTTGAAGAAGCATGGACATTTTAAAGGGCAATCACAGAAGTCGGAAAGAAAAACTTAGGTACAAGGAAACTAATTGCGAAGAAACCCTGGGTGAATAAATATGACTGCATGAAAAAGTGAAGAAATCGAAAAACAAATGATTCTCGGGAAGAGAGACTCAGTTTATAGAAGAACAAATTAAAAGTAAGGGCGGTAACATTAAGAGAGCAATGGTAATTCCACTGTGGAATGGACAGAGGTTCAGGGCACACTCTTGTCCTTGGGTGGGAAACTGCCCCTACTAAGGAAAAGGATGGATCAAATGCATTATATGATAGAGGCAACTAAAGACACTGTATTAATGTCAAACAATCCGCAGCTCGTGACCTTGCGGTAGCGTTCTCGCTTCCTGCGCACGGGGTCCCGGGTTCGATTCCCGACGGGGTCAGGGATTTTCTCTGCCTCGTGATGACTGGGTGTTGTGTGTTCGTCATCATTGCATCCTCATTGACTCGCAAGTCGCCGAAGTGGCCTCACCTAAAAAGGACTTGCAATACGGCGGCCGAACTTCCCCGCATGGGGCCTCCCGGCCAACAAAGCCATACGATCATTTCATTTCATTTCATTTCAATGTCAAACAATGTTTATTCAAAGGACAAGCTGCCTGTAATTAAAAAAGAGCAATTATAATCCCTCCATTGACGAAAGATTCCGAACTAGTCCCCTACTCGGATCTCCAAGAGTGGACTGCAAAAGGGTGTCTAGGAGAAAAAGATTGAACGACCGACGAAAGGATAGCGGTCTACAGGTCGAGGCGTGGAAAGTCCGAATTTCGAACTTGCTGGGGAAGCTAGAACATCTCAAAATGGGAATGTTGATACTCAGTCTAGATGTAAGGGTACCAGTGAATTGAAATGGGAAGAAGACAAGAATTTCTGATCAGATGAGTAAAGGGTAATATCACCAGCAATAGAAAATTGTATAACAGTAGTAGCATTTGTTAAGAATAGAGAGGTAGGACAGATAGTGAGGTACTGTGAACAGTTCAGTGATACGGTTGTCCTCAGCAGAATCGACTGGAAACGAACACTTGCAACAACTGCTCAGGTATACACTCCGACGTAGCAAGCCGAAGATGAAGAGATAAAGTATATGACAATATCGAACGGTTATTTCAGTATATATAGGAGAATAAAATCTAATGGTCATGGGGTTTAGAATGTGATTGTAGGGAAAAGAGTAGATGGAAGGGTTACGGGAGAATACGGGAAGTTGTGCAGAACATTTCAGCTACTAATAGCGAATACTCTGTTCAAGAATCACAAGAGGAGGAGGTATACTTGGAAAAGTCTGGGAGATACTGGGAGATATCAGTGATATTACATCATGGTTAGGTATAAATTGTGAAATCAGATATTGGATTGTAAGGAGTACCCGGGAGCAGATATAGTCCCAGATTACAGCTGAGTAATAATGAAGAGTAGGCTGAAGTTTCAGAGACTCGCCACCAAGAATCAATGCACAAATACGTGGATTTGGGAAGTACTAACAAATGAAGAGATATGCCTAAAATTTTCCGAGGCATTAGATAAGGTCATAATGAATAGCTCAGCCGGCATTTCGGTTGAAGAGAAATTAATATTTCCAAATAAAAAGGCAGTGACAGAAGTTGGAAAGAAAAACTAGATATAACTGCGAAGAAATCTTGAGTAACACAAAAAGTACTTAATTTGATCGACGAAAGCAGGAAGTACAAAAATGTTCAGAGTAGTACAGGAATACAGATATACAATTCACTTAAAAATGAAATAAATAGGAAGGCGAAACGGCAGCATGAAAAATATGGAGAAATCGAAATATGAATGGCTGTCGGAAAAACTCACTCAGCGTATAGAACAGTCAAAACAAACCCATTGTGAAATTAAGAGTGTAATGCAAATTCCTGTGTTAATGGCAACGGACAGAGTGGATAGGAGGAAAGAACATGCTGAAAGCCTCTATGAGTTGGATGACTTGTCTGATGACGTGATAGAAGAAGAAACAAGAGTCGATAGGGAAGAGATAGGGTATATGGTATTAGAATCACAATTTAAGAGCTTTGGAAGTCAGAAGGGATAGATGATACCCCATCGGAATTTCTGAAATCAACAGGGGAAGTGTTAAAAAACAACTATTCAGATTTGTGTAGAATTAATTAGACTGACGATATACCATCAGAGTTTCTGGCTGAAGATTGCAAGAGCCAGAAAGTGCGAGAACTATCTCACAACCAGCTTCAACGCTCATGCATCCATGTTGCTCACAAGAATAATACACAGAATATTGGGGAAGGAAAATGTGAATCTGTTAGATTGAGGTCAGTTTGGCTTTAGAAAAGGTAAGATACCAGAGGGGTAATTCTGACCTTGGGGTTGGTAATGGAAGCAAGACTGAAGAAAACCAAGATATGCTCGTAGTGTTGTATTCTTGTTGCTAATGTAGTGTCCTCGTCGCCACTTTGGAGTCTTGTGCCACAGGAATTAAGGGAGAGAAGGTTGTTTGGTGGCCATTATCCTCTTCCTACAACACAACTCAACACACTTATTAACAGTGTTCTATATTTACATAAAACAGGAAGCTACGTATCTTTAAGAGAGTGCCTGTGTTGTGGTACAAGTTCTTCCATAATAGTCCGCATTAGCCTCTCTGCTGGTGACGTACAAGTCCCGCTATAAAAAGTACTCTGGTCGCTACACACTCTCGTAGCCGGTGATGTGAACTTACAAACGCCAACGAGAATAATGTCTGGGCTAGTGTCTGAGCGATGACACTAGTGACTGAGACTGGCTGAAACTGTGACCTGCGATTAGCGGCGGCGATCTAAATACTTGTAGCTGAGAGGGCGTTGGCAGCAAGTTGCTAGCGAGTCTGTCTTTGGCCTCACTCCTGACAGGCGGGCTTGATCCAGCATCTACTATCGATCTTCTTGTTACATCTTTGCCGACAGGAGTGCTGGTGACAGCGTACTCCAGCACACATAGTATTTGTCGACTTGGAAAAAGCGCTCGATAATGTTAAATGGTTCAAGATGTTTGAAAATCTGAGAAAAATAATGGTAAGCTATAGGGAAAGGAGGGTAACATGCAATATGTACAAGAGCAAGGAGGGGACAATAAGAGTGAGAAAGCAAGAACAAAGTGCCCGGATTAAAAAGGGTGTAGTCTACTGTGCAATCGATATATCGAGGAAGCAATGAGTGAAACAAAAAAAGAAAACAGCTCAAGAATGATTAAAATTCAAGGTGAAAGGATATCAATATTAAGATTTGCTGAAGACATTGCTATCGTGAGTGAAAATGAACAAGAATTACAGGGTCTGTCGAGTCGAACGAACAGTGCAATGAGAATAGAATAGTGACTGAGAGTAAATCGAAGAAGGAATTGATGAACATATCAGGAATGAGAACAACAAGAAACTTCACATCGTAGAAAAAGTGAAGGAATTTTGCTACTTGTTAGCAAAATAACCCAGGGCGTATGGACAAAAGAGGAGATAAAAGGCAAACTAGCACTGGCAAATTAGGCATTCCTAGGCAAGGGAAGTCTCCTGGTGTCAGACATTGGCGTTAATAAAAAAAAAAAAAAGGAACTAAATTCCTCCCGAACAGGTCATGAAGGCCCAACGATACTGACCAGTAGTCGTGTCATCCTCAGCTCATATGCGTCACTGGATGCTGATATGGAGGGGCATGTGGTCAGCACACCGTTCTCCCGGCCGTATGTCAGTTTCCGAGACCAGATCCGCTACTTCTCAATCAAGTAGCTGCTCAGTTTGCCTCACAAGGGCTTAGTGTATCCCGCTTGCCAACAGCGATCGACAGACCGGTCGGTCACCAAACCAAGTGCTACAGTGGCCTTAATATCAACAATAAATTTATGAGTAAGTACGTTTGGAGCACAGTGTTGCACTTTAGTGAAAGATGGAATGTGGGAAAACCGGAACGGATGAGAACCGATGCATTTGAGATGTGGTGGCGCAGAAGAATATTCGAAATTAAGTTGACCGATACAGCAAGGCGTGAGGAGGTTCTATGTAGAATGGGCGAGTAGAGGAGTAAGTTGAAAACTCTGGCAATGATATGACATTTGTTAAGACGTGAGGGAAGAATTTCAGTGGTACTAGAGGCAGATGCAGAGGATAACAGGCGTAGAGGAAGAGGGAGACTGGAATGCATTTTGTATATATTTACAATGATATGAACACCTTTACCTGCTTACAGGCGTTGACAAACGTCAACGGGGACAGATGAAAACGTGTGCCCCGGCCGGGTCTCGAACTCGGGATCTGCTGCTTACATGGCAGACGCTCTATCCATCTGAGCCACCGATGACACAGAAGTTAGTGAGACTGCAGGGATTTATCTCTGACGCGCCTCCCGTGAAACCCACATTCTCAACGCATGGTCTCGCACTACATTTTGTAGTGCCCCCGCCCATTATACTCATTACTTGCGGCGCGTTGCCGATTCCCGTAAGAGTTCGGGCACTGTTTGTGCATTCGCACAGAAGAAGAAGATGGTCAAGTGGCCGGTGAGCCTTAACTATATATATACTAAGATGGTATCTGTTCTTTCGGACATGTCCGAAGGAACAGATACCATCTTAGTATATAAATTGTATATATTTGATAACGTAGATTGCAAGTACTAAATGTCCGCCATCGTTAGCTGAGTGGTCAGCGCGACGGAATGTCATACCTAACGGCCCGTGTTCGATTCCCGTCTGGGTCGGAGATTTTCTCCGCTCAGGGACTGGGTGTTTTGTTGTCTTTATCATCATCATTTCATCCCTATCGACACGCAAGTCGCCGAAGTGGCGTCAACTCGAAAGACTAGCACCAGGCGAATGGTCTTACCCGACGGGAGGCCCTAGCCACACGGCATTTACATTAAGTACTAAATACTATTAGATGAAAAGTTGGCGCAGGAGAGGAATTCGTGGAGGGCCGCATGAAACCAGTGAGACGACCGAAAACTCCAAACGAAAAATGATATGAGAGTGGGAACTGATCAGCGCGGAGCTAATACCGTAGCACGGGGGGAGGGGGCGGAGCGCGCTGAAGCGTTCAGCAATTTGCGACGCCCGTGACGCGGCGCGGGTTGGCAGTGGTCAGCCCCGCCTGGCGCCAGCCGCAGGCAATTCTGGCGGCGCCAGGACGCACCTGGTGCCCGCTGCCCGTATCGGCAGCCTGTCAATAGCCGTCACCCTGGCAGCACTGGCCGGGGGCAGCCGCCCCTGTCTGCCACCGGCACGCCCTGATTGCCGCCCGCCAGATTCCTCCACTACCTCACGCGACGTACACGGCATGAGAATCAGTTTTCACCTGTGATACTACCGCAGGTATCACATCTTCTTTACACAAACGCAATTATTTTTATACCTATTTTGACTATATTTTTCTTTCTTTATTTATTTTGATTATTATTTTTGTTATTCAATTGGATTATGGTAATTTTATCCTTTTATTTTTTACTTTTTTCTGTTTGTGAGCCTTATGACGGCTCCCTGATTTACGAGGGCGTGCTGAAACATAGCGCCTCTCAATCTATTTATGTGAAGACTCTTAAACCTTTTTATATAACACAGTCATTATTACCGTTCTGCGTCTTTTTTATTTGTGTCTACTTACACTACTGGCCATTAAAATTGTTACACCACGAAGATGCCGTGCTACAGACGCGAAATTTAACCGACAGGAAGAAGATGCTATGATATGCAAATGATTAGCTTTTCAGAGCATTCACACAAGGTTGGCGCCGGTGGCGACGCCTATAACGTGCTGACATGAGGAAAGTTTCCAACCGATTTCTCATACACAAACAGCATTTGACCGGCGTTGCCTGGTAAAACGTTGTGATGCCTCGTGTACGGAGGAGAAATGTGTACCATCACGTTTCCGACTTTGACAAATGTCGGATTGTAGCCTATCGCGATTGCGGTTCATCGTATCACGACATTGCTGCTCGCGTTGGTCGACATCCAATGACTGTTAACAGAATATGGAATCGGTGCGTTCAGGAGGGTAATACGGAATGCCGTACTGGATCCCAACGGCCTCGTATCACTAGCAGTCGAGATGACAGGCATCTTATCCTAATCGCTGTAACGGATCATGTAGCCACGTCTCGATCCCTGAGTCAACAGATGGGGACGTTTGCAAGACAGCAATCATCTGCACGAACAGTTCAACGACGTTTGCAGCAGCATGGGCTATCAGCTCGGAAACCATGGCTGCGGTTACTCTTGACGCTGCATCACAGACGGGAGCGCATGCGATGGTGTACTCAGCGACGAACCTCGGTGCACGAATGGCAAAACGTCATTTTTTCGGATGAATCCAGGTTCTGTTTACAGCATCATAATGGTCGCATCCGTGTTTGGCGACATCGCGGTGAACTCACATTGGAACCGTGTAATCGTCATCGCCATACTGGCGTATCACCCGGCGTGATGGTATGGGGTGCCACTGGTTACACGTCTCGGTCAACTCTTGTTTTAATTGACGGCACTTTGCAGTGGACGTTACATTTCAGATGTGTTACGACCCGTGGCTCTATCCTTCATTCGATCCCTGCGAAATAAAAAAAATAATGCTCGATCGCATGTTGCAGGTGCTGTACGGGCCTTTCTGGACACAGAAAATGTTCGACTGCTGCCCTGGACAGCACATTCTCCAGATCTCTCACCAATTGGAAACGTCTGGTCAGTGGTGGCCGAGCAACTGGCTCGTCACAATACGCCAGTCACTATTCTTGATGAACTGTGGTATCGTGTTGAAGCTGCATGGGCAGCTGTACCTGTACACGCCATCCAAACTCTGTTTGACTCAATGCCCAGGCGTATCAAGGCCGTTACTACGGCCAGAGGTGGTTGTTCTGGCTACTGATTTCTCAGGATCTATGCACCCGAATTGCGTGGAAATGTAATCACATTTCAGCTCTAATATAATATATTTGTCCAATGAATACCCGTTTATCATCTGCATTTCTTCTTGGTGTAGCAATTTTAATGGCCAGTAGTGTATTTACAAACTCCTGACACTAGAGGGCTTCGAAATGCAGCGTGCATCGTGGCTGTGGGTAACGTAATTCCACTGACAGAAAAAAAGTCGCAACATCAAAAAATAATTCATAGAGACAATGAAAAATCAGGAATAAATTTGTCTACGTAACTTATTTAAGTTATTAACATTACAAAATCAGTGATTAGCGTAAGCGGGAGATAAGCCATTGCAAATGTGAAACGCTGGTACATTAATAAACGGAGTAACTGCCAGGAAGTTGAATGCAAGCATGCACACGTGCATTCATTGCGTCGTACAGGTGCCGCATGTCAGTTTGTGATGTAAGTAGGTTGTTTAGGTTTTTATGTTGGTAACGCCACGTACCGCTCTGTATGAAACTGCACTGTGCTGTGCAGTCCCTGGATGGTTGGAATTGTTGTAATATTCGTTATTGTAGTTTTGGGCAGTTGGATGGGAACAACCCGTAGCGTTGCGCAGTTTTAGGTGAGCCGCCAGCAGTGGTGGATGTGGGACAGAGATGCCAGAGTTTTGAGAGCGGACGATGTGAAGATGTGTCCGTCAGAAAGAGGAAATTTTTAAGACTGGATATCATGAATTGATATATATATATATATATATATATATATATATATATATAGGTTAGGATGACTTTTGAACACTATTACGGTAAATACATTGTTTGTTCCCGTAGTTATGATCTTTCATTTGGCTGGCAGTATCGGAGCTCGTTGTATTGAAGTAGTTAGAGTAACGAAGATTTTTGTGAAGTAAGTTATTCATAGAAGTTATAGGTTATAGCCAGTCAGTCCGCAGCTTGTGGTCGTGCGGCAGCGTTCTCGCTTCCCGCGCCCGGGTTCTCGGGTTCGATTCCCGGCTGGGTCAGGGATTTTCTCTGCCTCGTGATGACTGGGTGTTGTGTGATGTCCTTAGGTTAGTTAGGTTTAAGTAGTTCCAAGTTCTAGGGGACTAATGACCATCGATGTTAAGTCCCATAGTGCTCAGAGCCATTTGAAGCATTTATTTATAGTCAGTCAGCGCCATACTTTTGTAGGGATAATTGAAAGTCAGATTGCGTTGCGCTAAAAAATATTGTGTGTCAGTTTAGTGATGATCAGAATAAGTAAAGAGAGAACTGTCTGAGTACGTCCAGTTTTGCTCAGCTGTTTGAAAATCAAATAACGTAGGGGGTTTTCCAGAACAGTCATGTTTAATTTTTCGAAGGGGACGTTTCAGTGAGACGGAGTTCCATGTCTGTAGCACTTTGTGACGGTTAATGCTGTTTTTGAATGACGTTGGTGTTGTTGACCGATGATGTCCCATATGCGCTCGACCGGAGACAGATCTCATGATCGAGCAGGCCAAGGCAAGTTGTCAGCACTCTGTGGAGCATGTTGGGTATTAACAGCGACGTGTAGGCGAGCGTTACCCTATTAGAAAACACCCTCTGGCATCCTGTCCACGAATGGCAGCTCAACAGGTCGAATCAGCATGCTGACGTACCAATTGGCAGTCTGGGAGCTTGGGATAACCACGACAGTGCTCTTGTTGTCATGTGAAATCGCACCCAGACCACAGCTCCAAGTGTAGGTTCAGTGTGTCTAGCACGCAGACAGTTCGGTTGCAGGCCATCAACTGGCCGCCTTCTAACCAATACACGGCCATCATGGGCACCGAGGCAGAAGCGGCTTTCATCGGAAAACACAGTAGACTTCCACGTTCCCCTCAATGAACTTCAGTGAAGTAACAAATAGCGGTGTTTTGAAGTCAGTGGAGCATCTGGCTCGGAGCTGTCCTTGAAGTAACCGATTTGTAACAGTTTTTTGTGTCACTGTGGTGCCAATCGCTGCTCAGACTGCTACTGCAGATGTAGTACGATGTGGCACAGCCATACTTGTCGCTAACTACACTCCTGGAAATTGAAATAAGAACACCGTGAATTCATTGTCCCAGGAAGGGGAAACTTTATTGACCATTCCTGGGGTCAGATACATCACATGATCACACTGACAGAACCACAGGCACACAGACACAGGCAACAGAGCATGCACAATGTCGGCACTAGTACAGTGTATATCCACCTTTCGCAGCAATGCAGGCTGCTATTCTCCCATGGAGACGATCGTAGAGATGCTGGATGTAGTCCTGTGGAACGGCTTGCCATGCCATTTCCACCTGGCGCCTCAGTTGGACCAGCGTTCGTGCTGGACGTGCAGACCGCGTGAGACGACGCTTCATCCAGTCCCAAACATGCTCAATGGGGGACAGACCCGGAGATCTTGCTGGCCAGGGTAGTTGACTTACACCTTCTAGAGCACGTTGGGTGGCACGGGATACATGCGGACGTGCATTGTCCTGTTGGAACAGCAAGTTCCCTTGCCGGTCTAGGAATGGTAGAACGATGGGTTCGATGACGGTTTGGATGTACCGTGCACTATTCAGTGTACCCTCGACGATCACCAGTGGTGTACGGCCAGTGTAGGAGATCGCTCCCCACACCATGATGCCGGGTGTTGGCCCTGTGTGCCTCGGTCGTATGCAGTCCTGATTGTGGCGCTCACCTGCACGGCGCCAAACACGCATACGACCATCATTGGCACCAAGGCAGAAGCGACTCTCATCGCTGAAGACGACACGTCTCCATTCGTCCCTCCATTCACGCCTGTCGCGACACCACTGGAGGCGGGCTGCACGATGTTGGGGCGTGAGCGGAGGACGGCCTAACGGTGTGCGGGACCGTAGCCCAGCTTCATGGAGACGGTTGCGAATGGTCCTCGCCGATACCCCAGGAGCAACAGTGTCCCTAATTTGCTGGGAAGTGGCGGTGCGGTCCCCTACGGCACTGCGTAGGATCCTACGGTCTTGGCGTGCATCCGTGCGTCGCTGCGGTCCGGTCCCAGGTCGATGGGCACGTGCACCTTCCGCCGACCACTGGCGACAACATCGATGTACTGTGGAGACCTCACGCCCCACGTGTTGAGCAATTCGGCGGTACGTCCACCCGGCCTCCCGCATGCCCACTATACGCCCTCGCTCAAAGTCCGTCAAGTGCACATACGGTTCACGTCCACGCTGTCGCGGCATGCTACCAGTGTTAAAGACTGCGATGGAGCTCCGTATGCCACGGCAAACTGGCTGACACTGACGGCGGCGGTGCACAAATGCTGCGCAGCTAGCGCCATTCGACGGCCAACACCGCGGTTCCTGGTGTGTCCGCTGTGCCGTGCGTGTGATCATTGCTTGTACAGCCCTCTCGCAGTGTCCGGAGCAAGTATGGTGGGTCTGACACACCGGTGTCAATGTGTTCTTTTTTCCATTTCCAGGAGTGTAGATGTAATTTTTTAAACATTTTATTATTTCTTGCCTCAAACAATTTCGAACGTTTTGTTCGTCATTGTAGGGACGACTCCATGTATTTTGCCACCCAGTGCGAAAATTTTGTCCCTTCACCCCCTCCTTGCATTTTCATACACAGGCTTTACCACGACCTTCATAAATGACGTCTTATTTTCATACATCACGCGTACTACACTTACAAATACTTCTCAAATACTTCTTTCTACGCCAGTACGTCTTTAGGACTTGAGCCTGGTATATATTAAACACCGACTTCAGAAATGCCTTCACAAAAGAAAACCAAATAAGTATTCTAGAATTCCAGTCGAGAACAGGTGCCAACATGAGTAACGTAGAAGTAAATATCCTCGGAGTAGTGAAGCAACTTAAATTACTTAATAAAAGCAAGTCTTCTGGTCAAGACTGTATACCAATTAGGTTCCTCATGGAGTATGCTGATGCATTAGCTCCTTACTTAACAATCATGTACGGCTGTTGGCTCGACGACAGATCCGTACCCAAAGACTGGAAAGTTCTACAGCTCACACAAATATTCAAGAAAGGTAGCACGAGTAATCCACTAAATTACAGGCCCATATCTTTAACGTCGATATGCAGCAGGATTTTAGAATATATATTGTGTTCGAACATTATGAATTACCTCGAAGAAAATGGTCTATTGACACACAGTCGCCGGCCGGTGTGGCAGAGCGGTTCCAGGCGCTTCAGTCTGGAACCGCGCGACCGCTACGGTCACAGGTTCGAATCCTCCCCCGGGCATGGATGTGTGTGATGTCCTTAGGATAGTTAGGTTTAAGTAGTTCTAAGTTCCAGGTGACTGATTACCTCATATGTTAAGTCCCATAGTGCTAATAGACATTTGATTTTTATTTGACACACAGTCAACATGGGTTTAGAAAACATCGTTCCTGTGAAACACAACTAGCCCTTTATTCACGTGAAGTGTTGAGTGCTATTGACAAGGGATTTCAGATCGATTCCGTATTTATGGATTTCCGGAAGGCTTTTGGCATTGTACCACACAAGCGGCTCGTAGTGAAATTGCGTGGTTATGGAATATCGTCTCAGTTATGTGACAGGATTTGTGATTTCCTGTCAGAGAGGTCACAGTTCGTAGTAATTGACGGAAAGTCATCGAGTAAAACGGAAGTCATTTCTGGCGTTCCCCAAGGTAGTGTTATAGGCCCTTTGCTGTTCCTTATCTATATAAACGATCTGGGAGACAATATGAGCAGCCGTCTTCAGTTGTTTGCGGATAGCGCTGTCGTTTATCGACTAATAAAGTCATCAGAAGATCAAAAGAAACTGATAAACGATTTACAAAAGATATCTGAATGGTGCGAAAAGTGGCAGTTGACCCTAAATAACGAAAAGTGTACGGTCATCCACATGAGTGCTAAAAGGAACTCAAACTTCGGTTACACGATAAGTCAGTGTAATCTAAAAGTCGTAAATTCAGCTAATTACCTAGGTATTACAATTACGAACAACTTAAATTGGAAGGAACACATAGAAAATTTTGCGGGGAAGGCTAACCAAAGACTGCGTTTTATTGGCAAGACACTTAGAAAATGTAACAGACCTACTAAGGAAACTGCCTACACTACGCTTGTCCGTCGTCTTTTAAAATACTGCTGCGTGGTGTGGGATCCTTACCATATAGTACTGACGGAGTACATCGAAAATGTCCAAAAAAGACAGCAAGTTTTGTATTATCGTGAAATATGAGAGAGAGTGTCACGGAAATGATACAGGATTTGGGCTGGAAATCATTAAAAGAAAGGCGTTTTTCGTTGCGACGGTATCTTCTAACGAAATTCCAATCTCCAACTTTCTCCTCCGAATGCGAAAATATTTTGTTGACACCGACCTACATAGGGAGGAACGATCACCACGATAAAATAAGGGAAATCAGAGCTTGTACGGAAAGATATAGGTGTTCATTCTTTCCGCGCGCTATACGACGTTGGAATAATAGAGAATTGTGAAGGTGGTTCGATGAACCCTCTGCCAGGACCTTGAATGTGATTTGCAGAGTATCCATGTAGATGTAGATGTAGATGTAGATGGGACGCCAGCCAGTGAAACACAGGTAAAAATTTGCAGTCTGTCACTCCAAAATTAATTATTTCTTCCAAAATGAAGTGTCACTCGCAGAGTATATGAGTAAAATCTTTTCAGTTTTTGTCATTCCCTTAGCAGAGTAGAGCGTGCAGCACGGGACCTGTAGCAGCCAGCACATTCGAGTACTGGTCGGCGTTATCGGTGGCGCTTCGGCTTCACAAAGTGGAGGGTAATACGACAGTCAGTTACTTACATACTACCGTTTTATTTGTAAAAAAAAGGCGTAGGATTCACAAGTACCTATTTAGTATGTCCATAGTACACGAAGGAAAACCAGTTGTGGTCGAGTATCGAAAAGTCAATCTTTCCGACATCTCACGACTTCGATTTATGTCTCAAAAGAGTTTTGAAAGCACAGTCATTTGCCCTAAATGAAGATATTGGAACGCAAACAGAGGAGCAAACGACGAAACTGGATACACAGTTACTGCAGGTACAATGAAGTTGCCTCAGTTCTGAATAAGGTTTGATAGGCTTTTTCGAGCATTATTTTAACATGAAATTCAATTAATTACGGTTTCAGCACCGGGAATGGAGATGGAATGAGAAAAAACGTAAAACGAGTCACAGACTCGGCAGAAAAATATAATTTATAATAACCTGGCAGCGAAAAGAGCAATGTAAAACATGGTATTGTAACCTCCCCACGAATTTTGAAAAATGACAAAAATTTGAATAAAAATTAGGATCGTGCTAAGTGCAACCTCCCCACAAAAAATTTTAAAGTCAATATTTTAAATGTTAACGAGAATAGAACCCAGTGTAACCTCCAAGCAATTATATTTAATGACAATGACAATTAAATGAAAAATAGCAATCTGACCCAAACGTAAGCTGCCCACAAAAATGTAAGTCCATTCAATAAAAAATTCAATCTCAGTGACAATGAAAACGCAAATAGACCGAAATGTCGATCTTAAGGCCCTGTTCAATAATTAAACTCAAACTCTTACCTCAGTAAAACTGCATCTGCTCTTATTTTTCGCCATAGCTTGGAGGAAATGCATCGCAAACATTGTTTGAACTTAAGTAAATTTTTCTTTAAAGGAAATGGAAGGCAAATATTCTTTCAATGAAATGTTTGTTTTGTTAAAGTGCTTGGTTTGAAAACAAAAATTATTATTGGGGCGATTCTTGAACAAATTAGTTACAGTTAATTTACATTACATTATCAAATGTGCGCAATGCTGCTTCATTAAGTTATTTAAAATATATACCTTGTCCCGAATCTTGACCAGAGTGCCATGTCGACGCCCGCCGACTCCTCACACACAACTGCGACTATCTCTCGCGCGCTACTACTACAGACAACGTCATCTCGCATGCGCTACCACTCTCGAACTGATAACTCGCGACTCTGAACTGCAGTCTCGCGCAATCAAGCGCAGACTAGAAACTCTCTGGTCAAAGATTTTATCATGCCTCACGATCGCTGCTATATAACACACGTGTTTCATAACCCTCCACTGCGGGGGCAAAAATTTGGCAGCGATGGTGAGTCATTTGGACTTGCCAAGCGCGGCAAAATTTTTTCTTAGTTAAATTTACAATTACAGCATATATACAGATGTAGTATATGAATTAAATGTGGTGCACACGCACCGAGTACAAAACATTTCAGACAAGACAAAACATAAGTACAAAACATATCAGAAAAATGTATATACAAATTATTTGATAGATAACAAAGTGCACACGCACTGAAAAAATTCTTTAGTAGTTTCAGAACAAATAAACAGTATGGCAAAAAATCATGTTGACAAGTGACATGAGTGAACATGCAATGCAGTTGAGTACATTTCAGCAAATGACGAAATGTATATACAATGAGTAACAAATGACATAAGTGCATACGCACTGAAGTATTGAACATATCAGGAAATCATAAAAAGTATACAGAATGAGTACAAATCATATAGAAAAATGAGAAAAGTGCACAGGCACTGAAGTTCAGTAGAAAACATATTAACATATTAACATATAACATAAGTGCACATGCACTGAAAAACTCTTTAGCATTTTCATAAGAAAAACACGCAAAGGTAAAAAAAAAAAATCATTTTGACAAGTGACATAAGTGCACATGCAGTGCAGTTGAGAATATATCAGGAAATCAGAAAATATATTAATAAACGGCAAAAATACACACGCACTGTAGTACAGAGCATATCAGAAAGTCACAAAATATATATGGATGAGTACAAATGGCATAAAGTGCACACGCGCTGAAAAACTCTCTAATATTTTAACGACTAATAAACCTAATGAGTACAAATTATATTGACAAATGACAAAAGTGCACACGGACTGTAGTACTCTCTAGTATTTTTTTTTACAACAAACAAACAAATCAAGGAGTGTGATAAAGTGCACATGCACCATACAAGTCTTTAGTAATTTCAGGATAACTGATCTTATTAACAAAAGAAAGGAAGTGCACACGCACTGTATATGACTTTTTCATTTTACAAGAATTAGGAAGGGATAGGAAGGATTGCATCATGGTTGTAGCACTTAGGTTGCACGCAGCTGCACTGAAAGTCCATATCTTTCCACAGGAGTACAACACCAAGTGAGACAATTTGCAGTTCTTTTCCCAGAAGTATTCATCAGCGTATCCAAGACACTGAAATGTCGTAGTAATATTTCCTGTTATCATTTTGGCAGTACATCAGGTACACCAAACAGTGGGACCATAACAACGTCTTCATCGCTCACGGTGGTGGACAGCATGTCGTGTCAACACCACGCTCTTACAAGGCACACCATCGTAGAATTAGTGCAAAAACCAAATATAGTGCTCCATGATTATGAGGATGGACAGGACAAATGGATATTACAGTAATTCCAGGTAGTTAGGTCAGAAGGTGAAGGACATTAAGTCACAGACTAGTCTTGATTACATTAGTAGTTTGCGGCATTCATAGCCCAGTTATTGAACATTTCTGTACCATGTATTTAGTATTACAGAACAATGTTCATAAAGTTAAATTATTGGCATTATGGGTAATCGTATTACAATAAACAGTGGCAGTCCTTGGCCAGTCACTCAGCATATTTAGTATGACAGAATAATGTTCATCAGAAGTCATCATTGAAAAGGAGAGTCAATTATTGGCATAGCATTAACATAATTCATTGAGTTATACAAATTATTGGCACTCATTGGCCAGTTACCAAAACATGAAGTCATCATTGAAAACAGGAGCTAATTAATGGCATAATTAATAACATAATTCATTTAGTTACATTAATTATCGGCACTTAATGGCCAGCAAGTATTGAATAGTATAAACATTGTTCATCATTCAGTATTATTCAGAACTCTCTTAAATGAGTAGCATTATTTGAAACCGGTGATACACACCATTAAGAAGTCATTATTAAAAATCAGTTACTTACAGTCATAGCATTAATAATCATGGGCATTATAAGTAGTCTCATTACAATAAACAGTGGCAGTTATTTGCCAGTTACAAAGCATTATTTTATATTTTTTTTGTATCATTAAGAAGTCATTACTGAAGTGACATACTATTCAGAGCTGATCAGTATTATTCAGAATTCTCTTAAACTAGTAGCATTATTTGGGACTGGTAATACATTTTTTTTTGTTTTTGTGCTAGCAATGCATTGCGTTGGGATCGATAATTAATTGCTGAGGCATAACAATATTTGCTTTTAACCTATTGCTGCAAATGAGGATAGGTAACGTCATTCGTCATCTGTAGCAAAGTTATGTAACAAGGCAGTATATGTGATCACATTTATATATGATAGACACAAATGGGTAAAAAATAAAAATGCAAGTACAAGGACAGGTATAATAAGTAACAGGTTTAGTAAGTATCATGAAAAGCTTCTCCTGAAAAGAAAAAAAAATACAAAATGGATTATTGAGCTGAAAGAAGAAACGCAGACTATGCTGAAAAGTAGTGAACTTCGAATTAACAGGTAGTGAAATCTGTATAAAATGTGTTCCATAGCTGTCCTTTCCAAAACCTTCAGTCATCATACCATACGATATAAAACATACTGTCAAAACAAACTGCAACAAATACTTAAATAACTACATAGCATAAATACATAAACTTCAACATCATCCTCATCTGTAAAGAAAAAACTTCATTATCCATCACTTCATTACTTATCATAACTCCATTATTACCATCACCCGTAAAGAAAAACTTCATTATTCATAGTAGCATATTCTTCATCATTACTCTTCATCAGCATTCATTATCATCTGCAAAAAAATCACTTCATTATTCATTACACAACTATTCCTTATCTCTAGCATATTTCATCACTAAAACTAAGATGTGTAGTTCTGTCTGACAGCCTGCATCAATCGCCTTGTATTCTGAAAGAAAAAATTAGTTAAGACTGCTATTCTACGATGTGTATAGTATATTCTTGTTAATGCTTGTTAATTCTGATCCATTTACTCTTCCTCATAAGGTTTTTGCATCTTCTTTCGTTTATTCCGTATGTGAAATTCCCATTTTTGTTTAATTTATATCCTTTACGTATCATTTCTTTTTGAAATTGATGAACAAAGATTAATGTCTTGCATTTAAATCATCTACCCTCTAAATAATGACTGGTTTATGGTGACATAATTAAGCATACAGCACAACATGACAGAAAACGTAATATGTCAAAAGCATAGACAGTGTTTAAAGGCAAAAATGTACAGAGAATATCACAATGCAGCAAATAAAAAAGAAAAATGTAAAATAGTCACGATGTTGAGATATCATAGGGCAAAAAATGTCAAAGTCAAATGGTGTGTTATACCTTAACTATTTCACAGTGCATACAAACAAAACGTGAAAACAATCGTACATAAAAAAGACAAAATGTGACGTTCGTTGTGCTCAGCTTGTATGTAGTGTAGTTAATAAAGGCGAGAATTAAAGACTTTAATGGAGAGAGAATTTGATAAAATTAATACTTCACTACATAGAATTGCATAAATATTCATAAAATGCGTAAGTTCATCTGGAAAAATATGCACGGTCTGATGTGTAACGACAAGAAGAGCGACCTGCTAACCTTACCTTGCCGGGCACTTGCCAAGAAAAAATACGATAATCATCAATTATTAGTCATGTGAATATAATTGCATAAGTGGTCATAAAAATTGGTAAATGGCGTCATAGCATGTTACATCATAAAGTGTCTTCATTCAATAAAGGGTTTAATATTGGATATGTGTTGGTTTCCTTTCGATTTTCTAGTTCTCAAAGTTTCGACGTGTACAACATTGGGGTGAGGAATGCTGCGAATCCGATACGGACCTGCGTATAGAAGTTCAAATTTACTGCACTTACCTTTTATTTTGCTGGATAAATAGTGTGTTCGTACTAATATCTTCTGTCCAATGTGAAAGTCTCGGCGTGTACAAACCTGTTTTTGTTGTCTTCTCCGGCGCTCTGCGGCACGTTTGATGTTGTTTAGCGCAATGTCAATTATTTCGTGCTGTCGTAATCGACGAGATGTAGGAAAGTTTACAAATTCTTTAATTTTGTTTGGTGGTTCAACGTTTTTCAGTATAACAGACGGAGATAGCATAGTGGATTCATTTGGAATGGAATTAATTACATCTTGGAATGAGAATATGTGTGTATCCCAATCAATATGTCTTTTGTGGCAGTATATTCTACACAGTTTACCAATTTCTTTCATTAATCGTTCACAGGGGTTCGAAGAAGCAT
Source organism: Schistocerca nitens (assembly GCF_023898315.1). Classification (NCBI taxonomy): domain Eukaryota; kingdom Metazoa; phylum Arthropoda; class Insecta; order Orthoptera; family Acrididae; genus Schistocerca; species Schistocerca nitens. The sequence continues at coordinate 277,374,556 of NC_064614.1, read as the reverse complement.
GGTACTTGGATATATAGATCGGAGAAATGTTTCTAGCTCGTAACATACGTGTCCATGTAGCAGAACGAAATTGTGATCCATTATCGGAAATTACTTTCAACACATGCCCTACATGAAATAGAAAATGTTTTACAAATGCTTTCGAAACAGTTCCAGCAGTAGCTTTGCGTAACGGAGTGAAAGTAACAAATTTTGAAGTGAGTTCAACAGCGACAAAGATGTAGCAAAAACCTCTGTTAGTTCTCGGAATTGGGCCAAACAAGTCTACTGCGGCCATATGTCTTAATTTAACAGGTACAATGGGATATAATGGAGGAATGTGTGAAGTGGTGTCTGACTTAGCTTTCTGGAAAATTTTACATGACGCTAAAACTCGTCGTATACGTTTCTCCATGTTGGTAAAATAACAGTTCTGTCTCAGTATAAGAAAACATTTTCTGGCTCCGTAATGTGCATAACTTAAATGAGGATACCATATTAATTTGTTAACTAGTTCGTCAGGAATGCATAATAACCAATTGTTGCTGTCTGGATGAGAGCGGCGAAACAGAATGTCATTGCGTACAGTGTAGTGGTTTCTAATCGTAACATTATTCTTATCTTGCCAAAGGTGTTTAATTTCTTTCCACACATTGTCTTTACTTTGCTCTTGTGCTATGTCCTGTAATGACGATGAAATAAAATTTTCAAATGCAACTTGCTGAATGTACATGACGCTGAAATTTGCTTTGCAGAAGTTGGTTGCTACGTCTTGCTGATTATTGCTGAGAGAACGAGACAATGCATCTGCTACAACATTTTGTGTGCCGGTAATGTGAACAATCGTAAAATTAAATTCCTGTAAATAAAGTTTCCATCTACTTAATCTATCGTGTGTGAATTTAGCCGAAAGTAAAAATTGTATCGCTCTATGGTCTGTGTAAACGGTGGTATGTCTGCCATAAAGAAAGTGCCGAAATCTCATAAATGCCCAAACAACACATAATGTTTCAAGTTCTGTAACGGAATAATTTCGTTCAGCAGGTGACAGAATGCAACTTGGAAATGCGATGTTTTTAATTACTGTTGAGCCATCTTCTTCAATCTCCTGGAAAATGTGTACGCCTAAAGCTGTGTTGGAACTGTCGGTGGCAATGGAAAAATTTCTGGTAAGATCGGGGTGCGATAAAAGTGGAGCTTTCAACAAAGCATGTTTCAAGTTCACAAATTCAGAATGTGCTTGCTTATCCCATGACCAAATCGTGTTTTTACCTGTTAATTGGCATAATCTAGGTGTGTGTAAAGCAGAGTGATGAATAAATTTGCGAAAAAAGTTAATTAAGCCCAAAAAACTGCGTAATTGTTTCTTTGCCGTAGGAATAGTAATATCACGTAGAGCTTGAAGTTTTTCCGGATCAGGCGCAATGCCTTCTGCTGAAATTACATGTCCAAGAAATTTTATAGAAGTTTTACCAAAATGCGATTTACAGAGATTAACTGTGAGTCCTTGTACACGAAAAGTTTGCAACAGTTGTTTAAGAATCAGATTGTGTTCAGACCAATTAGCTTCTGCGATAAGAATGTCTACGTACGTCGTAATTCTGTCTTTAAGTTCTGTCGGAAGTATAGTGTTCAAACCGCGAATAAAAGCTGCAGAAGAAATAGTTAAACCGAATGGAAATTTGCAAAATTGATAACAGTCACCAAAACAGAGAAATGCTGTGTACTTTCTGCAATTCGGATGAAGTTGAATTTGCCAAAAGCCCGATTTCAAATCTAATGTAGAGTAAATGGCCGTACCATGAAATTTCTGTAGCAGTTCCTCTAAAGTCTGTGTGCCGGCCGCGGTGGTCTAGCGGTTCTGGCGCTGCAGTCCGGAACCGCGGGACTGCTACGGTCGCAGGTTCGAATCCTGCCTCGGGCATGGGTGTGTGTGATGTCCTTAGGTTAGTTAGGTTTCAGTAGTTCTAAGTTCTAGGGGACTTATGACCTAAGATGTTGAGTCCCATAGTGCTCAGAGCCATTTTCTAAAGTCTGTGGTCGATCTGTTTCATTAATAATTATGTCATTGATGTGACGTGAATCAAGTACGAGGCGAAGTGAGCCATCTTTTTTCTTAACAATATGTAGCGGGTTTATGTACGGACTAACTGCTGGTTCAATAATTCCTTGGTCGAGCATATCCTGCAATTCTTTTTTAACTTGTTCTCTATGAATATATGGAATAGGATAATGCTTGGCTTTAAATGTGTCGTGCTGTTTGACTTGAAATTCATACATAAATCAGGACATAGTACCAGGAATGTTGTCAAAAACTGGAGCTTGCTGTAAAAGAATTTTGTGTAATTGCGTGCGTTCGTCGTCAGTATTTGCACTACTTTGTTTAACTTTGTCAGAAATCATCTGCGTTACGTCGTAGTCAGTTTCGTCTGGAGTATTATAGTTGTGTACGTACGTATCAGTGAACAATGTGGGATTACAGTCTATGTTACGTAACACGGAAATGACCTGTGTACGATTAATTGTTCCCTCTTCTGCCGATAATGGGTGCTGAAATTCTAAAGCCAATTGCACATTTTCATCCTTCAGCATTAAATAGGAATTTTGAAAATCAACCACTGCGTCGTGTTGTACCAGAAAATTAGTGCCTAAAATAACGTCTGTTGTCAACAAAGGAACAATCCAAAAATTTGAGTGAAAGGTGTGACCTGCAATACAAAATGATAAATGCGTCTGTAATTTAACGTCTACTCCTTTACTCGATACTGCTCCTTTCACTTTCGTTTTGCCTAAAGGTAATGTAGGATAGGTATTCTCTTTGTTACACTCGTTAAAAGTTTCTTCATTTATTACTGACATAGGTGATCCGGAATCGATTACTGCTGAAAATTTCGATGAACCTATTTTAATTTCGATGACAGGATGTGAAATAATTTTCTGAATAACTGGTCTTTCCTGTAAAAGAGTGTCTCTGATATCGTCAAAAGTAATTACATTTTCGTGAACAATATTCTATGTGTCAAAGGAAGTGCTTGTGTTATTGAAAGATGCGACCTGTACAGTATCTAGTCAAATTCTATCTGACGTATTATTATTGTCAGGACGCTTCTGTGGCATTTCGACTATTTGAACTGTTCTACTATTTCTTCCAGACGTATTACGCTCTGGATGATATCTACTGTCGGGTTCATTCATGAGAATATGTTGTTCCTGATCATTTTGCTGCTCGTAAGATCTACTGTTATTAAACGTACGCTGATAATTGTGCTCATCGTTTTTACGTCTGTCGTGATTGTCATTCCTATACGGTGCATTGCGATAGGAATTGAAATACTGTCTTCTCTGTACGTAGATGTTTCTTTGCTGCCGTGCGTTACTATTTGTTGTATCAGGGACTACACGTCCACGCGGCGAAACATTGAAGTCTGGCTGACCTTGTGCATTACATTGTTGGTTAGGTGTGCTAACCGGCTGGTTTTCTTGCTGTTGTTGTGAAAAACCTCTATTGTTACTAAAATATGGTTCCTGCTGCCGATAATTTTGACGGTATTGCTAGTTGGAATTTTTGTCTGTTATTAAAATTCTGGTAGTTGTCATTCCTAAAGCGTCTGTTACTTTTACTATTGAAATTACGTGACTGATCGTAATTACTGTACGTTTGCTGACCTTGGTTATTATAAGAAAAAATTTTATTTACAAAAGAATAATCAGATTGTTGCACTTCTAAAAGCTGCAACAGATCTCTGAATGCTGAAATATTTTCCTTCTGCTGACCCGTTAGAAGTGACACTCTTAATGACCTTGGTAGCTTAGAAATGCATAATTGTATCAGTGCAGATTCACTGTAGGGTTCACTCAAATACTGATTTTACTGGACCATGTGCTCAAAAAATTGCGTGATGGTGGAAAAATTGGAGTTCTCATAATTTGGTAAACTAATTAATTGATCTTTAATTCCACGCTGTGTCGTCTTCGACCAGTACGCTGACAGAAAGGCATTCTGAAACTCTTCTACTGAATAACATTGTCTCGCGATCGGTCTCATACGAGTTGCCGGCTCGCCTTCCAAAAAGCTGCAAATAAATTCAAGCTTGTGTGTTCCGGGCCAAGTCGGTGGAAAAGCAAAGCTAAACTGTTGTATCCAATCTAGCGGATGAATCTGTGTTCTGTCATTTTTAAACACTTTAAACTTTCTCACTGACAGAAAATGTTTGTAATCGAAGTTATCGTCTCTATATGACGGAACAGGTTCTGTATTGTAAGAGAATCTATTTGTTTGTGTCTGTTCTGAATCAAAGTCCCGTACTCTCTGTAGATTACCCATATTATATGCGCTGCGTGAGTCTGACAAATGTTCGAAAAGTGGCGTCTGTTGTGATGAGTTATTAACTGAAATATTTTTTATCTCTGTTACCTCTTGCTGTAAACTTGACAATTGTCTGCGTAATGTGTTATTAGATAAATCGATCTCATTAATTGTCTGCTGTAAATTCTGGAATTCAGGTGTTTGGTTAAATGAAACCGGTGAAGTATCGTCTTTCAATAGTATCGTCTTTCAATAGTATCGTCTTTCAATAGTATCGTCTTTCAATAGCGTCAATCCGACTGGCCAATTCATCACATTTTTCAGTCAGTATTTTTACCTGATCATCGGTTTTAGTGTCAGTAGTATTAATCTGTGTTTGCAATTGACGTGTAGTTCCGTTCAGTTTTTTAAAGTCAGCTTTCATGACATCGCAGTCCTGTGTTAGTTCTAATTGTTCGAATCTGTCTGTGACTGTCTGAATATCTGCTGTGTGTGTATCTGTTTTTGATTTAAGATCAGAAATCTCATCACGTAATTCCGCGTTCAACTGTTCGATGATATTAATTTTGTCGGACATTGTAGCAATATTGTTGTCTACGTATGTTTTTGCCTTCGCAAACATTTTACGTTTGTCTTCTTGTCTCTGTGTAGTGATTGTTTCCATTACTTGTCGTTTTACTTTACTTTGATCCTGTATGAATTTGCGGAAACGCGTATCACTGTTTTGTATGTGAAGACTAAGACGTTCATTAATTTGAGAGTTCTGCTGGTCGAATTTCGTGTCAATCTTTTCATCCATTGTGCGCGAAAGTTCTTCTGTCATTGCTTTAAACTCGTCGCGTAATTAATTGTATAGCTTTTTCAGAGCATTGTTTAGCGACTCCGCTAATTTCGTCTCTAAGTGTTTCTGTTGCAGCAGTTTGCATTTCCCTTAATTCCTGAGCAACAGACCTAATTTCTTCGCTACTTTTTCTTGAACAAGCCTCAATTTCCTCGCGCAACTGTTCCTTAGTATCATGACACTGCGCGGCAACGGCTCTAATTTGTTCACTAAGCTGCCTAGAATTGTTGTCTAATTTTTCATTTAAGTGTTGTTTGAGAGTTTCGTTATCTTGTTTGTTCTGTTCTCTAAGTTGTCTGAAATCTTCACTCTGTTGTCTGACCTGTTCACTAAGTTGTTTGAGATCTTCATTATTATTGTCTAGTTTTTCTTTGAATTGTTTGTCTTCATTAAGGTTGTCTAATTTTTTATCAAATTGTTTAAAAAATGTCATAATTTGATCCAACCCCAAATCAGCATTCCTATTCTCTGTGCTGTTTGATTGCGTATCTGCAATTGTCGCGTTTTGTGCGACCATTTGGCCATTCTGTAATTTACAAAAAGGTTTATCACTCGGATGTACACTGTCAGACACTATTTCGGAATTAAATAAACCCATCGTATTTTGTGTATCCTGTTCATTTTCATTAGACAAATTTGTCTGTGCGTTACTTGAACTTTCCAAACCGGGTGTGTTAAGTTGGGCAGCGCTCATTACAATAGGGCGCCCCGCGTCATCGATTGTCGTCAAATCAACAGAAGACACAATCGAGTTCGTTTGTTCATCATTGAGGTCTACATCATTATTGGTTGGAATGCACTGATTGTCAGCGAATGCAGGATTGTTATCATTACACTGCCTGTCACAAGTGCTATCGGTGAAGTTGTTTAAGTCGGTAGTCTCATTCATAATACCTCGCGATGCACTATTCATAGTCTTTCGCGGCATTTTTACAATAGTCACAATTATTCACAAAAGAAATAAGCACAATGCAAAAGCAACACACAAATACAACAGAGCAACGAATTGCCGATGATCTGAGGAAAGAAAGTCACAAAATTAGTAAAAGCGTTGCGCCAAATCCTAATTATATTTAAACAAATAAGAGCAGATATCTGATTACTTTTCAAAAGATTCTCAACGAAATACGATCCTGGACCGGATGTCGCCAAGTGTAACCTCCCCACAAATTTTGAAAAATGACAAAAATTTGAATGACAATTAGGATCGTGCTAAGTGTAACCTCCCCACAAAAAATTTTAAAGTCAATATTTTAAATGTTACGAGAATAGAACCCAGTGTAACCTCCAAGCAATTATATTTAATGACAATGACAATTAAATGAAAAATAGCAATCTGACCCAAACGTAAGCTGCCCACAAAAATGTAAGTCAATTCAATAAAAAATGAAATCTCAGTGACAATGAAAACGCAAATAGACCGAAATGTCGATCTTAAGGCCCTGTTCAATAATTAAACTCAAACTCTTACCTCAGTAAAACTGCATCTGCTCTTATTTTTCGCCATAGCTTGGAGGAAATGCATCGCAAACATTGTTTGAACTTAAGTAAATTTTTCTTTAAAGGAAATGGAAGGCAAATATTCTTTCAATGAAATGTTTGTTTTGTTAAAGTGCTTGGTTTGAAAACAAAAATTATTATTGGGGCGATTCTTGAACAAATTAGTTACAGTTAATTTACATTACATTATCAAATGTGCGCAATGCTGCTTCATTAAGTTATTTAAAATATATACCTTGTCCCGAATCTTGACCAGAGTGCCATGTCGACGCCCGCCGACTCCTCACACACAACTGCGACTATCTCTCGCGCGCTACTACTACAGACAACGTCATCTCGCATGCGCTACTACTCTAGAACCGATAACTCGCGACTCTGAACTGCAGTCTCGCGCAGTCAAGTGCAGACTAGAAACTCTCTGGTCAAAGATTTTATCATGCCTCACCATCGCTGCTATATAACATACGTGTTTCAGTATTAATATGGAAGATCGAAAGGTGAGGGGAGGGAAGAAGAAAGCCATGCATCTTTCCACGTGTAAACCCCACCTAATCGCAATATCTCGATTCAAACGACTATGGCGCGCGACGAGCAGTGCTTATTTTCGTTGTTTTTTTTATCCATTTATGCATTAAAAAATATTTTTCTCTGCGATAGTGCTATAGGTCTTTAAGGGTGATGTATAGGAACTGCTAGCCACCATTTGCTGAAATTCATGTACATTTCTCCATTATAAAGTTTTTCATTTGTTTAGGGCTTTCAAGCCGAGGTATGTACAATTCAGTGCTGCCTAAGCGCATGGTAATGGACAAGAAGTTGAGTTGACAATAAGTTGAGTTGGTAACACTGCCTCTAGCAAGCTTTGCTATTCTAAAAGACGCATCTCAGGTGACCAACTCTAGTGATGTCATCCGTTTCACAACACCATAATTAATTTCCAAGAGGATAACTGGTTTTACTAATGATTTGTACATACACCTTATTCTCACACTTCGTCATTTATGCCAACCATCACTGTCTTGTGTAATTCACCCTTTTGGACCATATTCAAAAGTAACATTTTTCCACCGCCAAAAAACCTGCCCTTAGGTCGTAGCACGGTTTGCATCCCCTTCCCACCTCACGCCATAGCCATCTCTGCCCATTGCCAACGGTAGTCCGTTTTCCATATCCTTGGGGGCTAAAGAGGTGAAATATTGCTCTATGAGCGGTTTCAAGAGAATATTACTGGCTTATTTTGCTCCTTTTTCTGTTTTTAATATATCTGCTGTGAGCAGCACATATGTGTCGAAATTGGGGTCGTCCTCAGCAGGTTATCACATAATGCTTTAGTTGGCTTTGTTTCATATTACGTTTTATAAGGAAAATTATTTGAAGCCACATCTACAACTACAAGGTGCGATCAAAAATTTCCGTTTGAGAGCGTCACTGCAGCGCATGCGCTGAGGTAACGAAAGTCATGGGGCAGCACCATGTACATACACAGATTGAAGTATTTCCACTCAGGTGATTCATGTAGAAAGGTTTCCAATGTGATAATGGCCGCACGATGAGAATTACCAGACTTGAACGCGTAATGGTAGTTGGAGCTAGACGCTTGGGACATTCCATTTTTGAATTCGTTAGGGAATTCAGTACTCTGAAATCCGCAGTGTCAAGAGTGTGCCGAGAGGACCACATTTCAGGTATTACCTCTCACGACGGACACAATTGTTCGCGATTGTTTTGAAGAAAATTTGGGAGAAATCGAGTGAATTATTTGGCCACCCATATCGCCCGACATGAATTCCACATATTAAGGGACATAACCGAGAGGACAGTTCGTGCACAAAATCCTGCACCGACAACACTTTCGTAACCATGGACAGTTGTAGAGGCAGCATGGTTCAACATTTCTGCAGAAGATTTTCAACGACTTTTGAGTCGACGCCACGTTCAGCTGTTATCTGACTGATTTGATGCGGCTCCCGTGAATTCTTTACCGGAGCCAACCTCTATCTCTGAGTAGCACTTGCAATCTACGTCCTCAGTTACTTGCAGCATGTATTCCATGTCTTCATCTACAGTTTTTACCCTCTGCAGCTCCCTCTGGTACCGTGGAAGTTATTCCCTGATGTCTTAATGGATGCCGGCCGCGGTGGTCTAGCGGTTCTAGGCGCGCAGTCCGGAACCACGCGACCGCTACGGTTGCAGGTTCGAATCCTGCCTCGGGCATGGATGTGTGTGATGTCCTTAGGTTAGTTAGGTTTAAGTAGTTCTAAGTTCTAGGGGACTGATGACCACAGTAGTTAAGTCCCATAGTGCTCAGAGCCATTTGAACCATTTTTTTAATGGATGTCCTACCATCCTGTCCCTTCTTCTTGTCAGCGCTTTCCACAGACTTCTATAGAGAACCTCTTTATTCGTTACCTTATCATCGTCCATAGTTTTCTTTTGTAGCACTTTCTTCTGTAACATCACGTCTCAGACGCTTCGGTTCTCTTCTGTTCCGGTTTTCCCACATTCCATGTTTCATTACCATACAATGCGGTGCTCCAAACGTACGTTCTCAGAAAGGTCTAAATTTGATATTGCTAGACTTCTCTTGCACGTGAATGTCCTTTTTGCCTGTACTAGTCTGCTATTATGTCCTCCTTGCTGCTTCCGCCATTGTTCGTTTGCTGTCTAAGTAGCAGAATTCCTTAACTCCATCTACTTCATGATCATAAATCCGGATGTAAAGTTTCTCGCTATTCTCATTTCCGATTCTTCTCATTACTTTCGTCTTTCTTCGATTTACTCTCGATCCAGTTTCTATACTCATTAGACTGTACATTCCTTTCAGCAGATCCTGTAGTTCTTCACTCAGGATAGCAATGTCATCAGCGGATCATATTATCGATATCCTTTCACCATGAATTTTAGTTTCAATCCTGAAATTTTCTTTTATTCACATCATTACTTCTTTGACGTATGGACTGAATAGTAGGGGCGAAAATTACACCGAATTCTTATAGCCTTTTTAATCCGTGCACCTCTTTCATACTCTTCCACTTTTATTGTTCCCTCCTGTCTCTTGCGAACACTGTATATTACCTGTCATTCCCTGTAGCTTGTCCTTGTTTCTCTCAGAATTTGAAACGTTTCGCACCATTTGACATTGGTCAACAGATCCGATAAATATGTCTTGATTTTTCTTTAGTCTTGCATCCATTATCAACCGCCTTCACCTTTCCTAAAGCCATACTGATCGTCACATAGCAGATTCTCAATTTTCTTTTCCCTTCTTCTGTATATTTTTCTTGTCAGTAACTTGGATGCGTGTGCTGTTAAGCTGATTATGCGATAATTCTTGTAATTGTCGCCTCTTGCAATATTCGTAACTGAGTGGTAATGTTTTTCCGAGAGTCAGAGCGTATATTTTCAGACTCATGCATTCTACACACGAACGTGACTAGTCGTTCTTGTTACTACTTCCTCCAACTATTTTAAAAGTTCTGATGGAATGTTATGCATCTCTTCTGCCTTACTTGAGCTTGGATCTTCCAAAGTTCTTTTAAATTCTGATTCTAATACTGAATCCCCTACCTCTTCAACAGCGACTCCTTTTTCTTCTTCTATCATATCACCAGACAAGTCTTCCCCTTCGTAGAGGCCTTCAACGTACTCTTTCCTCTTTCTGCAGTGAACAGTGGAATTACTATCGCACTCTTAATTTTTAATTTTAACTTCACAGAAGGTTGTTTCGTCTTTTCTATATGCTGAGTCAGTTTTTCCAACAAGAATTTCTTTTTCGAATTCATCACATTTTCATGCAGAAATTTCATCTTAGCCTCCGTGCATCTCGGATTTATTTCAATTCTAGGAGCCTTCTATTTCTGTGTTGCTGAGCTCTCTGAATATTTGTGTGTTCTGTGATGGCTCTTTTTACAGATGTCCATTCACCTTTAACAGTACTGCCTACTGCACTATTTCTTATCGTAGGATCTATAGCCTTAGAGAACTTCATCTCTTCATTCCTTGGTACCTCCGTATCCCTCATACCTACCCACTGATTAATCCTGACTAGTCTTAATCTTTAGCCTACTATTTCTAGTCTCTTCAGCTTCAGGCTACTATTCATCACAACTAAATTACGATCTGAGTCTATATCTGCTCATGAGTACGCCTTTGAATCAGATATATGATTTAAGAATATATGACGCCCCATGACGTAATCTTTCTGAAATCTTCCCGTATCTCCCCGGCTTTTCCAGCATACCTTCTCCACTTGTGATGCGCGAACAGAATTTTCCCTATTACTCAATTAGAGAGACGGTGTACTTGGAAAACCGCGGATGATACGGGATGATTTCAATTAGATTACATCATGGTCAAAAAGACATATCCAGGATCAGATATAGGCCCATCACAGTGTAGCAGTGATGAAGAGTAGGCTGAAGTTCAAGATGATTGTCAGAAAGGATCAATATGAAAAGTAGTGGGATACGGAAGTACTAAGGAATGACGACATACGCTTGAAGATCTCTAAGGCTTTAGATACAGCAATAAGGGGTAGCTCACTAGGCAGTACAGATGGGCTCTCTAAAAAGGGCAATCAGGGCAATCACGGAAACTGGAATAAAAAAATAGGTACAAAGGAGGTAACTACGAACAAACCATTACTTCAGCTGATCGATGAAAGAAGAAAGTACAAAAATGTTAAGGGGAATTCAGGAATAGAAGTCACTGAAGAATGAAATAAATAGGACGTGCAGGGAAGCTAAGACGAAATGGCTATGTGAAAAATGTGAAGCAATCGAAAAAGAAATGATTGTCGGAAGGACTGACGCACTGTATAGGAAAGTCAAAATAACCCTCGGTGAAATTACAAAGAAGCGTGATAGCACAAAGAGTGCAACGTTAATTCCACTGTTAAATGCAAAGCAGGAAGCTTGTAGGTAGAAAGAGTACATTGAAGGCCTCTATGGGGGGGGGGGAATTTGTCTGATGTCATAAAAGAAGAAACAGGAGTCCATTTCGTGAAGGTAGGGGATACAGTCTTAGAATAAGAATTTAAGAGAGCTTTGGAGAACTTAAAGGCGAAATAAGGCAGAGGGGGTTGATAAAATTATATAATACCTAAGACCCAGATTTTAATTACCTAAAAAACAGTGAAATATGGAATCATTTATGACCCAAAACGTACATAAATATGACCGTAAAAAATGAAATGTGTAGAAGTTTATTTAAAGAATTTTGGTTTGTTTATTTAATTTTTTTATTCACCATAGAGTAATACAAAATTCACTTCTCAAAATATTGTAAGTATAATTCTTTCTTTCTGTAGGGTTTGTGGCTGATTTGCATCTATTTTTTGAATGTCTGAATGTTTTATTTTCTAAACAAAAAGTACAGTGAAAAGATCACCTATCGAAACAGTAAAACAATGTTTTTATTTCTACATAGTATTTAAAGCGTTTCACATTATTTAGTACCGTATGTCGATCTTCAGTATCTGCAAAGTTGCACTGGATCACAAGGTGCATTTTCAGGCTTTCCATTGCCAAAGATCTACGGTTGTCGCTGAGGATAGTTTTGTACCTGAAAAAGCTCCTCTCCACTTCACAAGACGTCACTGGAGCGTATTTTAAGGCAGCCAGGTCACTTGAGTTCAGCTTTGTTTCAGTATCTTGAAATGTTGCGGCATTCCCTGAAAGACTGTCACTAATTTTGCATAGTGTAGAATATCCAGGATTCCGTTGGAGAACACTTTGCAATTTCGTTTTCATTTTGTCAGTCACATGACCATGAGCTGGACCTAACTCACTCTCCACATGTTGCACAATACTCAGGGCCTCACATAGCTGAGTGCTAACAGCTTCCAATCGTTTGATGGCTTTTGATATCACTGAAAAATTGGCGTTGATGTATGCCAAGTTTCGAGACAATGTATCTGTAAAAACTTCTTTCACAATTTTGATAGCACTTGATTCATCGCTATCAAGCTCACAGAAGATTGTCTTTATTTGGGTGTAGCTGGTGCAGTAATACTCACCAGCATTAAGCCAAGAACCCCATCGTGTAAGAACAGGTTTAGGTGGGAGGGGCGTTGAAGGTGCTCGTTCCTTGAATTTCTACACCCGTAGTGGAGCCTTCACATAGATTTTCTTGCCACAGGAAATTAATTTGTCCACGTCAGTGTAACTTGATCGCACCTCTTCGGCAACTCTGTGCAACGCATGTGCAAGGCAAGTGGCGTACACCATACTGGGGTAGAGAATCTGAAGCCCTTTGGCTGCTTTAGCCATCTGTTACAAGCAGCAAAATGTTGTCTCTATTCACACCATCCGGCCACAGTAGCTTCAGAGAGTTGTCAAACAAAATAGCAATCGTTGAATTGTATACTCTATCGAGAGCTTCACACATTAGTAGGAACATATCTCCAGGCCCATCAACTTCTAGAACGCCAACAACAACATATGCAATACATCGCCCACTAATAACCGTAGTTTCATCTATCGACAGCCAGATCTATTGCTCAGCAGTAGTAATTCGTATTTTGTTGAGCACATAATTGTAGCATACTGATCAATAGTTCTTTCTCAGTGTAGATTCATCTGCAACTGGATGTGTTGTGTACTTCTCCAGGAACCGTCTAAAGTGTGGATTCTTCAGCTTTTCCAAAGGGATGTTGCAGGACACCATCATCTCATACAAATCCTTGCAGAACGATTGCACGGTTGACGATTGACCTGTCTGTTCAAATAACAGCGTTTTCCTGCTGTTATTCTCAGCACTTCGTTTCACACAGCTGCTGTGTTTAGCGGTATTGCAGTGTTGTTGCACATTAAAGCGCTTTTCTGCACTAACTTTAAATTCACACAGTTTAGAACATATTTTCCCATCAATACTAAAGAACTTCTCTCCTAATTCTCGAACATATCCTCGCAAGTTCAGGCTGTATTCAAGCTGGTTGCTGGGAACACCTGTGCGACTGCGATGCGCCTTTGTTGGCTCAGAGCGTATTGTCGGCTCTGCACAGCAATGATTTATGTTCGCGAAACGACTGTTGTGGTACACCGATTTTCTGCTACAGTCCTGAGAAATAAAGCTGTGTACTAATTTATCTGTTTATCTTTCATAATAGCACGTTAAATATTGTCTCTTGAGCAACATATTCATTTTCTTATTAGTGTGTCTCGTAAGATACGAGAAAAACGGTATATGCATTTAAGGCAAAAGTTGACGGAAATATGACCTATTATATTAAAAGTTAGCCGCAATATGACCTATTACCACAATTTATTGAAATATGACTTTACATGCACAATCTGAGTACATTTTTCGACACTAAAATGCCTAGATTTGTGTATAAATTGTCCTAGAATTCACCCTATAGTTCAGAAAAAAATATGACTTGTCATTAAAATCCGGGTCCTAATAATAACATCTAAAATCATTGGGGGAAGTGTCAACAAAACGACTGTTACCATTTGTGTAATGTAAGATTTCGGCGACATACCATCTGGTTTTCGAAAGAATATCATCCACACAATTCCGAAGACTGCAAGAGCAGACATGTGTGAGAATTACCGCACAATCGGTTAACAGGTAATGCATCCAAGTTGCTGACAAGAGTAGTATACAGAAGAATGGAAAAGAATATTGAGGATACGCTAGATGACGATCAGTTTCACTTTAGGGAATGTAAAGGCACCAGAGAGGCCTTTCTGACGTTGCTGCTTGTAATGGAATCAAGACTAAAGAAAAATCAGGACACGTTCATAGGATTTGTCGACCTGGAAAAGCGTTCGACAGTGTAAAATGGTGCAACATGCTGAAATTCTGAGAAAAATAGGGGTAAGCTATAGGGAGAGACTGGTAATATACAGTATTTACTAAAGTCAAGAGGGAATAATAAGAGTGGACCATCAAGAACGACGTGCTCGGATTAATAACGATGTAAGATAGGGGTGTAATCTTTGCTCCCTTACTGTCCGATTTGTACTTCGAAGAACCAATGATGGAAATAAAAGGAAGGTTCGGGAGTGACATTAAAATTCAATTAGAAAGGATAACAATGACACGATTAGCTGATGAAATTCCTATCTTGAGGGAAAGTGTAGGGGAATAACATGTTATGTTGAATGGAATGAAGAATCTAATGAGTACAGAATGTGGATTGGGAGTAAATCGAAGGAAGGCGAAAGTAATGAGAAGAAGCATAAATGAGATCAGAGATAAACTTAACATCACGACTGATGATCATGAAGTAGATGAATTAAAGAATTCTACTACCTAGGGAGCAATATAACCAATGACGGGCAGAGCAACGAGCAAATCAAAAGCAGACTAACACTTATAAATAGAGCGCTCCTGGCCAAGAGAAGTTGAAACTCCTTTATCTAAATGAGTGTGTCTGTACTTACATTTCAGAATGGCTGAGGAGATGAAATTTCTACGTTACTTGATTCTGAAAGAGCTGAGTAAAACTGAACGTACTGAGCCTACTTTCTCTTTACTTTTTCTTATCATGTCAACACTGACCCACAACATTCTAGCGCAACGCAATCTCACAGCTGAAAAAAATTACAACCTGACTTCAAATAATTAATTCAGATAATGGCCCTGACTAAAAAGAAATCTTAACAATAACCTATACATTTCATTAAGCACTTACCTCACAAAAATCATTACGGGAACTACTGCAATACAGCGAGCGTCAATACTGCTACCTAAATAAAAGATTCTAACTACTAAAGCCACTAATAGGCATGTAGTTAGCAAACGAAAGATTTTCTTGCAAACTAAATAATGTATTTTTTACCTTAATAATGTGACATCCAGTTCAAACACGAATATAAATCGTCATTGACATACAGTACAAATATATATAATCATGAATAATTTTCATTCTCCAAGTCGGATACTTCCAGACCGTTGGCCTATGCTAACACTTCAGACCAACACTTCAGACCTCTACTCTCCACCAATGCTAACTTCTCACCTCTAATATCCATCACTGTTGGCTGTTCACCTATAACTGCGCAACAGTACTTCCGTCACCGCTGGCGACTAACTTCCAACTGCCCAACGGTACTGGCGATTAACTTCAACGAGTCCGACCAGCCACAGAATCTCTTAAAAGAAAGCGCATTCAGAGATACAATGCAAAGCGCTACACAGCGCTGCCAACGCAGAAGCAGCCCACTTACAAAGTCTACTAGTATCAAACACAGACCTTAAATTTGAGGAAGAAATTTATGAGAATGTACGGCTCTATGGTGGTGAAACGCACTCGCTGAGTAGCAGTCGAGGGTTGAGCATCGCTCCTCTCACTCGCGTACTGTCAGCCATAGGCTCCCGCTTGCACGGGAGTAAAAACAGAAGTGTTCTCCGGCTCTGTTTTTATTAAAACATTGACGGGCACTTGCGCCTAGGTCTTAGCACGGACGGCACTGGGAAAAAGCATTTCCATGGCGTCGCCTGGCAAAGTTGTCGTGTCTTCTCGTCGTTGTGGTATGCCGAGCTTGGGTGGCGCCTTGGGGTCGCGGCGGTCTCTTTCCGCCGACGACACGAGGCGCGCTTTCTTGTTGCCGCGGGCCGCGCGGCCGGCCGTCTCTAGCACCTCAGCTGCCGCAGAGTCAGTCTCTGCCCCCCCCCCCCCCCAAGAACAGGGAAAAAGTAGGCCAGGACCTGGAAGCGGGCCGCGGAACCACAGAAATGTTTTCCGCCGCCCCCTTTCAGAATTCCGCGTCTGCCATCGTCATAGTAGGGTCAGCAATGCCACCGGAAAACCCAACGGTGACAACAAAAGTGGCAACTGACAATAACCTGGCAGCAAGCCCCCTTTCCGTTACCGACATGGTAAAACTACACAAAACGCAGACAGACAAATACATCGTCAGGATTTGCGATCCCGCCCCTCCCTCTCCTCTCCTCAGCCCTCTCCTGCTTGCCCACGGCTGTAACCGCCTTGCCGACCACATCCGCAGCCTGAATGGCAAGCAGAAGCCCAGTCAACCGACTAAAATCCTTCCCAAACCCGCAACTGCCACCCAACCCCCTACCCGATCCCAGTTCCTCAAATCCCCCCCACTCAAGTCCACCACATCAAAGCAACGGCGTGTAAGGAAAGACAAAAAGGAGAAGCTCTCCAAGGGGAAAAATCACTCCACCACCCCCACTCCAACCACTTCCACACCCTCTGAGGAGCCAGCGCCCCCGACAGCACCTGTCGTCGCACTGGGAGGGGACCAGGAAACACCGGCACTGGACGGGAACCACGTAACCGGGCAGGACTCGGATGGTTTCGTGATGGCGAAGAAAACTTTTCGCCAGCCGAAGCTTCCGCCAGCCAGGGGAGTGGAACCCACCCCGAACAGATTTCAGGCGGTTGCTGATGAGCCAGAGACAACAGAAAACACAACACAAACACAGAACCAAGTCGCCCACCACCTCCCCCCGATTGTCGCAGAGTTTCCTCAAAACTACGAGGAGCTCTTCGAGTTGCTCAAGACAGAAATCGGGGGAGGCAGTTTCCAGGCAAAACACGCTGGTGGAGACAAAATAAAAGTGACAGTACACACACTCGAACACTACAACACAGTCAAAACACTATTCAACACAAAAAACATACCTCACTACACGTTCCCACAAGTAAGACAAGAAACAGGAACATAGTTATAAGAGAGCTACCAAGACGAGTGTCCCCCCAGGCAATCAAAACAGACCTGACTGCCCGGGGGTACGTCGTCAAGGTAGTACAGCAAATGGGCAGCATAGACAGTAAGTGGCTGCTGTACCAGGTAACACTCCTTGACATACCCCAAAACAAGAGCGAGATTAAGATGGTCCTGGCAGTGCCTGTCACCACGGAGCCGCTGCGCCGTAAAAACAAGACGGTGCAGTGCTTCAGGTGTCAGGGCCTGAACCACATCGCTGCGCACTGCAACATGCCAGTGAGATGCAGGAAGTGCGCCGAGGCCCACGACACCAGAACATGCACACTCAAGCACACCGACCCACAAATAAGGTGCGCGCTGTGTGGCAAAAACCACACAGCGGGTTACCAAGGTTGTGAGGTCCACAAAAGACACACACAGCAGGCAAAGGGCGCAAAGGCCGCCCCCCACACACGTAAACAAAACACGACAAACCCATCCAGTCACACAAGAAAATAAAATACAACAACACACACAGACAAGACCTGGGTAAAACCAAGGCAGGATACACCGAGGGCGACATATGCGGAAGTGGTTTCTCCTCCGAGGAACCATGAAAGCGTGGCCCAATCATCACAACACCAGACACTATCACGAGAACAACACCGGGAAATACACAGCATCAACGACCAGGTCCACCATGACGGAGGAAGCTCTAGGGAACCCCACACACACTCCCCCCACATGGATCAGTTGTTAGGCGTAATGGTGCAGACCATGAACCTCGTCATGGAAATGATGAAGGAATTCAGGGAAGCCCAGAAGCAGAACACACAGATCCTCGTTGCCCTTCAGGCAACAGTCCAGCAGTCGCTCCCCTCTGCGACTTCCTCAGTAGTTTCAAAACCCCATCATGGATAGACGACCAAACATCCATGGCCTGACAATGTGCGTCTTTAACGCAGATGGCATTGTTAACCAAGAGGTCGAGTTCAGAGAACTCATGAAGGAGTTATCCATCGACATATGCATGATGGGGGAAACCCACCTAAAACCGGGAATAAAAGCGACAGTCCCCAACTACGTTAGATATCGCAAAGACAGGCCAACCCATGGCGGAGGAGTGGCCATATACATAAAAAGAGGGATCCCCCACCACCAGGTATTCTTACCAGCTACCAATAAAATCGAAGCAGTGGCGGTGGAAGTAGCCACTGCCACTGGACCCCTAACAATCGTTGCAATCTACCGACCCCCACAAGACCAGATAGATGAGGGAGACATAGCTACTCAAGGGCAAATTGAAGGCAAACTCATAATAGGGGGCGACTTCAATGCCAAACATCCTGATTGGAATTCTAGAGTAACCTCCAGAGCAGGCGCCAGATTGCAACTACTAGCGCGCAACCACCACTTCGAAACTTGGGGTCCAGTCGAGCCCACACATTTTCCAAAAAATGGAGGCAGGCCCGACGTGTTGGACATAGCTCTCACTAGGAGGATTACGGGGTTTGTGACCGCGAGGACGATCAACAGAATGTCCTCCGACCACAACCCAGTGATCCTAGAGGTCGACGTGGGAGAATGGGTAGCACTCCCACGGTACCAACGTCTTACAAACGTACAAACTGGGAGCGATACCGAGAAACTGTCGCCTCTGATATCGCTCGCGCTCCGCCACCTACTGCCGAAACAGTAGAACAAGCGCTACAAGACCTAACAGGCACCATCTTGCAGGCAGCGGAAGAAGCCACCCCTCCACAAAGGGATGGCCCGCCGCCGCAAATACAGCTCCCGGAACACTTGCTAGCTCAAATTCGACATAAGAACAGAGTGGCAAAAGAGTGGAAGATAACCAGAAACCAGGCCACAAGGAGGCTGCTCAATCGTCTACAGAGAGAATTGAAGGTAGCGCTCAATGAGCACAGAAACCAGCAATGGCAAAACCGCCTCACAGCCCTCAAAGTAGACGATCACACACTTTGGCAAGCAACCAAACAATTCACAAGAAGACGCGCTAGGATGCCGCCACTGCACGGCGAGCGGGGTATGGCCTACAGCCATGCTGAAAAGGCCAACGCCCTCGCCGACACTTTCGAGAAGCAGTTCCAAGCGGCTGAACCCCAGGATGATGAGCATGAAAGAGTGGTCCGTCGTCAACTGGCTGTCTTCCTCAATGCTGAGGAGGACCCAGAAGACGAACCCACAGTTTTTGCCCCTGAAGACGTGGCAAAAGTAATTAGGTCCCTCCCCTCCAAAAAGGCGCCAGGACATGACAATGTCATCAACCAGTTGGTCAAAAATCTCCCAGCCACGGCGATCGAACACCTCGCGAACGTCTTCAACGAGATTACTCGTACCCGCGAGTTCCCAGCTTGCTGGAAACACGCGGAAGTGGTCGCAATACACAAACCAGGGAAAGACCCTCTATTCCCGCAGCACTACAGGCCGATTAGCCTCTTGCCAACTCTCAGCAAGATCTATGAGCGCCTCCTGCTAAGACCCATACAAGAACATATCACCAGAGAGCAAATTCTGCCGGATTTCCAATTCGGATTCCGGCAGAACCACTCTGCCCCACAACAGATCATGAGAGTGGTTGAAGCAGCCACAGAGGGCTTCAACCACAGAGGCTACTGCGGGATAGTGCTACTACACGTAGCCAAAGCCTTTGACTCAGTATGGCATAGAGGGCTACTCTACAAGTTGTACACTCAAGGGTTCCCCGGGAGTATAGTTAAGCAGATCAAAAGCTATCTCTCGAACAGAACTTTCTCTGTCAAAGTAGAAACAGCCACCTCCACCAAGAGGCGTATTCGTGCTGGGGTGCCACAGGGATCGGTCCTGGGGCCCGTTTTGTACAGTCTGTACACTGCGGACACACCAACGACCCCCCTGGTGCACACCGCTCAGTACGTTGACGATACAGCCTTCTACACAAGAAACGCGAACAAGGACCTGGTCATCTGTAGGCTACAAAGGGTTTTAGATGACACAGAAACTTGGGCCCGTCGCTGGCGAATCACCATCAATTCTGAAAAGACGCAGGCGATGCTGATCACCCGTAGGCTAGGAAGGCGCGAACCTCCTCAACGCACCCCCCCCCCCCCCTCCAGCTTCACCTAAACGGAACCCAACTCCCCTGGCGCAGAACCGCCAAGTATCTTGGCGTAACCTTGGACTCTCGTCTTACGTGGAAACCCCACATAGACGAGGTCCATAGGAAGGTCTGCGCCAGAATGTCCATCCTGTACCCAATCCTCAACTCATCCAGCTCCCTTTCCTGCTCAGTAGGAGTGAACGTATACCAGGCCCTGATCCGGCCAGTCATGGAATACGCGTGTCCTGTCTGGGGATACGCGGCGAAGCAGCACCTGGACAAACTCCAGAGGCTGCAGAACCGCGCCCTCAGGAGGGCACTGCGTTTACCCCTTGGATTCCCTATCGACGATTTGTATGCCGCTGCGGAAATCCCACTCCTGAGAGAGCGATTTCAAGACCTGGCAAGGGCCTTCTATGAAGGTACTTCCAGGTCGGGAAACGCCCTCATCCACTCCCTAGGTCGGTATGACATGTCCCGCGATAAACACAATCGCCCCATGACGATCTTCGGCGACTAAGTCGAAGAGAAAAATCCCAATATCCATTCCCAAATCCTGCTCCTACCCTAATCACTACAATTATCTCGCCAAACCTCAGGCAAGTACCAGACTCACACAGAACAATCACCACAGTTCACATACACCGAAAAAAGAACAGAAATAATCACACACACAAGTACACAGGGGAGTAAAAGCCGAAAGGCTACAAACTCCCCCTCACATTTCACCAAAGAGGGGAAAGTATTAGATGAAAGCAGCAGTGGTGAAACGTGGACTGTAGGAAAACCGGAACAGAAAAGAGTCGAAGCTACAGGAGAATGTTGGAAATTGGGTGGACTGATAAGGTAAGGAACGAGGAGGTTCTGCGTAGAATCGGAGAGGAAAGGAATATTTGGTAAACACTGCCAACAAGAAGAGACAGGGTGATATGACATCTGTTCAGGTACTCTCCGAAGTCCTTGGGCTGACATGAGTGATACAAATGAAACTCACTGCCGTATATCGGCAGACGCTGTACCTGTGATGGCAAATTATCTAGAGTAAGAATGGCTGTAAATGTTACTGATCATCAAAATACAGAGGACTTTCCGAAAGCAAGTTTCGTCATTGTTTTTGAAAGAGATGGTACACCAGGTGACACAATCAAAAGACATATGAATCCACACCTGTTGCTGGTTCCACAACAGAAGGGACGTGAGCAGAGAAGGATCGACGCATGAGAAGAGCGCTGAAGGGAAGTGAGTGGTAGCAGACCAGCATATAGAGGTAGTGCGAGTACAAATCACTATGGCAGACGGACGTATAGTGACAAAGTAGTCGCCAAAGAATGGGCACGTGGTTCTAGTGCATCCGTCATCGACGAACACCTACAGATCGGGTGTGGCAAAGAGGCCAAGTCACATCAAATGGTTAGTCGCTGGTGCTGCATGTTCACAGATGGAAGGCTGAGTGAGGAAAATGAAGGTTGAAGCGGGCATCCCTCCACGTCTACGAATGAAACTACATTGCTAAAATACAGGACATGGTGTTAGCAGATGGGCGCGTAACAGAGTCAGACATGACGTCGACACTGCATAGTTGGGCTCAGTCTCATCGCATGCTCCATGATGTGTTGGGTTATCGAAAAGCGTCTGCAATATATGTACCCAGTAATCTGATCCTGGATCATAAGAGTTTGAAAGCAACCTCAATGTGATAAATGGGAGAGGGAAATGAGTTCTTGTTCAGAATCATCAAAGCGATGAGACTTGGAACCACTTTACCCAGAATATAAGGCCGAACAATGATGTGGAAGAATCCCAGTTCACCTGTGAGAAAAATATTCAAACTGTCAACCTCCGCAAGAAATGTTATGGCTGCATGCTACTGCAGCCTCCTTCCCAAATTCAGGTCCGCCGTTCGACCAAAGAGACCAGGAATCTTGATTGAAGGTGTTGCGCTCTTGAATGACAACCCAAAACTACTTACAGCAAGGCATACACACAATTAGATTCGGTGCTCCGGATGAGAGACCGAGCGAGGTGTAGGAGTGCTTAGTGCACTGGACTCGCATTCGGGAGGTCGACAGCTCAAACCTGTGACCGGGCATCAAGATTTAGGTTTTTCGTGATTTCCTTAAATCATTACAGGCAGAGGCCAGGATGGTTTCTTTGAAAGGCACGGTCAATTTCCATCCCCATACTTGAAACGATCGGAGCTTCTCCCTCGTCTCTAATCACCTCGTTGTTGAAGGGACGTTAAACTCAGTTTTCCTTCCTTCCTTCTGATTGCAGAAATAGGGTCACCCAGCTTGCAGATCCGACCTTGCCCCAATGGACTTTCACCTGTTCTCTGCACTGGAAGCCGCACTCTTGGGACGTCACTTCCAAACCAAAGCTGAGATGGAGCAGGCTCTGAATCTCCATGTACCGAGAGATTCTTGTCCATTGGATGAGTTGAAAAGAAATGTAGTATGGTCTCATTCATGTAAATACTTATGAATAACTTCTTCAGAAGAAGCTGTAAGTATGATAGTAGGAGAAACAGATGATACACTACGGACAGTAAAAATAAAATACATTTTTCAGTTGTACCCGATGCAGTTCGTATATTTATTCGGTTCTTGATCTTTAGTGGTAATCATAAACTGCTTAGTGAAAGAAATTATTGGCCTGAGGATTATGATCTTGTTGTTGAAATGAAGAAAGATGCAATGAGTTATAAAAGGTATTTTGAGCTGAAATCTGTATTATATTTCAGTGATAACTGAAAGGACAATGTAAACAAAAGTGACAAATCGTTCAAAATAAAGCCATCAGCCGAGGGCCGGCTGCAGAATTATCAAGGATTGATAATCCCTAATGAAAATCTAATACATGACGAAATGATTGTGAGATGCCATGGATATAACCTTACAAAGCTTATAGGCTCTGGATATAAACTATGGGTCTAATGTGTTACTCATGGTTGCTGTTACTAACTCTTACTATGCAGGGTGGAGAACTAGAAAGATAGCAATGAGTATCTACTCTTCTCCACTATTGGTGAGCTGAACAGTTTAAAAGCATTTTTTGACAATTACTTCAATGGTCATGATCTGCTCGTCACAATGAAGGAAATAGGATTCTGAGCAAGTGTAGTTCTTTGAAAACACAGAACAAGGAAGTGCACACTGTCACCAGTTACGTAATGAAAAAGAAAGGGAGGGGATATCTTCAGTTCTGATTTCACAGAGAGAAGGAAATTTTGATTACAAAATGGAATGACAACGAGTGTGTTGTACTAGCAGATAGTTTTCACACAGTGCTCCCTCTCGTCAAAGGCCCAATTTGAAATTAATTCCAGATAGAAAAGCTCAGAGTTCCACAACGACATGTATTGAACACATACAAGAATTTCATTGGATGTATCGAACTTCACTACTGACTAACGGCTTCCCTGGCGTCAAACGCTAATGTTGAAATTCATCCTAGAAAGGAAATCTCAGCTTTTCACAACCACATGCATTGAACACATATAAGAATTTCATTGTAGTCGTATATATCAAACTTCACTGCTGGATAATAGAGAAACATACAAATGCAGTGCGGGATAAAAGTGGTGCCGGCCGAGATAGCCGAGCGGTTCTAGGCGCTTCAGTCCAGAACCGCGCGACTGCTACGGTCGCAGGTTCGAATGCTGCCTCGAGCATGGATGTGTGTGATGTCCTTAGGTTAGTTAGGTTTAAGTAGTTCTAAATTCTAGGTGACTGATGACCTCAGACGTTAAGTCCCATAGTGCTCAGAGCCATTTGAACCAAAACGTTGCACCGCGCACCGGCGGTGAGTCTCGCGACACCTGGCCGGCGCGATGTGCAGTCTCGGAAGTGGGACTGCCGGCTGCCACTATGGGCGGGCGGGAGAAAAAGTCGGTGCCTGTCAAGAAGATTTTTACCCTTCCAGTGTTTGAGGGTACAGTTTGGACTTTAGCTTGTGGCACAGGAATGCGTACAGTTCTGTGATGTTGGTTTCGTTACTGCCGTCCATTCCACTAATAAACATGTCGTGATTTCTTTTTACGTTCGTAATACACTAGCAAATTCCGTCTCTCAGCGACAAGGAGCATGTCGAGGTTGTTATGGCAGCAGTGTGCCTGGCCCCGCCTGCTGCCTACGGCGGCGCGCTGCCACGGCAGGTCCGTGACTGGGGACGATCCGTAAGCTGGGAACTTACCGGAACGGGACCTCCCGATATTGTACCTGAGACGAAAATGTTCCAATCCTTATTTTGTTCTTAGGATGTTATCATGGACGGCATGGTGGTGGACTTCTTGACTTGTCTGGTGATAATGAATTTTGCGAGCATTGTATATGGAGCTCACCCCCCCCCCCTCCCCCTGCCCAACGAAATATTGGTTAGATACAAGGTGTACAACTTAGTTTCCGCCGTTTTTCCCCCAACATTTGAGGCTTTAATGAAACAAATTGGTTACACATGTATCATTCGCCGGCCGCGGTGGTCTTGCGGTTCTAGGCGCTCAGTCCGGAACCGCGCGACTGCTACGGTCGCAGGTTCGAAACCTGCCTCGGGCATGGATGTATGTGATGTCCCTAGGTTAGTTACGTTTAAGTAGTTGTATGTTCTAGGGGACTGATGACCACAGATGTTAAGTCCCATAGTGCTCAGAGCCATTTGAACATGTATCATTCAAAGTATTTTCCATCGCTGGCCACTACTTTCTCCCATCTTTCGGGCAGTGTACGAATCCCGCGTCGAAAAAATTGTTCATCTTTTGAATCGATCCACGAATCGATCAAATTTGTGACTTCGTCATGAGATCGGAAGTGTTGGTCAGCCAGGCCATGCGACATTGATCTAAACAGGTGATAGTCAGAGGGAGCAATGTCTGGAGAATACGGAGGGTGGGGTAGGACTTCCCATTGTAACGTTTCCAAGTACGTTTTCACCACTTTTGCAACGTGGGGTCAAGCGTTGTGGTTCTGCAAAACCAGTTTATCGTGCCTCTCGCTGTACTGCGGCCGTCTGTCTTTTAATGCTCTGCTCAAACGCATTAATTGCTTTCGATAACGGGCACCTGTGATTGTTTCACTTAGTTTTAACACCTCATAGTATGTGACGCCGAGCTGGTCCCACCAAATGCAGAGCATGATCTTGGAGCCGTGAATATTCGCTTTAGCCGTCGACGTGGAAGCATGGCCGGGATATCCCCATGGTTTTTTGCGTTTAGTGTTATCGTAATGGCCACATTTTTCGTCCATGGTCACATGGCGATGCGAAATGCCTTCCGTTTTAGCCTCTGAAGCAACTGTTCATAGGCACACAAACGCCATTCAACGTCTCTTGGTTTCAGCTCACACGGGACCCACGTTTCTTCTTTCTGAATCATGCCCATAGCCTTGAGACTTTCGAAATGGCTTGCTGTGTCACTCTCACTAATCGTGCCAATTCTTCTTGAGTTTGACGCGAGTCTTCACTCAGAAATGTCTTCAATTCTAGATCTTCGAAAACATTCCCTCTTCCACCACTGTGCCGGTCTACGACGGTAAAATCACCGTTCTTGAAGCGTTGAAACCACTCACGACGCCAGCCGGTGTGGCCGAACGGTTCTAGGCTTTGGTCGCAGGTTCGAATGCTGCCTAGGGCATGGATGTGTGTGATGTCCTTAGGTTAGTTAGGTTTAAGTAGTTCTAGCAGACTGATGACCTCAGATGTTAAGTCCCATAGTGCTCAGAGACGTTTTATGAACCACTCACGACACGTTCTTTCACTAATAGCGTCCTTGCCATACGTACTAGCGAGCATTCGATGAGACTCTGCCGCTGTTATCTTCATATTGGAAGAAAACTGTGTAGGTAGGCTGTTTAGCTTTTTATGTTGGTAACGCCACGTAGCGCTCTGTATGAAAAGCACTGACTGTGCTGCGTGCTGTCTGTGGTTGGTTTGCATTGTTGGAATATTTGCTATTGTAGTGTTGGGCAGTTGGATGTGAACAGCGCGTAGCGTTGCGCAGTTGGCGGTGAGCCACCAGCATTAGTGGATGTGGGGAGAGAGATGGCAAAGTTTTGAGAGCGGACGATCTGGACGTGTGTCCATCTGAAAGAGTAAATTTCTAATACTGTATACCATGAATTTATACATATGATGACATTTGAATATTATTAAGGTAAATACATTGTTTGTTCTCTATCAAAATCATTCATTTGGTAACTATGCCTATCAGTAGTTAGTGCCTTCAGTAGTTAGAATCTTTTATTTAGCTGTATTGCAGTAGTTCGAGTAACGAAGATTTTTGTGAGGTAAGTGATTCATGAAAGGTATGGGTTATTGTTAGTTCAAATAGTTCAAATGGCTCTGAGCACTATGGGACTTAACATCTGAGGTCATCAGTCCCCTAGAACTTAGAACTACTTAAACCTAACTAACCTAAGGACATCACACACATCCATGCCCGAGGCAGGATTCGAACCTGCTACCGTAGCGGTCGCGCGGTATTGTTAGTCAGGGCCATTCTTTTGTAGGGATTATTGAAAGTCAGATTGCGTTGCGCTAAAAATATTGTTTGTCAGTTTAGTTTTGATCAGAATAAGTAAAGAGAGAAATGTCTGAGTACGTTCAGTTCTGCTCAGCTGATTGCAAATCAAATAACGTAAGAGGTTTATCAGCACAGTAATTGAAACATTTTTCGAAGAGGATGTTTCAGCTACGCGATGTTCCCATCAAACTGCCCAACACTACAACAGCAAAAATTCCAACAACGCAAACCAGCCACAGACTGCACACAGCAACAAAACTTTAACGACTCCCGCAAATGGCGAGACGTAGGCCCATAAACTGACATTTTCGATCAAGAACAACTTTATGATGCAGACACAAATCGACTAATGTTTGAATGAGGTTACGTTGACATAGATCCGAGCTAACTGCCTGACGTCTACGATCTGTTTCTTTCGACCGATGTGCTGGCCTGTGTAACCTAGCGGTTCTAGGCGCTTCAGTCTGGAACCACAAGACCGCTACAGTCACAGTTTCAAATCCCGCCTCGGAAATGGATGTGTGTGATGTCCTTACGTTAGTTAGGTTTAAGTAGCTCTAAGTTCTAGGGGACTGATGACCTCAGATGTTAAGTCCCATAGTGCTCAGAGCAATTTGAACCTCTTTTTTTTTTCGATCGCTACTTATCGCTCTCGTCTCCTATCGGCAAACGGCGGAAGCAAAGTTGTATACCTTGTAAAAATTGCAACTGTTCCTACTACACAGTGTACACTGTACAGTGACAGGATGGCAGCAGCCACAGATATGATTCGTAAGTTAGAGCGGTAACCAGGCGTATTTCGTTGCGGGGTGTAACAAACACGAACAGATTTTTTTTACTGAGTGAGACAAAACAAGAAATACAACGTTTGATATAATGCTGTTAAAGCGCGTGTTTACTCAGTCACTATGAATGCAAGGTGGGACATACTTTTAGGAAGGGGTGGTCGGCAGACAGGTCATTTGCTACTGTTCACAAGGCCGACATACGTCAGTCTGTAGAAAGCATTTGCTTCAGAGTTGAGGAATGTCATTAAAGCCACAACGCTTAATTTTTTCATGAGATATTCTAGGTAGAAAGTTTGTCTATAAAGAACTGTTTGGTTTCAACTCTTATTACCTCTCTGTCTCTCTCATTCTCTCTCTCTCTTTCTGCTACAGGTGCTGAGGAAGCTTTAGGCATTAACAGCAGAATGCTCTGGAAATAACCGTGTTATTGGAGACTGCTGATGGTAGTTTTGACTACAGGGAAATTAGAGAGCTCTGTCTCCGGAAGGACTTTGTCTGTGAAAATGATCGTCCGAGTCCATTATTTACGAACAGAGAGGACCACGTAAAACACACACACACACACACACACACACACACACACACACACACACACATAAAAATACACGTTATTCGGAAGTATGCTATTGCTCTAGACCGGCGACACCTTCTGTTTGCTCTCATCCATCTATACACGTGAGGCTGAGTGCATATTTGTGTTTGGATGCTGCAGAATGGACCATGTTACTCTTCCGAAATCATAAAAAGACTCCACATGAAGTCTCATTCGACAGCTTCTTGCAGCGCTGCAACAAATACCTCGCTGTAGTTCCACTGGCGGCCACCAGGTACTGTGATGGTCAGCAGTGCGTGTGGCAGTCCCACTACAAGCTATAGTCTCCAGCAGAGCGCCGACCGACCTACAGCTGAAATTCCACCAGTGGCCAGAGACCTCGCACCATGGCACACTGTGCGTTAAATATGGGAGTACAAGCGCCATATGTAGTAGTTTTAACCCTTCAGTGTGATAGCACCTGGTAATATCCAAAGCTGGTAATTTCCAAAGCTTTATTGTGTTGTTTTTATGTCCTACAGTATATGGCTGTAATTTACAGACAAAGTGATGTTACTCTTTGTGCAGTCGTTTTTAGCACAGTGTTACGTGTAGCAGCTACGTGCAGTCTGATATTTTTAACATCACTGCAGTTATCGTTTCTCAATGCTCCCTAATTTCTATGTGTATAGCAGTTTAGGGGTTGTTTCAGTTATTGTTTTAGACTGAGTCTTTTCCCGCCAGCTCACGGGTGGAGCAGAGAGATTTCCTTCGACTTGTAGGTGAAGAGAGCATCCTATTTAAAGTTACTATTTATTGAGAATCAGCCTGCTATTAGTTTCGAGAGGTATTGTGAAATTATTTCCAGCTGGATAACGCCAGTTGTGTGATATCATTAATTTTGAGCCGCATTGTTATTATAGGCAATTGTTTTGTAGCACTATGCATATAGATGCGTAATTGGCAGCGGCCTTCAGTTTCCCACCAAAAATAAATAAAGTACAACTGTTAATTGTCTAACCTTCCTCTCCAGCAGCTGGATAGAGACTGACTACTTTTCGCCATTTCCAGTGACGCTATTTCCAGTGACGTCGTAATGGGGGGGATGGGGAGGGGTGGTGGGAGTTAGGTTAGCAGAGGTACGCCAGTGGCCATATTTCCCACCAAAATTTCAATTCCCTGCCATGACATCAATGCAATATTGCCACATCTATCGTCACAATCTTCGATCCGCCACCTTGGATGCATCTGGCAACAATGCAAGGTGTGCCAGAAACCAACTAGTGCCACTACTATTGTGGGAAGTGTAGTTTTATGCTCTATTTGGAGTGCTGTCTCAAATACCATACTAGAAGCCACATAAACTTTGGTTTTGGATAATTTTTGCTTCAAAAATACTGTAAATGTAAATTGCTGTAAAATGAATAACTATTTTAAAATTTTATTATGAACTCATAAGCAACAACAATTTCCTCACCTCTTGTCATCCTTTTATCAAGAAGTGTAAAGATGAAACAGCTGCCAAGTACTTGGTGTCTTCAGACGAAGACAGCCCAGAATTTCACAATTAGTCCCTAAATGAACAAAACGTCCTTACATTCCCATAAATTGGGTCCTAGGATACAGTTTTCCAAAAGTTAAGAATTGTTGTTAATCAAAATTAAATTAGGTGCTAATAGGTAATATAAGGAATTGACTGTAGAAAAGTGTCTTAAAATTACCAATTATTAACTAATACCGAATAATCGCAATAACTTATAAGTGTCATGATATAAATACTCTTAATATAAAAAGATTGCCGTTTTGTTGTGTGTACTCACTTTGCAACTGAAACAAGTTTCTCTTAGCAGTTAAGAGTATTTTGAATGCAAGCATCTGAAAGTGAAAGTGTTAAGTCACAGCGTGTTTACTAAAGCCTGTGTCAAATAAATAAATTTCCACCAAAAAGGCAGGTAAAAGCGTAAATGAAACGATCTAGACATGTAACTCTCTTAATTCTTTCAGATCTTCTGGCTACAATCATTACATCAACTTTTACTGAGTCTTAACTGCAACAGAAGTATTTTTCCTAGTGGAAACCTGAGGTACACATTTGGGAATGATCAGCCTATTCACCGTGCGCAACTGCTGCCAACTGTTGCGTATCACTATGAGAATATCAGCTAGTCAGTGTAGTAGTGCGTATCACCTCCTGACCACCAGACTACACAGATATGATTCGTTCGCTATGTTCCACTGTGTAATTGAATATTGTTATTATTATGCTGCATGGTAAGTATTGAATGATCCTTTTACTATTTATAACAATCAAGTATAATACGTATTTCGCTACTTTCGTCCATAAAATAAAGCCAACCAATCAAAGTCTGTTTTGAAAAAGGGTAAATATTTTTGAATAAATCTTGCATCTAAGTTATCAAAAAAATCACCCAAGAAAAATTTTCCTTCCTGCAGAAAATATTCAGGTCTCAAAGAATTAAGGTATACACTGAAATAAATGAATCTCTTTGTACAGGGTTAAATATCTTTACGTAATTTCGGTGGTACAGCAAACAAATTTCAGCAAGTGATAATGGCAGCATGCTGCCATAAAGCGTCATACTAATAGATTATCGTAAAAGAGAATGAAGCAGTAAAAATTATTATAAATGATAAAACAAAGTGAGTAGTATCCATGAGACAGTAGTTTAATTTCCTTACTCTGGTTACAATTCCAGAAAAAAAAATTAAATTTCAATGACAGCAACAGCAAATTCAGTTCAAACACAAAAGAACAAATTCTGAAATCCTGGAAGCGTTATTTCCCTAAAATTAGGTACAATGTAAGCAATCCAGAGATGCTAAGTTACCGCGCACGCAGAGTGCGCACCGAACGACGATGGCAGTTCTCATGTCGTGAGAAGTTCCTCAGCAACGGTAACGCAATAAATTAGTGCGTGCCGCGGCTACAGGACGCTAATCCGCCGGCCTAAAGCCCGTATTTATGGCCCAGCGACACGCGCGCGCTGCGTGCTGCGTGCCGGCAACCCCGTCCTCAGGAATGACGCCGTACCTGATGCCCCGGTAAACAAAGCTTCTATATATCATATTAGTCGACGGTTACACAAATATCCAGGTAGTGAACATCACAGCAATTCAGTGAATGTGATACTAAGTCGTCACAATTCCTACAATTTCTCATTCTGTCGAATCACTGATTATCTTTAAATGTGAACATTTCAAAGTCAGTTTTACCGCGACTGTTACCAATATGAGCTGAAACTACAATTTACTGCAGCCACTTGCTATTTAAGAAAGGAGGAAGTGACCACTGAAGACAGTGCCATAAGTTGCCCAAAAGTAATGCATGAGTTACTAGTTAACATAAGTACACCTCATGGCGGAACATTATCCCTCAAAAACACAATGCGGGAAGAAAAATAAATTGCAGCTCGTTCTAAATAGCGTCTAAGGGAGCTATGTCTTACCACATTACTAAATTCATAGTTATAATATCAATCGTCGTCGAGATCGTCACTGCCCGACATAAATTGCACCAAATTCATAGCCCACGCTTACGACAAATTTCGTTATTCGTGCTCATATTTACATCAAATCTATTTAGCTTTTTCTTGAAATGTGGGACACTTCTACACACTGACAATTACGTCGTACATTAAAGTGTCTGATGTTTGATTACGGCACATGACAGCATCTAATTTCTCCATTATTGATGATGTGACGCCCGAAATTAGACGTCTGCACGGCAATTGCAGGTGATTACTACATAAAATCTGAAGAGATTTATGGGTGAAATGGTCGATAGGCTGCAGAAAAACCAGAAATGCTGCCGAAATTACAGGCATGAAAATCAGATGACACAGAAGACGATTTATGAGTTGGAAGCGCTACCAGTGAGTCTGTAAGAGGTACAAAACAGCAAATTGTTCGTATTTCGAGGAGCAGGAAGACATTCCTTTTGAAGCTTCGAAATATTAATGCGATAGAGGAAAGACGAATATGAAATACTGTTGTTCATGTTCTGCATTTTGCTGTCACAGTGACCGATGATTTAAGGTATTTGCCAAACATCACTTCAGCTTCTGTTATGGAAAATGGCGTCTTCCACTTGTGGTTGAATGGTTCTTAAATGTATTATCCTACGGAGAAAGCTACACAAATTGATGTGGGGCTGTGTTATTTAGTAATAAATACACCTGGTTTTGTTCGATGAACATATGGCGCAGTGAAAATCAAAGCATTTCCGCAACAGCAGCTAAGGTTACTTTATAATACAGGTCACCTCATGCTGTTCGTTGAACGTAATTGGTGGTGAAAATTGAAACATTTCCGTAACAATAGAGTAGGTGCTTATTTACATATACCTTAATGAATAATCTGAATTGAAACAAGCCAGCTGGAGCCATTTTTTCTATAATATACTTTCTAAGTTACTGTTTTGGAGCCAGTGATGAGTACAGAAATAGAAAGACTTTTGTTTTAAATCTGGAGTTAAAATATATTGGCCAAGAGAATTATTATCAAATCTTCACGGAAGTATTATCTACACACTAATGATTACTGTTGTGTTTGTTGTTGTTGTTGTTGTGGTCTTCAGTCCTGAGACAGGTTTGATGCAGCTCTCCATGCTACTCTATCCTGTGCAAGCTTCTTCATCTCCCAGTACCTACTGCAACCTACATCCTTCTGAATCTGCTTAGTGTATTGATCTCTTGGTCTCCCTCCACGATTTTTACCCTCCACGCTGCCCTCCAATGCTAAATTTGTGATCCCTTGAGGCCTCAAAACATGTCCTACCAACCGATCCCTTCTTCTAGTCAAGTTGTGCCACAAACTTCTCTTCTCCCCAATCCTATTCAATACCTCCTCATTAGTTACGTGATCTACCCACCTTATCTTCAGCATTCTTCTGTAGCACCACATTCCGAAAGCTTCTATTCTCTTCTTGTCCAAACTGGTTATCGTCCATGTTTCACTTCCATACATGG
This sequence comes from Schistocerca nitens, assembly GCF_023898315.1. NCBI lineage: Eukaryota > Metazoa > Arthropoda > Insecta > Orthoptera > Acrididae > Schistocerca > Schistocerca nitens. Next base: position 277,341,386 of record NC_064614.1, on the reverse strand, counting down.
CTACACTCCATACAAATACTTTCAGAAACCCACCTTATCTTCAGCATTCTTCTGTAGCACCACATTTCGAAAGCTTCTATTCTCTTCTTGTCCAAACTGGTTATCGTCCATGTTTCACTTCCATACATGGCTACACTCCATACAAATACTTTCAGAAACTACTTCCTGACACTTAAATCAATACTCGATGTTAACAAATTTCTCTGCTTCACAGACGATTTCCTTGCCATTGCCAGTCTACATTTGGTATCCTCTCTACTTCGACCATCATCAGTTATTTTACTCCCTAAATAGCAAAACTCCTTTACTGCTTTAAGTGTCTCATTTCCTAATCTAATCCCCTCAGCATCACCCGATTAAATTTGACTACATTCCATTATCCTCGTTTTGCTTTTGTTGATGTTCATCTTATATCCTCCTTTCAAAACACTGTCCATTCCGTTCAACTGCTCTTCCAAGTCCTTTGCTGTCTCTGACAGAATTACAATGTCATCGGCGAACCTCAAAGTTTTTACTTCTTCTCCAGGAATTTTAATACCTACTCCGAATTTTTCTTTTGTTTCCTTTACTGCTTGCTCAATATACAGATTGAATAACATCGGGGAGAGGCTAAAACCCTGTCTCACTCCTTTCCCAACCACTGCTTCCCTTTCATGCCCCTCGACTCTTATAACTGCCATCTGGTTTCTGTACAAATTGTAAATAGCCTTTCGCTCCCTGTATTTTACCCCTGCCACCTTCAGAATTTGAAAGAGAGTATTCCAATCAACACTGTCAAAAGCTTTCTCTATGTCTACAAATGCTAGAAACGTAGGTTTGCCTTTTCTTAATCTTTCTTCTAAGATAAGTTGTAATGTTAGTATTGCCTCACGTGTTCCAACATTTCTACGGAATCCAAACTGATCTTCCCCGAGGTCCGCTTCTACCAGTTTTTCCATTCGTCTGTAAAGAATTCGCGTTAGTATATTGCAGCTCTGACTTATTAAACTGATAGTTCGGTAATTTTCACATCTGTCAACACCTGCATTCTTTGGTATTGGAATTATTATATTCTTCTTTAAGTCTGTGGGTATTTCGCCTGTCTCATACATCTTGCTCACCAGATGGTAGAGTTTTGTCATGACTGGCTCTCCCAAGGCCATTAGTAGTTCTAATGGAATGTTGTCTACTCCCGGGGCCTTGTTTCGACTCAGGTCTTTCAGTGCTCTGTCAAACTCTTCACGCAGTATCTTATCTCCCATTTCATCTTCATCTACATCCTCTTCCATTTCCATAATACTGTCCTCAAGTACATCGCCCTTGTATAAACCCTCTATATACTCCTTCCACCTTTCTGCCTTCCCTTCTTTGCTTAGAACTGGGTTGCCATCTGAGCTCTTGATATTCATACAAGTGGTTCTCTTCTCTCCAAAGGTCTCTTTAATTTTCCTGTAGGCAGTATCTATCTTACCCCTAGTGAGACAAGCCTCTACATCCTTACATTTGTCCTCTAGCCATCCCTGCTTAGCCATTTTGCACTTTCAGTCGATCTCATTTTTGAGACGTTTGTATTCCCTTTTGCCTGCTTAATTTACTGCATTTTTATATTTTCTCCTTTCATCAATTAAATTCAATATTTCTTCTGTTACCCAAGGATTTCTATTAGCCCTCGTCTTTTTACCTACTTGATCCTCTGCTGCCTTCACTACTTCATCCCTCAGAGCTACCCATTCTTCTTCTACTGTATTTCTTTCCCCCATTCCTGTCAATTGTTCCCTTATGCTCTCCCTGAAACTCTCTACAAACTCTGGTTCTTTCAGTTTAACCAGGTCCCATCTCCTTAAATTCCCACCTTTTTGCAGTTTCTTCAGTTTCAATCTGCAGTTCATAACCAATAGATTGTGGTCAGAATCCACATCTGCCCCTGGAAATGTCTTACAATTTAAAACCTGGTTCCTAAATCTCTGTTTTACCATTATATAATCTATCTGATACCTATTAGTATCTCCAGGATTCTTCCAGGTATACAACCTTCTTTTATGATTCTTGAACCAAGTGTTAGCTATGAATAAGTTATGCTCTGTGCAAAATTCTACAAGGCGGCTTCCTCTTTCATTTCTTCCCCCCAATCCATATTCACCTACTATGTTTCCTTCTCTCCCTTTTCCTACTGACGAATTCCAGTCACCCATGACTATTAAATTTTCGTCTCTCTTCACTACCTGAATAATTTCTTTTATCTCGTCATACATTTCATCAATTTCTTCATCATCTGCAGAGCTAGTTGGCATATAAATTTGTACTACTGTAGTAGGCATGCGCTTTGTGTCTATCTTGGCCACAATAATGCGTTCACTATGATGGTTGTAGTAGCTAACCCGCACTCCTATTTTTTTATTCATTATTAAACCTACTCCTGCATTACCCCTATTTGATTTTGTATTTATAACCCTGTAATCACCTGACCAAAAGTCTTGTTCCTCCTGCCACCGAACTTCACTAATTCCCACTATATCTAACTTTTACCTATCCATTTCACTTTTTAAATTTTCTAACCTACCTGCCCGATTAAGGGATCTGACATTCCATGCTCCGATCCGTAGAATGCCAGTTTTCTTTCTCCTGATAACGACGTCCTCTTGAGTAGTCCCCGCCCGGAGATCCGAATGGGGGACTATTTTACCTCCGGAATATTTTACCCAAGAGGACGCCACCTTCATTTAATCATACAGTAAAGCTGCATACCCTCGGGAAAAATTACGGCTGTAGTTTCCCCTTGCTTTCAGCCGTTCGCAGTACCAGCACAGCAAGGCCGTTTTGGTTAATGTTACAAGGCCAGATCAGTCAATCATCCAGACTGTTGCCCCTGCAACTACTGAAAAGGCTGCTGCCCCTCTTCAGGAACCACATGTTTGTCTGGCCTCTCAACAGATACCCCTCCATTGTGGTTGCACCTACGGTACGGCCATCTGTATCGCTGAGGCACGCAAGCCTCCCCACCAACGGCAAGGTCCATGGTTCATGGGACTGTGCGAGCTAATAACTATGGAAATTATTGAACATTGTTGATGTTGGTCAGAGTAGGTCAGAGAGTAGCAGTCGCTACTGGGTTACCTTAAAAGTTCGCTTTTATGATCCTTCCATTAATATAATCTCATTCGATGAGCGGTTCTAGGCGCGACCGCTACGGTCGCAGGTTCGAATCCTGCCTCGGGCGTGGATGTGTGTGATGTCCTTAGGTTAGTTAGGTTTAAGTAGTTCTAAGTTCTAGGGAACTGATGACCTCAGAAGTTAAGTCCCATAGTGCTCAGAGCAATTTGAACATTTTTTTTTCTTTTGATGAATATGTTTCATCAAAACATATTGTTACACAATCTTTTTAAATAATGCTGTCCTCATAACACAACAAGCTAGCTTCCATCCTCTTTAATCCAAATATATTGTTAGTCTGTTCACATACTCTGCTAGTGCTACCGTCTTAATTACCCTTACCGACATTTTTAGTCTCAAATACAGTCTTACAATGAATATGATTAGATCGACGTTACAGAGGTTGAATACATTTATCAAATTAGCATCTTCATTAACATTTATGGCCACAGCTTCCTGAAAATCGTCGTGACAAATAGGACAGCACCCTTTCAGCAAGGACAGCCACCTTTAACCACTCCTTCCCTTGTTAAACAAGACTGTTTCATAGTGATTTCTGCTGATACAATAGCAGGAGTTACTCAAAACATTCTCCTAAAGAAACAACCACAGAAGTGTGGAACAAAATGTGTGTATACAAAATACCAGTGAAGAAGTACACTGTGATACGGATATGTACATATCTCTACTGACAGCCCGGAACTAGAGGAGCTCCAATCATTGCTGTAGAATTGCCATAATGATCAGTGTTTCCATTTGTCCACCTTTCATAAGCTGAGATATGGTGTGAGACTCAGCTTAGTGCCACAGCAAATTGCATGCAGTCATCCAGCATAATCTTCCGACTAAGCTTTGTGTGTGCATATTAACCAAGATCATCCCTCAGTCATGTGTCAGTCAACATCTCATACTATTGGAGTGGAATTCTTTGTTGTAACATCGTCATCAGCATTTGTCAGATTCATTGGTGTCATTATACTAGTTAAACCGTTGTTATCCCTGGTGATGAAAGAGTAACATGTTAATTATATTTTTATTAATAAGCTTGCTTAATAAGCCTCCTTGAGCCCCTCCTTGAAACCTGGGCACGAACTCTCCCTCCTCCCACCTACAAAGTGCACTGTTACAATGCCTTTTTTTATATATATGAATTAGAAATCAACAGTACAATGGAGCCATACGCCAAAAATTATGATATCATGTGAACTAAAAAGGGCTATCTTGTCCGCTGGGAACACTTCATCGAAGGGGGCGGCCTGTAAGAGGCAGTCGTCATTTCAACGGTCATCACCAGGCTTCAACATTCAGAGCGTCTGTCTGGGTCCGCTGCACAGTCAGAGACTGTCTGTGTTACCGTAAGGAGATCGTGAAAACATCACTTGTGCAATTCGACGTCTCACACCCGGCACACCCCAGATGTCGATGGGTCCATGAACGACGACACTAAACAGTTAGCAAATGGTTTCCGGTGTTGTATTCTGTTTTTTTAAGAGCATGAACTCGTCTATCACGTATCGAGGACCTTTTCGCTATTGCGGTACATGTAACGTACCGCCATTCCCTTTACCCAATTGACCGCATTCATCCGGGTCGACGGCAAATAGACGACGTCGGAATGGAAGAGTCCATGGGCACCATCGAAACAAAGGGCGGGGTAGGTGGAAAGCCAGTATCTGCTGGATCAGTTTGCAGCACTCGCGTGCGAGCCACAGTTCAATTGTTGTTCGACCGTGTGTAGAGATTTCACCACCGCAGCACTATATCTAATATCGGTGCACGGACCACCCAAGTCCAATTCCCCCTCCAACACAAACTTCAATTAATATCCTGAACGCAAATTCCAAGTGCTAACATTCGAGTATTTGTTTTCTATTCCCACACACAACGCCGCTGTGAAAAGAATATTTTCTCTCATGTCGGCCAGGTGGACAGATGAAAGAAATCTATTGGTGCGAGCGACTGTGGAATCAATATTAGTGCCAGTTTAACTACAAGCTAACCTGCGTGGAGTTTTATAAATACGTAAAGGGAAAACAAGGGTTGTCGCAAAAGATAAAATCTTCCGAAAAATGTGGTGTAGCAACTACTTCTGCCGTAAAAAGTTCCATATATCTGTGTCGTAAGCAGAAAATAATTATATTAAATAAAATGTTTTACTTAATTTCTATACCTCCATCTCAGAGGGTCTCGATGAGTTCAAAGTTAGGTATGGCAACTCTACCCAATGTCATAAATACGAGGGCTATTCCGAAAGTAAGGTCCGATCGGTCACGAAATGGAAACGACTATGAAAACCCGATAAAGCTTTGCACAGATGTATTGGGTAGTGTCTCTAGTATAACCCCAGTTAGCATCACGTCGCTCTTCTCATTTCTGAGCTCGCAGTGAGTGCGTAAAGATGTCTAGAAAATAGTGTCTGCCGCCAAGTACGAGGGCCTGGTGAGAAATTTCCCCTGAAGCTATGCAGCTAACATTACATAACTGTCGTGCTGTTTCGTCTTCAAGACAATTCTCAGCCGCATTCTGCAGGGGCAATGAAGATGCTCCTGCATCGTTTTCAAATGGAAATGTGAGATTACCCACAATACAGCCCGTAATTGTCTCCCTCTGAGTTTCAGCTCTGGTCACATGAACCGCTGTCTTTGAAGACATCATTTCGGCACAAGACAACGAGCCGTAGGCCAGCGTAGAGAATTGGCGGAGAGCACTGGCGGCTGCCTTCTATAGCGAGGGTATTGGAAAGTTGGTACAACGCTACGATACACGTCTAAGTCGGGTCGGCGACTATGGAGATAAGTAGCTGCAAGGTGTATCTAACTGTTGCAAATAAAACATTTTTGATTTTTACCGTGGTTTCCATTTCGCGACCTATCGGACCTTACTTTCGGAATAGCCCTCGTATGACAATAAGCTGCACGTTCACCTCATCTGGGCATGATTGGTTGTGATCAGTTACAGAAAAGTTCCAGCAACGTTAGATATACCCAAGATCCATCACGTAATCACACCGTTGTTCATGTGAGAAAATAGCTATTTTTCTGTTGTACGTGTTCTTTAGATTCTTTAGAGGCGCTATGTTTGTAGGATACTTCTCACATGCATATGTTATTCTGGCGGCTTTATTCTTGTTCTGAAATACTTCTTGCTCACTTCGTTACTATTTCGACGTTAAATAAGCTTGTCTTCTACCCTCCCTCAGACAATTTCGTCGTTCTCGGGCTTAAACAGTGCCTGACATTATTTACCACGATTATATCTTTCTTAAACTTCTAAAAATTTCAGTAAACCGGATTTGAAACGCGTTATTTCGACTTAACAATTTTCAAAATAGTGTCCTCTGATGGCGCCTGTGTAGTGACTCTTAATGTGAATTACTATATTCGGTCAACACTGTAAATTGCAATGCTAACAAACTACCAGGAAAACCATTGTGGAAAAATGCACTGAACACGAAAAAAGGTGCAGGTTCAACCGGATATGCTATTCTGCTATGGCAGCAAAAAAATTTTTAAATATGAAAAAGCTACAAGACTTACTGAATAAACGCTCCATGTAGTTCTTGCCGCGACAGATTTATGAATCTCGAGCTCCCGACGACTTTCAAGAGTCCTCATCACCAGGACGTACTTCAATAGGCCGTTAGGCACTTTTGTCGGTCGAATTATGTCATGGAGAGTTGGAATCATGAAACTTCCGGATGCCTCCGGAAATAATGTCGACATCCGTGACTGAAGAACACTGATAGCGATGCTGCTTAAGTTAGATGGTGGGTGATTTGTCCGATTTCTGAGTTGCCTTTCAGCACAAAAGTGTCTGTTTCTATTCACCACTAAGGGTATAACCACACTCCCGGTTACAGTTTTTGTTACACATTGTGATTCAAAGGCTTCTTTGATGACAAAATCCTAGTAGAGAAATGTAAGGTGTATGATTTCAATTGCATCAAATATAATAGTGTGCATCTTCTTGAATCTGTGCTCGGTAGCATCAGTTTTGTCGGAATCGTAATACTTGATGCAGCGTCGGTGTTCTGTGTAGTGTTCTGAATTACGCTGACGGGAAAGGGAATCACAACATAAAAAATAATTAATACAGAGAAATTTTCGGAATTTATTCGTGTATATAACATTTTGTAACCTCTTCTCGAAAAAAATTAGTGCAAAATGTAAGTGAATGTGTGTCAGAATGACGTAAAGAAGGGAACACGGAACACAGTGATTTTATCGGAGTTTGCAGATGGATATACAAGTCTCATCTCTGATGCCATAAATGCAAAGAGTACTTAAAGAGAATTATTTCTTTTGAAATGTAAAGCCTATGTTCTTCTTTGAGAAGATTCTACTTTCTGTCTTACCGCTGCACGACTTATAATATCTGGATGCTCTTATTTCGCTAGAGTGATACAAGTTCTGTAATGCTGGAAATTATAAATTTGTTATCTTTAAAATATAATTTGTTTGTTAAAGAAATATGTGATTTTATCAACGTAAAAATTCACATCCTCTCTCTAAGTATTAGCAGAATTAAATTCAGATAGAGATTTCATTGTTGACAGCCATTTCTGCCTTGATTACTAAATAGTTTAAATACGGCCGCATTGACCAACTTATTCAGAGAAAAACCACGTATCTACTCACGAAGAGTTTTTCTGCAAGTACTACTATCAAGATTTTTCGGAATTTCAGCAAATTTTATGTGCACCAGACTGCAGACTGGCGAGAATGTTGCAGCACTGACGTGGCTAACTCTTTTATCTTCTGTCAAAAGCATTAAATGTTCTCTTTAGGTTAAATCAAGTGCTACATTCCATCGGCAACACATATAAAGGACCGTATTTTCCCTTTAAATAAGAGACTATCGTGATGTTGACTGAAAAATTGCTGTTGTGAGGAAAGGGCAACGTCACACTTAGAGAACTGCTAGCCATTGTTTAGGAAATGCTCCTTACTGTGAGACAAACAGTATTGCGTTAGTAGTTCATAAGAGTGTTGTAATTGTATCTCTCTTATAACTACAGGGGCGAAAACTGTTGGAACTTCCGTGTATAAAAGCTTGTAACTACGAATAACGAAAACCATTTCATATTATTACATTAATTAAAACCTTTCCAGAATTACAATATGTAAGTGATTAACATTTCACAATTAGACTGCATGTGTGCAAATGTGTATGCATTGTGTTCTACAGGTGCTGGTTGTCAGTTTGTGGGATGAAGTTGTATGCTTGTTGTCCTTCTTGTCCTTGTCAATACAGGGACGGTTAATATTATTAGTGGATGATACCGGAGTTAATGTCCAATGATGTCCCACATGTGTCCCATTGGGGACAGAACTGGTAATCGGTCAGACCAAGGCAACACGTCGACACTCTGTAGATCATGTTGGGTTACGACAGCAGTAATTGAGCGAGCGTTATCCTGTTGGAAAACAATCTCTGGAATGTGGAATGTTGTTCATGAATGGCAGCACGACAGGTCGAAACACCAGCTTTGAAGTGAGGGTGCATGTAATAACCACGAGTGCTCCTGCTTTCAGACGAAATCTCACCGTGTCTCACAACTCTAGGTGTAGATCCATTACGTCCAGCACGCAGACAGATTCGTTTCAGGCACTCAACTGGCCTCCTAGTAACCAAGTCGCGGCCATCACTGGCACCCAGGCAGAACCAGCTTTCATCAGACAACACAAAAGTCCACAATCCTGCCTTACAATGAATTATCGTTTGATACTACTGAAGTCGCTAATGACGGTGGTTTATTTGTAACAGTTAGTTGCGTCAATGTGGCGCCAGCTGCTACTCAAATTGCTGCTGTAGACGGTGTACGATTTGCCAGAACCATACACCAAAAACGATGATCTTCCTTCTCGATAGTGTCCCGTTCTTCTTGGGACAGTACATTCTCGTGACTCCCACAACAAACAGTCGTGTACAGTGGCTACATTCCTTCCAAGACTTTCCGCATTATCGCAGAAGGAACGTCCAGCTTCTCGTAGCCCTAGTACACGAGCTTGTTCAAACACAGTCAGCTATTGATAATGGCGTGTTTCTTATTTTGAACAGTTCTCGGGTATCCGACCCGGTAGCGTCGCAGTATTTCGGCAGACGTACACGCTGCCATATTCAAGTGGTTCCTGACGAATGCTGTGCTGTTCCTCTCGGAGCCCTATATACACTAGCCGTTATCCCCTCCACCGTTCCTCTCCTGGTGTCTTTGGTGCGGCCGGCACGATGGCTACTGGAGGTGATGGGGGAAGCGGCGCCTGGGTCTGAACTGGGGTCTGCAGTCTCCCTGCAGCCGCCGTCGGGGGCGGTCCTCGATCTCTGGGACCGCATCTTTCTCTGCAGGCTGAGTGCAGGGCACCCAGCCTGACAAAGTTGAAGGCCGCTGTCTTTATTAATTAGATCGTCCTGTAGTCGGATTTCGCTGGCCTCTTTAGTAACACAGTCCCAGAAGTAGGAGGATTGACAGAGTATTTTTGTTTTTCCATAGTATGGCCAGTCTTTATACAATGGTCAGCCACGGTTGATTTAGTGGCCTGGCGTAATTCGGTATGGCGCTTGTGTTCGCGGCACATCTCTTCTATAGTGCGGACCGTCTCCTCAATGCATGATTTTCCGCACTGACAGGGAATTTAATAAACGCCTGGTTTTCGAAGGCCTAGGTCATCTTTCACTGAAATCAGTAGAGTCAAGGTTTTTGCAGGGGGTCGGAATAAACATTTCACATTATGTTTCCCCAGGATTCTGCCGATTTTTCTTGAGGTGTTTCCGACAAACGGAATGCACGCCAATGACTTGTGTTTTTCTGCTTCTTCTTCTTGTTCTCTTGGCGTAGTCTGTCTAGGTGCATGTGTTATTTGCTTCGGGTTGTACCCACTTTTCCGAAATGTTGTCTCGAGGTACTGCAATTCTGCTGGAAGGCTCTCCTGATCGCAGATCGATCGTGCACTGTGAACAAGTGTGCGCAAAACGCCTTCACGCTGGGAGTTGTGGTGGCAACTGGAGGCATTTAGGTACAAATCGATGTGTGTAGGTTTGTCTGTATACACTGTGTCCCAGCTTGCCGTCAGGTTTCCGTTTCACCAGGACGTCAACAAACGGTAGGGCACCATCCTGCTTCACCTCCATCGTGAACTGTATATTGGGGTGCAGCGAGTTGAGGTGTTCGAAAAACTCATTTAGGCTGTCCCGTCCATGTGGCCAAACAACGAACGTGTTTCTTGCCTCAGATAAAGGCGTTCTTGACTAACATCGGCTCACCGCGTCTAATCAAAAAGTTAACTGACGCTCACGACCGTTACAGTGTGCATTTAAAAAAACGTGAATTGCATCCTCATAGTGGCGTTACTAGCGCCAGTCTTATGCGACTAGCGTGAAATCTTAATAGACATCATCTTTCAGACAGTAGAAACATGCCTACTATCTATCTGTGCGGTAGCGTTCTCGCTTCCCACGCCCGGGTTCCCGGGTTCGATTCCCGGCTGGGTCAGGGATTTTCTCTGCGTCGTGATGACTGGGTGTCGTGTGTTGTCCTTAGGTTAGTTAGGTTTAAGTAGTTCTAAGTTCTAGGGGACTGATGACCATCGATGTTAAGTCCCATAGTGCTCAGAGCCATTAGAACTATCTTTCGTTTATGTCGCATAACCTCTTCTTGGTGCTGCGATTTTTTTTCGTCAGTGCAGTTTTTGAATACTTACCAATGTAACTGCATCCATATCCGCAAGGCTTTTTATAAATTCCTTCAATTACTTGTGTGGTTGAAAACTGGAATGAATAGGGGAAATCAGCTGAATCACCTACTGTATAGAGAAATCAGCATTGCTGTGAATGTTCTTCAGTCACCGATGTTCGTTCACGTACGGCGACGTTGGGTTGAAACACGAGCATCACTATCATTTACAGTTCAAGACAGTCAAAATCTATCTTGAGAAAGTGTGCGGTGCTTCACTCGTGACACGGTTTTATCAACGCAACAGCAATAGTGTTGCTTCTCTTTGCGAACGTCGATATATTACAGGAATACGGAGATGTAGTTAAAGAACATGACTCGTTAATTCAAATGAACTGGTGGTTTGGGGATTGCTGCTGGAAGAGGCCACAAATTTCTGAAGAAGCTACTGTTGCTATGGCTGACAATGATAGAAGCAATGTGCGTGCGACCTGTGTCACGACAGCTGAACATTCCATGGTCCACCGTTGTTTCGGACAGTGGTAGACAAAAGTTCAAGTGCGGTTCCAGGCTGTCGTGGATGCATATGATCGTCACATTGAACAACTTTTGTGGCCTGCAACATAAAGTTGATACGCAGTTAACAAATATTTCCTTCTCGTGTGGAAATAAAAACGTGTTTCTTTTAAGGGTTTATTCGCTATTTCTCTTCCACATCTCTTTATAAATTCTTCCACTAACTTCAATTATCTTGCAATAACACTTTTGTCATGGGAGCCCACTCAAGCAGCGTAAGTTTAATCATAGTAACAATGTACTTAGTACGATAAGCTAATGATTCTAGGTCACCCGGAAATATTTGTTAAAGCATTGCTTCATGGCTAACCACCTCCACTAGGACCTTGCCTAGTGCAGCAGTGCTGGTCTACCGCATCGTCCCCTACGCTCCTCAGAGTATCGGACCTCATCATCATCATCATCATCATCAGCGTTACTTCAGTACAAGATGTATATTATTTCGTAATAAATTCGAACGGTAACTTCGTCAAATGAAAAATCACTCTATGGCAGCTGAAGTTTATGTTTCAGGTCTTCACTTTCCACCAAAAGTCACTGGACGCCATCGACAGTTAATCAAGTCATTGCGCAGTCACCCAGAAATGTCTCACCTCCCAAAAATCCGGTGCACACTCACATTAAAAATACGCTCTAAAGGGCATCAACAACAAGCAATAAACAGATAAGAAATCCATTGGTGGCTATCGCCACCTTGTAGACGATCCCGTATCGATGTCACACGACTACCCCGTGAGCTCGCAGGCTGGCGGGAAAGTCCTAGAAGCAACTTCCTTTTTATGAAAGGTGCCCTGTTAGGCTGCGAAACTCCATTAAACAGTTTTCTGTTTGCTAAACTACATTTTGAAGGACACAGCGCGCAGGCAGCGCCGGAGGCCTGTGATGACAACGACACCGCAGCGCAGCAAGTGATTTTGAGATAACGCAGTTATAGAAGCCGTGGCGCGGCGCGGCGCGGCGCCGAGTTGGTAACTCCATTACATTCCAGCCGGGCCTCGCCGGCGTGGCGTGCAACTTGCTCGCCGTACTGTGCTCTACTCTGGACCGAGGGAGCTGCGCGGCGCCACGCCTGAGTGGGCACCCACCACACGGCGTAGACCAGACCACGTCCCTCCGTCCTGAGTTACAACTCGCCCAGAGTCCGCAGTTCTGGGTCAACCTGCAATACTAGAGCACGTAATATTGCTGGAAGCTATCCTATAGCGACGGATGTGTTGGCTGTGGTCTTCAACCTGAAGACTCGTTTCATGCAGCTTCACCACCATCGTCTATCGTTGGGTGTGCTTTCGTCTTTGCGTAGCTACTGCAACCTACATCTATTTGAACCTGCTTACTGCGGTCAACTTTTGGTCTCCATTTTCAATATTTACCTAAATCTCCCACACTCCTCACTTCCCTCCGACACCCAATTAACGATCATTCAACGACTCCTTCCGCTTCAGGATGTGCCCTCTCACATCTAAGTTGTACTCAATTTATACTTTAAAAGTATCCGTTCTCCTTTTGTCTGATATTAACCCTTAGTTACTTTTAAAGTAAAGTACAAGTGGGGAGAGGTGCTTTTTGCTTACCTTTCCAAAATGTTGTAATTATAGTCAGTTACCTTACATTTTGAAACCAATATTTAGTGATTTAATGGAATCTTCTACCAAATACTATAATTTAAAAAAAATTCTGTTAGAATTAACCCAAAATTTATGTCTTACGAGTAGATGTCACAAATCCAATGAATGTCCTGCTCAATAATTTCAGGCTCAGGACCTCAATTTCACATCAGTATCTCTTTAAATAGTCTGTTGTGAGTGAAAGTCAACAACAACTAACGAAATTTGCATAAAGTTCATTTCCCCCCTCCCAACTGGTAGTACATGTTACTGATAATATCTTGATATTGATAAGAGTCTGTCAAAAAATATTTTCAGATTCTGGACCCTACTTACACAATATCACGTCTTTAAAAAGTATGTTGTTGACATAAATCAATTACAAATAGCGAATTTTTTTTTTAAATTTTTTGCGTGGCCATGAAGCACCCTGCATTATGGAAAATGTGTTGGTATTGCTGGCGTTAATGATGTCCAAGTAACACTTTTATACAAGGACAGACTGCAGACAAGTACCACCAAAAAAACTTCCTAAAATTATATTTATATTAGATATTGAGAAATTTCTCATTTTCAGAAAGGCTTTGCTTGTAACTCCCAGTATGCTTTTTTTATCCTCCAAACTTCTACTGTCCGTGTTGTTTTAGTGTCTAAATAGTAAAACTCGTCTAATACTCGTAGCTCTAGTGTCTCATTTTCTAATCTAATCACTCAACAGTATCAGATTTAATAACAGATATATTCGACAAACTCTGTTTTATTTTTGTTGATGTTCATTTTACGGCCTCGTTTTGAGGCGCTATACATATTGTTATAGTGATCACGCAAGTCCTTCGCCGTCTCCCACAGAGCTACAGTGTCATCGGTAAAGCTTCAAGTCTTTCCACCTTTCCTCTGAACTTTAATTTGTCCTTAGTTTTCTTCGCTGTATTTTAATGCAGAGATTAACTAACTTAGGAGATAAGCTGCAGCCCCACTTCACATCTTCTCAGCTACTGCTTCCCTTTCATTTTTTCTCCTTCTTTGTTATTTCATCCCTCTCGCTCCATATAAGCGGGGTGTGGTCTATCAGCAGTACAATATTCCGCTCGTAAGCCAAGCGAATTAAAATATTATGTAAATTAAAAATCAAGGATAAACAACTAAAAAATCGAAAATATATGAATTTTAAAAACGCATCTCAGAATGGTGAAATTCTTCTGATAAAAAACGCTAAAGCACTGCACCCTCACTTAAAATCTGAAGGACCTACACTGGGTGACAACTACTGTGGCAGGAGGGAATATGTTCTATAAGATTCAGGGGGGGGGGGGGGGGGGGTTGCTGGGTGGGTAAAAAGCAGCGGTCTGTTAGGCAGGAAAACTTTGGATGGAGATGGACATATAGGAGTTGAGGTGGACAGTGGGGAAGATGTAGCCTGAACAGTAGTGTGGTAGTGCTTATAAGAATAAAGAAATGGGAATGGATGGAAAAGGAAAGAGGAGCCCTGACATCGAGTAGAATAGATGGGGAAAGAGTTAAGGTTGATAGGAGTGCTAAATGTGAGGCACATCTGATTGTCTGGGAGATGGAGTTGGTTGAAGTTACGTTGGGATTGGATATGGAGAATGTGTAGGTATAGGGACGGAGGGATGTGTTTGTGAAGGCGTTGCTGCATACCACTGTTGGTGATCAGATGGGTGACAATGGGGTTAGCGGAATCTAGTTTCAGATAGTATAGGAGATGCAGAGGTGCTCAGTGCTGGTGAGGAGGAGTGGGAAGTTCATGAGCTAGTAGAGGATCTTGTGGGGGAAATGTAAATGGAAGCAGAAAGCGAGGTGGAGTATATGGTGTTCGAGGATTTAGGGAGACGTTTGTGTAGCAGGGAATAGGTCGGAACAGTGATTTGTAGGTGTGGAGAATAGTGGAGGGTTGTAATTTCCAAGTTCGGCCTGTTAGTAATTTCAGTCTATTGTGTGTTTTCTGTTGGATGTTGGATGGGTAGTAGGTCAGACATCATCGTTAGTTGCTGGTCAAGAATTAGTCCATGATATTTTATTGTTTCAGTTATCTGTATAGGAGAGTCGTAAATGGGAAAGTAGAAGTCATGGACGGGGAACCTGTGTGTTTTTCTCCTATAATTATTGTTTGGGGTTTGGGTGGTTTGATCTTGAAGAGCCCTTGGTTACAACAGGAGATAAACTGATTGAAATTGATTTGGAGGGAACGTTAGGATTTCTGGCGTGTAGTGTAGAGAGTAAAGAAAGCGGTGTCATCAGCATGCTGAAGGAGATAGACTATGAGGGTGGTTTAGGCGTATCAGCAGTGTAGAGGAGGTAAAAGAGTACCTCCTCTATGTCCGGTTTCTGTAGATGTTGGAGATAATATTTCGCTCCCTGCATTTTATTCCTGCTACCTTCGGGATTTCAAAGGCAGTATTTTAGCGGACATTAGCAAAAGCATTCTTTAAATCTGCAAAGGCTGAAAACGCAGCTTTTATTGTTTTATATACGCACAGTAAGTGCAATTTTATTATTTGCTATCCTGCGTGCTGTTGCAGGTTTAATGGTCACTAGGGTAAAGTTTGCTTTTGATGATGTGACAGGACTACGTCAGCAATTAAAGATACAAGGGTCGTTCAGTAACAACGCAATACCCGTTCAATTCGGCGGCGTTACATTATCTTACTGGGAGGGACTGTATGACCGCGTGGTAGTACTCTACTGGCCAGCGTTGGAGCCAACGTCTTGCTGCATCAATAATCTCCCCATCAACTGCATACTGCTCCCACAAAGTGCATCCTTCATTGGCCCAAACAATGGAATTCTGAAGGGGCGAATCAGGACTACAGCGTGAATGAGGAAGAACAGAGTAAAGAAATTTTATGAGCTCCTATCGGGTGCGCAGGCTTGTGTGAGGCCTTGCTTTGTAGAGGTTCCGCTGCATTTTCGTGGCTTCTAACACGCTGAATGAGAATGTCCGCACATTCCAACACTCCAGGAGCCATAGTTGTGTGCAGCCGGCCGTGACGCGGCCGACCGGATTTCTTTGCGCGACCTTTTCGCGATGTTTACAGACGTTTCGCCCAACGCCTCGCCGTGCTTTTGTTCACAGTCAGGTGCCATTCTGCAAGAGCCTATGAATAACTGCAATGCTCAGGTATTCCACGAAATAAACTCAATGACAGGTTTTACTCTGAACGCACCTCCGTTACAGACGCCATTTTCAAGACTACGGATGGCACTGATACCTACTGGAACTTCATGAGACTGTAGGGGCCGAAGCAGGAATATTACACGATGTCCCAAACAAATTTTGCGTTTTTTCGACGAAAATTGTAAGAGAAAATAATGTATTGCATTAGTAACTGGACGCTCCTCATAGATGAAAGTGATATCCTTTGTGAAGAGACGTTCGCAAGAGGAGAGAAAGGGTTTGTGCTGCAGGGAAGAGAGAGAGGATACATCAAGCAGCATGCACAGTGACGCGCGCGCCGCGTACTGTGTGAGTTCTGCAGAGCGCATAAACGACGCACACAGCGCGCGCGACCGGCAGGTGTCCGGCCGCGCCAGCATTTATCTCCGGCGAGTGGCTGGCCGCTCCGGACGGCTACTTCCGCTTCCGGCGACACCAGCGCCCCTGGCGCGCGTCCATTAAATCAATGCCTGCCCCCTGCCGGCCAGTCGACTCGCGCTGCCAAAGCGGCAGACAGCGCCAGAGCCGGCGGCAAATTGCTCACAAATCAGTCCGGACCGCTGCGCACCGCTCCGGCCCGACGCACATAATAAAACTGCGCCACAAAAGCAGCAGGTTTCGTATTTCGTTGCGACTTTTGAGCGCTGCCGTCTTCGTATACTAAGAGGAAACGAAACAACACGAACATGCTGGCGCTTATTCACCGAATAACCTGAAACGCACTGACGATGACTTCTGTTCTTGTAGTACATATTTCGAAGGAAGGGATCTATTCTCGGTTTGGCCATCTCGGTTTACGTTTTCCGTGGCTCCCCTAAGTTACTTCAGGCGAATATCCGGATGGTTCCTACTGTAAGACCACACTGTAAGTACTATGACAGATAGGTGGGAGGTGAGAAAACTGGGATTTCATGGTCGAGCGGCTGT
Organism: Schistocerca nitens; assembly: GCF_023898315.1. Taxonomy (NCBI): domain Eukaryota; kingdom Metazoa; phylum Arthropoda; class Insecta; order Orthoptera; family Acrididae; genus Schistocerca; species Schistocerca nitens. Next base: position 277,324,306 of record NC_064614.1, on the reverse strand, counting down.
TCATAAGCCACACATCACGCCGGTAAATGCCAAACGACACCTCACTTGGTGTAACGAGCATAAACATTGGACGACTGAACAGTGGAAAAACGTTTGTGAGGAGTGACGAATCGATACAATGGTGAATCAAGGTTGGTAACGGAATGGTATGTTTTCGCCTGACACCAAAAGCGGTCTCGCAGGGTTTGGCTAACACAACTGTGAGCGTCTACTGAACCAGACCTCCAGCAGTTCTGTACTTCGAGCGCCCTCTGCCGCCGCAATAGAGGACGGCCGACGACAGCCGCTCAGCTCACTCACGCTCGGAGCCACTTCACTTCCACACCACAGTTAGCGCTTTCTTTGAATAACACAAGGAGTCTCATCTTGCTTGACAGCGTGATAGTTGGAATTTATTGCTCCTGACATCATTGTTCTGTTACCTTGTCATGTCTGCTCCTGTCCAGCTTTTCTACAACGACAATTGCCGCACACCTTTGTAACCCACCTCTGCTTACCATTGCGTTCGAAGTCGTACACAACTACGGCAGTTTACCTGTCGCACCTCTGTTCAGCTATACCTACAAATACATAAATGCCCATATATATGAATTATATTGTTTTATTTTAAAACTGTAATATTATGAATATCCTAGTAAATGTGATCCAACAATGAGTAAAACCACTAGCACTACAATCAAGAGCCCGGTCATGTGACCGTCAATCACAGACATAACTCATGTCAGTGAGGTGGTGTGTATGTGTCAGTTAGTTGTAGGGAATCACCACAGTAAGATTCCTCGACTTGGTGACGCTACAGAGCAGCAGAGATGAGCAGTTTTGTTTGGATGTGTTTATGACCAGGCCGTTAATAATGATACCCAATTATTGATGTATCGACAATTCTTATCTATCGAGCCTATACGGAATTTGCATGATTCACAGTCATATAACACGGACTACTATCAGTGACTGCAGAAAGATCCTAACAGACTGTGACTTGAGATGATATTTAAGAATTGTCACTGAAAATCAATTTCAAACTCGACTAGAAATGCTGTTGTCTGCGAATTTTAAAACATGTCAACCAGCTTCCGTGCGAAAATTACCTAAGTCCTACTTAAAATGGACATTTGGCGTCGGAAACGTCGCTATAGGCACTGTTCGCAGCAGTACTCAATGCTTCACGTCGTCACTGGACCAACCAACATCTACACTAACAGACAGGGGGCATGTGATGTGGTGGGACGAGTCAAAATTCAGCCTTTCTTTAAACAACACGAGGCGTCGACTGTACCGAGAGTCCAATGATGTGATTAACTAGCAGTGTGCATTCAGAGCTGGTTTTGTGGTGTATTTTGAGGGTGTTTCTTACACTCGGCTATGGACCCACTCATTCCGGTTGTTTTGAACGGAATCAGGAATTTTGCTACACTATTATCGATGGTCAGACGTTTCCCTTTCTTCTAAATCATAAGCTCATGGGACAAAAAATTAGTCACGTCAGTGTGCTCGCACAGATGAATCGTTAAGCCTTTACAGATGGCGCAAAAATCGAGTCACGAGCTCAGCCGTCCTCGCACTGCCTGTAAATGAGTATAAGAACGAGGTTCTCTGCGAGACATTCATGTTCCAAGAGGACATTGTACTCAAGCATGGTTAAATGTAAGGACGTGACAGAATGGCTAAAAGGTGCAGTTGCGTTCGACCGTACCGATGGCCATATGATTTGTTAAGTTGCTGGATTTGTTGGCGTTTTGCGGCCGACTTTTGAACGTGTCTACAAGCGGTGATGTGACTATGACAACACTAAGTCAGAATGTTTATAAAAGACATCACATTTACGTCAGTGACCGTAACACTTTCTTTATTTCACGTTTGCAATTTCGGCCTTAGGACATTATCAAGTGCAGGTTTTTGTGGCTTTAAGCTATGTCAACTTAAAATGAGCTGACATATTTATATGTCATTGTCATTACTATTAAATACATTCGTGACGCTGTTACATATTGCGAGCACACATATCCATATGTAAAAGCGTCACGTGAAACACATATCCTCTATTGAACAAGTGCTTATAGGTGTTAAGGTATGTCAGAGACGTTACGACAGTTTTCGCTTATAACTTACGACACATTCGTTTCTGGTACATGAACCATTACCTCAAATCGCTGCATTTATCCTACTCCGTCAACCTAGAAAGTTTGTAACATCTTCACGGAATCACCCTGCATATACGTACACTCTTTGACATAAAACTTGACCGGCGGCCGGCCGCTTCAGAGGCTAAGTCCGCGCCGATCGCGAAATGGGACAAAAAAACTGGCCAACTCGCTAATTCTCTAAGTCCGGTTATCTGCACAATCTGGCAACACTGTAGACTGCGGCACTTCCTGGAGGAAAACTTGTCCCATGATAGAGAAACTCTAGGCTGATTACGCCTGTGGTCTAGCGGTAGCGTGCGTTCTTTCTGTTCATAATGTCAGTGGATCGAGAGCAGCTGGCATAAAATATTTTTATAGCCTCTTCTGTCTGAATGCTGAAGACGTGAATGTAATGGTAGCGCAGATTCAATCTATTTCGCTTTGTGACACACCGATATCAAAATTTTATCCAGTAACGATTTTGCGGCAGATTTCCTGCAGACTGTCCTCCTCTGGACGCCGTATGCGGCAAAGCTCCGGGATCCATTTGCTGGCTACTGGCAGCGGCCGTGGCGACAGCAGCGGCGCTGCACTCCCCCGTTCTTTATCGAAAGCGCCTGCTACCGCTCATCGCTTTTGATGATTTAAAACGCTTTATTATTAAATGTTGCTCCACAGAAAATTTCTACAATTTCCATTCGCGCTCAAAAGCAACGGAGACAGACGCCCTGATTAGTAGGCGGGTATTATATTACATTAATCGGCAAGAGCTGAGTATGGCCCGAAATTAATTTTATAGACTGGGACGAAATTAAACCACCTCACTACATTCGATGAATTTATAAATGCTTCATACCTCGTTTCTTTTCCTTTCAAACTCAATTATTTGTGCAACTTTTGGTCAATGTTTGGATGTTTTCGTCAAGCCAGAGTGAGCGTCTGTGGTGTAAAGTGTATTACAGTTCTTGTTTCATTCCCTGTGGTAAGTCTATGCGATAAACTGTGTGAATACCTTGCAATGCATGCTCTGTAGCAGTGCAGGAACACTGCACATTTGGAGTTCCATGTATGGGTTCATGAAGTATTTATTGTTGATCGGAAGTGATAGTTAAGGTCATCAGATTTAAACCAGAAAAATTTGTCGTTTTGAAGGTTTCAGAGAACGGAAAGGAACTGCTAACGCCGGTGTTAGAAAACGTCTACAGTTAAATGCTATTGCAAAAATTTAGAAGAAGGGAACTACATTAATGAACATGTGCACTTCATAAACAACCTTCTGACATGTTAGACCTATATGACGAACAAAGCTCAAATTTATATCGTTGACAGTCGGTTTGAACCTTTTCAGGGTCTATTTTACAGTGAAGCACCTTGGAATTTGCAAAGCAGAAATCCATGATATTAACTTAATTTACTAAGTCGAAATCGGACGAAGATTGATGTTTAAAGGCATTCTTCAGATTTCGCATAAGAAATTTTTACTAGCAGTTTGCAACTCCATTAATTAAAATGGAAAATAAAAGGTTGTAGTCAGCGGCTTCTACCGTGATTCTAACTGCTATGTCTTATAGTACAAGCACTGCAACGCACAAGGGAACATCTGAGCTAACGACACACTGGCGGCCAGAGGCGGAATATAGTCACTGCGATGTTGCCTGAGCCTCAAAACGCAACCTTAAACACACGAACATAGGAGGTGGAGATTACTGTTTTAACGTCCCGTCGACAACGATGTCATTAGAGACGGAGCACAAGCTCGGATTAGGGAAGGATGGGGAAGGAAATCGGCCGTGCCCTTCCTAAGGAACCATCCCGGCATTTGCCTGAAGCGATTTAGGGAAATCATTGAAAACCTAAATCAGGATGGCCGGGCGCGGGATTGCACCGTCGTCCTCCCGAATGCACACACAAACAGGTGTTACTTATGTGAAGAACGCCGTTCTTGGAGTCCAGAAATTAAATATACTTTCTAATTGTGTCATCTTGCAGTGGATTATATCGTACGAGTCTTCGATGTGGAAAACGAATGTCAAGTGAATTTAGCGAGGTAACGCCGACCTACACCCGGAAGTAAATGCACTATCAGAGTGTTGACAAATACTTGCTACGACGCTGCCATTTCTAGGCTCTCTGACGAGGCAGCTCTTCAGCGAAATGCTTGCCGTGATTCTCCGATACGGTTCTTCAGAGTGGAGACGCGCGCGCACGTTTGGTTTTTATGCGGCGTTCTCCCCTGATGGTTTCTGACGTCGCCTTGTGGGCTATGTATACATATGAGACATTCAATTATCATTAATCCAGAATGATACAAGTTTCAGCTTCCGGCGTGGAAGAAGGCTGTTGACGCCGACATTATATCATTTCAACGTAGGGAAAGCAAAACGGATCATTCAATGTTTCTCATTCAACATAAAGCATGTGAGATAATTTTCCGTAACGTTCATAATCATCTAAAAATACAAACGAAGTAAAAATACACCGGAAGCTTATTCGAATTGAATATAACGCTTTGCACCTCGATGTCGAATTTGTCCACTTGCAATCTTTTGCAGCATACACATAGAATGTCATGATTACCACGAGAATGAAGAAATATGTTGGTAAGGATGGAAGCAAGAAGAGACGCAGTCAACAAATATTCTATTCCTCATGGCATTCATTTCATTTGACACGTAAGAAGAGGTAAAGCGGGAATTTACTTTCGTTAACACGAAAGATATGCCGCACATATTGATAACGAGGAAGTCTGCGTCTTCATACGTTTCCTCCTTGAAATCTGTATGCTCTATTATATACTAAGTAGCCCGATCATTGTTTCAGTAATATTACCCTCTTGTTTGACCCCGTAACGATGAACAGATTGCAAATGCATGTCTCCCTTCCTGGGTTGTTTTTTGTGTTTTATTGCTTGGAATTCCTGAAGCAGACCACTGTGCCTTCCCCCCTCGTGGGTTAGGTCTCAAAACTAAACCGCTTTGTATCCAATGGCATAATTTATTCAGACAGCATCAGCATAAGACTATCAAACAAAGCCTTCCATTTACAGTTGCAGCACTCTAACCAGCACTGACCGAAGTGTAATCCACGGTCATGGTCCTAAATTACCAGCTGTCTGCTACTGTGGCAAAGTCCGTACTACACTGTCGATTCCGCAGCACCATTTTATCTGGTAACACTGTGTAGTTGCACAGTTGTGCTACCAGGTCTGTCCTCACACTGTCAACTTTATGTATCTCACTTCTCCTGTAGCGTAGATCACGAGGAGCCGAAGTAAATGAGTGTATTCTGCATGACGTAACATTCAGTATTCCCTTCTTTCATAGCCACTCTTCAAGTGCATCGATACCAAATAGGAATGCGAAAACTCTTGCGAGTGAGAGAATGACAATAACAATCGTAACAAGAACAAGCAAATAATGAATGACGTTTATTCCAACGCAGAACGAGAATGGCTTTAAATATAAAAATCTGTATCTATATCTATATCCATATCTATTGATCTTTGAGTTGGCACAATGCAAATATATTCTTAGCATTTAGTTACTGAATTTAGTTCTGGATGTTTGCAGAGAAAAGGAAAAGTCGGTACTTCTCGCTAGTGTAATATAATGTGAACCAGAAACTACCCTTTCCTTAGAACACGACTCAAGCAAGTCCTCAAGTAGGTAGCAAGGCACTGCTGCATTCTGTTCCCTGACATTGCTCTGATGACGGTTAATGCAGATAGTTCCGATTATGAAATACAAAACGTATTGCAGGTTAGTTCCTAGGATAGTAACATTAAATTTGCGTTGTAGACGGCACATGAACGTGACGACTATCCATATTACTCATCAATATAAAAAGACAATATTTTGGGAATTTAGCAGGATTACTCAAAGTGAATTCTGAAATTGGGTGACTGACTGCACAGGTGCTAAACGTCGTCAAGAGTATACGATGTCCTAATCGCATTAGGAATATGAAGATCGTCTTCGACAGCTCGCAACTTTCACATTGCTATCTCCACCCTACTCCAGACAGCCCTCGGTGGAGTTACACTACGTTGCCGATGTTATGGAAGGCCTTCAAACCGACAACAGACCACATATTGAAAAATACAAGCGAATTCTCTTGCAGCGTAAGCTTATTGTAACTAATCTAAAAATTATTGGAGAGGAACATTGTCCTATTCAAAAAAAGTAAAATGTTACACACTGTTGACGTCAAACGGACATTATCTATGTCCTGTCTTGTGTCCTACTCATCTATAATTTCAAGTGTACTACGAAAATGATTATATATAATGAATGATAGGGTAATGCATTGATACCAGATGGTGGGGGCCGGCCGGTGTGGCCGTGCGGTTCTAGGCGCTTCAGTCTGGAACCGCGTGACCGCTACGGTCGCAGGTTCGAATCCTGCCTCGGGCATGGATGTGAGTGATGTCCTTAGGTTAGTTAGGTTTAAGTAGTTCTAAGTTCTAGGGGACTGATGACCTTAGAAGTTAAGCCCCATAGTGCTCAGAGCCATTTGAACCATTTGAACTATTTAACACAAAATGACATTAAAAATTAAAGTTATTCACGAGCAGCTAGTTGACAATATGTATGAACATTAAATGACACGACGAACTGAAATAATATGACGAAGAGTTCAGCGCTCACTGGGAATAGAGCCCCACACATATCGTTGTTGACTACACACAAAGAGACGTCAGCTACCGAATTTTTCTCCACCAGCTGCTCAGAATAGCATCTTGAACTTACAGTCATCTCGCAAATAGTTCTGTGTCTCACTGGGAGTTAAAAACGTCAGATATCGTTAGTGTCGACAACGAATGAAAATACATTAAAA